>NC_132866.1:30455103-31116889 GCF_048164855.1 Canis lupus baileyi
TTTGAAGGGACTCTTAGCATTCACCTTATCCTTATTGTAATTATATGGGTGAAACTCCTTCCAAGTCTCCTCTCCATTTGTAGTTTTGACTTGTCTGGACCACTTCCTCGTGGCCTCCTCCTCTGTTTTAAAGGAAATCACTTTTTGTGAAGCTCTGGCACCCTATTTCTGAAGGCCCTGTGTGCTGGGAATTCTCACTCAGAGTAAAGCTTGAAGAGCCCAGATGGCAGCTGGGGACGAATGGCCGGCCACCTTTACAGAGTTCTCAGCTGCCTTTTGCATTTACCACTGAGCTCTAGTGTTCTATTCCAATTTTGTTTTGAGGGCTGGTTCCCCAGGTCTTTATTTGGGAGGTTCTGTTGCCCACTGGCTGCTCCCTTTTGTGTTGGGCTTAAATGGTTTGAGGTATCCCCAGTGCTGGCCTCACCTGGAACAATGCATCTTCTTCCTGGAACAAGGATGACCTTGGGCTGCTGCTACTACTGCATGTGGGACCCTGGCTGGGTTCCTCATGGAGCATCCAGGAGGTGGGCTTGGGTCATAATTGTCTTGGTAACCCTAGCACCTATGACAGGGCCTAGCGTACGGCAGGTGCTCAGTGAATGTTTGGAGAATAAATGAGTGAATGAGTGAATGGATCATGACAGGGGGCGCTCAGCATCTCTGCCTACCCCTAAGTCTTCAGTGATGAGTCCTAGTATGCTCCCACAACAGAGCCCAAACCAGGGGCTTCCGGACTCTCCTTCGCCTCCCATGCCAAGAAGGGGGAACAGGCTGGACAGAGGCTCCCTTCTGAGAACCCTGCTGGACTGGGGCCTGGTGGGAACAACTAGCTCTCATGCTCGTTAATACCTTACCCAGACTCTGTGGTCCCTTGCTTCAGCTTTGTCTTTGTGAGCTGACATACAGTAAGTATTCAATAAATGCTTACTGGATTGGGTGTTAGTTGGTAAAACACAACAAAACAAACTCCCACCTTACTTTGCAGATTTTTGTACAGATTAAATGAAAGAATGGCCATACAGTGCTTAGCGCAGTGCCGGGCATGTAGGAGGCACTTGGTGGGAAGACCGGCTCTGTGAGCACCCAGCGCCCTGACAGCCCTGCTGCTATATTTGTTAGGTGAATGAATGGATGAGGACTGGTCTGTGTCCCCTTGCTGAAGGCCTCTGTCCAGCGGCAGCACTCCAGAAATGGCCCAGCAGCATGACTCACCTGCCTGGCACCAGGGCAGAAGTCGCATTCTTGGAGATCCAGAGGTGCCCCAGCCCGGACTCAGCAGGTTCAGCCCCAGCTCTTCCCCCCAAAACTTGCCCCCCAACAGAGTCCTGCTCCTTCCCTCTTCCTCACCCCCATTCTGTCACTCCTTTTTTGAATGGATCCTACCTCCAAAGTGATTTGTTTCCTCCCTCCCATTCCTACTAGGGCCAGTCTTTCCTCTCCAACATGTCCTTCTCAGGCTGTCAGAGCTGCCTTCCTAAAATAGGTCAGATGGCACCACCCGCCCTCACTCAGCAGCACTTTGTGGCTCCCCATTGCCCACAGAATAAATCTCTTCCATGGCCCTCTCTGGTTTGTGTCCAGCCTTAGCCCCTACCTATTACCAGATTTTCTCAGAACAGGCCCACCGTCACCCACCCAAACTTCTGTGCCTATCTTTTCCTTCGCTCGGAATGCCCTCCCTCCCAGGTCTCCACTCACCAGCCTCAAAGGCCCCACTCAAATGCCGACGCGTTCCCAAGAGTCCTTAAGCACCCACAGTCAGAGTGACTCACCTACCCTATGTGCCCCTTCACTTCTGACTTAACAACTCTATTTCACCATTACTTCACTCTGCCTGTTTTTCTTTCTTTCTTTCTTTAAGATTTATTTATTTATTTATTTATTTATTTATTTATTTATTTATTTATTTATTTATTTAATTTGACAGAGAGAGAGGGAGAGAGCGCGCACAACCAGGGGGAGCAGCAGGCAGAGGGAGAGGGAGAAGCAGGCTCCCCACTGAGCAGGGAGCCCCATGTGGGCCTCCATCCCAGGACCCTGGGATTGTGACCTGAGCCAAAGGCAGATGTTTAACTGAGCCACCAAGGCGCCCCTCACTCTGCCTGTTTCTTAGTGGACTAAGACAGGTGCTGGCTAAAACAAATGTAGGGCTGGTAAGGAGGTGGCAGGGGCTGGCCCTACTGATCCTCTTATTCCTCACAGCACCCAGCACTTGGTAGAGGAGACTCTAAGTCAGGTACTAATTTAAATAGAATGAAGAGTAGACAAGCCTGCACTCTCCTCTCCCCCACTTCTTTATCCCAGAGAAAATGCAGTTGCCCAGAGCTGCATGCTCCAAAGGCTTCCCCACATGCGGCTGGTAGTCTAGGGGAAACCCACGCTTCCTTTCCCAGCACCCCTTCCTCGCTCTGCTCCCAGTCTTTATCCTTCTTCAGGGACCATATGCTGGGAGTTTGTCCCATCTCAGCCTCCCACTTAGCTGCTGGGAGATCTCGGGGGCCCACACTCCCACATTCTCAGGCAGCACCCCAGCTGTCCTGCTTGGTGCAGGCTGGCCTGCCTCCACGAGGCCCAGCTGGGTGGCAGGATCTCAGGAGCCCAGCTTGCCTCACCCGCCCCACTGTCTCTCAGTTCTTGGGATGGAAGCTCCAGTCTCCCACTGCCAGCAACCCCCTCCACCAGGAGCACTGTTGGGCTGGAATGGAGCCATTGGGCCCCTGGGGACACTTGCCTTCCTTCCCACTGAAGATGTGGCAGCCAGGCTCTTGCTTCCCTTAACAATAGAGCTGGATCTCCTTAGAATCCCCTTGGGTCCCCACACCATACCCATACCTCATTCTCTTCCTCCTGCGCCAGCCGCTCTTCAATAAGTGCCGTGGCCCTCTGCACTGCCTCAGAGCCCTCCATGGTGCTGTCTGTAACCACCCTCTGCGGGCCACAGGGCTTCAGGGGCTTTATAAGCCAGAGCATCCACCCCCTCCCCGCTGGGCGCCTTTGCCATGAGCTCACCGGCCCAATTCTCCACCTGCCTCCCCCACCTGTCACCTTCACCCCAGGCAGCCCCAGCGAGCTAGGGGAAGCAGGGACAGTTTGCCCCCCAGCCTCACCCCCTGGCCTATTGGAGCTGAAGGGCCCAGTGTCCCAAAAGCAGAGCTGCAGGAAGGAGCTGCCCAGCCTCTGTCCTGAGTGCTTGGATCCAGTTGGGCCTTAGCCGCGGCAGCTGGACTGCACAAAGGACACACTGGCTGCCCCCAACCCTGATGGTAGTGCCACCTGCTGGACGCCTGGAAACTGCCTAACCAGTGCCAGTGAGGGGAACTGAAAGTCAACTGTGGGGCTGCGTCCCCAGCTATCCTGTGAACAGGCCCTGCTTGCTCGGGAATGGGGCAGACACTGCTATGTCTGGGCTGAAGTGCGAAGGTGGTGGGCAGGAGTAAGAGCAGGTGCCTCCCTCTTAGCCTGCAGCTCACGCAGGCCTTTGCCTCTCCAGGGTCCCGCAACGCCCCCTAGCGAGGCATCGCTGTATGTGGCTGCATGTCCATTAGCCTCTGACAAACCTTGACCCACCTGTCTGTCTCACGAAGCCTCTCCAAAAGTTAAAAAGTTCTTGCTTCAAGAAGGGTGTCAGGAAGCCACCTTAAAGCCACCAGAGTGCAGTGCTGAGCCCAGGTGACAGGGACACCAGCTCCTGATCCTTTCCTCCTGGTTTCCTTGTCAGGCCACCCTGACTGGGGTCTGGCCACGCTCGCTGAGAAGGAAAATACTCTCAATCGAGAAAAAGCAGACTTGAACTTGCTCAACTCCACACCTAGAATTGTGGGAGGGAGCCCTGGGTCGTCATGACCCAGGTTTAACGTGCCAATGAGCCACAGACGCCACAGCTCTGCAATTCTGTAATGCTCATGTGCCTCGTGTGGCTAAACCACCTTATCAGAGGTCCCCCTAGGATGATGATATGCACACTTTTCCCAAAGGAAGTCAGAACCTTTTTCTTTCTCGTTCCCTTGCTGGTAAGCTGACACATGCTAGTAGTCTAAATTTGTCTGAGATTTTCCTTTCACATCACCGAGGGTGCGGCACAGCATCTCCAGGATTTTGGCACACACCTCAAGTCCTGAGGGCCGGGCTCAGGGGCTGGAGCAGGCGGCCAGCCCCCTCCTGCTACGCGAGCAGACCAGCAGATTACTAAGGCCACCTTCCTGAGATGCTGCCTCTACTTTCAAAGCACTTTCGCATCTGTTATTCCATTTAATCCTCCCAGCAACTGAGGGAAGAGACAGGACAAGCAGCATCGTCTCTACATCAAGGATAAGCAAAGTGGGCTCAGGGATTAAGTGTTTCTTCTGAGGACCTGTAAGAGCACAGGGCTTGGGATACTCGTAATTCGAGGCTTCCCTGAATTCTCTGCTATGACCTGCTCCCACACCAGAACTGGCTCTGGGGCTCCACGGAGCTTCCGGGGAACGCAAAGTCAAAGCTTGGCAAGAGAGAAGGAAGGAGCAAAAGGCTTTATTGATAAATATGCAGATATGTCTGTACACAGGGACCTGTTGTGGGCCATGACCAGGCTGCAGACCCCCCCACCGCTTGGGTTACAGCCAGGAGATGGCCCTGTGCAGACCCCCGCCACAACAGCACAGCCGTCCAGCCACACGCCCACCTCATCTCTGCCAATTGTGCTGGGGGGCAGGGAGAGGCAGAGGCCGGCCTCGGGCTCCCTGCCCCTGGGGCTCACGAGCCATTCCCTCCCCTCCAGGGGACTGGCACCGGGCCCAGGGCAGAGTCAGGGAGTGGGGGGCAGGGGTAGGGGACAGCAGCTGCTTCAGACCCTGAGCAGAAAACCGGAGTGAGCACAGCCGGCAGCACCAGATGACAGACAGATCTGGGCTCCAGGGGCCTCCGGGCTGGCCCTTGTGGCTCGAGCCTGCTGCGGGAGAGAGGCAGGGTGGAAAGCCCCAGAGTGCCTTTTCTCTGACCAAGTTGGCAAAGCCTGTGTGTGGCAGCACTGCCTCCTGGGTGCGGGCACTGGTGGCCCACAGTGCCCCTGGGAGGCAGGGTCCCTTCATGGCTTGCTCAGCAACCACACGGCAGGAGGCGCCCCTGAAGAAAGTAACAGCACTCGGAGGCAGCAGCAGGGTGGGGGGGGACCTAGTGCTCAGCCAGGAGGGCCTCTCAGCCCCACAGAGCCCTCCATGGCCTCTCTTCCCAGGGGTCCGCGGGCTCATCAGTCCTGGGGCGGCGGGGGCTGGTTGATGATGACCTGGATAACAAAATCTTTCTGGATCTTGGTTTCCTGGAGTCGCGTGCGGTCTGTGAGCAGCTTCCCGGAGAAGAACCACCGTTGCCAGGACGGCTCAATGCCCTCTTGGGTGTGCAGCTGCCTCTTCAGCTGCCCCACTGTGTCAGGCAGGCTGGCGCTGAGCCTCACGTCCTTGCCCGTGGAAAGGCGCACCTTCAGGGGGAACTCGCGGCGCACGCTGGGCGTGGGCTCTGGCGGCTCCAGGCTCTCCTCCTCAGTGTGCTCCAGCAGCAGGTTCACGGGCGGCGACAGGCAGTAGATGGGCAGCTGGTAGCGATTGCCCAGCTCGTCGTAGCATTCACAGAGGGTGCCTGTGTGAGGACCGGGCCAGTCAGAGTCTGCTTGGGACCCCCGGGACCCCCAACGTCGCTGTAATTTGGAGACAGGGGCCCATGTGGGAGTAATTAAGGTTAAATAAGCTCACGTTGGGGAGGAGCACCAATCCAATAGGATTAGTGTCTTTATAGGAAGAGACACCGAGGCACATTCTCTCCCCACCATGCGAGGCCATAGCAAGCAGGTGGCCATCTACAAGCCAAGAAGAGAGCCCTCACCAAAAAACAAATCAGCTAGCACCTAGATCTTGGGCTTCCCAGCCTCCACAACTATGAGAAATAAATCTGTTGTTTAATAAGGTACCCAATCTGTGATATTTTGTAATAGCAACCCAAGCAAAGTAATACACCTGTTCTGGCCATCCCACAGTCCCCAAACCCACCCTACAGTCAGGTGTCTCTGGGACAGAGAGCTGGGAGTTCAAGGTAAAATCGGGAGGATGTGGGCTGGCATCTTGGCTTTACCAGGTACTGGCTTGTTCAATGCTGGCAAACTATGAAACGTTCCATTTGTTCATTCAACAAGTCTCTCCTGAACATATGGGCTTGGTGCTGGGGTTACAAAGGTGAATAGAAAGCACGGGCCCCGCTCTTCATGGCTTATCCCCTGGTGGGCCCCAGTTTCCTTCCTGTACTATGTATTGCATATAGTAGTATATTTATTGTGTCTTGAGCACCTACTAAGTGCTGGGACTTGGCTAAAGGATGTTTTGCATATCTTGCTGAGTCCTCAAAACCATCCTATGAGGTGGGTATCCCCACTTTACAGCTGTAAGTTCCTGAGACTTTAAAATCGAGAAGCTCCCTGCTCAGGGGCACACCACCAAAAACAGAGACATTTGTTACAACCCAGGTCTGTGATTCTAGACTTCCACTGTTATTCTCTACTTTACACGGCCCCATGAGGCTGTTATGAACTTAAATGTGATAATATAGTAGAAGCTTCTAGCTCAGTGTCCAACACATAACATCCAACAGAAGGTTAGTACCTCAGATGTTCTGTGATCCCAAAGTACCCTGAGCAACTCTATCTTGCTGTCATCTAGCTTGCTTTGATGTTGGCTGGTGTCTTTCTATCCCTTCACTACACGAGCAGGGACTGTGTCTCATTTTCGTTTGTGCCCCCACCCCTGGTCAGTAAGGGCTGCCTAAATGAACATGCAAATGCCACTCTGGCCACCTAGCAGCTTGGATAAAAACTCCCTATGTGTGGTTGGCCACTGGCTTTCTTCCACCCTGAGCAGCCTGGTGGCTCCCACTCACCATGAGGCAGGGTGATGCTGGCTCCGTCCAGGATGGCCTGAGCCAGCTCGTGGTCGTTGGCCTCAGCTGCATAGGCGGCGGCCTTGAGGGCGTCCCAGATCTCCTTGCGGCCCTCAAAGGCAGGTGCTGTGTCCCAGAACTCATCCCGTTTGCTCCGCAGCTGCCCGTCAGTCATGGGGTAGTCACTCTTCCACTTCAGTCGTTCCTTCTTCAGGGGCTCATTGCGCCCTGAGCAGGATGGAAGGGACAGGCTGAGCGCCTCTAAAGCCAGGCTGTGGTCAGCCCTCTCTCCCACCCCTTCCCTGCCAGCACCCCCCCTTCCCCCATCCTTCCCCTTCCCAGCAGTGGCTCCTAAATATTCAGGTCTTGGGGGCCTTTCTGGCATCAAGGAAGAGTCTGGAGACTGCACACACCCAGCCTGGGAACGTAAACTATTTTTGTCAACACTGCATATATTGCCTCTTTCCTTGATTATGAAGGAGTACACGTTCACTATTCTTAAAAATCTGGCAAAAATGTCAATGTGTGAGAATAATGGTGGTCATTCATAGGGCAGGGCAAGCACTTTAAACCCACTGCTGTTCATCTCGTACGCAAAACCCAGCAGATGGGCAAACTGAGACCTGAAGAGCCTATCATTTGCCTGAGGCCACACGGGTAGGGATCTCACACAAGACTTTCTAAATGCTAAGCCCACCCTCTCACTGCTGTCTGTGCCATGCTGCCACTGGGGAAGAAATGACTCAAGAACTCTACTCTTGGGGATCCCTGGGTGGCTCAGCAGTTTAGCATCTGCCTTCGGCCCAGGGTGTGATCCTAGCGTCCCAGGATCGAGATCCACGTCAGGCTCCCTGTATAGAGCCTGCTTCTCCCTCTGCTGGTGTCTCTGCCTCTCTCTCTCTCCCCATCTCTCATGAATAAAAAAAAAGAAAAGAAAAGAAAAGAAAAGAAAAGAAAAGAAAAGAAAAGAAAAGAAAAGAACTCCACTCTTCAGAAATAACCACCATTGACACGGAAACAGATTTCCTTTCCCCCATTTCTCTCAATATGGTTGAGTTCATATCATTTTTTAAAAAGACTTATTTATTTATTTGATAGAGATTGAGTGTGCACCTGCACGAGCAGGGGTGCAGGTGGGAAGGTGGGCAGAGGGAGAGAGCATCCCAGGCAAACTCCCTGCTGAGCACAGAGCCCAAAGCAGGGCTTGATCTTACCACCCTGAGGTCATGACCTGGGCTGAAATCACGTGTCAGAGGATGCTGAACCAACCACCCGGGTGCCCTAGCTAAGCTCAGACTATTACATTTATTTGTTTATATTCCTTGTTACAGAAAGGACTTCGCATTTTTTTTAATGCCAATATGTTTCTTTCTATACTTACATTACTGTCAATGTATATTCCCATGATTAAACATGATAAACTGCAATGTCTGTCATTAATGAATTGTCTACCACATAGTTACAAAAAATATTTTTTTGAAAAAACCATAAGCAGGCAACCAAAAAACCCCTGTGGCATCTGAAGATGAAAACAATTCTGCTAAATGTCATTTTTCTTGTTACGTGGCCCCAAATGACTTCCAAGACAAGTTAAGATGGAGGCCAGAAACATCTCTCAAAGGCTCTATGAGGCTCAGTCCTTTCAAAGCTGAACGCAGAATTTGCCACAGGAGAAAGGTCTCAAGCCCTCAGCTCCCCCTAGAATTCAGATTCTACAGGCAAGAGGCAGAACCAAAGCTGAGGTCAGCCCCAAGGCTGCCTTGTCTGGATGGGGCAGGAGAGGGGGCTCCTCAGGGGAACACAATGACATCCACTGCCTACCAATTGTGGGAAAGAACACCCTGCAAGCACTGTACTTATATACATTGTCCCATTTTAGCTTCGCAATTAGCCTTAGGCCCTAAAGGTTTATAGTTTCCCCCAGATGATGGGACAGGCAGAGAGATCAAATGACTCGCCTGAGGTCACACAGTAAGTGAAAGAGTGAGGTCCCACCTTAGATCAAGACAGAATCCACAGTGGACCTCCTGCAGGTTTGCCACCAGTGCAGGCAGCAAACTCTCAAAGTCAGACATTTAATTTAAAGGGCTCCTGGGTTAGCAGAAAGAAATGCAAATCCTCTTTGTGGGAAAACAACTTTAAACCAGGCCTCAAAGAATTCCCAGGATAAAGTTCCAAGGAAAATAAATGATAAGGTCAGAGGTTTTTTTTTTTTTTTTTTTTTTTTTTAAGCACAACATACAAGGAAACCGGCAGTATGAGCCAGAGCCAGAAAAAACAGCAGACGGAAGAATCAGACGGACAAAGATTTCAGATATGGGGTTTATCAGACACAGATTACAAAATACCAAGTTTAAGAAATAAGTGAGTCTTAACAATATGAACAAGGAAAAAATAGATTTATAAAAAATGACCAAGGAGAAATTAAAAGAACCATACAGGACTTCTAAAAATGAAAAACATACTAACCGAAACTTAAAGGGTCTAACTTTGGGGCACCTGGGTGGCTCAGTCCATTGAGAGTCTGCCTTGGGCTCGGGTCATGATCCCAGAGTCCTGGGATGAATGAAGCCTTGCATCAAGCTCCCTGCTGGGTGGGGAGCCTACTTCTCACTCTCCTCCCTGCTCTTGCTCTCTTTCACCAGCTCTGTCTCTCTCTCTTAAATAAATAAACAAAATCTTGGGGAGAAAAAAAAGGGTCTAACATTTTAAGTCAGAATTTCCAGAAGGATACAACAGTTAGAAGGGGGCGAAACAATATTCAAAGAGATCATAAAAATGTCTATTTTCCTCTAAACTGACCTATAGATTTAATGCAATTTCACTAAGATTCCTAACTGGGAAGCTTTTTTCCTCTCCCCTCCAGGAACTTGGCAAGTCTAAAGTTTATATAGAAGAACAAAACCACCCCAGAGCAGGATGAGTGGGAGAACCTGCACTACCATTACCAACACGGATTATAAAGCTATAGTGAGTGCAGTCCTAGAACAGGGACAGATAAATGGGCTGATGGCACAGAACAGAGAGCCCAGAAATAGACCCAGCATATACAGAAACATGACTAAAATGAGCAGGAACATTGCAGATGGTGTGTGCATGTAAGATGGACGTGAAATATATATATATATATACACACACTGGCCTCTGCCCCTGGTTTCTGATAATATTTGGTCTTTGATCTGGTTCCTGATACACAGCTACTAAAACTCTTATAATTTCCTGAGTGATAGGGATGTCTGATATAGAGTTCCCAAACCCCTTGGAACTTCCTGGGTGATTCAAGTGTCTTTCATTCTAATGAGGTGGCTCTTGGTGGGCTCTAAGAAAAGCTTGGAACTTTTAGCCCTGTCCCCCATTCTCTGGTTAGGAGAGAGGAACTGTAAACTGAGTTAATAACTGGTCATACCTATGTGATGAAACCTCCACAAAAATCCCCAAAGTATGAGGCTTGGAGAGCTTCCAGGTTGGTAAGCATATCCATGTGCTGGAAGGGTAGCACACCCCAAGTCTGGGACAAAAGCTCCTGTGCTTGGGACACTTTCAAATGTCCCCTCATAGGATCTCTTCATCTGGCTATTTATTTGTATCCTTTAAAATGTCCTTTGTAATAAATCAGCAATAGTAAGTAAACTGTTTTCCTAGGTATTGTTGAGCTACTCTAGCAGATTACTGAACCCAAGGGGAGGTCATGGGAACCTCTGATTTGTAGCCAAGTTGGACAGAAGTTGTGGGTAACCTGGGTACTCACTACTCGAAACTGGAAGCTGGGGCAGTCTTGGGGCATGAACCCTTAACACGTGCACTAATTCCAGGTGGCATCAGAATTGAATAGAATTGTAGGATACCAGTTAGCATCCACAGAAAATTGGGAGAATTGGTGTGGGAAAAATACCCATAAAACTGGCGTCAGAAGCATTCTGTGTGATCAGTAGAGGAGAAACACAGGAGGTTTTTCTTTTTTTTTTTCTTTTTTTTAAATGGTTTTATTTATTTATTTGAGGTAGAGAGAGAGAGAGAGAGAGCATGAGCGAGTGGGGGAGGGGCAGAGGGAGAAGCAGGCTCTCTGCTGAGCAGGGAGCCTGACACAGGGCTTGATTCCAGGACCCTGAGATCATGACCTGAGCTGAAGGCAGATGCTTAACTGACTGAGCTACCCAGGCGCCTCAAGATTTTTCTTCACAAGGGACTACTGATAAATGCTGTTAGGGCTACAGGCTCTCCATATAGGAAAACACAAAACAGAATCCTTACCTCACACCAGCCACAAATATTAAAACCAGATCAATCAGGGGCTTAAGCGTGGAAGAGAAAGGACACAGTGGGGAGACAGATTATAGTTCTGTCTGGATGTTTTCTGTGAAAGTTTGGTCCAGAGGGTTGTTTTTTTTTTAATTTTTTAATTTTTTAATTTTTTATTTTTTAATTTATTTATGATAGTCACTCAGAGAGAGAGAGAGAGGCAGAGACACAGGCAGAGGGAGAAGCAGGCTCCATGCACCCGGAGCCCGACGTGGGATTCGATCCCGGGTCTCCAGGATCGTGCCCTGGGCCAAAGGCAGGCGCCAAACCGCTGTGCCACCCAGGGATCCCTCAGAGGGGTTTTTTTAACTGGATCAAAGAAATAGCTCTGCTTCATGATTTCTGACCCCTTCTCTCTCTGGTCCTTTAGCAATAACTCTGATCAACCAGGGTTCACAGTCATTAAGTGACACCCTCAGGGACCTGTGGGCCATGTGGGGCTTCTGCCCCTCCACTCGGTGACTTGTCTTTTTCTTTTTTTTTTTTTTAAGATTTTATTTATTTATTCATGAAAGACAGAGAGAGAGGCAGAGACACAAGCAGAGGGAGAAGCAGGCTCCATGCAGGGAGCCTGATGTGGGACTCGATCCCTGGACCGCAGGATCACGCCCTGGGCCAAAGGCAGTTGCTCAACAGCTGAGCCACCCAGACGTCTCAAACTTCTTGAGCTGATTTCTATAGTTTTCCTGTCTCCTTCCTCTTGGCCAGATGTCACTTCTTACTAGTCCCTGCCTACCTGTGGCTCCTATAGGTAGAGGTCAGGCCCAGCTAATGGGCTCCTAATCTGCTGAGGTTGAGAAAGCCTGTCAGTACTTTTGAAATCGAGAGCATCCAGTTTTAAGAAAGAGGCTTCCCAAAGAAGAAAGAGACTAAGCTTCAGGGCATCTGTTGTTCCTGCTCAGAACCCCCTAACTTCTGTCCCATTAAGTGGTTAGGTTTTGGCTCTATTCCTGACAATTGAGGTTGGACTGTGACCTCAGGACTCCTAAGGTATAACCACGTACACATGCCTCTCACTGTCTCCTAAGCTAAAAATATCCCCTTTTCAAAGTCATCACCTGAGGGATCCTTTGCACACATATCTGGCTTTCAGAGTCCCCTCCCCTGCACGTGGACAGCAGAATGCTTTCCAGTTATCACAGACCCACCCACAAATGGGACACAATGCAAGTGTGCATCCGCAAATATTAACAGCACCTGCAATCACCCAGAATGCAATGGTTTAAAAATTCCTCATCTTATATGCTGGCCCTTTCAGGTGGAAGACACTAGAAAATATCAGAATGGAGTGGGGGTGGTGCGGGGAATAGGGAAGGTTGATATAAGGAAAGGGCACAGGAGCCAAGTTGTCTTTGCAGCCATCATGGCACTTCAGAGCCAGCAGAGGGCAGCCGCAGCACCTCTGGGCCAGGTGCTGGCTCCCTCCAACACTGAGTCAAATACAGCATAAAAATATCCAGCAAAACTCTCCAGACCGGAGGCAAGCATGTGTAACAGACATGCCAAAATGTCTGGATCCCTACAGTCTGATGCTTATAATTTAGGCAAAGATACAGACAAAAACCGAAAAAGAAGGTTTTAATCCAAACATAAAAGCAAACTGATGAATATTTTTAATTTCAGTTACTTAAAAAAAAAAAAAAAAAAACAACAAACCACGATGTTTTATAGTTAGCTGAGTCAAAAACATTGGGCAGTAGAAAGGGTGTGAACACTCTCATATGCTGCACAAATTGGTACAAACTTTCTGGAGGGCATTTGGTATGGTACCAAAAAACTAAAAAATGTGCATTCTTTTGGCTCAGATATTCGGTTTCCAAGAATGTATGCTAAGAAAATAATTACAAGTATGTGGCGAAGGTTCATCTATGAAGCTGTTTAACTCGACACAATTTTAAACAGGGAAAGCTAGAAACAAACTAAATGTATGCCAGCAGGAGAAAGGCTAAATAAAATCTGTGCATCTGTGGCAGCCGCTCTGTAATGCTGACTAATGTGGAGAAATGTCCACAAAACAGTGAAAAAAGGTTATAGGACAGCAAGTGTTCTGTGCTCCAGCTCCTGTTTCTAAAAAAGTATGTGAAATTATATATATTAAAAAGAATGGAAGGATTCACACCAAAATGGTAACAGTGGTTAGAGCTGATTGGCAATGACTAGTGAAAAAAAGACTTTTTTGCTTATATTTTCCAAGTTTCCTAAAAGGCATTTATGACTTCGGTATAAGAATAATACAATGAAAGTTGTTAACAAAGAAAAAAGGGTATGTAAAGTTCCAGGGAGCAGCTACAGAAAAGTAGGAAGGGTTTGTGGAGCCGAGTGAGGGGTTTTTGGGAGTGGTGATGAGCTGCAAAGCCCAAGGGCCACAACCTCGAGGGTTTTAGTTACTGGCAGCTCTGGGTAACTGTCCAGGGGCAGAGCCGGTGCTGCTGGTTTCCACAGCAGGAGCATCTAGTGGCTTCTACTTATGTCTCTACCTGTCCTAAATAAGCTCCAGGTCAAAGACGGAGTAAAACAAATGGACCTTATCTTTAACGAAGACAGAAGAGAAATTTAAAAAACAACAAAAGATCGGGGAACCTGGGTGGCTCAGTCAGTTAAGTGTCTGCCTTTGGTTCAGGGCATGATCCTGGGGTTCTGGGACTGAGCCCTGTGTGGGGCTCTGAGCCCAGCAGGGAGCCTGCTTCTCCCTCTCCCTGCCACTCCCCCTTCTTGTCCTCTGTGTGTCAAATAAATAAATAAATAAATAAATGCTTTATTTTACTTATTTTTAAAAAGATTTTTAAAAAAGATTTTATTTATTCATGAGACACACCCAGAGAGAGAGAGGCAGAGACACAGGCAGAGGGAGAAGCAGGCTCCACGCAGGGAGCCCAATGTGGGACTGGATCCAGGGACTCCAGGATCATGACCTGAGCCAAAGGCAGACGTTCAACCGCTGAGCCACCAAGGCATCCCAAATAAAATCTTTAAAACAACAACAAACAACAAAAGATCATTCTGTAGTCAAAGTCCACACCAGCATGGGGAAGTACAAAACGCCCATGAAAACCACGACTTTCTGTGATAATGGTGGACAGGAAACAGCAAGATATCTGTGACTGAGCAGAGAATGTAGGTTTTTTGAGTACAGAGGCAAAGCTGGAGTCTCAGCGGGCTGTTCAACATACCACCTGTGTTAAGATCTCCTGAAGGCCTGGTTAGAAAGGCAGGCTCCAGGGTTTACTTCAGACCCACTGGACTCAGAAACATAGGGGCCGGGCTGGGGTATACACTTGATTCCAACAGAAGGACTCCACTTGTAAACACAGGAGAACAGAAGTGGAAGTGGCACACTCATCTACACCTTCATGTAAGTTAGTTCAATGGATCACCTCTGAAGTCACTGCTGAGCGCCAGACTTGGAGAGGCAAGAGGAGAGAGAGCAGAAGGACACAGCGGTCTGGATTGGGGGAGGATAATGATGGTGGACCTGTGGTTTGGTCTCCATAATGAATGGTGTCTGGTGATACTACCCCCAAGGGAGGGCACTGTAAAGAGTTGGAGAGCACAACCAAAGGCCCTTTCCGATTTACCTGGAGCTGGTGTGTGTCTCTGAGCCTGGGTGTGTGTGCGCACTACTACCACCTGCTTCACACTGTTTAATTCAGAATGACGATGCCAAAGAGGGGAGTCTCGAGAACCTATCGAAGGACAGGTTCCTGGTGGCTTCCCTTTGAACACCCCATGGCCTCACAGCATGCTGGCCTGGTGCCAGTTCTCGACAAGTGTCTGCTGAGTTGAAAATGGAGCTGACAATCGCCCAGTGAATGGGGTCGGGAGCCTGGTGGAGGAATCACGGCTGAGAGCACCTGTGGGCAGGTGGGAGGGAACAGGAGAAAAGTCTACACGAGAGACAAGCTAGGCAGTCCCTCTGCCTCTTGGTATCATGCCTCAGGAGGTCTTCACTGTGGCTTTGGAGACTGGCACAACTGAGCCACTGGGAAGTGACACGACATCTGAGGCCAGCCAAGGGAACCAGAGATTTCCCAGAACAGGCAGTCCACCCAAGCCAGGAGACAGCCCTATTTATACCATCAGCAATCCCCAAGCTCTATTCCACATGGTTACCAAGCTCCATCCCCAGACCCCTACTCTGGGGACAGAGCCCACGGTGTCTTCCCAGGAGTGCTGATTATGGGACAAGTCTGGGCTTGCTCTAGCTGGTGTGAGAGATGAGGCTCCAGGCAGGGACAAAGGCCTGCCTGTCCCAACATCTTGGGCTGCAAAGGCCCTTTGGTCAGGATGCAGACTGGAACATCTCTTCTTCCCCTCCCACCCTGGTAGGCACAGCTGGGATGCAGGGGGCTGGTGAGATGAGGCTGAAGTGTGGCACCTGGTGGAGGGGGTCATGGGTCAGAAAGAATAGCAGGCCCCAGAAGAAGGATCAGCCCAGCTGGGGAGGGGTGCAGGTGGGGGAAGTGGAGCCCAGGTAATCCCTTCAGGAAGCGTGGTATTTATAGTTAGACTTAGCCCAGGATGACCCTCAGAGCTGAGCCAGAGTAACCTTCGAAGGGAAAGTGCTGGCCCAGCTCTGGTAGCTGGGGCCTTCTTCCCCATCCCTCCCTCACACCCAGCTCCAGGGTTCAGGGAAGGGGAAGGGGTGGAGACAGTTGCTAAGTGACAAACCAGGCTTCCTAAACGGTATCACCCCCTGGGTCCTGTTGGTCCCAGGTGGTCCTGGGCAGGGCTGAAGGAATCAAGGCTTCTCTGGGAGCCCTGTACCAGGCTCTGTGGTGACGCTGGGCACAGGGCTACTGCAATTCTCTGTGATGATCCTGCTTGTCCTCCCCTGAGGCTGGGACCACCTCCAGGTTCTCTCTGGGGTCTGTGGGCCCACCCAGGGTCTGGCATGCAGCACTTCACAATAACTGTTTATCCAGTGAGTGAATGAAGTGAGCAAGGCAGTTTCGGAAAAGTAGGGGGAACTCAAGGGGGGAGAGGCAGGATCTGAGTTGGGGGAGCAGATGGAGCTGTCTGGAAGAAATTACTGTAAGTAGGAGAGTTAGGAAGAATGGGGGGAGGCATGGAGGGAATCCAGGAGGGAACAGACTAGTTCCTGAGGTATATACAGAAGAAACCCACTGGAGGAAGATGGGCTGGATGTCAGAAACCATGCCCAGCGAGGGCCTGGAACCTTCTTGGCAACTGGAGAGAGAAAAGTGCAGCCAAGAAAAATAAACCTGCCCAGAGGCCCCCTGCTGGGGCAGTGGGTGTGGACAAGGGGGCACACATAACTGTGGAGACAGTATACGCTTTCACCGTGCTTGCACACAACAGACACATTTACTGGGGTAAACTTAGGGGGAGCAGGGTCCATATCTACTCTCTGCCTCGTGCCTCTAGCCCAGGCCCCAGGCAGGGTGAAAGTTGCAGAGCCAGGCACTGACCAACTCTTCCCTTGACCTGAGCTGACTCCCACCAGGCATCCCCCCCACCCCCCCATCCAGTTCCCTGGTAGAAAAGTTCTGGGCTGTCTGATCTCAACTACAAACAGAACTCCCAAATCCTCAGGATCTACTCTGGGATCTAACCTGCCATACAACCAACAGCTCTTTTTCTGAGGCCGGCTGGGATTCACAGGTGGAGTTAAACATCGAGTATTTGGGAAACCACTATACTTCTCCTTGTTTTAGGTTCATAGGAATTTAAAATAACCACCACTAGCCCCCACCCCTCACCCCCAGCCAGTTCCTTTCTTGTAGTGAATATATTCCTATCTTCACCACATATTGATGTTTGCTGCGGGTGCACCGAAGTCCTGGCCTGAACGTGAATGGTTCCAGGGCTACCAGCTCTAGAAGGGACCTTGATTACATGTGTTTTCTGGCAACCTAGATTATAGGTAATTATGACTTAAGAGACACATTCACAAACCTTCTCTCTCCAATGTGGCTACTCACTCACATGGGAGCTTCAGATACGGGGGCGGGGGTGTTGTTTCAGGGACTGACTGCCTTGTGAGAATGGGGAGGGCAACCTCACTATTCCAAACTCGGTGTTCCCATCTGCAGTCCTCCATCTCGTAGGACTGCTGTGAGGATCAGAGATCCTACTCTGCCCGATGCTTAAAAGGCAGTACTACTGTAATTAGCAATCATGCCAAGTCAATAATGCTTATTACCACTATGCAATTAAGAGAATGAAAGGTTACTACCTTCCCCCCCACCCATAAAGTTGCTGTGATTTTGAAAACTTTGAAAAATCCTGCTGCAGTGAATTCCTGGTCTCTACCTCATGGTGCAGGAGGACAGAGGGGTTAAATGAGGTTAAGTTTGACAGGGACAAAGAGTGGGCTCAACATGTGCCTGCTTCCCTGTGTGCCTGCATAGTAGAGGGTGAGCATTTTTCCTGGGGCAGAAGACGGAGGACTGTGGCTAAGAAATAAAACAGAAACTCTCCGGAGGTTGCTAGAAAGGTCTCTGGTATCTGGCCAGCTCCTCTTGCTACCTCAGGACTCCAGGGAAGAGAGACAGGTCATCTCTGCCACTGTGCTTTCCACAGCCCTGCTGTCAGGGAGAGTCCCCACAGGCTCGGCAGCCAGGTGCTTGGAGGCTGAACGGCACAGCCTGACTTCTGACACCGGAGACGCCCTCTCACTGGGTGTCAAGTGCATCAAGTACTTTACCAAGACACACGCCACTGTACCAGGGCAGGGCCCCAGAGCATGGCAGCATTCTGAAGCCAGGAGTGACCTCACAGTTGGTTAGTCTAGCCTCTTCATTTTTTTTAATTTTTTATTTATTTATGATAGGCACACAGTGAGAGAGAGGCAGAGACACAGGCAGAGGGAGAAGCAGGCTCCATGCACCGGGAGCCCGATGTGGGATTCGATCCCGGGTCTCCAGGATCGCGCCCTGGGCCAAAGGCAGGCGCTAAACCGCTGCGCCACCCAGGGATCCTGCCTCTTCACTTTATAGACGAGGAGACAGGCCCTGACAGGTGATGTGAACTGTCCCAAACCGCACAGCTCTTGCACATGTGTATGTGTGTGTATGCGCATGTGCGCAGCAGGGGTAGGAAGCGAATTCTGCCTATAAAACCACTCCACTGCCAGTGGAAGCAGAATTACAACTAGAATATTAAAATGTTGGGGATCCCTGGGTGGCTCAGCAGTTTGGCGCCTGTCTTTGGTCCAGGGCGGGATCCTGGAGTCCCAGGATCGAGTCCCACGTGGGGCTCCCAGCGCGGAGCCTGCTTCTCCCTCTGCCTGTGTCTCTGCCTCTCTCTCTATGTCTATCATAAATAAGTAAATAAAATCTTTTTTTTTTTTTTAAAGTTTAAAATGTCACGAGTTTGAGAGATGACAAATACGCTAATGGGAAAGCAGCAAGCAGAACCCACATCGGGGCAAGTGTGGAGGAGTTATGAGTTGGCCTGACCCTCTAGTTCCCACTAGAGGCAAATGGAATCTAAGAGCTGGGCCCTCCCGGACAGTGTGGCCTAACTGTGCACCCAGGTCTCTAGAAACACAGACTCTAATTCTGCATGGCTGGCTGGGGGCTCAGTGATGGAGACCAGCCTCCTGCCCCACACAACATTGCTGCCAGGGGCAAGCCAGCCTCTGTGCGCATTTCTAGTGTAAGAAGCTTATTTGCATGGTTAGATGGGCCAAATGGTAAGAAAGTTAATCATCTCAGAGTCGCCCTTCACTGGGCATCAGCTATGCAGCAGGCAGCAAAACAGAGAAACGCAGAGGCCGAAGGTCCAGAGTTTGGTTGTCAGGCAGACCTGGGTTTGGACATGAGCTCCATCACAAATTAGCTAAGTGACTCTAAGTCAACTACTTTAGCTTTTTATTCTCCTCCCCTGGGAAGTAGGGAGAGGTAACATCCTACTTCGTAGGGAGGTTAGGAGGATTAAAAATATGTACATACATATTAAGTTAGCTAATAGAGTCAAGATTATCCATAATAACACTTCTGGTGTGGTCTCCCTGGCACCTAGTCCCACCAGGCTCTTGTTTCCTCACTGAAAACACACACACACACACACACCCTGGCACCATACTTGCTATGGAGCAGGCAATTATTATGGTCACTGGAATTGCTTCTGCCATTATTATTTTTAACATTATTGTTCTGACCTGAAACCCGTTAGCTCTGTTCTCTGGGATGACACAGAACAAGTCACAGCCTCTTTCACGGGGCCAATACTTTCCTCTTCTCCAGACTCTCCTCCTCCGTGGTTTCTCTGGGTTCTTGGCCATCCTGTTCACCCTCTCCTCAACCAACCTGACTCACCTAAGAGCCCAAGCGAGGTCTGCCCAGTGCCAAGGTCTACTGGGCCCTTGCTTTCCTCCATCTGAAAACCAACCCCTCTGCCTCCACAACAACCAGTCACAAGTTCACCCAGAACTGCTGAAGCCGGAGCTAGAAAAGACCCCATAATCCTGCCCCTGATTGCGGCTCTACATTCTCTAGACTCCAGCAGTCACTTACAGTCCAGCTTACCCTGGGCGCTGGCCTAAGTTACTGTCTTTTAGGTCTGTGTCTTAAGTGGGGTGAACCCGGGTCTTTTTCTATTGTGATCCATGCTGTTTGACCCAGGGCACAGCACTTAACCTCTCTTCTCTGTGCTTCCAGAGACACTGAAATGCTCCAGTGAGTCTCCATGCAAAGTGCTGTGGTCAAGTGTGGCACGCGCAGGGATGCCTGACATCTCTGAGATCCAGAGCCCCATCTTTTTAAGGCCTACTCACTGCTTCATGTGGCACAGCTCAAGACCTACAACGTACTGTTTGTGGATCAACAGGGAACTCGTTCAAGCACGTTCACTCTCCCAAGCCGGGCTCAGGCCTCACACACAGCTGTGCCTGACTCACTCTTCCCCCTTCTTCCTCTATAGCTCGTGAATCACCAGCCCTGTCAGGCCAGTGTCCTCCCTGGCTTCCTTCCCGAGCACTGCCTGGTCGTGACCTCTATCCCTCAGGATGCAGGATGAGAGCCCTCTTCCCACCAGGCCCCATGCACAGGCTCCTCTCCCCTGACCTCATGCGTATGAGTATCCCACACCAGCTCCGGGTCACACGCTGCATTGTGTGCAGGGAACATGTATTCGACTCAGTTCCCGGAGGCAATGCAGTGTGGTACACGGAAAGCCAGCTGCCTGGGCCCCACCCCCAGGACTCTGATCTGACTGCTCTGGGGTATGGCCTGAGTGTCACAGGGGTTTTAAAGCTCTCCCAGTGATTCTGATACACGGCCAGGGCTGAAAAGCATTAATCTGGAACCAGGTTGCCCAGCTTGGCTGGCTGCTCCGATTGTTTAATTAGGCCTCTGAGATGGCCTGGCAGGGGGTTGCTCAAGGAGAACCCCAGGCCGGCCCGAGGCTGACCATCCGGACAGTCCTTCCAAGGCTTGGAGCCAGATTGGTCATAAGGCAAAAAGCGGATAGCTCAGGGGACCCCGTGCCTGGGGAAACCCAGTGGCTGCATGTCCAGAGGATACAGCCCAAGCCCTTGTTTGCAGCAGGGACAGGCAGGGTAAGCCGAAACAAGAGGCTTTGGAGTCAGAGTTAGGACCAGCTACCTTACTCTCGTTATTTACAAGGAGCGCCCTTCCCCTCCTGACTCTACTCAGCCACAAAGCCTGATCTCTTGATGCCTGTATGGCCAGCACCCAGATGCTCTCTTCTGTAGATATAGGACTCTTCTTCCAGGGCTGAACCACAGACTTCTGGAGAGAAAATGTGCAGCTCCAAGGCAAGGGGGACAGTGGGAGAGCAGAGGGAGGGAGGTCCTATTTCCTAAGAAAATCTCCCACCCCCTCCCCAGCTGCTCTGGGCAAGGAGAAAGGAAAAATCTGACTCATCAGTGCTGTGTGACTCACAGGCAGACAAAACTTACTTGCCAGACTGGCAGGGAGGAGAGCCTGCTGCTCCCACCACAACCGGGGGCCACTGGCAGGTAAGGCCCATCCCTCCATCACTGCTCACTACCAGCTCCAGGCCTGGGTGGCTGGCCTGGCAGGAATGCCCCAACAGCTACACCCTCCTGTGGTTGGTTTAGTAACTTACTACCAAGGGGTGGGGCTGGGAAGAGTAGAGAATTCAGGTGTGGAACACAGAGAGGTGACTTTGGAATCAGAGAGGACCTGAGTCCAACTCTGAACTCTATGACCTCAGAGGTGTGATGGCAGGTAGCTGAGCCTCTTGACCTCAGTTTCCATATCCATAAAATGGGAGCAATAAGTCTTGAAGGACTATTGAGGATTAAACAAGACATTATATGTAATCCCCTAGTACTGTGTGAGGCACAAAAGTAGTAGTGATTATTACTATGTGTATAAGTACAAGATTTAGGATTAGAAAAAGAAGATTTTTTTTTTTACATCACTTAATCTAAATTTACAACAACCTTGTATGGCTAATATTACTACTCTCATTTTCCAGATGAGACCTTGAGGTTCAGGAACCCTAGGGCAATGGCAAGAATCCAGTGAATGGTTTCAGATCCTCATTCCCAGCCCAGTGATTGTCTCAGACCCTGTCCTAGCCACCTCCCCAGGGCAGTGAGAAGAACCCCCCCGGTTATGTTGACACACACATAGTTGATAGGTACAGAAGCAGCTCTGCCTCCAGCCCAGGTGGGAAGGCCTAGCTGGCAACACTACTGACCAGTCCTACATCTAGGAAGGCATTGCTACCAGACCTGCCCAGCCTTCCACCCAACCTGGCTTGACTCTAGACCATGTGGTGCCTCCGGAAATTCACTGACTACTGCCTGTGTGTGTGTCACCCTCCATTCCGGCTGTGAGCTTCTCGAGGCAGCACCTGGCCTCATTAGTGCTGGCATCTGAATGCTCGGCCCCTAGCCTAGAGCCGGATAAGCAGTACAGTCAGGCTGCCAAAAGCCTCAGATACCAGACCTGAGATGTGAGGCCACTTACTTGCATGACTTGGGCATGCTATTTACCTCTGAGAACCTCAGTTTCCTCATCTGGAAAATGGGGAATGGGGATAACCGTCACTACATTACAGTTATGATGAGAACTACAGTAATAAGCAGTTATAACTATGGTAGTAACAATCAGGACAAATATGTATTAATTTCTTATGCCAAATATTGTTCTAAGCCCCTTCTACAAATCAAATCGCCTAACCCAAAGGTCACACAGCTAGATGGCAGGCTGATTCTGAAACCCTCACAAGATACCACCTCTCTTGAGTGTCAAGTGCCTGGTATGTCGTGTTCAGAACTTAGAAGCTAGTTTAGTGGATGCTTAGGAAGCATTTCTTTTTATTTTTTAAATTTTATTTATTTTATTTTATTTTATTTTATTTTTTTTTTTTTTTTAAATTTTTTTTTATTTATTTATGATAGTCACATAGAGAGAGAGAGAGAGGCAGAGACATAGGCAGAGGGAGAAGCAGGCTCCATGCACCGGGAGCCTGACGTGGGATTCGATCCGGGGTCTCCAGGATCGCGCCCTGGGCCAAAGGCAGGCGCCAAACCGCTGCGCCACCCAGGGATCCCTTTATTTTATTTTTAAAAAAGATTTTATGTATTGATTTGAGAGAGAGCACAAGAAGGGGGAGCAGCAGGTGGAGGGAGAGGGAGAAACAGACTCCCTGCTGAGCAGGAGCCCAATGTGGGGCTTTGATCCCAGGACTCTGAGATCATGACCTGAGCTGAAGGCAGACACTTAACTGACTGAGCCACTCAGGTACCCCAGTATTTGTAAGATGAATCAATTAATGAACCTCTTTTGGTCTAATTTCCATCCACAAGCATTTATTATTGAGTACTTATCTTCATACAGACTGAATTATTTGAAGTTCTGTGAAATAAATAGTTAAAAAAGAACAAGTTAAAAAAATAAAAAGCAAAGCCTCCTCGCCCTGCTACAGGAAGGTAACAGGATCCAGATAGCTAGAGCAAGAGCCAATGATTCCAACCCTGGAAGTTTCATGCCCCTCCCCCTTCCTCAGAGAAGGTTCCAGATGGGAGGGACCAGCTCCCTCAGGAGAAGAGGGGAGGAAACGGCCAAAGGTGCTGGCCGTGCCTGGCCTTCTGGGGTGCCGCTGGGGGTGATTGTGTGAAAGGGCCTCAGGGTGGCCCAGGCACCTCATCCATAGCTGTTAACGTAGGCAATGCCTGAGAGGTGGTGGCTCAGAGGGCAGGGAGCTCAGAGTGGCTGAGTAGCCTCTAGGAGCTGGCACTGGCATCTGTATGGGGTGCAGGGAGAGACAGAGCCCCCAAGCCCTCCCACATAGCATCACCTTCCAGCCAGGCCACAAGGGCCAGCCCCTAAACTAGACAAGGCGAGGGGAGCTCTTTTCTAAGCACCAAAACCTGTTTCAAAGAAAATAGTGAATGGCTGTCAGAGAAGCCTACTGACCCTCTCCTCCTGGCATCTCCTTGACAGCTCCAGGAAACCCCAGGCTTCCAGCTACACTGCCCACCAGGTCTCTCAGGGACAGGTGCCTTCACCTTCAGGGCAGCTCTCTCAATGCAGCTATGAAGGTTGCATACCTCAGCCCCTGTGACCTGGACAGCCCCTTGTCTGGGCCCTTAGCTATAAAAGCAGTAGGCTGGACTAATGGATTCAGGATGCCTTCTAGCTCTAAGACTCAATTCAAATCCACCCTGTGGAAAGGCCTGTGTGGAGCTCCCAATGGACACAAAGACAGTGAAGGCAAGAAACCCTTCTGAAAACTCACAGCCCCTTGCAGAAAACCTCATGGCAAACCACATGATAATGCAAGCATGCACATACACACGGGCGCACACACACATACAGAAGACCTACAATATTCTATGTAAAAAATGCTGGAAGAGTCAGAGGGAGGGAATCTCCCTTCCCCCATGGGGAACCTGTTGAAGTGGAAACTGCTCAGCCTCTTCCAGTCATCTCTCAGTACCAGGCGCTGTGGACATGCAGGTGAGCATAAGTCTCCAACCCGTCATCTGGGTAGGGAAGGATTCACACATATGATGTACAGCGATCCATTTTGGTTTTGTGATACATTATGTTCATGCTCACTATTTTGAAAACACTTGAATGCATAATTTAGGAAACCCTTGTAACGTGTTACTCTGTGGCACATTAAAAAAAAATAAACAAATGCATAATAAATAAGTGATACATGTAAATTCTGTTCAACCCCCGCCCCCCCATACACACACACACACCCACACCCAAGCAGGCAAACTGCTGTGCTAGAGCAGAGGTATGTGGAAAGCATATTGGGAGCCCACACCCTGACCTACTAGGCCTCTTCTGCATCTGCCAAGGGGGTGGGCGGGAGCTGAGCTACATCCTCTCCATCGCTTCAGCTCTGACCATGTGTGACAAGGACTCTGGAAATAAGCAGGCTCCAGCTGGCTGAGGGCAGGCTGGGGGCAAGCCTCATCTTCACGGCTACACTTCTGACTTCCCTCCTCTGCCCACTGCATATGGTGAAATGCCCCACTTTGGCCTCTGCCGCTGCTAGAAGAAGAGGCAACTTCCAAGCTCTGGGCCTCAGTTTCCCTCTAGGACAATGGCGGTGGCAGGGGACGTGAAGCATCCCTGATAGAGGGTCCAGATACAAGAGGACTAGTCACATGCAGAGCCTCCAGGCTGTCTGGAGTCCTCTGCCTTGGTTCTCTCTCTCTCTCCTGCCCCGATGCTGACGAGTTTGGCCTGGGAGCAGCACTGCTGGCCTGCACCCAAGTACACAGGACCCTGCCACCCCACCCCCAAGGTAACCCAATTCTTCCCGGTCAAATGACAGCTGGAGATGGGAGGGAGGGAGCCGAAGGCGGGAAGGGTAATGATAAGTAGCTCGCAGGGTGGTGAGGCCCAGACAAAAGGGTTATGGCCCAGATTCATTTCAACACAATTCCTAAGCACCCACTGTGTTCATGATCCTGCTAGGCACTCAAGGGATCTGAGAAAATGAGGATGACATTTTAATTACATTAAGCATGTCTCAACGTTTAAAGAACACCTCCTCAGAGAAGCCTTCCTTGATAATCTAACTAAAGTGGGCTCCCAGCCTCTTCTCTCCTAAGTAGTGTCTATCCCAATTCTGTGGTGGTTTGTTTACTCACTGTTCTGTCTCCCCATTTGAATGTCAGCTGCTCAAAGGCAGGGCCCTAGTCTCTCCACAGGGGCGTCCAGCACCTCATACAGAGTAGGTCCTGAGTATTAGGTAAGTGAATGAATGCATGAATGAATGAATGACTAGACCACCAGACAAGCAGAAAATGACACAAAAAACAATTCAGAAGTCTTTGTGGAAGCAAAGTAGGGAATAGGCATATCTCTGAGGTTCCACAGAGAAGATCTAACAAACATTGTGAGCTTGGCCTGCAAGGAGGGAGAGGGAGAAGGAATCCCAGGTGGATGACGGAGCAAAGACCTGGAGCCACAGGGCAGGAAGATGGACTGAGGGGCAGTGAGTCCACCTGGACCCTGATGGGTACCCTGCTCCCTGCCCCAACAGCCTCTTACTCGTCACTGGTTTCTACTCTTCACTGACAAAGCCAGGACTACTTAAATATCTGAGCACAGCTCTGTAGTGTGGTGAGCTGCGGTCATTTCTAAATCAAACATAATCTGTGGCACCCATTGGACTATCACCTGCTTTCTTTTTTTTTTAAGATTTTATTTATTTATTCATGAGATACACACACACACACACACAGAGAGAGAGAGAGAGAGAGAGAGAGAGGCAGAGACACAGGCAGAGGGAGAAGCAGGTTCCATGCAGGGAGCCGATGTGGGACTTGATCCCGGGTCTCCAGGATCACGGGCTGAAGGCGGCGCTAAACCGCTGAGCCACCGGGGCTGCCCCACCTGCTTTCTTTTCTAGTTTCTTTTACCTCTGGCTGACTGGCTCTGGTTCTAAACATCTGTGCCCCCACTAGGCACCATCCCCTACTAGGGGACTGAAGAGTATCTCCTGAGCCGGTCATGACAGAGAGAGACCTTTTATTACCTCCCTCCCATCCCAGGTCTCAAAAGAATTCCTAATGACATTTAGATTATATTTTTTAAAGTCGAAATGCTGAGATATATCTGTCAATTTAAGCCTCTTGTCAGCATATAAAAACCAGAGGTTCACCCTGACCTGAAAGAACGCCAGAAAAGGTGTTTTGCTCAGCCTGGAAGGTTATGATGTCTCTGTGACTCACTTTCTCCATCTCTTGCCAAGAGATGGGGCAAGAGCACAGGTAAGAGATACGGCCAGAGGGAGGAAGAATGTGTGGGGAAACCCCGGGGTTCTCCAATCTGTAGATCCAGGTGAGACTTCCTACACTGACTGTATAGTCCTCCTCCTCCTTAAGCTAAGAAGAGCCTGGTGGTGGTGGTGGTGGAGGAGCAGCTGTAATCCTAGCTAAGGCTTTCCACACAGCATTTTTAAAATTTTTTATTTTTTTGAAGATAAAATGATAGATACACAGAGAGAGACAGAGACACAGGCAGAGGGAGAAGCAGGCTCCCATGGGGAGCCTGATGCGGAACTTGATCCCAGGACCCTGGGATCATGATCTGAGTCCAAGGCAGACGTTCAACCACTAAGCCACTCAGGCGTCCCTCCACGCAGCATTTTAGATGCTAACTTGGTGCCAGTTGGTGGGTGCGGGGCGAGGGGGGGGCCAACGGTCAAGGAGGACTCGGAACTTAACACCACTTCTGTTCTCGGCAGAAGTCTAGGTCTAGAGAAACTGCCAGGGGTCAGATGGTGGCCCCTAGAGGCTGTGTGCTTCCCAGGAAAACTGGCAGCTGGAAACCAGCCCAAATTTATACAGACAGCAATAGCATCTGCAAAGGAAAAATCTGGGGAAATGCATACTAGTCCTTCCACTGGAGGGGTGAGGTGACAGGTGTTTTACTTTCGAGGGTATGCATCTGTGTGCCTGGCATTCTCGCTGAGCACCTTGGCCATACATCTTTGCAGTGTTTTTGCCACAAACATTTTCACCATATAACTAACTGGCTGTAAGGCCATTCTGCCATACAAGATAAAATAATGAAAAATAAAAGAGGAGCATTAAAAAGGACATAATGAAACATGAAAAAATTAGTAAAATTGCCAGAAGGTAATTTTGTTGTAAAAGTTAAAGTCATGAAAAATTTTTAAAAGGGACATTAATTAAAAAGGACATAATGGGGGAAAAAAAGGACATAATGGCACATGAAGAATGAGTAACAGAATTACAAAGACTTTACTGTGAAATACAAACTATTTTCATACATTTAAAATATATGTAGATTCATGGCAATACTATGCAAATAACTGATTTTATATTATGGACTGTACCTAAGCACTTGTCTTCAAAGTCATAGTATTCTTTTTAAACTAAAGTTTCTTCCTTCATTAAGAGAGGTATCAAAAAAAAAAGGGCGAGAGGGGTATCAAGGTCCAAATACAGTTGACTCTTTTTTAAAAAATATTTTATTCATTTATTCATGAGAGACACAGGCAAAGGGAGAAGCAGGTTCCATGCAAGGAGCCCAATGTGGGACTCGATCCTGGGTCTCCAGGATCACACCCCAGGCTGCAGGCGGCGCTAAACCGCTGTGTCACCAGGGCTGCCCTACAGTTGACTCTTGAACAACATGGGTTTGAATTGCACAGATCCACCTATATGCAGATTTTTTTTCAATATATACAGTACAGTATTGTCAATAGATTTTTCTCTTATGGCTTTCTTTTTATTTAAGTTCTTATTTTATCTTTTTAAAAGATTTTATTTGAGAGTTAGTGAGAGAGAACAAGAGCGGGGGGGGGGGGGGGGGGCGGGGGAGAGCTCCGGAGAAGAGACTCCCGACTGTGCAGGGAGCCCAACATGGGGCTCAATCCCAGGACCCTGGGACCATGACCAGAGCCAAAGGCAGATGCTTAACCATCTGAACCACCCAACCACCCCTCAGTTCTTATTTTGATTCCAGTTAGTTAACATATTGTGTTACATTAGTTTCAGGTATACAATATGATTCAACACTTCCTCACATCACCCTGTGCTCTTCCTTTTGACTTTCCTAACACAATTTTTTCTCTAACTTCTTTTATTGTAAGAACACAGTATATGACTCATATAATATACAAAATATGAGTTTATCAGCTATTTATTTCATCAGTAAAGCTTCTGGTGAACAGCAGCTATTATTAATAGTTAAGTTTTGGGGGAGTCAAAAGTTATATGTAGATTACTGACTGTGCAAGGGGTCAGCACTCCTAACCTCCATGCTGTTCCAGGGTCATCCATACTAGGATGCATATTTGTAACAGAGCTATATATTGTGTTGTGAAAGCCTTCCACATCATTGTTTGTTCTTGGCAGGTTGTCCCACATGCTGATAGACGTTCCAAAGTTCTGTGGGAAATGTGGAAGAAAAGCCAACACTGTAATGCGTTTGTAAGTGAGCTTTGATCGCTGCAACTGGTATGCTACCATTTTCTGGGTCGTCTGGTGTGCAGTTCGGCTTTACATTCTAGTGCACACTCCCAGCGAGGTTTATCACCATACTTTCTAGCAGGTCTGTATATGGGGTTGTCATCATCTACTATTTTAAGACCACCTTATCTACTTGTCTACTTGCATAGACCACTAGGAGGTCTAGCTGGGGTCTACATGGACCATCATGAGGGCTACCTGAGGTAACATAAGAACAAGAGTTTTATCAATGGAGAAATGAAACCAAACAGATAGCTTCAATAGATTAACTCTGATAAAAGCAGCTGATTCATCAACAAAGAAAGGAGACCAAACTGTCAACCAGTTATTTTATTTTTTACGGTAAAACTGCCTTATAGTCAATTAGTTTCATGACAAAAATGTTTGCCGTGAAAATGCTCACAAAAAAGAGGTCTATGGCAAAACCATATATTTGTGTGTGTACTAACTTAATTTTTTAAAAATGTGTGTGTGTTCCTTAAGATTTGCTTCAATGTGGTTTGGTGGAAAACTTCATGAGCCTTACAGGGAAAGGCAATAAAAGATCCTTGTCATGACAAGACCCAGCCAGGACTGTGGCTATCTACTACCCACAAGGCACCTCTAAAGAAAGACTCTTTCTAGCTGTCCTGGATCCAATAAAGCTCCAATGTAAGCCACTCTGAGTGAGCTGTACCACAAATAAGCTCTAAGGGCAGGGCTGGGCCTTATCATCTCAGGAGCCACAGGGCTAAAGCCAGTGCCTAGCACATAATAGGTGCTCAATAAAGGCTGAAACTGACCAGGGAATGGTTCACACGTGGGGTGACAAGAGCTCAGGTCTCCTGGGAAGAGGTATGGGTGAGAAGGAAGGGGAGGCCATAGAAGGAATGTGCCAGGCAGAGAATAAACTTCCTGGCGGAGCCATACTCAGTCCTTTGTCTCAGGGGAAAGCAGGCAGCTGAGTGGCCAGGAAAGGTTGCAGCTGGCTCTTCCTGCAGGGTTTCCCAGAGTAGAAGGCTGCAGGAGGCCCCATCTGGGACAGCTGAGCCACGGCCCACATCACCTGCCCTCCCTGAGACCAGTCTGACTAGGGCTTAAGATATGTGTCAAGCAAGAGCTGAGTCAGGCTTGGGGGAGGGAGTGGGGGAGACAGGCAGGGGGCAGGGAAGACAAGTCAGGCCTCATTCTCTCAAGTGTGCTCCACCAAGGAGGCCAGGCAGAAGCAGCCTCCTCATCCTCTGCCCCTACTCCCAGGGCTTGAGAGAAAGGCAAGCTTCCAAGGTGCCAAAACCCAGGAGAAAGCAAGGCCCCGAGAAGGCTCTCATGCAGACAGGAGACAGCTGGAGAATGTGTTATGAGGAGACCACCTGTTTCGCCCCAAACCTCCTCCCTGCTATGGATCCACGCAAACAGGCTCTGGCTCCAGTGGGTGGGGAGGCGGAGGCGGCCAACCCGGGGCAGCAGGAGGTATCTGTTTTCAGCATAGCCACCAAGGGACTGGGAGGGAGCCCCGTGGGCTCAGCTCCCGCTGCTGGCAACAGCATCCTCTGTTTCAACTCAGCTGGAGGTCAAGAATTGCTGAGGCCGGCAGCCCTGCCAGGGGATGCTGGGATGCTGTTTGCTTGCGAGTGAGCATCTCGTCGCCGTGGTGACCCAGGGCAGCTCCAGCCAAGAGCCAGCCACAAGGCCAGGAGCAGAACCTCCCTGCTCTAGCACTGGCCTTGACCTTTCCAGCTGGGAAAGCTGAGGGTACAAAACAGTCCCCTGCCCTCCCTGGACCTGACCGTGGCCCGTGTAGACTGCAAAGATGCACGGGACTCTGTCCTGTCCTTATGACGGCCCAGGACATTCCCAGAAAGAAGAACACCATCTCAGAAAGTGATGAAGGCCGCAAGAAAACAAGAACAAGGACTAATGGGGCTTTAAAGGAGAAAGAGCTCACCTTGGTGGGGAACAGAAAGGCAAATGGACTCATGAAGGCTTCTGGGAAAAAGACGGCATTAAACAAACAAGCACACACATATCCTCCTGTGGACAGCTCCAACTGCACAAATTAGGAGAAACTTGGTTTGGGGTGCTGTGCTCCCTCAGAGTGACTGCTTCCCTCAGCGTCCCTCTTGGCTGCCGTTGCCCCACTTGTTGCCTGTCTTGTGGCCGATTAACCAGCCACCGGTATCACAATGCCCCTTCTAGCCTCATCCCCACCACAGCTCAGCTCTTCTGTTCTGGACCCATCTGGATACTATGGTGTGGTGGCAAATCCTTACCCAAATCCCATCACACTCCTCACCTGGGGGACCAGGGAACCACAAGGCAGTCTGCCTCAGGCCTGGGAATAGTCGACAGTAGGTGGTCCCCGGCCACTGGATGGTTTCTTGGAATACCAGAATGCTGGTATGCAGAAAAGTGCCAAAGGGTCAGGTTCTGGACCTGATGCCAGACCAGCCCCAGGAGCCAAGCTGAAGGCTGCAACCCAGGGCCTGGCCCAAGGACGCACAGCACTATACGGTCAGGGCTCCCTTGTCCAACTGCCCTTCTTTTCATTGTTGATGTGGTTTAAAAGGCGACATATGCTCAATGGGGAAAAAGAACATAATAGAAACATAAAATGGAAAAGATTTAAGTCTCCCAAATCCTATCACCAAACAAAAACAGCAACAACATGTCAAGGGATTTTCATTCTGTTTTTCTCAATGCATACACACATCACTGGGACTACAGGGGGGTATACGATCCACACTGCCACCATTAGTATGTCCTCGATCCTATTTTTATTTTAATCTGATGCCACCTGCCACTCTAGTAGTTTGTACCTCATCAGATTTTCTTTTTTTTTTTTTTTTTTCTCATCAGATTTTCCTGTAGAGTCCCATGGAAATACAGATGTCCAGGTTCTATCCCTAGAGATCAACTCAGGAAATAAAGGAAATCTAGGATAAATAAGGCACTTCAAAAAAATCCCATCATTTTTGTTTCCTGCAGAATCATTCAATAAATATTCATGGAGCACTCACTATTTGCTGGGCACAGAATATGTTTCTTCATAACAGAAAGCTTGCATCATTCATTCATTCAAGAAACATGAGTTGAACTTCTTCTATGCACCAGACCCCAACATGGGGAACAGGGACACAGAGTCATTGAGATAGGCTCTCAAGATCAGAGCCACGTAAGGAGATAACAGAAACCAATGCACAAACACAAGTGTTGCACTACAGACAGAATCGTGGGGATGCAGGAGATAGGGTGTCCCCCAGCCTGTGATGCATCCAGGAGTCTGCTCTGAATCTAAGGCACAAGCACAGAGGAAACAGCATGAGCAAGGCCTCAGAGGTGAGCAGGGTCTGGGAACCACAGACAGTGCTGTCGGAATGCATCATGCACGGTGGGAAGTGGGCAGGTCACAGAGGGCCATTAGGCCAGTGAAACAGTTTAAAAAGGTGAAGCAGAAATTTTGACAGCTTACTCTGGAATGTGCACATAGGGTGGGTCTCAGAGACCTAGACTGGAGGCAGGGCTACTTGGGAGGGTGCTACATTAGCACAGGAGAGCAAACAAGGACCTGCACTTGGACTTTGTGGAGTGTCTTTTATATAGCAGGAAGAGTTTTAGCAGGGATGGAGATGACGGATGGATTTGAGACGTACCTGAGTTACACACTTAGATTATTTTTATTTCTTTTACACTGGGATGACAGTCTGCATATGTACAGCTTTGCACATACTTCACCTTATTTCCCTATGATAAAGTCCTCGTGGTAGAATTTCTAGGTCAAAGGTAGGGATATTTTTAAGGTTCTTGGTGCCATTTGCCAAATTGCTTTCCAGAAAGACCATATCAAGTTTCATTTCCTCCAGCAGCGTACGACAGTGCTTGTTAGACCCTCTCGGGCCCCCAAAAAGAAAGGCAGAAGTCAGCTCACATCCACCTCATTGCTATGGACTAAATCTTCTGCTTGGCCCAAACAAAATGACTATGTCCAGGAACAGGCTTTACAAAGAGGGCATCGGGCTAAAGGGTATGTTGCTCTGGAGCTGGGCTAGGGCCAGGAAAGGGGCACTTTCTCCCTGCTCCAACTTAGCTTCTTGCTGTTGCCAATAATTTTCTCAGCAGAGCTCATGTCATTCCCCTGCTCAAGAACTTTCCATAACTCCCTGCTGCCTGAAAAATAAAAGCCAAACTCCTTAGTGTGGAAATCAAGGCTTTCCAAGAGTAGGATCTGCAATACACATTTCTATGTATTTATTTATTCATTCGACAAATATTTGGGTACCTGCTATTTACCAGGTACTGTACAAAAAGTCCTTACTCTCATAGAGCTTACACTCCAGTGGGAGAGGCAGACGATGCACACAGGTTGATAAAGATATACCAGGTATGTAAGTATTTATTATTAGAGAGAGAGAGAGAGAAAGAGAGAGAGCGAGAGCGTGCACAACCACATGCAAGTGGGAGGAGGGGCAGAGGGAGAGAGAATCCTAAAGCAGACTCCCTGCTGAGCACAGAGCCTGACATGGGGCTTGATCCCAGGACCCTGAAGACCATGACATGAGCCAAAACCAACAGCCGCTGCTCAACCAACTGAGCCACCCTGGCGCCCCTGTATTAGGTGTTTATTTGTGATGTACTAAATTAAGCAGGAAAATAAAGTGACAAGGAGCACACAATTGCAGAAAGGGTGGCCAGGGAAGGCAGGGGACAGGGGACAGGTGCAGAGGCCAGGAAAGAATAAGGAGTGAACCATGTAGACCTCTCTCACTATACTCTGACCACCTCAGAGTCATCAACTTTGTATGGACTTTCAAGTCTCCATGCCTTTGCTCTTGCTCTTCTCTCCTTAAGATTCCCTTCCTGTTGAAGGGGAAACCCTTCTGTGCCCAGCTCAAACACTGCCTCTTCTCTGAAGCCCTCCTAACGCCGCAAGCCAAACCTGCCTCCCAGCATCCGCTTCCATCTCCTAGTCTGCATGACTGTGAGCTTCTCGAGGCCACGCATTGCCTTTTAGCTCTGCATCTGCTGTGCCTCACACGCAAGAAGAGGAATCTCTATGCTGGCACTTAGAGATGGTCTGGTCTCCACGCTTGCCCCATCCAGACCACACTGCTCAAAGGCAGGAACTGCCTTACTCAGCTTCTGGTATCCTCAGTTTCTATAGCCTAGAGCCTGGTGTACAGATGTTAGCCAAAAGGGAAGCATGTGTACAGTTATCAAAGAGAAAGGGCACATTACTCGCAGAGAAACATTCTTCTCTTAGCACATGCAAATGAAAATACTCTCCACCTCTGTGGTGAGATTTTTAGTTGTCTATACAAATCCATTCTCCCCTCCACCTTGGCAAGCAGCAGCCAACTGAACTATGTTTCCCAGCCTCCCTTGCAGTCAGGGTGGCCAAGTGATTACATTCTTGCCTAGAAAATGTGAGCTGTAGGGACATGAGCCGTAGAAGACCTGCGCCCAAGGTCAGTGGGCATACTTCCTCCACCTTCTCTATTCTCTTCCACTGGTTGGAACCCAAGTGTGCTGGCAATTAAGCTTCAACCACATGGAACATGCCCTGTGATGAGGTGATAACCCAAAGACACTGGATACCAGAATGACCACAAGCTGCAGAGCTGCCCCTCGCCTGGTCTGTATAGGTCGGGGATGTGAGGGCCATTACGAACCAGAAAAATCAGTTTCTTATTCTTTAAGCCACTACATACTTAGGCCCCTTTTCAAAGCAATATCCAGGCTTACGTTAATAAATGCACTCCTGCACAGCAATGGGACAACTCTGCATCGTCCTCAAATACCTTTCTCAGTGCCTACCAGGGAATGGGGAGTCCTGACTCCTGGCCAATCCACTAAGATTCAGCAGGGTCAGGAGAGGAGCCACTATACAAAATTAGGGCAAAAGTTCCATAAGGAACATGTAAGAACACACAAATGGGTAGAAGAGCACCATGAGGAGAGCAAGAAAAGGCAGCAGCAGAGCCCACGAGAGGGATCAGAAACACAAAGTTGCTCCTCAGGGTTTAAAAGCCTGACTCCTATGGGTAGAAGGGCTTAAGGGATGCAAAACCAAACACACACAAACATTTGTTCTAGCCCCTCTGCGGGTTTCTTCATACTCATCCTGCTGGCTGTCACTGGGCAGAAGAGGGGAGTGAATGAGAGAGATGGAGAAGGAGCTGGCCACAGAGGTGGGGGCATCATCTCACCAATACCATCTCCCATGAAGGAGCCAAGGAACCAGGGAAGTTGTGTCTTTGTCAGCCTTGAGGGCCCCCAGAGATCAACAGTCCTGCCATAATTCTGGGACTGCTACACCCAGCACCTCTCCTTCATTCCACTTATGGATACCCACCAAGTCACACCCAACGAGAAGGTACAAGGGGAGAAGAGAGCCACTGCCTCCCCCCAGCCCCCACATCCCTGAATCATCTGCCCAGCCATCCCAGCTACGCTGGGCTCCTCAAGCCCCTGACAGCTCTATCCCACTTTCTACAGTGAGGAAATGGTGAAGACCACAGAGGACCTGAGGAAGGCTGGCGAAGACCACGGGGAGAAGCTAGGGATTGAGAGCCAAGCAGAAGAAGATTCGCATGCTGACCCCACCCTTTAACCCAGCCTGTGACCCTCAGCAAGCTTTAGGTCTCAAATCTGTAAAACAGATGATGCTACCTCACAGAGCCGCTGCAAGGATAAACTACAGTAAGTATGTGGAAGGTACTCTACAAATGCCAATTTCCTATTACCCCTGGATGTCCTCCTTGTTGGCCTGCCATGATACATAAAATTCCTGCCACTGCACTTGTTCTTCAGGATTAAGGCACTGTTGTGAAATGTCCCTGTGCAGTAACATGTCACCGACTGCAAGGGCCAATTAAATGTTCTGGGCAGGTTAGCAGGCAGGCATCCAGAGCGTCTAGTAGAGGCTCTGATGTTCAAGCTCCCAGGTGCAGACAGGAGTTGCTCTGAAGTGGCAGGTACCCCGAAGGAGAAGACGTTATAAAGAAAGATGATGTGTCAGGGACGCTAAAGCTTCTGATCTGGGACTCTCCAGGTGGGCAGAGCTGGAAGGTAGAACAGCTGGCGGGGGGGGGGGGGGGGGCTCCAAAAAGAAAAACAGGAAAAGCAGAAAAAGGAAGGAGACTGGGAGGTGAAAGTCCTTTAATGGAGAATTAGGAAGCAGTCGCAAGGGTGGCCCCTGCCCCTGGCAGCAGAGGCACTGAGCCATCACAACCTGGCCCCCCTCCAGATCCCTCCGCCGAGCTGCTATGTCCCGTCCCTGGCACCATATGGCTCCTGAGTGTCCATCCCCACCCTCACTCTACCAGCCAGGTATGTTCTGAAGAGGAAGGAAGCCAAAAGCTTTGACCTTGCTGTTTGGAAAGCACTTTCAGAATCTTGCTGTAAAACATGTCTGAGGTTGGAAAAGAGGCAGAATGCACTTAGGCAGTGAAGGACAAGATTGAGCATCTCTGGGGTTGTGTTTCTTGCTTGGCCACACACGTGGGATGATCTGAGCAAGGCCCATGCCCTTTCTTTGACCTTCACCACACTGTAAGAATGGTCACCCATGCTCACCAGTGACTCAAATCCCAGGAACAGAAACAGAAAAACCACGGAAGGGCAACAGACCTGTTCCTGCAGAACTAGCGGGTGGGAGACACAACGGAGACCCAGCTGGGTCAGTGAGACCCGAGCTCAGCGAGTGCAGACCTCTCTCACAAGGCCACAGTGAGGGGCAGCAAGGCAGTGCACAGGAACATGCTCCATAGAGGGCCAGGCCAACGCAAGGAAGGACTGTCTCCTTGAGAGAGCCATCAAAAGCCAGCCTTGCTCGAGGAAAACCAGGCTGACCACCCACAGGGTGCTGAGCAGAGCAACCCCACAATGGGTAGGCAGCTGGACCACACCACATTTAGGCTCTTCCAGTTCTAAGGTCCTGCCATACACTCTGGCATTGAAGGGGCCATCCCAACAATGTCTTACAGGGCTCAACTCCAGTCAGTTGTCAGGCCTGCTCTGTTTACAGCCTTCCACAGTTTACAAAAGGACTCCCCATCTACGTCAACTTACTTGATGTTGTGACGGAGCTCTAGAACCACACGGCACCCCACTGCATCCTGGAGCCAGCCGTGTGGCCAGTGAAGCAAAGCAAAAGTCGAAGGACAATCAGTACAATTTTGTAAACCTCTGTAGCCCCAAGAAGCCCAAAGTAAGTGCACCCACCCCAGTCTGCCCTCTCCAGAAACCCATCCAGGGGCCAGCCTCCAGGTCAGGATCTAGAGACCCGGCTGGGTGGTTGTGTGGTCCATTCCAAAGGGGGCCAGACAATGTTGCTGCCCAACTCCTTGTGGAGGAAAGCTGGACCCAGCCCTGTTCCTGGGGCTTCAGGGAGAACAAGGGAACAGGACACAAAAAATCTGGGCCAGGATGATCCAGGAAACATGGACGCTGCTGCTTGTGCTTTGCTGAGGGTGGGCCTCACAGCTCGATTCAGAAAAAGCCTTTACCAGGCTAGGGCAGGGGAGCTTTGACTTTTGTACAACCAGATCCTACAGAGCCAGGAAGTCTTGCAATAGAAGTTGGGCTCTCTGGAGTCAGCTTCTTCTCACTTCAGATTACTCTCCTTTAGGAAGAGAAATCACCCTCATGAGGAACAGAAAAACTACCTTCCTGGTACTTCTAACCACGAGTGCCAGCTCTATCTTCTGAATTACATGACAAAACCTCCAGGCAACACTGTGTGGTAGTCAAAATCTCTCAGCAGTTATGAGTTTGGGAGCCAGAGAGACCCATTCCAAATCCCAGGTTGGTGATCTTGGGTAGATCATCTGATCTAAACCCCAGTCCCTTCCTTTATTTTTTTTTTTAAGATTTTATTTACTTATTCATGAGAGACACACACAGACAGAAACAGAGAGAAACAGAGAGAGACAGAGAGGCACAGACAGGCAGAGGGAGAAGCAGGCTCCATGCAGGGAGCCCAACGCAGGACTCGATTGAGTCTCCAGGATCATGCCTTGGGCCAAAGGTAGCGCTAAACCGCTAAGCCACCCGAGCTGCCCAGTCCCTTCCTTTATTAAGTAGAGATGAAAATATTCTCCCCTTTGGAATACTGTGCAGACTAAATGAGATCACGTATGCAAAGCCCCCAGCATATACCTGGCACATAGGAAAGGCTCAGTAAATGCTAATATCATGACAACAGTTTTGAGGGAATTTAAAGACCACCTTCCTGATCGTCCCATGCCTTGTGTTTTCTTGCTAAGTAGTCCCAGTTCCTCAACATGTGATTTCAAGTTCCCTAAACATCCCTTGGTTGCTCTGTTACTAGGCAGCTGTGGTACAATGGCAGGCCCTGGGCAATAGGACAGAAAACCTGGGTTAGAATTCAGACAGCCTTCCTGAAGAGATCCTGGCGGGGACTATTCTGCCTCCAAATCAGGCTGAACACCCATGATGAGTCAGGCATCGTGCTAAGCAGTGCAGATTCGCCACTCAACAAGATATGATGCCTCCCTTAGAGGGCTTAGAGGTTGGTTTACTCCACATTTTAATGGTTCGTGGCATCTAGGACTGAACTTGAGTGCCACTTCTGCAAGCATGCCCCACTACTCTCCCCAAGGTGAGTAGACCTCCCCTCAACCACTGGCAGAGTCTCCCTTTACCAGCCATCATTTGCACATGAGCCCAGTATCTCTGCCTGTGGAATGAAAAGTTGTGTGTTACAGATGAGAAAACAAAGAAAAAGGTGAGAAGTCCACGATGTTCCAAATTTACAAGATTATTAGCACAAAATTCATCACAAAGCAGGTGCTTGTCTTAGGGAGGCTGGATGGAAGCTGGTGGGACCTGGGCCTTTATCTCTGGCCCAACTTCCCCAGAACTCCCTCCTAATGGTCCTTCTCTCTTCCTGGGCCACTGCAAAGGGACATGTACAATGGAAAGGGCAGAGCAGACTCCTACCAGCTACAGTCCCAATGAAGCCAGACTATGAGTGCTTGCTAGTCAGACTCACAGCTCCAGACAGTACTCCAGACATGGGTACCCTCTCCTTTCTCTTTACCAGGGAGGGGAGAAGCTGAGGTGGCCACTTGCTGGTTTCAGTGGCTTCTTCCCTTTCTTGGAAGGCCTCAAGCTCTCTTCTGTCCATGGGCCTTCACACACGCAGTTCCCTTCACTCAGCTTGGGTAAGACCCCCATCTTGGGCTGTGCCGAGTGCATGTGCAACCAGGGCTGGAGGCCAGGGGAGGCTGAAACCTAGTTTATGTTCTCTCACCAGAGCAGGCATCTTTTTCTGATTCACCTAAAGGTGCCACATGGGCCAGCAAGAGCTCTGGCTAAGGGTGGCTACCTCAGTCTTCCTCAGCCTCCAGGGGCAGCTTAGGTATCTTTTACAGGGAAGTCTTTTTGATCCTACATCCCACAATAATTCATTCCTCCTACCTCATAATTCTCATCCAGCTCCCTCTCCTTTTCTTCATATTACACTTTTATTATTTGAGCATAATCTATTTTCCCACTACTCTGTAGGCTCCATGAGCACAGGGCCACATGTCTTTTGTGTAGCTGCATACCCTGGGCCAACCATAGGGCCTGGCACATAGAAACTCAATGCACATCTAAGCTTTATGGCAGTATGTTCTTCAGACTTGCCTTGAACTCTTCAGGACTAGGCCTCTACACTACGTATCACCTTCATCTGGCATACTGCAGGAAGTGAATGGCAAGGCCATTAGGTAGGCCATTCAGAGCCCTAAGAGAGTTTGGTCCAACTGAGACAAGACAGGCAGGATGCCCCCATATAGTGTGCACCATATTTGAGAGCCCTCCAATAAATATCGATAGAACCAAAGGACACAGAAAGATAGGATACTACAGTCTCCTACTGGAAGACCATGTTTCTCAGCCTTTTTAAGCACATTCTTTCGATAAATACACAGATGTCATATGCACACCTGTACCCAAATCTGTGCCATCCCCCACTTGAAAATTACTATAATATCAGGCAAGAGTTTTGTAAACTCCACTTTCAATAGCTTATGTTTTATTTTTTATTTTTTAAGTATTTTATTTATTTATGAGAGACAGAGAGGCAGAAACAAAGGCAGAGGGAGAAGCAGTCTCCCTGTGGGGAGTCCAATGCGGGACTTGATGCCAGGACCCCAGGATCACGATCTGAGCCAAAGGCAGAGGCTCAACCACTGAGCCACCTGGGTGTCCCAATAGCTTATGTATTAAAAATAATCTATTTCTGTTAAACCTAAAATGTGATTATGATACTGAATATGCTTTTTCAAATTTCATATATATCTTAATCCTCAGAGATTTTGATTCTTTTACTCTCTCCCATCGACAATCGCCACTCACGGACAAGAACAGAACACAAAAGGGCCTGCCTACCACAAAGAGTAGAAATGTTCTAAGTCAATAAAGAATGTGTAGAAGAGGAACCTCGGGGCATATTTCTAGCACTCTCAGAATAGAATGGCAATAGGATCTAAGTGGGAAGAGCATCAGATGGAAAGTTGAGAGATTAGGTTTTATTTACTTCTAGTTTTGAAACTCCTTTGTTAGGACAATGTCCAATTAGGACTAGGAGGACATCTTCCCAGCTGTAAAATGGGACATTGCTAAGGAAGAGTCCACAGCACAGAGAAATACTATGACCCCTCCCATCTGAAGGTCTGTTCATTGTCAGGGGTATGGAGAAAAGACAAACCAAGCACAGCTCTGAAGAAGACACACAAGTGTTCCTCAGGTGTATTATTTACTAGGTGCTACAGGCCGTTGGAGGAAAGAACATGAAGTGGGCTATGGAGGTCCCCTGGCCCTGGGGCAACTCTCTTCCCCCAGTTGGAGGCAGATGCATCACCACAATTAAGAGATGGGAACAGGCATCAGACCCACACAAATCCTGGGCTTGTTCTGCCACTTACTCACTGGTAATGTCAGATTTCCCTTAACCGTGAGAGGATGACGATTTGACTTACCTCACCGAGTTAGTATGAAGATTAAATGAGATAATATGTATAAAATATTTGGCACAGCATCTGGAAAATGATAAATGAATGCAGAACGTATTTATAAATATTAGCTTTATTATTTGTATTACTATTATTGTTTCCCAGCAGGAATGCGGGCAGCTGGAAGGGCAGCCCAGAGGCACCTGGCAATCCTCTTGTTCTCATTTCCTATTTATTGTCACAAATGACATGACCTCTGTGGTCAAGGACAAGAACAGCTGGGTAGGCCAGCAAAAATGCACAGCTGCTGCCTTTTAGGAAAAATAATACTCCAAGGGGCCCTGGGTTGGGATGGAGCTAGCAGCAGGATACAGAGTCTGACTTGGGGTGGAGGGAGCAGGCGACTCCAGCAGGGGTTCTGCAGGAGGGCAATGACAGGAAATAGCCAAAGGGGCTGGAGGGGTAGGAAGAGAAAGTATGGGGGAGACCCAAACCAAAGACGGGTGGGCACAGGAAGCTCCCTTCCCAGAAAGAGGAAGCTGCAGGTGAGCCAGAAGGAAGCCAGGAAGATGATGATGTGGGCAAGTGGGGGAAGCTGAGCCAATCCTGAGGGAAAGGCAGCTGGGAAAAAAGAACCAGGTTGCTGAACACTCCTGGATGAAGAAAGGTTGGGACAGAACAGGAAGGAAGGCCACAGGCTCTCTCCCCAGTTGACCTCGAGTCTCCTATTCAAGCCCCAAATCTGCAGATTCCAGGATTTCAACCAGTATTAGGCTACTGCCACCATCTACCTCTACCATCTGGGTTCTCTTCCCTAGGCTGGTGGCAAAACAGGATGCAGGTTTCATTTCCCCTTTTCCTGGGAACTCTGAAACAAGTGCTCCGTGGATTTCCCTACAGGGAAAGGCCCAGAAGGCCCACCCAGGGGAGAAATGCCCTTGCAGTTCCACTTTGAGATGTGCATAGATTAGGCCTGCCCATAGCTGCCCTCTTCCCCAACTGCCTCTTCTCCCACTGTCTCTCTCTAGGAGGGTTCAGTCTCAGGCCTGTCCCCCTCCACCCCTGAGCTCTAGACACATACAGCACCCATCAGGGGAACGCAGGAAGTCAGGGGGTGTGAACTCATCCTAGCCCTGATTAATCATTCAGGTACCCCCAGACTCAAGTTCCAGAAAAGAGCTGTTCTTGACACTACCCCAGGTGATCTGGAGTCAGGGAGTCTGGGCTGGCTGTGGGGAGCTCGCATCAGGTCACGTCGTCCCAGGTCCAGGAAGGAAGGCTCCCTGACCCCCCAGCGGGGTCACTGTGCAGGATGTCACACAAGCAGCAATAGTAACAAGGCTGCCTGCATCTGCGTGAACCTTTCCTGAGCACAAAGTGTTGTCATGTACATAACCTTTGACTTTCCCTACAACACTAGGAGGGGACTGGGCAGATACTGTTCCCATTTTGAAGATGAGGAAGCTGAGGCAATGTGGGCAGGGTCAGAGTTCCTGATAAGCAGAGCTGATAGGTCTGGGATCCATTCTTTTTTTTTTTTTTTTTTTTTTTTTAAGATTCATTTATTTATTCATTCAGAGAGAGCGAAGAGAGAGGCAGAGACACAGGCAGAGGGAGAAGCAGGCTCCATGCAGGAAGCCTGATGTGGGACTCGATCCTGGGTCTCCAGGATCACACCCCAGGCTGCAGGCGGCGCTAAACCGCTGCGCCACCGGGGCTGCCCCTGGGATCCATTCTCCAGAAAGTCTCCTCCTTTACCCTGGGACTTCCCTTTCTGCTTTAAATATCCTCGCAGTTCTCCCAACCTAAACAATGAGTGCTCTAGTCTAGCAGTGCTGCTGCATAAAGCTAACAGTCTCCTTCAAAGAGCTGCCCCTCCCCAAATCCCCAGTGTCGCCAAGCCCTCCCGGGTGCTCCCACCCCCTGCCTGCCACATCTTGGGCCCTCCCTCTGCCAATCTGTCACCTGTAAACTCTTTCTTCAAAGGGGCCTTCATATCCCTGGCACTCCCACTACCGACATGTCCCTTCTCCTGCCTGAGCACTGCCAGCCTCCTAGTTGGCTTTGGTCTTCTGTCCTGATCCAGCCCTTCCCTCGCCAACCTCCTCATCCTTGAATCCACGGTAGAGTCCCTGGCATCCCTCTGGTCACACATTCTTGGTGGCTCCCCATCACTTCCACATCCCTGCCTCACAGCTCGGCTTTGAAGGGAATTTTCAAGCCTTACCTCTTACTGCCCCCTCTCCACAGAACACAACTGCCCCCCAGCCCCACCCTGCATCTCTGCTTTAGCTTAGGCTGGTCTGCCTAACCAAGCCCCTCCTCGCTTCCATCTTTGAGGCTCCACTCTCCAGTGCTCATAAGCGTCCAGCAGGAGAGTGTTTCTTAATGCCTGTCCCACCCAAAGCCCGGAAAGGGGCAGCCTCAAATCCTGTGTGATCAGGCCCTGCACCTGCAGCCTGTACCTGGGTGGTCCCGTGACCCAGAGAAGCCAATCCCACAGGCTGCCAGAACTCAGCATTGGTGTGCTCAGTCATGGAACAAGCGGATGAGTAAGAGGAGAAGGCTGGGTCTACAGAGAGGGAAGCCAAGAGCAGATGCTCAGATGAAAGCAGAGAGGCCACCAGCCCCCAAAAGATAGAGCCGCCTCCATTCCTGACTGCTCTCCAGCCCCAGCTCCCAGGAGGCCAGATGCCTTGAGGTGACCCTGCCAGCAAACCCTTTCTCCCTGAGCTAACCTGGAGGGGCCTCTGCTCTGTGTGGAGCCCTATCCATACCAGCCTGGGGAGCCCTGTCCCCTCCTGACAGCCCCAACTGGAGGAGGTGTATACTCAGTAACAAGCAGACTCTGCAAGGGTCACCTCTTTGTCTTCTGGATGGCTAGTAGGTCATATGCCTGTTTCTCTCCCTGGGACCAGAGCTCCTTACTAAGGCCTAGAAGAACAGACAGCTTCAGAGCTATGGATTTCCCTTCTCTCGAGCTACCCCCAGTCTACAGGAGTCAGGAAGGCCTCCACCCAGACAGGTTTTGTCACATTGGACCCCCCATCCTGTGGTTGGAGCTGAGTGGATCAAGCTGGGCCAACTGGATGGGCTCCCCTAGGAACCTGAACTTGGGGCTGGGATAGTTGAGTTCCTCTGAGTATAGCTGGGACTGTTGCGGGAACACTTGGGACTGTCTGGGCTGTGGAGAGAGAGGAAGACCAAAGAGACACACAGTTGAGGTAAACAGATTCTAAAGAGGTTTTCCCAATTCCTGCTTCAGCCAGGCAGCAATCCTGCTGTAAGGGTCCTAAGCAGCCTCCCCGCCCCCAACCCTATAATAAATCACTTTTTTTGTTTAAGCTAGAATCAGTGGGTTTCTGTTACTCACAATCAAGGGGTCCTAACACAGCTGGGATCTCCCTCATGCTTCTCCAGGAATACAAAGTAGGTGCTTGACAAACAAACTTGCTGAATGAAGGAAAACTGGCCCCAGATCCTGGCTTTCTGATTTCCGCCAAAGGCACCTCCGTGCTCTACAAATACTCCACACATAACATGTGAAACTCAGCCCCAGGCAACTTAAATTAAATGCACTTTCCTTGCCTGAAGTGCATTATAACCTCATTTTAATCTCTTTGGGACAAACCAACACTGAAAGGAAAAGCAAATGGGAGCAGACCAGAGAAAACAGCCTATGGCAGTGCAGACCAGCAAGTCAGACTGGATCCATGATCTCTGTGGTATCTCCATCTATCTCCCCACCAAGATTTCTGTCCCTATACCATGCCCCCAGTCTACCCATGATAACTATCAAAATCTCCAAGAGGTCACAAAGTTTGCACCCCTACTGATGGGTCATCTTATGGCCAGAGGCCACCACAAGGCCAAACCCACAAATCTGAAGGCTCAAAGAAACCCCAGAGGGTCGTCCTACCCAGTGGTTTTCAAACTGTGTGTTCTATAGGACCCCATGACTTCAGTAGAACCTTTTGGGGTTCCAGTCTCCCTGGCATCAACCAGTGCAGTGCCTGTTTGTTATATATACCAGCCTAAGCTCCAAGTGGCAGAGCTAGAAGGGAACTCTGACCCTTGGACTTTTCCCAATGTCCCTCTATCAAGGCTGCCTCTTTAAAGGCTCTCAGGGTTGGGCAGGGCCAGAAGTCAGTCCTGTGTGGGTGAGCACTGGCCATGGAACACAGAGGGGGTAATGAAGACACAACGTGGTGCCCACTAGCCGGTGTGGAGTCTAAGGTCACCCTGGCTACATCGGTGGAAGGGCAATGCTAAGCAACCCAAACGATATGGAGCTGTCCTGATGCTAGTCCTCCGCTATATATAGTTTCTCCCCTGAAATGACCTCATGCAGCGGCAAGGCTTTGTGGTGTGGCAAAACTGACTATGCATCCCCAACTCCAGGGAAGAGAGCTCTGCTGAAGAAACTGGATGGTAAAGAAGAAAAGAGAAGTCTGTGGCCTGGGGGCGGGGAGGTGGCAGGGAGCAAGCTTTATGGACAACTCAGGGGAAATTCTTTCCCTTGACCCCCGGGAGCAAATGGGAGACTCCTGTGCAGAGGGTACTGAAACTGAGTCCCAATGCTACATCGGAGGCTTCAATCCAGCCTGTTCACAGATAGCGGGTACCTGAAGCCCGTCTTTCATCTGTACCCCACATGCAGGAACCAGCAGAGCCCCCCCTCCTTTGATCTAAACTCTATTTGAGACCTTCCCTAACCTTGGTGTACACAGCTCACTTAATTCTGCTGCCTAAAAAAATACAAAAGGAAGGAAGGATGAACACCAAATGGGAATGGGGACTCTCACGGGGTGGTGGGAGTGTGCAGGAGACTTTCTTCTTTGGGCTTTCTGGCATTGTTCACACTTTATACTTAAACACAACTTCTACAATAAGGAAAATCCTATTACTTGCTTCTCTCCAATCTGCACGCCTTACCTAAATCACTAACTCTTCTGCAACTCTCCTCACTCACCCTTCATAACTGCCCTATCCCATCTCAACTCTTAAGTGTCTCGTATTGCCTTGGTCTCTGCTTGTCTACACTATGTCTTGCTGAAGATCGTACCATATCTTTGTCTTTGCTCCCTCCCCAGACTAACCAGAAGCCATCATGCATGATGAGACATAGAGGGATAATGTGTACACAGGTATGAAGCAAGATGGAGAGAAAAACAGGAGAAATGGAGTCAGATTTCCTGTTTATGATACCAGCTCCACCTCTGACTATGCAGGATAGACCACAGACCAGTGGCTTGGCCTCCCTGAACCAGTTCCTCCAGCCAAATTCCTTATTAGTGCCAATTCTCTTCTGCTAAAGGGAAGGAAAGATTCTGAACATGTCTGCCAACTCCACAGCTTTTGAAAAAGGGATCATTTCATCTCTAAAACTGAGAAGTCCCAGACCCAGCCTATAAAAGAGATCCCCATCCATCTATGCCTAAACTAGCACTGGACTATGGAGAACAGGGCCAGTAGGCTGAAATCTCTCCTTGGACACTTCCTGTGGGCCAGAGGCCCTGGCATAGACAAATGCCCAATGGGTGGTACAGTCAAAAGTGGTAGGCTGAGCATCTCTGCCTAAGGCTGCAGTAAAAGTACTTGAGGGTCAGCAATAAACCAGACACCCAGGCCCTGGATCTTCCATGGGACACACGTCACAGCAGGACAGAGCTAGGCTCAGCTTCAAACAGGAGGGGTGGGCTGCAGATGAAAGGGCCCAGTGTGGCTCTCCTTTTGCCCATTAACTCCCATCCTGTTCCTCAGGGAGAGGCCTCGGATAACAGTACATACACTACACCATGTGGATGTTTAGAAAATCATCTGGGGCCTTATAAAAAGCCATAGTAGCAGTAAGTTCCCAGCCACGTAAGGCCTCCCTTCTCAGCAGCCAATTCTGGGCCAGGCCACAAAGAGGACTATCACACTGGGCAAGACCCAGGTGAGCTCTGGTTCCATGAACACAATACGACAGCACAAAGGAAGGAGGGCAAAGAGCAAACAGAGACATAGGGACATAAACTCCCTGTGCAGAGCATCACCAGCTCCCTGGGGACCCTTGGCACTGTGTGCCATAGATCTGCCAATGAGGGTGTGGCCAGATGGAAACAGGTTTGGGAAAAATGAAACCCAATCACAGAAGCTCCAGTACTGTTGAGTCCATCACACTGTGAACTCCTTGGGGAAGGAATCAACTCTTCCTCCTGTGCCTGGCACCTAACCCAGTGCCTGGGACAGGTACTGAATATTTGGAGGAAGTTTCCCAAAGTGCTTAAGATATAGGTCCTGGGATACATAGTGCTTAAGATATAGATCCTAGGATTCAAATAGCAGTTCCCCCACTTTTGTGGGCAAGGGTCTTAACCTTCTTAAGTCTCAGTTTCCTCCTTTGGAAATGGAGGTAATTATGCCTACCTTATAGGTCTGATGTGAAAATGGAAGATGCTGGTGCCAAACACCTGGTAGGGTATTTAATGCATGCATGGGAAATTAATAAATGGTACTGATTTCAACGATGATAACAAATGCTACTTATTCAGTAATGTCGTGAGGTCCTGAGAAACGAAAAAGCCCATGCCACATGACAGTCTATTTGGGGGGAACACAGCGCATTCACTAAGTAAAAAAATCATTGCCATGTGTGGATATCCTATATTACGGAGGTCAGTATGACCTGTTTTGCAGACACTGCGGGGGGCAGAAGAGAGGGGGAAGAGGGGACAAATGCATGAAGGTTTTGTTGTCCTATGAAGTACACTTCCTGGCACATTCAGGATGTGTAGTGTAAGAACAGGCAGAAGTAGATGATTTGCTAGTCATGGGTGGCAATGACGTCAATAAACCAGCTATACCTGTTTAGGGTCCAGTGAGCCCTCAGCTGAAACTGACAATGAGGTAGGTACTGCATGGAAGGCACGCTGAGCTGGGAATCTGTGACAGTGGTCTAGAATCCCAAATCTTCCATTTCTCACTGTGTGACCCTGCACACAATAGTATCACTGAGCTTCTCTCCTAAAATGAGGACCGTCTCTTAGAGAGTTATTAGGAAGACTAGATGAGATATGTGTAAAGTACCTACTGCAGTACCTGCCACACAGTTGGTGTTTAATAAATAATAGTATGTAATAACTATAAAACAATTATTTTTTAATCTAGTTGGAGGGGGCTGTGTATCAGATGCAGAAAAGTGGCTCTGCTGTAGATGTTGATCATTTTCCAAGAAAATTCATGAAGGAGGTGTCTACAGTTGACCAAGTGTATTAGAAAAATGTGCCAGGCTCCAGGAAGGAAGCCCAGAGGACCCAGAGATGTTCTGACAAGCTAAAGATGAGCCATAGCAAGCTGAGGGCACTCCCCAGCCTTGACCTACCAAGCAAGATATGTTTGTATCTGTTTTGAGATAGCTCAGAATAGTAGCCACTGGGTGTTACTGGAATCAGCAGGAGTATATGTGTGTGTGTGGGGGGGGGTGCAGGGAGGGCTGATGCAAGAGATTTGTAACTAACAAGAGTTCTCAAGTTTTCCTGAAAGGTTCACATTTTTCAAAAGGAAGCTAGATTCAAGGCTATCTCTACAATAATATCACTCTTGCACAACTTGTTTCCGATTTGCTTTTCTGAATAAATGAGTGGAATTACAAGAATGGTAGATAACCAGGGTATACAGTGGAAGCTAGGTCTTGCATATGAACTTCACTGGCCTGCATCTCAACTTGGGGCAGGGGAGAGAGGAAGGTTGGGGACAACTGGCTTAAATATAGTGCCACACACGGTGATAATAGTAACTGCAATTTACTGAGTACTTTAATATGTCCCAGCCTATTCTTTTTTTTTTTTCATATATTTTTTAATTGGAGTTGAATTTGCCAACATATAGTATAACACCCAGTGCTCATCCTGTCAAGTGCCCCCTTCAGTGCCCATCACCCAGTCACCCTGTCCCCCTACCCACCACCCCTTCCACTACCCCTTGTTCATTTTCCAGAGTTAGGAGTCTCTCATGTTCTGTCACCCTAATATTTCCCAGGCACCATTCTAAGGACACTATGTGCATTAACTCATTTAATCCTCATGACAGCTCTACAGAGCAGGTACTATTATCTTCATTTTACAGATGAGGAAAGTGAGGCCCAAACATCCAAAACAACTTGCCCAAGGTTACATAGTTAATGAACTGGAGTAGTTGGAATAATAAACTGCAAATGGATACTAAATAACAAAATACTTGTCATATTGTCCTAATTATCTGCTACCAAAAGAAAAAAACTGGTATCTTGTTGTCCTGTTTGGAAGATTCTAAATTTTGCAAATCAAAAGAAATTCATGGCCTGGGTGGCTCAGTCAGTTAAGCAGCTGACTCTTGGTTTCCGCCCAGTTTGTGATCTCAGGGTTGTGTGAGATGGCTCCCTGCTTAGCGCGGAGTCTGCTTTGGATTCTCTCCCTCTGCCCCTCCCCAACTCTTATGCGTGTGTGTGTGTGTGTGTGTGTGTGTGTGTGCGCGTGCGCACGCATGCCCATGCTCTCTTTCTGTAAAAGAAATAAATCTTTTAAAAAATTCATTCATTCATTCATTCATTCATGGTCAGCCCTTGTTATACACTCTGACTCCAGGGGAAGGGCCAGAGTTTGGCCCAAAGCAGATTTTCCTAGTGGGGGCAGGGGAGGCTACATTCTGCTCTTCCCAACACTCTGGGCTGACCAAGAGTCAGTGGAATACAAATTCCCAAAGTAACCATGAACTTGGCTTTGGTTATTGCCATTAACAAACAACCCGTTGCCATTATTCATTAAGGATCTGTTGTGAGTGGGCACTGTGCTGATCACTTCACACACATCACCACTTGTGTGATGGAGTCCTTGACTACCCTAAGTGGCCCTACTCTTGTTCTCATTTTATAGATGTGGAAACTGCCTCTGACCTGAAAGCAGTGGAGCCGTCACCTACTATGGCTTCTACCGCTCTACCACTTAGTTGTCAATAATCTTGGGCAGTTTGGCAACCTCACTAAATCTCAGTATCCTCACCCATAAAATGGGGAGAAAATTATTCCTGCCCTGCCCACCTAAGAAGATGGTTGTGGGAAATAAAATCATATATAATATGTGTGAAAGTGCTTTAAAAATGGCAAGACACTGAACAAAGCAAGAAATCATTAGTCTTATTAATAACAAACAGTGACACCTGATCCAGCAAGCAGTTTGCTAATATGACTCCGCTGCCTCTTTTCCCTTGGGCATTGGGAATAATTCAAAATCTGCAGAGCCAGAGCACTCTTTTCTTCAAGTCCCTGGCATCTAAGAGTTGGAAAGTGGAAGTTCATTCTGGGAGAAGAAGGAACTAACAATGATATTTGCCTTCTACCTGTATGTCTCTTTAGGAATGCAATTTGGCGGAGATCCCTGGGTGGCTCAGCGGTTTAGCACCTGCGTTCGGACCAGGGCATGATCCCGGAGTCCCGGGATTGAGTCCCACATCGGGCTCCCTGCATGGAGCCTCCTCCCCTCTGCCTGTGTGTCTGTCTCTCTCTCATGAATAAATAAAATTTTTTTAAAAAAGGAATGCAATTTGGCTGAGTTCTACTGCTTCCAGCACACTCAACCCTCAAACAACATTCAACACATATTTACTGAGCATCTACTAAGTGCCAAGCACTTGATCCAGGACAATGGACTTATGTGGCTCCTAGGTGTAGAGGTTCTAGTTTAGCGGTTGGGAAATTAAAGGAGGTGGCAACAGCATCAAGAAGGGAGCAGAGTGGCTACAGTCCTTGGAGCTTTGCAGGCTTTAGAGCAGACTTCCAGCTTCTTCTCATGGGGTGGGGGGAGAAAGAGAGCACAATAGAATGAGCTCTGAGCACTAGAATTTGAGTCAAACTACTTAAGATGAGCTCTAGCACTGCCTCTCCTCAGCCTCGTGACCTCCAGCAATCAATTTACTCTCCTGACCATCATCTTTCCCATATGTAAAATGGGTAGAAATGTTCCCATAGGTACAATGAGGACAATCAAATGAGATGATTGTCTGAATGGGCCTAGTGAGGTGCCTAAAGATGCTCAATAATAATAAACTCACTTTAAACACAAAAATCATGTGTTCTCTTCCTCCTATCCGGGGAAGATAAACTATACAAGGACCAAAAAGCTCATGCTCTGAAGTTAGACCACTTGGGTTCCTGTCCTGGCTCTGCAGTTTACAACCTGCATGGCCTTAGGCAGGAGACACTACCTTTCTAGGGCTCAATTTCTTCATCTGTAAAACGGTGATAATAGTGTCCAATAGTGTCCTCACAGTTGTGAGGATGAGCCAAGATACTGCGCGTGATGCTCCTGGCACACGGTAAACACCAAGCAAAGGTGAGCTACTGCCAACTGTATCTCTTCCAGCCCTAAAAACAACAAAACTCTGAGTCCTCTAAGATCTAGGCTGCTTGGTGACTGGCTGGCTGCCTAGGCTCGAACTCTGGTGCCAGGCTCCCTGAGAAGACAGGTACAAATGAGGAGCCATCCTTGTCCCCCTCTCCCCATACCCTGCAGGAGATGCTCCACCCCCTTTCCTGACAATAAGGGATATTGAGTTGAGGGGCCTGGGGCTGGTTGGAGGTATGAATGCATACTGAGCTTGGGCCCTCTTCCATGTGAGCTCAGTAAGCAGGGAGACCTTGTCCCCATCAGAGAGAAGCACATGGCTTTGAGTAGCAAACTCATCACGTCACCATGTCACTGTCACTCCTTACTTTTTACTCAACCCTACATGCTCCCATCTGAACCACAGTTCTGAATCTCTCACACGCAAAAGAGCTAAAAAAAAAAAAAAAATTGGTGCTCACTCCATGTTAAGACAGTGTTAACATTCTCTAGGAGCTAGATGAATTATAACAACACAGACCTGCTTCATTTAACTGGAAGCCCCATCCATCCATCCATCCATCCATCCATCCATCCATCTCACCATCCATTGACCACCTAGTTAGAAACCCAGAGGCAAGCCAAATTCTGACTGACCAGAAAAGGTGTCACAGAATCCACCCACAGGAGCTCCCGTACTTCCCTCCTTGGAGGGCCCCTTAGGCTTCACTAAGAGCTCATCTGCTCTTTCTCTAGGTACAATTCTAACAATCCCAGCTGTTTCCCCCAGGAAATGGGAGGGGCTGCTATTTGAACCCAGTAGATGGACTCTCAAGAAATGACCTCTATGATCAGGTGTCACTTCATACCCAATAGGATAGCTATTATCAAAAACAAGCAGGGGAGCCTGGGTGGTGGCTCAGTCAGTTAAACGTCTGCCTTCGGCTGAGGTCATGATCTTGGGATCCTGGGATTGAGCCCCGTATCAGGCTCCATGCTCAGTGGAGAGCCTGCTTGTCCCCTCTCCTTCTGCCCTTCCCCCTGGCTTGTGTGCTCTCTCTCCCTCTCTCTCAAATAAAGAAAATCTTTTAAAAAACAAGCAAATAAAATAAAAATCATAATATAACAAATATTATTGGTGAGAACATGAAGAAATTGGAACCCTAATCCATTGCTGGGGGAATGTACAGCCCATTGGTACAGCCGCTGAGGAAAATAGTATGGCAATTCCTTAAAAAGTTATACATAGAATGAAAATATGATCTGGCAATTCTACTTCTGGATATCTACACAAAAGAACTAAAAGGAGGCACTCAAACAGATTTGTACACCCATGTTCACAGGAGCATTATTCACAATAGCCAAAAAGTAGAAGCAGCCTGAGTGCCCACTTACAGATGAATGAACAAAATGTGGTATAGACATATAATGGAAATTATTCAGCATTAAAAAGGAAGGGAATTCTAACATGTGCTACATCATGGAAGAATCCTGAAGATAGTACACTAAGTGAAATAAGAAGTTAAAATATTGCTTCATTCCACTTATATGAGGTACTTGGAGGGGTCAAATTCAGAGAGAAAGGGAGTAGTATGGAAGTTGCCAGGGGCTGAGGGAGGGAAGAATGAGGAGTCTGCGTTTAATGGGGACAGAGTTTCAATTAAGAAAGATGAAAAAGTTGGTAGAGATGGATGGTGTGATGGCTGCACAGCAACGTGAGTATACTTACTGTACAGAACTATATATCTGAGTGTATGATGTTAGGTATATCTAACCACATTTTTTTAAAGTGGGGAAATAAAAATAAGAAGTGACTGCTACCGGGCAGAAGACAGATTATAGGTGGAAATGTGAAACCTGAAAGCACAACAGCCATTTAGTTTGGGGCCCACTGCCCTGCAGTCCCAGAAGCCCAGAGGCCTCACACTGTCACAAGCATAGTAACTCATCAGGCAGGATGCTGTTCTCATTCAGAGCCCAGAACAGGAATCCAGAACCTCCCCACCCCAATGCTACTTAAGACCTCGAGGCTGGACACTGTGGAGAATGGGGTCTCTCTCAGCAATCTCCTTCTGTTTGCCACCAGTTCACCTTTCTTTCAGAAATAAAGGCTTTTGACAGAAAGAAGCTTTTGTGATACCCATCTCCACCAATACAGGTATGAACTCAACAGCCCTGAGTCGCAACAGCCCTGAGTTGCAAAGAGGTTATCATCCATTTCAGAAAGACTCCCATCCAAAAATAGTTTTTAAACATTTCTTTTATAGTTTTGCTCTTTTAAAAAACAGTAAGCTTCAATGGTCTTGTGGGGAAAATCACTGGCTATGGTTTTTGTGTGTAAAAATCCTGTGGCTAGGATAATAGAAACTTTATAAGTTCACAAAATCTCCTTTTATCCAGGATCTCACTTGATTCTTAAAACCTCTCTGGGAGGTGGGTAGGGTAGCAGTCATCCCACTGCATGAACCGGGAAACTGAGGCTCAGATAGATCAAAGTCACACACACAATTAGGAAGAAGCAGAGAACCAAGGCCTTGTTTTCCATCAATGCCAGATGAGGATCTGGGTTGGGACCTCATATGTAAGCAGATCATCCAGTCATGAAAGTAATTTTTAAAAAAGTGTTAGTTTATTTTATCCCCATAACATCTTTCTGAAGTAAAGTGAAATTATCATTTTTTAGAAGTAGAGGATCAGCTGAACACAAACAAATGACTTGCCCAAGATCACCACTCAAGAAAGGGGCAGAGGGACTAGACCTCTTCTCTTTTGAATACACTTGACCTTGAGTACTTCCCTACAATGTCTTGACCCTGACACATTCAAAATTTAAAGGAACTCATGCAGTTTTTATATAGGTTGTACCACATTTCTGTGAACTCGGCAGGGAGTAGATATACCTTTATTCTCTTTTTAATAGCTGGAAAAGAAAAAGAGGTTAAAGAAAACTTTAAGTTCCTTTCAGCTCTGAAATTCTATGATTCTAAAAATTCCTCAGCAAGTTGCTTGGTAGAGAGAGGCCTAGAATCCACAGCATCCTCCTTCCTGCTCCCCAGTCTATTAGACCACCTCATCCCTGCCCCTTGAGTTGATGATGACAAATACCATGTGTATCTAGGAGATGCATTAAATGACATAAAATGTCAAGAAAGTGCCATAGCGGGCAGCCCGGGTGGCTCAGCGGTTTAGCGCCTGCCTTTGGCCCAGGGTGTGATCCTGGAAACCCGGGATCGAGTCCCGCGTCGGGCTCCCGGCGTGGAGCCTGCTTCTCCCTCCGCCTGTGTCTATGCCATTCTCTATGTTTATCATAAATAAATAAGTAAATCTTTTTTTTAAAAAAGATTTTATTTATTTATTCATGAGAGACAACACAGAGAGAGAGAGGCAGAGACACAGGCGGAGGGAGAAGCAGGCTCCACGCCGGGAGCCCGACGCGGGACTCGATCCCGGGTTTCCAGGATCACACCCTGGGCCAAAGGCAGGCGCTAAACCGCTGAGCCACCCAGGGATCCCAATAAATAAAATCTTTAAAAAAAATGTAAAAAGTCAGACATCTTAAAAAAAAAAGAAAAGAAAGAAAGCGTCATTGCCTGTTTAGAACCCTAACAGAGGACTTGATGCTGCTCTGCTGTTACAGCTCATGTCTCCTAGCAAGAGACTCCCAAACCAGAGGGAATTATATCCCAGGTACTTGAGACCTTACCCAAGCCTGCGGTGAGAGAGAAGCCAGTCTCAGAAACAGAACAGCACTGTGAAATTGCTGCTTAAGTCTCCTTATTAGATATGTGCCCTAATACCCACCTAATATGAGAGAGCACTCAGGTTGCTCATTCCTGCTTTTCCATAGACCTTCCCAACTCAGTTAGATACACTAGCTTCATCCAACAAGGACTTACTAGGCACCTACTGTATGTGAGGCACTACTTTATGTATCAGGGAGCAAATAAATAAAAATTTCTGACTGCACAAGGTAGGGGAGGCAGCTGATGCCAGTTGATGGTGAGTGCCATGGAGAAAAATAAAACAGGAAAGGCAGGTAGATAATGCTGACAGCAAGTAGTACTGCGAAGGGGACTGGTTTTTCAAAGGATAGCCTGGAAGGCCTTGACTGAGGAGGAATGTTTGAGGGGATGTGGAGGAGGTGAGGTAGACAGGAATGGACCCATTCAGGTATCAGAGGATGGAATAGGCGATGAAGAACAAGAGATAGCTTAAAGGTAACTGGTGAAATCATATCACATCTTGTAGACCCACGCAAGGACTCTGAATGAGACAGGGAGCAAAGAAGTAACAAAATCTGACTTACAGTTTACAGCATCACTCTGGCTGCTGTGATGACAACAGTCTGTCGGGAGACAAGGGAGGAAGCAGGAAGGTCAGTTAAGAGGCCCATGGCAGCTTAGACCAGGGCTAAAGCAGTGAAGATGATGAGACTCAAGGTTCTGAATATATTTAGGGCAAAGCCAATAGGACCTATTGATTAAATGGATGTAGGATTGAGAGAAAGAGGAGGTGTCAGAGGTGACTACAGTTTTGGGGGCTCAGGCAACCTGGAAGGATGAAATCACCATTAACTGAGACAGAAAGACTTTGGGAGGAACAAGGGTGGGGGCACAGGTTCCTTTGGTTTTGGACATGTTAAACTAGGAAGGCTTTTAGACGCCAAATGTGGTGAGTATCGGCAGAATTTACAAGGTTGGAATTGAAAAGTATGCACTGAAATTATCCATGTGGGAGTCACCAGCTATATAGTAATACATGATTGTATGTATTATCATAGAGAATTTCCATGTACGATCATGTGTAATTTGTATGAATACATGTCTATTATCCCCCCCCCCCCAAACTGTAAGCTCCATGTGGCCAAGGATCATGTCTGTTCACAGCCAGCAAGGTACCTGGCACTCAGTAAATATTTACTGGGCAAATGGAGAAGTTGCCCAATTACTCCCTCAAGAATAGCCACAGCAACCCACACAATGAGAAGCAAACTCTCTTGCAACCACAGCGCCAAGCCCAACCAGCTCAAAACAGGGCCCTGGGTCTGTCCATACGGGGCTTGAGATTCCAGAATGTAAGTGATATGCCTGGCACATCATAGAATCAGATATTTGGGTTTCAGCCCTGCCACATTCTCACAGGGTGGAGCCAGGCAAGAGACCTGCCTGTTCTACTACCTCTCTTTCTCCCTGGGTGGAGGGTGGGGGGTGGAGGGATGGCTGCTATGTACTGGGTGGTGGGAGCCCCCCCAAATAAGTAAATCCCCAAGTATTCTCTAAAGCATGTAAGGACCACCCAACACCTGAAGAAGGAACATAGGCCATACATTATGAGTAATAGTTAAAAAATAAAAAAGAATTATAATCACAAACCTCCTAGCTGACATAAGATGGCCTGACCAATGGGTGTAATGTCTCTGCTTTACCTGCCAAATGACTAGGAAGACAGAACTAAGGCCAAAGGGTAACATAACAAGGTATAAGATTTCAACTCAATAACTTTACAGTTTTGAACAGCTGTCTTTGTGAAGATGATGAAACAGTGCTGATCTTGTACAATCCTGTCCCTATCCATGATACTGAAAGTGTGACCTGAGAGAGGTTTTTGAGGACTTGCCCAGGGTCACCCTGCTACTGTCCCAGGACTAGAACTCAGGTTCTAGCTCTCTATTGATGATTTCTTCCTATTACCCCAGTGGCAAAGGAAAGGTAAGAGTTACCAAGGGAGCTGGAGAGTTTTAGGCATTAGTGTTACAACATCAAACTATGTCTTTGTCAAAGGGTAACCTGCAGATGTTACAGGAATGCCAGGTGCACGCTGTGAAGTTAAGGAGGATCCCTTCCTTCATACCAAACTTGTCATCCTAGAGAGTCCCTCTTGGCTTTGGACTTTATGAATAAAGCTATTCATAGGGGGACCTACAGAATTGAAAAAATGATACACTAGCAGGTTAAAAAAAATGCAGATATATACTTCAGTAAAATGTTTACGTGAAAAATTCAGACACTAGGATGCAGTTAGGTTAATGCTCTAAAATCGGCAAATATTGGGTGCTTCCTCTGTTCAAGTCAGTGTGCTAAATGCTGACTGTGTGTGTGTGCGTGCACCTGCATGTGTGTATCTGTATGGCTATATAAGCGGGTGTGAGAGACAAATACATAAGGATAGGACAGAACCCAGGTCTTCAAGGCTTGCAGGATAGGTGCTGATACAAGACTATAAACATCAAAGAAATGACTAATTATGTGGAGTAGATAATTGTTAAGTAAATGGCATAATGTGTCTGCAGTTCTCCTCAGAAGGGGAGGATTTGGAATTGTCAGGCAAGGTGCTTCTAGAAAGATATGGGATTTGAGGCAAACCTTGAAAGGAAGAAAGGAAAGGAAAAAAAAAAAAAAAAAAAGGAAGAAAGGCTCTTGATAAGGGGAAAATGGCAATGGAGCAAACACTGGTGGCCTTAATAAAGGGAAAAGAAAAAAAATCATGCCTTTAAAAAGGACCCGACCAAACTGGACAGCCTTGAAAGTTAAAGTTCCTACAGAAGCGGAGAAGTGCAAAAAGATTTCTAAACAGGCATGTGGCTGGCTCAGCCAGTAGAGCACGCAACTCTTAATCTTGCAGTTGTGAGTTCGAGCCCCATTCTGGGTGTAGAATTTACTTTAAAAAAAAAAAAAAGTTTCTGTTTAAAAAAAAGATTTCTAAACATAGAATTATAGGATTCAAAAAAAGTTAATTTGACAAACATCTTCTGGGGGTAGGGTGGTAGGGTGCACAGTGTGCAGACATCAGATGAGTGACCGAAGATGAACTTGCTTTTGGTGGGGAACTAACTTTAGCCAGGGAGGTGGGGTAGACTTGAGATGACAAGGGAGTGAAGCAGAGTGGAAGGAGCAGGTTTGTATGGCTTCCCAAGGAAGAACCAGCAGGTCGCAGTGGCTGACTGGCTGAGAGGCAGAGAAAGCCAGCAGAGAGACATCTCCAAAGTATGACGTTAGGCAGCTTCAAGAATGGAAGAGTAAAGGGAAGCTGGCTGAAGGGAGAGATGCAGAGCTTGGTTTTAGAAGTGCTGACTCTAATGATAACTATATCAGCGTGTCCAGTGGGCTTTTACTGATGTGAGTCTGGAATTTGACAGGTAATAGCTGAAGATACAGTATAGGGGTCTCCCCCAGTGGACAGAGTTGTGGGACTGAGTATGATTTCTCTGGAAAGGTGTATGGGGGGTGGGGGGAGTCAAGCTGAACCATGGGTGTGCGCACATCTAGGACGCGATGTGATGGTGAACAGTGATCAGAGGAAAAAAGCAGGATAGTCTATTGCCAAGAAGGGAAGAGCTTCAAGCACGAGAGGATCGGCACCAGCGAAAAATGCTACAAAATCAATCATGTGGACTGAGCACATAAATAATAAGTATTTGGCGGGCAAATGAATGAATGAACGAAGGAAAGCCCTTGGGTTTGAGAATCAACTTTCCTCAGTCAGAATGGCCAGGGTTGCCAAAAGGTTTTTTTCAATGTTAAATTTTACCTCGTCCCTCCACCCCCCGAAAAACATTTTTCTTCTTCCACAAGTCATCCTGTCCACCACACAGACATCCTTCTCTGCTTCCCGCACATTTGCCCTCATCTTCCTTCCCAGTTTCCACAACCCAAGCAACACACCTTCAGTGTCAAAGGAGGCCGGAAATTCCAACTAGAGTTTCCACTTCATTAACAACCATGGCTGTGGCCCCTCTTACATAAAGGGATATGTGGCAACTGGGTGGATGAGGAGACTGCGTAGTAGCCCCAGCTGCACTGCTAACTCGCTGTGTGGCTTTGGGCAAGTGGTTTAACCTCTCTGGATCTGGGCTTCTACACAGACAGGAGGAGGAGTTAGGTCTATCTGGACTCCAGACGAGTTTGAAGGTCCCTTTCAACTCTGAAGTATACGATTTTTATCATTCTCAGAAGGTCCTTGCAACACCCTCCGAGAAGGAAGTGAGTACAAGACCCGGGGAAACGAACGCCAGACCTCTTCCCAGGGCGAAGCGCCAGTATAGGAGGAGTGTACCGAGAAAGTGAGAAGGCGCTGCCCAGCCCCTGCGGATCACCAGGGAGCAGATCCCATCCCCAGGCTGGGAAGGATCCCAGCAACCCCCAGCGATTCCCACCCCGCACCCCACCTTCTCTAGACTCCAGACAGCCGGGAGGCTCTAAAAAGCCTTGCGGGAGAAATAAAGATTTCTTTCCCAGAGTCCTGCGCTGCTTTTGCCAGTTGGATTCCGGCAGACACGATCTGCAGCCGGATAATGACACAGACAGTCTTCGGAAAAGCGACAGTTCTCGCTCGCTCCGAGTGCTGGGGACGCTGGCTCCCCGCGCCGTGCCCCGACGGGCCAGCCTCCGACCCCAGCCCGGCTGCCAGGCCAGCGGCGCCCCCGTCCCGGGCCCCGCTCCTCTCCGCCGGCCCCGCCGCGGTCTGCAAACATTTCCTGCCCCCGCCCCCGCCCCCGCCCCCCCTCGGAGCTTCCCAGTTGGAGCGAGTTGGGCTCGCAGCCGGGTCAGGGCTCGCAGTTGCCCCAACTCCGCTCCCCCCGCCACCAGGGCTGGGGAGCGGGCCCCCGTCTGGCTACGTAGCAGCCACTGGGAGACCCAGGCGCCGGGAGCCGTGGGAGGTCGCTTGGGCAGCCCGGGGCTGAGGCGAGGAGGGGGACAACTGGCGAGGCGCGCGTGGCCCCGCTCCCTCCCTCTCGTTACCTGCTCGCTTGCGGGGGTGTCCCGGGGCGGCCGGCCTCTCCCGGCGCTGTCTCCCCACGCAGTTGCCCATGCTGGCTCTTCAGCCGGGCCCCATGCACGGGAGGCGGCGGGCTTGTCGGCGGCTCAGAGCTCCTGTCCCGGACCGCGGCGTCCCGGGTCAACGGCTCCCGCCTCCCAACATCGGGCGCTCCCGGATCTCCCCCCGGGGGCGCGCTCGGCCCGGGCGCCGGCTTCGCCACAAACTTTGCGGGCGAGGGGAGAGGGAGGTGGCCGATTCCTCAGCACAGTCCCAGGTGGCCGGGCCAGGGGGGCCCGCGACGGTGCCCGGCCGGAGACCAGCTCCGCTGGAGGGGCGGAGAGAGGGGGCGGGCACCGCCGCAGCTACTCCCTGCTAGCTCGGGGCTCCCAGCTGGGGCCGGCCCCCCAGAGGCTGTCACTCACCTGCCTAACCCCGCCCCAGCCCGGCCCAGCTCCCCGCCGCCCGCCCGCGGTGCCCGCGCCTCCGCCGCCGCCCGCCCCAGGTGCGCATGTGACCGGCGGCACCGCCCCCTCGGACCGGGCCTGGTTTTCTCATTGGCTTCCTCCAGGTGTGTACCGCCCCCTGGCCCCACCCGGCCAGGTGACCGGCCAGGTGACCGCCCAGCCGCCCGTCTCCCGGGTAGCCGGGCCGGGAATCATTCGCCCTCAACGGCCCCCGGCTGCGTGCCCGGCAGCCGCCTCCCCGGCCCGCGCCACCGCCCAGGCCCCAAGCCCCGCCCCCCAGGGAGGGACCGTCCCAGCCCTCCCTGGAGCTGGAGCTGCCTGGCCGGGGGCCGGCAGGCACGTGATCCACGGACAGCCCCGCCTCTTTCGCCTTCGCCAGGCGATTGGCCCAGGGGGCGCGTGCGCTCAGAGGCCCGTCCCGTGCCGCCGCCCACTTCCCCTCCCGCGGTCTCTGGTTCGCGTCATGGCCGCCGCCGCCGCTCTGGAGGCGGTGGCGCCTACGGGCGCGCTGTGGGGCCTCGTGCACGACTTCGTCATGGGTCAGCAGGAGGGCCCCGCTGACCAAGTGGCTGCAGGTACGGCGGACGGCGCCGCGCGGCTTCCGCATGGGGCGGACCAGAGGGAGCGGCCTCAGGACGGCCGCCGGGCAGGAAGGGAGTGAGGGACGGCGGTGACTTTGAGAGATTGGTCTGGGGCTGGTTGTGAACACCGCGTGCTTGGGAGTCGCTTGCATCCTCCTTCAGGCGCCTCCACGCTCCTCATCTCGGCAGTCACTCTGCGCCAGCTGGGGTTAGAGTCCTCACCGGGGCGCAGATGAGGAGACTGGAGCCGGGAAAGGGCGAGAGTCGCACATCTGGCAGGAGGGGGGGGCAGGCTGGGACTCAGACTCGGGCCGTCCAGCCCAGAACCTGGTTCTCCCGCCGCGAAACCACGTCGTCTGGCGGAGGTTAACGTGAGAAGCAGCGTCTTCGGCGGCGTCAGCCGGAGTCCCGCGGCATGTTGGGAGTGGCCGCGCGGCGCGGCCTCTGACTGGCTGACTTGGAGAGAGGAGGGGAGAAGCCATCGGGGTGGGGGTGGGGGTGAGGGGAGGGTTTGAGACGTCCCGCGGACGCCCCTTAAGACGTTCTATCTCGTTTCTTGGTAAAGTTCTTGGTTAAGTTGCTTCATGACTTTTTTTTATGTGGTGTTTGTTTTTATCTTTCCCCCAGATCATCAGTTTCCCGCTTTTGACCAGTTCAGGGACCTCATAGTTCTCACGGCTTATCTAAGATTTGAATAAAACAAATTCCAGATTTCCTTGGGAGTCAGAGACTTCAGTCTTTCAGAAAAAAAGAAAACGCTGAGTGTTAGGAGGCGTTCAGACTTAAGTAATGGAATACGAAATCTCTTGAATACAAATGAGTTTTGTCTCTGGAGATTTTGTGTGCTTGGGAAAAAGTAAAAGACCTTGCTTTTGAAAATTGAACATATTAAAAAAGAAAACTGAACATATTAACTTTTAGAATATGTGAGAAATGAATAAAGTGAATGTGAGAAAGTATACAGTGAACCTTAGCAGTTCCACTTTCATGCAGTCATCCCACCATTGTTGAACACATACTATTCTCCAAACACGATACAAAGCAATAGGAATATAAATACAGATTAGACTAGATCTGTGCCCACCAGGAACTTCTATTGTGGTGGGAGAGACAACCATGCAAACAGTTTTACCACACCATAAAATGGGCTGTATGGGGTATGTGCAAGGTGGCAAGGAAGCATCAAAGAGCAAAAGCCTGATGCTGTTATGCAACCAAATTTAACTTCTTACAGCTTTATAAAGTATAGTGTGTTATCAATGCCATTTCCCTCAGTGTTTTTTATTATGAAAAATTTCTGGGACGCCTGGGTGGCTCAGCAGTTGAGCCTCTGCCCTCGGCTCAGGGCACGATCCCGGGGTCTTGGGGTCGAGTCCCACATAGGGCTCTTTGCGTGGAGTCTGCTTCTCCCTCTGCCTGTGTATTGGCCTCATGCTCTCTCTCTGTGTCTCTCATGAATAAGTATTTTTTGAAAAAGAAAAATGTCAAACAAAGCAGAGAATTTTGCAACAGGCAGATCTACACACACCACCTAAACTACCATTAACATTTTTTTTTTAAGATTTTATTTATTCATGAGAGATGCAGAGAGAGAGGCAGAGACACAGGCAATGGGAGAAGCAGGCTCCCTGCAAGGAGCCTGATGCAGGACTGGATCCTCGGATCCGGGATCACACCCTGAGCTGAAAGACGTTCAGCTGTTCAACTGCTGAGCCACCCAGGCGTCCCATTAACAGTTTAACTTGCTTTATGGAGTATCTTTCCATCTATTTAAATTGCAGATATCAGTACACTTCCTCCTACATGCTTTGGTAGGCATATTATTAACTAGTTTGTTTATAGCTTATTTTGGTGTACAGTTTATATTCAGTGAAGTGTACAATCTTAAGTGTGACGTTCACTGATTTTGGAAAATGCACATGCCTACCCCCTACTGTTATATCAGTGCCATTTGTAACTATTCTTTCACAATTTATACATTATGAACAATAATTTTGGATTTTTCAAATTCAAAATACACTTGAGAAGACAGCATGGATAAGGACTGCCAAGTTCTTAGAAATACTTTTGTAAAAAAAAAAAAAAAAAAAAAAGAAATACTTCTGTAAAATTTATATTTTTTATGCCTGAAAAAAAATGGCCTAAACTACTGTCTAGTTTAAATTTTACTCAGCTCAACCAAGACTGTTAACACTACTCTTGTAATTTAGCGCTCCTGAATAGGAAAGGAGGTTGGTAGTAACAGGTTAGGATGAAAAGTTTTGGTGAGATAGGATTATGCATAACCTTGGATTCCAGACCTATTGTGTAGGTAATAGAAATCATTGTAGATCCTTGAGCAAGGGAGTCATATAATGAAAGTGAATTTGAGAAGGATTGAATTGGGTATTCTCAATCTGAGATCACAGCCCTAGTTAAGGTTTTGAAGGCTGATAGAGTTTTGAAGCATTCCCAGAATAAGATCTGCTTTCTAGTCCAGCCTGAGTCTAGCTTTGTTAGAGCTAAAGGGACCAGCTTTCTATTCAGCCACTTACAGCAGCAGCCTGTCCTACAAATTGTAAATGCAGAAGGAATACCCTGTGATCACAAAGGCAGCTATGACCGACCTTTAATTTGCACCTTGGCACTGGGGTTTCTGATGAAAGAAGAAAGGTGTCAGATATAAAGGTGCAAGTGATAGAAGAGAAATGACCCAGTAGGCTAAGGGTTAAAGACTTTTCAAAAAATAAAAATAAAAAAATAAAATAAATTAAAAAAAAAAATAAAAGACTTTTCATACTAGAAGTTGCCACTATCTGGCCCCAGCCCTTACTCTTACCAGTCCCTTCCTGGACCTTAAGTGACAGGTGGCTGCCACATTTGCTATTCTCTCAGTGCTTTCCTTCCCAGTTCCTTTCACGATTTACATCTCATCAAAGTTAGACCTTGGATTCAAGGCCCAGCTTGAGTTCTCACTGCCTGCCCCCTAAGTGTTTCCTGATTACTCCAGCCAGACATCATCTCACACTTCAAAATATTTGTGGTATTTTTTTCTCAACCAGTCATTTATTAGACTTGTTAATAACCCCTCACTTAGTAGACTTGTTCAGTAGCTATTTCTGTGTATCTCTCCACATCCTATCATCCTGTGCCTGCCAACCAAGTCACCTGGAGACTAGCATAAGTCAGTATGCAGTAAAAAACTATCTAAGTGAATGGAATGAGAGATGTTGAAGGAGGAATCTGTGGAATTTGAGGCCTAACTAATTACAGGGCTTGAAGGAGAGGGAGGACTCTAAGATGACCCTAAGCTTTTGAGCCTGGGGATGAGCAAAAGAAAAGTTCTTTGTCCAAAAATGGATTTAGGGAGGAAGCTGATTTTGAAAAGAGTGAATTTTGGCCAGTTGATGGATATAAACTTTCTTTCTTTCAGTTATTTGGATTTTTCTTCATTTTGGTCTTTATTGTATTATATTTTCCCACTTTAGTGTGCGACCACTATTCCTGAAACCAAAAGATTGTTAAACAGCAGTAAAACAGTTCTGAGAAAAGTCTGTGGCATCCTCAGCAGAAAAGGTATTTTGAGAGCTTGATTAGAACGGGGTCCTGATTGGGATTTTTCTCTCTCCTGCTCCTTCACATCCTTCCCCCTTCCTTCATTGGCTATTCCTCCAGATTCTCAAGAGGCTGCAGCTCCATCAGACAGAGGTCTGATTGTGCATTCTGTCAGTCTAATATAAATACTTCTTTGAGGACTCCTCTGTACTCCACATGAACTGGTGCCCTGCTGAGAGAAGTGTGGGTAGTTAGAAGGTGCTGGTAGGTCCATTTTTAGAGAGTAAATCTTGGACACACTGGAAAAACTTAGGTCTACTGATGTAGGGAGAGGAACTTACACTTGTTTTTCCTTAATGCCAATGAGACTACTTTTAGGAAAATTAACTCCTTACCTTCTTTTATCCCAAGAGTCCGAGTGCATAATTAACAATACTGCTAGATATTCAGGTATATTTTGTTTGGTAGAATTTATAGTGTTAAGAGAATGAATTACTTAAAGTTAGTGATGGATGGTTCATAAACCCAGGAATTTTGCTCCTTTGTTATGCTAATTCAGTCTGTTTATATCACTATGGTAACCCTGAGCTTGTTGCTCTGTGATTGTTTTAAATGTCTTTCTGCCCCAACAGACTGGGCTCCTTAAGAGTTCTTCCTCTATATTCCTGTCTCCAGGCCTAACCCAGTACCTCATTTATAATAGGTGCTGAATAAATGTTGAGTGAGTAAATGAAAACAAATATTCAGGGGATCCCTGGGTGGCTCAGCGGTTAAGTGTCTATTTTTGGCCCAGGGCGGGATCCTGGAGCCCGGGGATTGAGTCCCAAGTTGGGCTCCCGGCAGGGAGCCTGTCTCTCCCTCTGCCTGTGTCTCTGCCTCTCTCTATGTCTATCATAAATAAAATATTAAAAAAAAAAAGAAAACAAATATTCATGACAATTTTGTTGAAGAATTAGGGAGACACACAATAGGGGGTTATTTGGTTTTGGGAATCAAGAAGGGCTTCACAGGGATCCCTGGGTGGCGCAGCGGTTTGGCGCCTGCCTTTGGCCCAGGGCGCGATCCTGGAGACCCGGGATCGAATCCCACATCGGGCTCCCGGTGCATGGAGCCTGCTTCTCCCTCTGCCTGTGTCTCTGCCTCTCTCTCTCTCTGTAACTATCATAAATAAATAAAAAATTTAAAAAAAAAAAAAAAAAAAAAAAAAGAAGGGCTTCACAAAAGTTGACATTTGAGCTGGATCTTGAAGAATTGAATTTTGACAAGGGCAGAGAGGAAGCATTTCAAACCAAGAGAATGTTTACAGGATTAAGGAATAGAAGAGCTTGATGTGTTGGGACATGTGACTGAATAATAGGATGAAAGGTGAGGCTAGAGATGATTTGGGGGCTAAATTGTGAAGGACATCAAGCCAAGGAGTCAGGTCTTAGGCAGTAAGGAGCAAAAGGAGATTGGCGGGCAGAGAAATAATTGTGCATTTTAGGGCGGTAATTCTAGATAGAATGTGGATGAATTGAAACGGTTTTCAAAAAAATTGAGGTAAAAATCACTTAAACCATTTTAAGTGTACGGGTAATTGGTTTTAACATTCATGATGTTCCATAAACATCACTATCTGAAAGTTCCAGAACATTTTCAGCACCCCAAAAAGCGGAGGATTGTTGCTATATAGTCTGGTTACACGGATGAAAAACATTTCTGGGGCACCTGGGTGGTGCAGTCCGTTGAATGTCAGACTGCCTTTCTGCTCAGGTCATGATCTCAGGATCATGAGATTGAGTCCTACCTCCTGCTCTGTGCTCAGACGATGTTTGCTGGAAACTGTCTCTCCCTCTTTCTTTGCCCCTCCTCCCTGCGCACATGTGCTTGTGTGCGCACATTTTCTCTCTCAAATTTTAAAAAGAGAGATTTCTGAGGTAGACTCAACAGAACTGGAATAAAATGTTAGGTTTAGTTACCTTTGTGAAAACATCCTCAAAATACTGATTCTAGTTTTTTGCCATCATACTCACCATTTTCCTTACTCGTTTATTATTGTGTAATAGCTATAAAACTAATATAATTTTTTTCATTTTTTTTCCCCTAATTTTGTATTACTTTTATACTTCACTTTTCTTTTATGTTTGTGCTGCATTAATTCAAGATAGGATCCTTGTGAAAAGTTTGCAGACCAAAAGGCTCTGCCAGGAGGGGTTCACTCATACACTGAGATTCAAGGAATCACGTACAAATGGATGTTTATTTGTAATTTTAAAGAAGCCAGTTTCATACTACTATATGTTTCATGGTGAAGAAGTCTTTTTTTATTTATTAAATTTGAGGCAACCTGTAGGAGAGGGAACTGACTGGTAAGGGTTGCAGTGGAAATAGTTCACATCTTGATGTGTTGATTACTCAGAGTATATACTTTTGCTAAACTCATCACCTTATACTGTTAATATCTGTGCATATCACTATATATAAATTGTATCTCTTTTTTAAAATATTTTATTTATTCATGAGAGAAGGGGTGGGCAGGGACACAGGCAGAGGGAGAAGCAGGTTCCATGCAGGGAGCCTGATGCGGGACTCGATCCCGGGTCCCCAGGATCACGCCCTGGGCCAAAGGCAGCGCTAAACTGCTGAGCCACCGGGGCTGCCCTGTATCTCTTTTCTTTTCTTTTCTTTTCTTTTTTTTTTTTTTTTTTTGTATCTCTTTTTTAATGAAATATTTAGAGGCAACTGAGTGGGGCTTAGCAGGCAGGTCTTTGTCTTACAGTACCTTTTTTTTTTTTTTTTTTTTTAATTTATTTATTCAGAGAGAGAGAGACTGAGAGGCAGAGACACAGGCAGAGGGAGAAGCAGGCTCCATGCAGGGAGCCCGACACAGGACTCGATCCTGGGTCTCCAGGATCAGACCCCGGGCTGCAGGCGGCGCTAAACCGCTGCGCCACGGGGGGTGCCCTGTCTTACAGTACTTAAGTATGTCCAACAATGGACCCTAGCCCAGCTTCCACAGAGGACTTTGATGGTGTTGCTGGAGAAAATTATGATTCAGTGATATTCTTTACTAGTAACAGTTACCAGTCCCCCGTAGCTTCCTGTGCAAAATTGCTACCTCTGTGGCCACTACTGAAATGTAGTGTGTTTAGATAGGGTTTTCAGCAGAGTTTCCTGGGCTTTGGCCAAGAGGTTCCAAAAAGGTACCCTTTCTACCTTCCCAAATTGTGCAATACTCTTTTTTGGTGTATAACCCAGAAATGAGTATCTCCATTCACATCAGTGTTGCCATTAAGGAATTGGGTATAGAGCTGTCAATTCCTTGGTTTGTCCTGTTAGTCTGGCTGTTGTCCCTTCCCCCACCCTACAGCCTGCACATTTTTTCCCTTGGCTCTTTCTCAGGAGCAGGGGCAGCAGCTGGGCCTTCCACATCCTGGCACGAGTGGGGCTAAGAGTGCCTGATGTCTAAATTGGTGCCAGTCACGAGCTATGAATCCTGACTAGGGCACTCCTTTTCTCAGTCGGTTTGGACTTCTTACTCTAAGTACCAGAGTGAGCCTCTACCCAGTTCTGCTCACAGCTGTTGTTCTGATCAGAGCCATAAACTTAAGGGGAACTGGAAGTTTAGCAGTTTTCTCAAGACTTTTTCACTCTAGCCAAAGTCTTGTGTTGCTGAGAGCTAACCTGTTAGGTCTAGCATTTAGAGTTAGGTGGGTTGGGCACCCAGAACAGTCTTCTGAAGTATTATTCCCTGATTGCCACATTTTATTGAGCTGCAACTCCTTTATGTTAGTCAAACCCTTAGGAAGATTGCTAACCTTGTATTCTTTGTTTCTTCGTTGAGAGTACATCCTAAGATGCTCCTGCTACATCTATGTGAATTACTATTGCGCTGTTAAAAATATATTTTAGGGCGGCCCCAGCTGTCTCAGCGGTTTAGCGCCACCTTCAGCCCAGGGCCCTGATCCTGGAGCCCCTGGATCGAGTCCCACGTCAGGCTCCCTGCATAGGGCCTGCTTCTCCCTCTGCCTGTGTCTCTGCCTCTCTCTCTGTCTGTCTGTCATTAATAAATAAATAAAATATTTTTAAAAATGTATTTTAAAGGGGTGCCTTGGTGGCTCAGTTGGTTAAGCGTCTGACTCTTGATCTCAGCTCAGGTCTTGATCTCAGGGTTGTGAGTTCAAGCCCCACATTGGGCTCCACACTGGGCACGGAGCTTACTTAAAAAATGTATTTTAAAAAATAAGTAATATGTTCATATGGTACAACATTTAAAAGGTAGAGAAGGATACACAGAAAAGTCTCCCTTCTATCTCAAAAGTAGAATGCAGACTTTTTTTTTTTAAGATTTTATTTATTTATTCATGAGAGAGAGAGGCAGAGACACAGGCAGAGGGAGAAGCAGGCCCCATGCAGGGAGCCCCACATGGGCCTTGATCCCCGGACCCCAGGATCACGGCCTGGGCTGAAGGTGGCGCTAAACCGCTGAGCCGCCCCCCCCCCCCCCCCCCCCCCCCCGGGCTGCCCGGAATGCAGACTTTTAAATAAATCTACTGTATTACTAGTATGTCATGTATCCTCACTAAAGGAGGAGAAGAGCTGATCTAAGTGACTTGCTAAAATAGTATTTTGTCTGGAAACTATAAGGCTAAAGACAAATGCACTCCTTTTTCGAGTGCATTTCGAGTGCAAAAAAACGAGAAAGTTTTTTTCTCGTAGGAGTTGACAGTTTTGAAAGTAATTTACAGCTATAGTAAGGTTGAAAAACTAACAAATGGTAGATAATAGGAACCACATTTCTGTCAAAGAAACAAATTACAAATAAAGAAAAGCAAGGAGGGAGGCTAGAATGGACCCTGTGGTACTGGATTAGAGCAGGAGACTTTAATATGATCCTATGTGTAGTTTAATATACATGGATAGAAAAATAATGAAAGATATGTATGTAAACATAGGTTAATACATATATTTCCCAGCTCTCTCTGCTAAGGAGGGTCTAGGAGCAGTGGTACCCCATTAGCAGCAATCACAGCTATACTCAGATCTTGGTTTGTAATACCATCCCCCAGTAAAAGGAATCAAGGCTTCTTGGAGAAAAAGCTGATTCTACACCTGGGACAAAGAAATTACAGGATGAGCCTATAGTATTTTGTAGTGCTAAAAGGTTAAGAAAGTACTTAAAAAATAAAATGATGGGATGCCTGGCTGGCCCAGTTTCAAAGAATATGAAACTCTTGATCTTGGGGTCATGAATTCAAGCCCCACACTAGGTGCAGAGATTACTTAAAAAGAACAAACAATAATGGGCTAGCTCTGTTTCAAAAAAACTTTATAAAAATAAATAAATAAAAGGATGGGCAAGTCAAAGAGACACAGGAGCCAATCTTAAAAAGCTCCCTGGACAAGTCAAAGAGACATAAGAGCTAACCTAAAAAACCTCCCCATGGCCAAAGATAGAACAATTTGAACAGCAAAATAACCTAGTATTGGATTATAACCTGAAATGTAAAATAAATATACATGGGTCTATGCTGATATAAAACAAATGACTAAATAATTAAAGGTGGAGAAAAAATGAATCTTCCTTACAGGATAATTCCACATAATATAGGTAGGTATATAGAGATTCCTCTTTTTAGGAAGTGGAGCTTAACTTTTGTCTCTCCTTTGAGTGTAAGTGGGGCTCGGTGACATCTTTCCAAAGAGATAATGAGAAAGGAAAAATAGTACTATATAGTATGGAGACCTGGCTGACATTGCCTTACCAAGTGATCAGATTTACAATCACCAATAATAGGTAAGTCCTGTTGATACATTGTACCCCTAGTATGATATGATAAGACGAGAAGGGCACTTTACCTCTGTGCTATTCTTCTCGAAAACCATGACGCCAGTCTAAACATGAGGAGAACATCCAACAAACTCAAATTGAGGGACATTGTATAAAATACTTCTTTAGGATATCAAAGGTCATAAAGAACTAGGAAGACAGAAACTTTGACAGACTGGAGACTAAGGATTCATGATGGCTAATTGCAATGTGGTATCCTTAATTGGATCCTAGAACATAAAAATGATATTAGTGGAAAAGCTGGTAAAATCTAAATACAGCCAAGAATTTAATAGTAATATACCAGTGCTAATCTCTAAAATTCTTCCAAAATAAAATACCTGTTGTTTTTGTTTGTTTGTTTGTTTGTTTGTTTTTAAAGATTTTATTTAGTTATTCATAGAGACACACAGAGAGAGAGAGAGGCAGAGACATAGGCAGAGGGAAAAGCAGGCTCCATACAGAGAGCCCGATGTGGGACTCCATCCAGGGTCTCCAGGATCATGCCCTGGGCTGCAGGCGGCGCTAAACTGCTGGGCCACCGGGGCTGCCCCAAATACCTGTTTTTTAAGAAGCCTAACTCTCAGCCCCCTAGCTATCCAGTGTCCCTCCTTGGAGACAACCAATATAGTTCCTTTTATCTTCTAAGTAAATAAATGCAAATAGAAATAACCCTCCCTCCCATTAAAAACAATGCTTTGCACTAGTAGTATATGTACTATTTATGTACATCATCCTGCTTTTAGATCTTATCCCATTATCTGTATGTGTATATACACACACACATTCAGTCTTTTGTACTTTTTTTCTAAGTGGCTGCAGAAATTCCATTGTATGGATATACTGTAATTTAACTGATTTCTTATTGATGGCCATTTGTTGTTTGCAGTCAGTTGCTGTTATAAATAATTCTAATGAGGGATGCCTGGGTGGCTCAGCAGTTGAGCGTCTGCCTTCAGCTCAGGGTGTGATCATGGGGTCCTGGGATTGAGTCCCACATCTGGCTCCCCACAGGGAGCTAGCTTCTCCTTCTGCCTATATCTCTGCGTCTCTCTCTGTGTGTCTCATGAATAAATAAAAAATCTTAAAAAAAATAACAAATGACCTTGTACATGCATTATTTTGCACTCTTACAAGTAATAGGATAAATTTTAAGATTCTCTGAATTAAAGCATATGTACATTTGTAATTTTTATTAAAGATACTGTCAGGTTAAAAAAAAAAAAAGATAGGGATCCCTGGGTGGCGCAGCGGTTTGGCGCCTGCCTTTGGCCCAGGGCGCGGTCCTGGAGACCTGGGATCAAATCCCACGTGGGGCTCCCGGTGCATGGAGCCTGCTTCTCCCTCTGCCTGTGTCTCTGCCTCTCTCTCTCTCTGTGACTTTCATAAACAAATAAAAATTAAAAAAAAAAAAAAGATACTGTCAGGTTGTACTGATCTATACTCTACCTGAAATGTATAAGAGTACCTATTTCTGCATACCATCACCAAACATAGGTGTATTAGAAAGTTTTTTTTTAGTTTTTGCCAGTCCAGTATTTTAAAAACAAAGTTTTTATATAGTTTAATTTGCATTTCTATTGTGAATATGGGTGAGTATCTTCTGTAGAATGTTCATTTTTTTTGGTTATGTCCATTTTTAAATTCTTCGTTGATTTTTTTTTAGTTTAATTTTATTTAAATTCAGTTAATTAACATATATATAGTGTTATTAGTTTCAGAGGTGGAGCTCAGTGATTCATCAGTTGTATATAACACCCAGTGCTCATTACATCATGTGCCCTCCTTAATGCCCATCACTCAGTTACCCCATCCTCCCACTCCTCTCCCCTCCAGCAGCCCTCAGTTTGTTTCCTATGATTAAGAGTCTATGGTTTATCTCTCTCTGATTTCATCTTGTTTTGTTTTTCCCTCCCTCCCTCTAGGCCCCTCTGTTTTGTTTTTTAAATTGCACAAATGAGGGATCCCTGGGTGGCGCAGCGGTTTGGCGCCTGCCTTTGGCCCAGGGCGCGATCCTAGAGACCCGGGATCGAATCCCACATCGGGCTCCCGGTGCATGGAGCCTGCTTCTCCCTCTGCCTGTGTCTCTGCCTCTCTCTCTCTCTCTCTCTGTGTGTGTGTGTGATGTGACTATCATAAATAAATAAAAATAAAAAAAAAAATAAATTGCACAAATGAGTGAAATCGTATGATAATTGTCTTTCTCTGATGGACTTATTTCGCTTAGCATAATACTCCCTTAGTTCCATTCACGTCATTGTAAATGCAAGATCTCTTTTTTAATGGCTGAGTAATATGTCATTGTATATGTAATACCACATATTATTTATCCTTTTTTTTTTTTAAGATTTATTTATTCATTCAGAGAGAGCAAAGAGAGAGGCAGAGACACACACAGGTGGAGGGAGAAGAAGCAGGCTCCACGCAGGAAGCCCGGCGGGACTCGATCCCGGGTCTCCAGGATCACACCCAGGCTGCAGGCGGCGCCAAACCGCTGCGCCACCGGGGCTGCCCTCCATTCATATTCTTGTTGATCTTTTTTCTCATTGATTTGTAGGAACTTTTTATATGTTGGCAAAAAAAAGCCCTTTGTTATAAGAATTGCAAATATATTTTCTGAGTTTGTCTTATGATGTATTTTTGTTTTTGCCCTGCAGAAAATCCACTTTCTAAATGTAGCTGATTTTAACCAATCTTGTCTTTTTATGGCTTTTGAATTTTATGTAATACTTAGGTATTTTCTCATGTCTTTTTTTTTTTTTAAGATTTTATTTATTTATTTGAGAGAGAGAGACGAGAGAGCACAAGCAGTGGGAGAGGCAAAGCAGAGAGAGAGGGAAAGGAGGCTTTCCGCTGAGCAGGGAGCCCCATGCGGGGCTCTGCCCCGCATTCTCGGATCATGACTTGAGCCTAAGGCAGACGCTTAACTAACTGAGCCACCCAGGTACCCCTCTCATGTCTTTCTTTAATCTGAGAAGTTTACTTTGATGAAAGATTCAAAGCCAAGATTTTTTTTCCAAATATTTACCCAATCATTGTAACATCATTTATTGAATAGTCTGTTTTTCCCGTTAATTGAAATAGGATTGAAGAGAATTGAAATAGGAAAAAAAATAATATTTCATGCATTTGTGTCTCTTTGTGGACTTTCTATTTTTGTGCCATGGATTTCTCAGTTTAAATATGAGCTCACACCAGTTGTTTTTTGTTTTTTTATTCTAGAAATCTTCAAGTGTAGTCAAATGTACACAGTAGGTTAGTTATTGTGACATTATAACAATTTTTTAATATCTGGAGGGTCCACCTTCCTTCCTGCTCCTATTACTCTTTTTCAGAATTTGTTAATTATTGTTATATTTTGCACTTCAACTTTACAATAAGCTTATCTAGTTCCCCCCCAAAATAAAACTTCTATTGGTATTTTTACAGAAATTATCTTAAAATTATTTTAGAAGGTATGTCATGTTGAGTCTTTCACAAATGTGACATGCCTTTCTATTCGTATTTTTTTGTGTGAATCCTCTTTGGTGCTCTAAAATTTTCACTATTCAGATCACACTTTTTGTTATGTTTATTTATATCCAGGTACCTCTCTCTCTCTCTTTCTCTTTGCTATCATAAATAGCATCTTTTTTCCTTTATATTATTTTACAGGGCATTGTGCATACATAGGTGTATATGAAGGTTCTTAATTTCATAATATTAATTTTGTACCTAGCCCCCCTAATGAATTATTTTATCTGTAGTATTTCTTCAATTATTTCTCTTGGATTTTCAAAGTATAGTTATATTATCTACAAATGATATGTTTATTTCCTTTTCAAGTTCTATAGTTAAAGTTGCATTTTTGCAACTGTTACAGTACTACTTCTCATATAGAAGGGGTGCTTGGCAAGCATAGTAGGCCCCAAGGTACAAACCCCAGAGTAGGCGGAAACATTGGTAATTAGAGCCTTTGAACCCTGGGACTGGGTTTTGTTTTTTCATATTTTTTTCTTTTGTTTCATCTAGATGTGAAATCTGGGAGCTATACAGTGTTACAAGTGGTGGAAGCCCTTGGGTAAGAGCCTCTGTTATAGAGTGCCCTCCTCCAGTCTTGCTTGTGCACGCTGAAAAGGTTATTTTGTACACTGCTGCTTTCCTAGAGCTAACTGGTCCTGAATTTCTCTTACTATAGCCCAACAACCCCCTTCCACATCAGTACCTTGGTCTAAGCCAGTGTTTGTCCTGAAAAAAGTTTCGTGCCACCTAACGTTCCTAAGGAAGTTTTGGAAGTGCCTGGATCAGCCCATAGGTGTGGGGTGAGATGGATGGTTGAGAGCCATCAACTGTTATTTAGAGCTGGGATTTCTCCTCTGCTGCTTATCCTGGCTCTGACTCAGACCTGCTCATGAGCTCTGCCTGGGGAATTCCCAGGAGGCTGACCATGCACCAGATCCTTCCTCACTATAGGAAAAGGCATGGGGAAACAGCTGGAAAATCAGTATTAAAACCAGATATCCAAGCACCAAAGGAAATATGTGCTTATAGTCTGATGCCTGCTTTTCTCCTATTTTATTCTTAGTAGACTGTCTAAATTGACAAATCTTACTTGCAAAAGTTGTTAACTGTCACAGTTTTCTGAAGCAGAAAATTAGAAAATTGAGAGGGTGGGATAGAATGTAGGTCACTATTATGCATCTCTCCCACCTAAGAAACCATTTGGCCTTTCTACACATGGGGCCTTGGTCCGTTTTTTAAAAAGTAACAGTTTTATATATATATTTAATTCATATATAAAACTCATATCAGTTTTTATATGTGATGTATATAACTCATATCATAAAGTTCATCATTTTTTGCATATTCAGATTTGTGCAACCTTTACTTCAATCGATTTTCAAACATTTTCATTACCTCAAAAAGAAACCCCACGCCCATTATCAGTCACTGTTCCCTCCCCTTCTCAGCCCCCAGCAACCACTAATTTGCTTTCTACCCCTGAGGATTTGCCAATTTGGTAAATTTCATATAAATGGAATCATATAACATGTAACCTTTGTGACTGGCTACTTTGATTTAGCATAATGTTTTCAAAGTTTATCCCTGTTGTAGCTCTGTCAGTACTTCATTTCTTGCTGAAGAATAATCTATTATATGAATATACCATATTTTGTTCAGCCATTCATTAGGTGGTGGTTATGGGTTATTTCAAATTTGGAGTATTCTGAACATTGCTGCTATGAGCATTTGTGTGCTTTGGCCCATTTCTAAATGCATAGTTTTCCACTTCTGAACGGAGTCTTTTCTACAAGATCCTATTCTAGGGACCTTATCAAGAGTGATTTTATTTTTGCCCTTTTATCCTGAGTTACAGATACCCTTATCCTTGAAATTTCAGTCAAATGTCCTGATTAGCTCTCCTTCAGAAATCTACTTCATACATTTACTTGCTTAGATTGCTAATCATATGTTTACATGTAATCTCTGTAAGAGCTATTTTGAAGATAAGTCACCTTATTGCTTCAGTGCAAGTTTTCCCATTCAGCAATCATAAACAGTCAAAACCTTTATTCTGACCATCTTACTTTGTAAAACTCCCAGTTATAAAGATTTTTCCCCCTTAAGACCTTGGTTGCTCTCAGCATTTTTTCCTTGCCTGTAATATATTTATTCTCCTGTTTTGGTAGAAGTTGCAGCTGCCCATCATCTCTTGAGCCCTGTGGGTAAGCTGCTAAGCTATGCTTCAGAGGAATGTGGCTGTCGTGTAAGAGTAAGCCCAATGACCAGTCAGTACCTATAGATGGACACTTCTGTTAGCTGTGGTGACAGATGAGCCTCTAATGAATAATACCAGGTCAATCTGAGGATTGGCTCTTTAGGCTTTGGCTTTACTATTATCTGTAATGCTAAGTACCCACGGAACACCTTCCTGAGCTGGCTTCCATGCCCAGGGGGTGAGTGTGACTAATTTCAAAATGCTTATTCCTTCAAAGTCTGGCGGAGTGCCTCAGTGGCTCAGTCAGTTGAGCATCCAACTCTTGATTTCATTTCAGGTCTTGATCTCAAGGTCATGAGTTCAAGCCTTGCATTGGGCTCCACACTGGGCATGGAGCCTACTTAAAAAAAGAAATATATGGGGCGCCTGGATGGCTCTGTCAGTTGAATGTCTGACTCTTGATTTCAGCTCAGGTCATGATCTCAGGGTTATGAAATGTCAGGCTCCATGCTTAGCAGGGAGTTAGCTTGAGATTCTCTTCTTCTTCTCCTTGTGCTCCTCCCCCCACTCACATGCTGTCTCTCTGCCTCTAAAATAAAATCTTTAAAAAAAAAAAAACAAAAAAAAAAGTTTGAACAGGGTTATGTCAGGCTCTCTCTATCCTACTTTCTCCCAGGTCCTCTCTAGAGAATCCAGAACCCCGAACTCGGGCACGAGGAATCCAGCTTCTGTCACAGGTGCTACTCCAGTGTCAGTCCTTGCTCCTGGAGAAGGAAGGTACTGGCATCACTAGTAGGAGTGTCTTCCTGGATTGTTGGGCCAAAGCCTCCTTTGTCTATTCAAGCCAATTTTACAGGGAGGGAGGAAAGAAGGAAGGACATAAGGAATCTGTGAACTACTAATGCAACATCTTCATTCCTCACTGGTATATGTGGCAGAGATGATAAGAATCAAGACTGAAGACACTGGGATTTCAAATGCAGCCTTAGACATTTTTTTCAGTTATCTTTCCCTCTCTGTAAAATAGACAAAGCAGTACTTCATAGATGTGGAAAAGTCACTTTGAAGTTCTGACTTAAAAAGCCAACAGCTTACTTACCTTCTATGGCATAACTGGCAAACTACAATCTATTTTAATAAAGTTTTTTTAGCCTATAGCCACACCCGTTGATTTATCTCTTGTTTATGCTGCTTTTATGTTAGAGCAGCCGAGTTGAGCAGAGGTGAGTCGTTGTGACAAATACTTTGTCTTGCAAGCCTAAGATATTTCCTATCCAGCTCTTTGAGAAAGTTTGCCAAATCCAGTTCTATACAAGGGAAGTTCTGGGGTAAAAGTGGGTTCAACTGTGGACCTGTGTGATAATAGATAATAAAAGATGCTCACCTCTTTTCCTAACTGATCAAGGCACCCTCAAATGGGAGAGCATGGGGCATATCTCTTAGTGAAGGAGAAAATTCGTAGTGAAATCCAAACAGGAATAGCCTTTATAGATTCTGGGAAGAAGCCTGTGTAAAATAATGGCTGTATTTCTGGTTTGTACAGTGGTACACCTGATCCTATTTTATGAGAACCGGCTGAAGGACCATCATCTTGTGATCCCATCTGTCCTGCAAGGTTTGAGGGCGCTTGTAAGTTCTCCTTCTTTTTCATTACGTACTGTGTTTGTGGGAGCCCCTTTCCAGTGAATTCTGTCCTTATCCTTTGGGGATCAGACTCCCCAAGTGCTGGGCAGCCCCAGTTTCTTAGCGGTTTAGCGCCACCTTCAGCCCAGGGCGTGATCCTGGAGACCTGGGATCGAGTCCCACGTCAGGCTCCCGGAATGGAGCCTTCTTCTCCCTCTGCCTGTGTCTCTGCCTCTCTCTCTCTCTCTCTGTTTCTAATAAATAAGTAAAATCTTTAAAAAAAACCAACAACAACAAAAAAGACTCCCAAGTGCTGAGGAGCAGATGCCCAAATGTGGGACTAAACCAGTGTCAGCTGGGATCCCTGGGTGGCGCAGCGGTTTAGCGCCTGCCTTTGGCCCAGGGCGCAATCCTGGAGACCTAGGATCGAATCCCATATCGGGCTCCTGGTGCATGGAGCCTGCTTCTCTCTCTGCCTATGTCTCCGTCTCTCTCTCTCTCTCTCTCTCTCTCTATCATAAATAAATAAAAATTAAAAATAAAAATAAATAAATAAATAAAATAAACCAGTGTCAGCTAACCACTTCTGTTTTTAGTCTAGAGAGTAAAAAATATTTTGGCAGGACTGGAACTCAGAACCAAAGTGGAAGGACCTGCAGAGAAGTAATCAGCTTGAGAAAAGGGACCATGTTCTCACTGTTAGCACTTCTTTCTGAACCTGGATGTTGTGATTCCCACTGTAGCTAATTAAGCCTCTTTTGGGATTGTGTCTTCAAGGCTAGAAAACCCTCCATGCTCACACATCTCCTCTTCTCCCCCAGAGCCTGTGTGTGGCCCTGCCTCCAGGACTGGCCGTCTCTGTACTTAAAGCCATCTTCCAGGAGGTCCATGTCCAGGTGAGTGATGACAGTCACTTTTGTATTCTCTGTCTCCCAGCCCTGACATATATGACTAGGATTAGATGGCAAAAAAAATACTGCCTTCTAAGTTCTGAACTTTTTCAGGTCTTTGACCATGTTTACCTGCTAGTCTTTGCTCCTGTATAAGGAGAAGGAGGCAGGCCATTATATCTGTTCTGTGTCCTCTCATACCTGAACAAAGTAAAGCAGACAGGTATTGGTTATTGGCTGTAACAGCTTTCTCTGCATTTCTTCTTAGATTCATCTTATACTAGTATAAAGAGCACTGTCTACCTAGAGATTGTGAAGCAAGAAGTAGTTTTCTCAGCTTAGATATTCTTTGAGTACTTTCTTTACTTAGTTCTGGTCTCTCCCACCCCAAGTCCCTGCCTCAGGTGGACCGACACACAGTCTACAGTATCATTACCAACTTCATGCGAACCCGTGAGGAAGGTAAGAGGCAGGGCTCTTTGGCAATTCTGAAAAGCAAATACATCCTTTTCCCTCATTACCAAGACTCATGTTTAGCCTGTAAGTCATATAGGAGACCCAATACTCTGAAAAGAATGAAGGAAAATTGAGGTGTCCACTCACTACCAAGTAAAGGAATGGCAGTTTGGGCTGATATTTTAAATTCCTACCTCTAACAGTTACATATTTTTGTACATCTTTTCTTCACTGTGTATTCTCTTGGAATAGGAAAACAAAAAAAGATCTGCTCTGGGAGGCACCAAAGGTAGGGTAGCAATAGTAGAGGGAGAACAGAAGCCAAAAAAAGCCCAGCTTTCTATCTCAAGGGAGGGTAGTGACCTATTCTCTTCTCCCCAGAGCTGAAGGGCCTTGGAGCTGACTTCACCTTTGGCTTCATCCAGGTGATGGATGGGGAAAAGGATCCCCGAAATCTCCTGGTGGCTTTCCGCATCGTCCATGACCTCATCTCCAGGGACTATAGCCTGGGTACGTCCTTATAGCCTTGAATTAGCTGGTTAAGGCTTGTCAGATGAATGAAAATTAGAAGTTGACCTCATTGTTTCTCTGGTACCTTAGGACCCTTTGTGGAGGAGTTGTTTGAAGTGACGTCGTGTTACTTTCCTATTGATTTTACCCCTGTAAGTAGCCCCTTTTATTCATTCATTCGTTCACTGATTGATTCGAATATTCCTTGAGTGCCTCCTGTGAATCCGGTCCAGTTCTAGGCACTGAAGGGACAACAATGAACAAACGGGATAATCCTTGCCCTCCTGAACTTATACTTTAGTAAACTGGGAAATGGAGACACATTTGCTTCAGAGAAAGTATTCAATTCAGTGGGCATGTGGGGGTTCCTTAAGCTCCTTAACGATGTACTTAGTGGTGAGAGCTACAGGATTGTAAAATATGGTTCCTGCCCTTGAACTCTGAAACATTTAAGTAACAATATAAGATTATGGACCAAAACAAGTTGTGTTATAGTCGTTCAGAGAAGACCCAGTTCAGTGTGAGCTAGAGTAATCAGAGCTAGAGTAATTAGGAACTGACTTCACAGATAAGATGGGATTTCAGTTGGTTTCTAAGAAGTGATCGAATATAATCCTGGAGTCTGAGGGGTGATCTCAGGCAAAAAAAAACAAATTGACAAAACAAAGAAGACAGTTGAGGGCGATGTATACAGCGTGCTCTTACCCCCTTGGACCTTCCTCCCACTCTACATCTTGATATCCCTTCTACTTCCAAAAACTCAGAATCTCACCACTGTATGGGTATGCGAAGGTGTGTGTACTATAAGCATTAGTGGTTTCAAAGAAATGAGAAGAGTTCTATCACAGCAGACCAAATAACATCTTGAGTATTGATTCTCACTGTCTTTAAAGTTACACAGCCATCTTTGCTATAGGGAATTGCTTACCAGCGTATTCCATAGACATCATGGTCCTTGGGGCTATGCTCTCCTAAAATTCTTTTCATCTCTTTTGTAATCGTCATCACTATTTCTGACTCAGAAGAGCTTATTCCTTTGAAATCATAAGAGCTCTTTGTTAGGCCATCAGGTTTCTCTGTTTTTGGTTTATTTTTTGTTTGTTTTGAAAAAATAATACATTCACATGATCCAAAATCTAAAAGGTGTAAAAAGGTGAAAGTCCTATCTACCATCATTTCTTTCTTTGTTGTCAGCTAGTTTTATTAATTATGTCTGTATCTGGGGATCCCTGGGTGGCTCAGCAGTTTGGCGCCTGCCTTTGGCCCGAGGCGCGGTCCTGAGTCCTGGGATCGAGTCCCACGTCCGGCTCCCAGCATGGAGCCTGCTTCTCCCTCCTCCTGTGTCTCTGCGCCTCTCTCTCTCTCTCTCTCTCTCTCTCTCTGTCTATCATGAATAATTAAATAAATAAATCTTTAAAAAAAATTATCTGTATCTTACAGAACTTTGTCTTTTTTCTTTCTTTAAAATTTTAAAAATATTTGATTTAAATTCATTTTGCTAACGTATAGTATAACACCCAGTGCTCATCCCATTAAGTGCCCTCCTTATTGCCCATCACCTAGTTACCTCATCCCCTCATCCGCTTCCCCTTCTGTAACCCTTTGTTTCCCAGAGTTAGGAGTCTCATGGTTTGTCTTCCTCTCTAATTTTTCTCCACTCAGTTTCCCTCCTTTCCCTAATAGTCCCTTTCACTATTTCTTATATTCCATATATAAGTGAAACCATATGATGATTGTCTTTCTCTGATTGACTTATTTCACTCAGCTTAATACCCTCCAGTGCCATCCATGTCAAAGCAAATGGTAGGAATTCGTCTTTTCTGATGGCTGAGTTATATTCTATTGTATATATACATACCACATCTTTATCCATTTATGTATTAAAGGACATTGTGGCTCCTTCCACAATTTGGCTATTGTAAACATTGCTGCTATAAACATTGGGGTGCAGGTGTCCCATGGTTTTACTACACTGTATCTTTGGGGTAAATACCCAGTAGTGCAATTACTGGGTCATAGGGTAGCAGCTCTATTTTTAACTTCTTGAGGAACCTCCATACTGTTTTCCAGAGTGGCTGTACCAGTTTGCATTCCCACCAATAGTGCAAGAGAGTTCCCCTTTCTCCACATCCTCGCCAATATTTGTTATATCCTGTCTTACTAATTTTACCCATTCTCACTGGTGTAAGGTGGTGTCTCATTATGGTTTGGATTTGCATTTCCCTGATGGCAAGTGATGTGGAGCATTTTTTCATGTGCTATTGTGCATTGGCTATGTGTAGGTCTTTTTTGGAGAAATGTCTGTTCATGTCTTCTGCCCATTTCATGACTGGATTGTTTCTTGGGTGTTGAGTTTGATAAGGTCTTTATATAAAGATCTTGGATGCTAGCCCTTTATCTGATAGGTCATTTGCAAATACCTTTTCCCATTCTGTAGGTTGTCTTTTATTATAGAACTTTTTTAACCATTTATAAGTAAATGCTTCCCTACCCCTGCATATACTTTTCTTGTATTTGGCCTTTTTCACTTAGTATATCTTGGAGAGTACTCCATACAGTATATAAGTTAGCTCTTTATTCTTTATGGCTGTGTAGTATTCCTTTCAATGGAAATAACTAATTAATTTCACTAGTCCTCTTTAGGATGAAGGTTGTTGCTAATCTTTTGTTGTTAGAGGTAATGCTGCAACTTACATATCCTAGTAAACATGTATCATTTCACGTATGTATGTGTATAACAGTAAGACAAATTCCTAAAAGTGAAGCTGCTAGAATATATGCATTTATAATTTTAGGGCAGGAAGGAGTGCATTTTTGAAAGGTAATAGAGTGAACATGATTCAACAATTCTTTTTTAATTTATTCATGAGAGACACACAGAGAGAGAGAGAGAGGTAGAGACATAGGCAGAGGAAGAAGCAGGCCCCCCGCAGGGAGCCCAGTGAGGGACTCAATCCCGAATCCTATGAGCTGAAAGCAGATGCTCAACCGCTCAGCCACCCAGTTGTCCCTGAAGCCTTTTCATACCCTTTTGCTGCCAACTGCAGAGATCATTTTCTTTTTTTCTTTTTTTTTTTTTTAATATTTTATAAATATTTTTTATTTTATTTTTTAAATTTTTATTTATTTATGATAGTCACAGAGAGAGAGAGAGATACAGAGACACAGGCAGAGGGAGAAGCAGGCTCCATGCACTGGGAGCCCGACGTGGGATTCGATTCTGGGTCTCCAGGATCGCGCCCTGGGCCAAAGGCAGGCGCTAAACCGCTGCGCCACCCAGGGATCCCGAGATCATTTTCCTATTAGAGATCATCACCACTCCCAACTGCTTATCCATTTTCTCAGATATTCTTGACAAAAAAAAAAAAAATTATAGATAATGATAGGAGAATTTCTCTTATTCGAGCAATTTTTTGTTTTGTTTTTGCAAGGAAGCTCTATGCCCAATGTGGGGCTTGAGCTCACTACCCCAAGTTCAAGAGTCGCATGCTCTACCTGAGCTAGCCAGGTAGCTTGAGCAGATTTCTGTATGTTATTCTATACTGTAGCCTATATGGGAAGCAGAATTAAAAATAATTCTCAATTAAAATAAGAGACACCTGGCTTTAGCGTAACAACTTGTATCAAAAATATTCTTTATGGTCCTGTCAATCCCTTTTGGCCATATGCCATCGTCATGGTGGATCACATCAGTGTAAGTGACGGTTCCTTTGGTTTTCACTATGCATACATGTCACTCTAGAGTAGGGGTGAGCAGACTTTTTCTGTAAAGGGCCAGATAGTGACTATTTTAGGCTTTGCAGACACAAAAATAGCTGTAGACACTGAAATGTGGTAGTGTCTGTACTGCAATAAAACTTTATAGGCATGGAAATTTATTTTTTATTTTTATATTTTTATTTATTTATTTTTAAAGATTTTATTTATTTGTGAGAGACAGAAATAGTGACCAAGATAGCACAAGCGAGGAGAGGGAAAAGCAGGCTCCCCATTAAGCAAGGAGCCCAATGTGATGCAGGGCTCAATCCCAGGACCCTGGGATCATGACCTGAGCTAAAGGCAGATGCTTAACTACCTGAGCCACCCAGGTACCTCTTATAGGGATGGAAATTTAAATTTCATATAATTTTCATGTGTCACAATATATTCCTTTGATGTTTTTCCCCAGCCATTTTTTTTTTTTTTTTTGAATCCCCAGCCATTTAAGAATGTAAAAATTAGGGGATTGAAAGTATCTTGATAAGCACTGAGTAATATATAGAATCACTGAATATATATAGAATCACTATATTATATGCCTGAAACTATCTTAATACTCTAAACTATACTAGAATTAAAAGAAAAAAATGTAGAAACCCTTGGCCATATGTACAGTCTTAACTGGTTGCTTCCTATTCCTCATGCAGAGATATTGAATGTTCCTTCACCATCATCCTTAGGATTCCTTTATCTTTGCTCTTGGATCAGAGACTCTATTTCCCCAGGCACTCTACTGTACCTATATCTCTCAGATTAGAGATGTCTGTCTTACCTCCCCAGAAAATTAAACCTCCAGATTTTGCTGGAGAAATGGAGGAGCTGGGAAGCAATCTGGGTGGTCAGATTGCTTCTCTAATCCCATTCCCAATTCCAAAGGCACCTGGTACTGCCAGTTGCAAAGCTCTTTGAGGACTACAGTGTATATGGGTAGTTACTCAGCTTTTCCCAAGCCTACCGAGGATTCTGTTGTTTTGGTGGCCCTTTTGAATCATTTTCTTGTCCATCTGCCTATTCAGCTTCTAAAATTTTATTGCTAGCACCTCTTAACCTATTTTCTTCAACCTTTAGCTTTATGTCTTTTCTTTTTAATTTTTAATTTATTTTAATTTTTCTTAAGTAAGCTCTACACCCAGTGGAGCCTTGCAATCACAACCCCAAGATCAAGAGTCACATGCTCTACCAACTGAGCCAGACAGGTGCCTCTAGCTTTATGTCTTAAAAGAAAATCCCTTTGCTGTATTTTTAGTGTTGTTTCTAAAGAGGAAAAGGAAAATCTGATGTGTTTTCAATCTGGCTTTTTGACACAGAAAACATTGATGCTTTTTATATTGCCGGAATTTTTTTATAAGGGTAAAAAAATGGAAATGTCCATCAAAGGGGAATTATTTAAATAAATTATGACTCAACTATATAATGAAATAGTGTTAGCCACTATACCTAATGTTGTGAAAGAATAACAATACCACAGAAAAATGTACCCAATGTATTAAGTGGGGAAAAAAAATCATAAATCTTATGTTTAGAACAATGACAGTTTTAAGAGTATATATATTTTTTAAAGAGAAAACTGTCTATTAACGTATAGTCATAATATATATAGACAGAAGAAAGTAGCTTACCAGAAAGTTAGGGTGCTTATCTCTTGGGTCGCAAGATGATAGATCAGATAGAAAATAAATGCCCAACAGACACAAATTCCCAAGGAACATGTAAGAGTAAGCATGTCTTCCTGCTGGGGCTTCCTGTCACACTATTCTGTCAGATTGGGTGTAAATATCACCCTATTTTGAAGGACTGTTGGAGTAATTGCTGTATCCAAGGGTGATCTGAAGAGTTTTGCAAATCCTTGGCACTTTTCCCTTTTCCAGCCACCTAATGATCCCCATGGCATCCAGAGAGAAGATCTCATCCTGAGTCTTCGAGCTGTGCTAGCTTCCACACCGCGATTTGCTGAGGTAGGTCTAGCCAAGGTTAGGTATGTAGCCTCTGCCCAAAGAAGTGTCTGAAGAAAGAGCAGTAAGAGAATGGGGAAAAAGAAAGATCCAGAATACATTTTTTGGGTATGCCATCCTTCAAGTGTCTTTAGGCATATGTGGCAAATATCTTCAGAATAGAAAGTAGAAACCTTTACCATCTCTTTGTTTAAAATAATAATCCAGTCCCTATATGGTGCTATCTTTTAAAATCCTGCAGTGTTGCCAACTAGCCCATTTTTCATGTTAACTGGGAGTCTGGCAACAGTTTGGCAGGAAGATTGGTTTACAGTCACAGCTCCTGTCTCAGTTCTTTGTAGCTCTTTGATGTAGCTACTACCCTTGGGGCCTGGTAGTAATAAGGATGTAGTTGACCTTGGTGCCTTGGTGTGGCTATGACACTACCCTTCTCAGGCTTCAGTTCTTCCTTTTTTGAATAGTTCCTGCTGCCCCTGCTGATTGAGAAAGTGGATTCTGAGATTCTGAGTGCCAAGCTTGATTCTCTGCAGACTCTGGTGAGTGATTTTTCTTTCTCTAGGGTCCAACTGCCTTTAGACAGTTGATGGGTACTAAAGGAATATAGATTCAGAGAGTCAGGGCCCTCATGAGAGGGATCCCTAGTATTTGGGCCTATATGTTGACCAAAGTCCCCCCACCTCCACCTCCCCAGCTACATATTGTCTGGTCCTATAGTCACTGAGTGGCAACTGAGGAAAGGCTGACCAGGGCTCCTCTTTATGCTTATTTTCCATCAGTCAGGACAAGCTCCCATTGTCCTGTAACCTGGATAGAACTCTTGTGGAATCCTGCTGATTCTTCTCCTGACAGCCATGCTCCTTGAAATGCCATTATGCTGATATGCCTGCATGTCTTCAGAAGTCTGGCTGTGTAGATAGCTGACACCTGTGCTTTCCTTGGCAGAATGCTTGTTGTGCTGTGTACGGACAGAAGGAACTAAAGGACTTCCTCCCCAGCCTTTGGGCTTCTATCCGCAGAGAGGTGAGCGTTAATTAAATAAACTCACTACTGTTAACTCCCATTTGTCAGGCATGAGAAGAAATATATACACCTTGTCCTTTTCCCTGTTGCCCAGGTTATTCAGCAAACCATAAGGGGGCATACTTCTAGTTGAATGACAAGGGAGAGAGTTCCTACATAGGGTGTTTGATAATGGCACACAATCACTTTTGTGTAGTGCCGACTTCCTGCCCTTATGATAAGGAGCATAGGTCATGGTGCCTCTGGCATCATACTTAATAAGTGTGTGTTGGGGGAAGGAAGAGACTTAGGAATGGGGATCCCAACAGCCACTGCTCCAAGTTGAGATCCTGTTTCTCAAAAAGTACCATGTATCTAGTACACTAGTGGGACTAAGGACTTGGTGTGAGAATCTATCAGTTGAGAAGAAACTCCACCTTGGGGATTAATTTCCATTGCTGTGCTTAACTTCCCAAAGGAGATTGGCAGTGGGAGGATGAGCTCTCACCTGGTGCAGGCTCACCTCAGTAGCCATGGGATCCCTCCCTGACAGGTGTTCCAGACGGCAAGTGAGCGGGTGGAGGCTGATGGCCTGGCAGCCCTCCACTCTCTGACTGCGTGTTTGTCTCGCTCTGTGCTGAGGGCTGATGCTGAGGACCTCCTTGACTCCTTCCTTAGCAGCATTCTACAGGGTAATGGGGCCATGGCAGCCAGAAAGGGGGTTGAGCACAACAGAAGTTCCTTAAGGCCAATGAGCTTTTATAAGTAGCCCTTCATATTCAGTGATTTGGGTGCTGGGGCCTTACTTTGAATTGAAAACACTTTGAGTGGTAACTGCTAGCAAACTGTCCTATGTCTCGGTCTCCAACTTCTGTGGACCACAGGGGAATCAGACACCATTCAGCTTACTCCTCAGATCTGTGATGTGCTGCCTTTCTAGACTGCAGGCACCATCTATGTGAACCGGACATGAAACTGGTGTGGCCTAGTGCCAAATTGTTGCAGGCAGCTGCAGGTGCATCTGCTCGGGCCTGTGACCACATCACCAGCAACGTGTTGCCTTTACTGCTGGAACAGTTCCACAAGCACAGTCAGGTAAGAAAACAATCTTCTGAGGAAATGGTGGAACCTCTTGCTGGGATCTCTTTCACAGAGAGAGAACTAAGCATTGAGCTTGTCCCATATAGTAGATCTTGAGTTTTGCTCCCATCAGCTGCTGCTGGTTCCCATGTTCACTCGTTTCCTGACACTCTTACATAAAAGGATAATTCTCCCTGCTTCCAGAGAAGTCAGGACTGAAATCCTTTAAAATATTCTTTGACTTCAATACTCCTTAAAACATTACAGAGCAACCAGCGACGGACAATCCTTGAAATGATCCTGGGTTTTTTGAAGCTGCACCAGAAATGGAGCTATGAAGACAAGGGTGAGGTTACTTTCCACATGTGGTGTCCTGGGGGCTGCTGAGCACTGTGTTCCAATGAAAGATGGCAGGCAAAGAATGCTACAGAGAAGTACTCTAGAACAACATTGGTCCTGTTGTTCAGAGGTTGTAGCACAAGAGAACACTTACCAGATGAGGCCTGTTTATTTTTTTCCCAGTGTACCTCCTGGACACCCAATGGATTAAGCTCTTTGAATCTTGCCCCCAGTTGTCTTTGCATCACTGCTGAGTCAGGGCTTTCCTCTAACCTGGACTCTGTTTGTCCCTAGATGAAAAGCCGCTGAATGGCTTCAAGGACCAGCTGTGCTCACTGATGTTCATGGCTCTGACAGACACCAGCACCCAGCTTCAGCTTGTTGGCATCCGTACACTCACAGTCTTGGGTGCCCAGCCAGGTACACTTAAGGGAAAGAGAAAAGAGGGGGTATTGGTCCCTTCCTTGTGATTGTCTTTCTTTTGTTTTGTTTGTTTGTTTGTTTGTTTTTTTAAAGATTGTATTTATTCATTCATGAGAGACACACAGAGAGAGGCAGAGATATAGACAGAGGGAGAAGCGGGCTCCCTGTGGGGAGCCTGATGTGAGACTTGATCCCCGGACCCCGGGATCATGACCTGAGCCAAAGGCAGACAGTCAGCCACTGAGCCACCTAGGTGCCCCCCTTCCTTGCAGTTTTCCGTCTTAAGTGAACAGCAACCTTAATCCCTTGGTTCTCAATGAAATTCTGGATGATTTGGGATTTCTTTTTTTAAGATTTCATTTATTTGAGAAAGAGATATGCCCAGAGGGGGTGGGGCAAAGGGACAAGCAGACTCCCGCCTGAGTGTGGAGCCCAACAACATGGGGTGGGGCTGGATCCCAGGACCCCAAGATCATGACCTGAAGTCAGCAGCTTAATTGACTGAGCCACCCAGGCACCCTGCAATTTGGGATTTCTAATACGACTTTTGGAAGAGCTATGGTGGCTACAGAGGAAAAAAGATGAGGTTTGTATTTTCTTGTAACACAGATCTCTTGTCTTCTGGGGACTTGGAGCTGGCAGTGGGTCACTTGTACAGGCTGAGCTTCATGGAGGAGGACTCCCAGAGTTGGTAAGAATCAAAAGCAGTGAGAGAGAACAAGCTGTTCCAGGGCTCTGTGCTTCCAACCCTTGACTGTCCCTAGGGGAGGTGGGCACTGTTTGGCTCTGGCTACTAACTAATTGGAGATGTCAGACTTCTCTCTTGTAAGGGCATTAAGAAGCTCTGTCCAACTTAGTGGTGTAGGTACTTGAGTCCTGCTCTTCAGCAAGGCAGGCTTGGGAGCCCACACCCCTGAATTTGCCTAATGGCAGGCCTATGCAAGAGAACTATGGGCCAAAGCTCAGCTGCTGCTTATCTGCCCTGTGCCCCAGCAGGGTGGCAGCACTGGAAGCATCAGGAGCCCTGTCCACTCTCTACCCTGTAGCCTTCAGCCGCCACCTGGTGCCCAAGCTTGCTGAGGAGCTGTGCAGAGGTATGTGTCTCTGATCTTCTGTGGCTTACCCCTTCCCAGGGACACTTGGGGGCCTTTATGTGTGCCATCACACAATGAAATCATGTTTCCTGGTTTCCTTTCAGGGGAGTTAGATTTGGCTAGAGATGAGCCCACAAAATGCTCCCGGCATCTACGCTGTTTGCAAGCCTTGTCAGCTGTATCAACACATCCCAGTATTGTCAAGGAGACCCTGCCTCTGCTGCTGCAGCATCTCTGCCAGATGAACAAAGGTTATTACTAGGAATAATCATCAAGGAGCTGGGCCAAATGGGGAATCATAGGCAGGTTTGGAGTTGAGGCCTCTTTGGCAGTGGTTCCATTGGTGGCTATACATAAGAGTCACATGGGAACCTTTAAAAAATGTCAATATCTGGGCCTCACTCAGTTCAACTAAGTCAGTCCTTGAGGAGGGATGGGGTTTGAACAATAGGAATTGTTGAGTACCCAGGTGATTTCAGTGTGAAGTCAGAATTGAAAAGCACCGCTGTAGGGCCATGCTACTCAAAACATGTTCCATCAACCAGCAACGTGGGCACTGTCTAGGAACTTGTTAGAAGTGCAGAATCTCAGGCCCTATTGATCAGAACTTGAATAAGATCTCCACCTAACTCATACACATGTCTGCTCCAAGGCATAAGTGACAGCAGCTATTGCTACTGTGAACCTATGCACGCTTATCATGGGCCCTAATTTCCTAAGCTGGCTTTGCACTGCCCAGAGCCCTTTGTGGTAGATCCAATGGGTGTTCTAGCAGCTGTTACATAGTAGAAAGAGCACTGAACTTGGAGTATGGCCAGGGTTTGACTCCTGACTTTGCACTTACTGTGACCGTGGAAAACCATTGGTAGTTTTATTTAGCCTCCACATCCTCTATGAAATGGGGGAAATGATACTTCTCTGGTGCTTATGAAAACTAAAGGAGAAAATATATGAGTGCTTGTATTGCAGAGTTGCCACAGAGTCGGAAATTTTGCTCCAAAATCTGAGTAGGTGAAAAAGAATCACCAAGAGAATAAAATTTGGCTCTTTATAAGACACTCATGGACTCTTTAGTCACTTATCTTTGATTATTCTTCCCATATTCTGTATCTGAAATATCTGGAAATGCTTTTAAGAAAACTTTGCTGAGAATACTTTCTCACCACACAGGGAATATGGTTGCAGGAACCAGTGAAGTTATTGCCGTCTGTCAAAGCCTCCAGCAGGTGGCAGAAAAATGCCAGCAGGACCCTGAGAGCTGCTGGTATTTCCATCAGACAGCTGTACCTTGCCTGTTTGCCTTAGCTGTGCAGGCTTCCATGCCAGGTGAGTTTCTGCACCCCACACCTTCTCTAGCTATCCCACCTCTGGACCTCAGCCTTCCACTAATATTGAACAGCACTGTCACCCTGAGGCTATCTCTGGTATTCTATTTTATACCAGTTGAGGCTTCTTTTGAATCCTTTGTCCCCAGAGTGAGATTTTGCACTTTAAGCACAGGGTGCCAACCTGACCAGTGACAGGAATCAAAATCTACTTGTGTTAGCAACAGTCAGAAGGATGCACACCTTTTTTTCTGTATAATTGCTATGTAATTAGCCTAGTTTTAGAATTAGGCTCTGGAGTTAAGCTGACCTGGTTGGGTTTCATGTTCAACTCCACCGCTTGTTAACATAATTGAAGATATTTAGCCTTTTTATGCCTCTGTTCCCTCAATTATAAGAGGAAGACAAAGAGTGAGATCTACATCACAGGGCAGTTAGTAAGAAATAAAAATGTGTGGTGCCTGGGAACATAGTACATAATATATACATATGGTCGCTCCATGTATGTAGCTGCTGTGATAAAAGGACCCATGACAATACATCCATATTATTTTCAAGTTTTGGAAAAAACTATTGCTGAAATCAAGAAGTTAATAACAGCTAGCTTTATTTTCCATGCTGCCCAGTCTAAGGACTGCACAAAGTTCTCAAGAGCTCTTTGTGGCCCATGTTAAGCACTCCTGCTTCTGATGCTGTCCTGGTGCTCAAGGCTACAGCACTACTAGAGGACAGGTTAAAAACTGCCATTTTAACTGGAATCCTGATGATGACAGGACCTAATCATCTGAACTATAGCCATGGCCTGGTGATTCTGTGTGTGTGTGTGTGTATGTTTTGATTTTTCAGAGAAAGAACACTCAGTTCTGAAAAAAGTACTGTTGGAAGATGAGGTCTTGGCTGCCATGGTATCTGTCATTGGCACTGCCACTACCCATTTGAGCCCTGAGTGAGTATAATCATTGTTGTGGCTTGATCCTAGGCAGGAGGATAGAATCTTGGGAAGAAACAGCAGGTTTCTGAGCTGTCTTCTGAGCTGTCCTTTTACCCAGAATCAAATGTGGAGGGAGTTGTTTTGCTGGCAAAGTAAGAGGAAAGGGCTATTTTAGCAACATGGACTGTGGGGGTGGGAGAGCTATGGGGGAATAATGTGCAGAAGAACCACCTGTGGAGCATTTTGGGGTTTTTTTTGTTTTTTTGTTTTTTGTTTTGTTTTGTTTTGTTTTGTTTTTTTTCTGTGGAGCATTTTGAAGCATACGTTTGAGTTCTCTGACTGGATTGTAAACTCCAGAACAGATTTAATTTGGTTCACTGCTAAATCACTAGGGCCTAAAATGGGATGGTTCTTGGCACATAATATATGTTGAATTAATACCTGCCGACTGTGTGAATGATCGTGTTCTGGCCCATTGACTCAGTGACTCTAATGTGAACCCAGGGTATTTCAGAACCCTGGCTCCTTGGTGATATGTAGTCCTCTACCCCCCAGTTTAGCTGCCCAGAGTGTCGCCTGCATTGTACCCCTTTTCTTGGATGGCAACATCTCCTTTCTGCCTGAAAACAGCTTCCCTTGCAGATTCCAGCCATTCCAGGTAAGGGTCTGATGGACTAGAAGGGAGAGAATCTTGGAACTTCTTTCCTTCAAGTTTTGAGGGCTAATCTGTAATGGGTTTGGGGTGCAGACAAGCCTATTTCTGGCAGGACAGGCTTACTAGAGCTCTTCTTCCTTTATAGGATGGCTCCTCAGGACAGAGGCGGCTTGTTGCACTGCTTATGGCCTTTGTCTGCTCCTTACCTCGAAATGTGCGTACATTTGGGAAGTACCCTGGTTTAACCCTGACAAGGGGAGGCAGATCCCAAGTGACTTCTGGGCACTGCCATATGCTAAGCTGATCTTTTCACTGGAGAATTTAGTTCTCATCCATCCTAGCCCCTGCTGCCACTTTCTACTGGGTATCTCTTGGAGTGTGAGTGTTGTCTGCGTGCATTACATGGTCAGGTTTCATGTAGGTGGAAATTCCTCAGCTGAACCAACTCATGCGGGAGCTTGTAGAGCTGAGCTGCTGCCCCAGCTGCCCCTCCTCCTCTACCGCCGCTGCCAAGTGCTTTGCAGGACTCCTCAACAAGCTCCCTGCAGGTACTGAAATGAGACTGGGGGTTGGGAGCCTCCTGGAATCAATTACTGATGAAATCATGGAAGCTATTCTCTTTAAAAAAAGGAGCTGTTAATAATATAAAGAGCCTCCCAAGGGACAGCCCTTAGGACAAGAGTCAAGACCCAGAGTTGGGCAAAGCATTACAGGACATAAGAGGGTTCAAGCAGAGTGTTCTGTGTAGGTCTGTCATCATACTCCCCACAGGGAGCTATTAGAGATCATTTTTTACTAGAAATGGATCGCTCTTTCTGAATACTAGCACTCCTGTGTTAGGAGATACCAGGCTCTCATGCAAGTATCCTAGAGCTGAGTGGGCAAAGTCATAGCCAGAATGATACTATTCTTTTCTAAAGGCTTCTCAGGGAGCTCTGCATTTAAACAGCTTACATCTTCTGTTGTTAAAGGAGAAATGTGTAGCCTCTGCATCAAGTGTTTCTTATTTTTAGGGCAACAGCTAGATGAATTCCTGCAGCTGGCTGTGGACAAAGTAGAGGCTGGCCTTAGTCCTGGGCCCTTTCGCAGTCAGGCCTTCACACTGCTTCTCTGGGTAAGGAGCTAGAATGGATTCTGGTTAGACAAAGAGACAATTATGTCTAGTTAAATAAAATTTCTCCTTTTGACCTCGAACTATACGTGCGCTTCTTGGGACTCTGGGGTTTGAGTGTCATACCCTGATTGTTCTCTTTCTGATTATAGGTAACAAAGGCCCTTGTACTCAGATACCATCCTCTCAGCTCCTGCCTTACTGACCGGGTAAGTCCGTTTTGGAGACAGGAGAGCCAAAGATGTAACCAGGAAATTCCCCATATATTCTATTCCTCCCAGAAACAACTGTCATCCTCCTCTTGGGTATTTAAGATTCATTTTTCTCTTCTAATAAACCTCTTTTCTCCAGCTCATGGGCCTCCTGAGTGATCCAGAATTAGGCCCGGCAGCAGCTGATGGCTTCTCTCTGCTCATGTCTGACTGCACTGATGTGTTAACCCGGGCTGGCCATGCTGAAGTGCGGATCATGTTCCGCCAGCGGTTCTTCACAGATAATGTGCCTGCTTTGGTCCAGGGCTTCCATGCTGCTTCCCAAGGTGAGAAGGGTCTAAAAGAAAGGCCCCAAATATATAGACCTCTCCTTTGCTCAGGCCACATTCTCTAAAGTAATTTAGAACCTGAGTGCTTCTTTAGAGCTGTACCTGAAAGGCTAAACGTCCAGATTCTTATCCCATGTTTTTCCTTTGATGAGCCTGTCTTGCCTTTTCTGAGCTTGAGGATGGTTTTTTTTTTTTTTTTTTTTAAGGTTTTATTTATTTATTCCTGAGAGACAGAGAGAGAGAGAGGCAGAGTCCCAGGCAGAGGGAGAAGCAGGCTCCATGCAGGGAGCCCGATGTGGGACTTGATCCCGGGTCTTCAGGATCATGCCCTGCGCTGAAGGCAGGCACCAAACCGTTGAGCCACCCAGAAGGAATCCCCCCCCCTTTTTTTAAATCTTTTTCTAGGCTGATGTCCCGCTGCTTCATAAGAGGTTGGAGTTGAATCCCCAAGCCATATGTCTGAGACCAGTTTCTCCCTAAGCTTTTCCATGTTTTTACAGATGTGAAGCCAAATTACCTGAAGGGCCTGTCTCATGTACTTAATAGGCTGCCTAAGCCTGTGCTCTTGCCAGAGTTGCCCACGGTAAGCCCCTGCAATCAGAGCCTCAAACAGGGACTAAGCCACTGTCCCCAGCTGGAACATTGGGGGGGTGGAGCAGGCTCATCACATATGTGATCATGCCCACCTTCTCTGTGGCCCCTTAGCTGCTTTCCTTGCTGCTGGAGGCCCTATCCTGCTCTGACTGTGTAGTACAGCTCTCCACCCTCAGCTGCCTTCAGCCTCTTCTATTGGAAGCACCCCAGGTCATGAGTCTTCACGTTGACACCCTCGTCACCAAGTTTCTGAACCTCAGCTCTAGCCCTTCCATGGTGCGTTAAGCCCCCACGACTCTTTGGCCCTTACATCTCTCATGGGTCTCCCCTCACCCCCCTATGGCTGTGTTCCAGGCTGTCCGGATTGCTGCACTGCAGTGTATGCATGCTCTTACTCGTCTGCCCACCACTGTGGTGAGTACCTGGGATGGTCCTCTCTGGCTTAGACCCTTAGTAGAAGAGCCAGAGAAGTACATTTTTGCCTTAGTCAGGTGAGACTTGCCACCCTGCTGTGTGATTTAGGTAGGAAATGGGAGGTACACCCAGGCAAGGATTTGCCTGACTGCCCTGTAAGAGAATGGCCACCCTGCCACATAGCATCCTCTGGAATCACTAAAGGAGAATAGGAGGAATGTTAGTTTTAAAGTCATAGAAGCAGCCCTTTTCAGTTGGTGTGGTTGAGCAAGGCTGTGGCTCTTCTAACTCCACAGCTGCTGCCGTACAAACCACAGGTGATCCGAGCTTTAGCCAAACCCCTGGATGACAAGAAGAGACTGGTGCGCAAGGAGGCAGTGTCAGCCAGGGGAGAGTGGTGAGTTTCTAGGTCGTGGGTAAGATGGGATTGAAATGAGCTTCATTGCTGATGCTGCCAACATTCTTTTCACCTGCAGGTTTCTGCTGGGGAGCCCTGGCAGCTGAGCCCAGTCTTGGCCTAGGCTCTTTGGACAGACAATCTAACCTGGAATTACTAACTATCAAGCCATCTTGCCCGAGTTAGGGAGACTACTCGCCTCTGATTGCCTCTCTCTGGGCCACTGTTGCATGGCCGTAAACATAGGAATCCTGACTTCTAATGACTTTGTGAAATAACGAGTGTGAGACTACTTGTGTTTGAAGAAACATCTTGGTCTTGGGGCTCTTCCATTTATTTGTTAGAAAAAAGGAGATACGCTGCTGAGGGGTGAATGCAGATGAATGTGGACCAGGATAGGATGATGGATGTGTGTGTACCTACTGAAGAATAAAAATTTCTTTTGGTAATGGGGCTGTCACATATTTCCCCGTCCCCACTTACACCTCTGTGGCACATAACTAGAACACTACTAATGACAAGGACTTGCCAAGAATTCTTTGGGGCATCCACCCCTATAAGAACACAGGAAGCATGACCAGAATATGTACTCAGTAGGCCTTGACCCTGATTTCTCTCTTCCCCACCCTCTAGTAAAGGCAAAGAGAAGCTACGTATGTTTAAAAATCAAATACCTTTATTCTTCACCTTCAGCAGCATATGAGAAGTGGCAGTGACCTCAGCAGTAGGCCTGGTGTCTTGCCCTGTTGAGAAGCCAGAATCTCCGCTCTACTGTTCAGGTGTTTTCTCAAATAGCAAGTGGAAGAGGTGGTGGCCAACCCCAGTGCTGGAACCTGGAGGAGGTCGGGGTCAGCACCTGGCAAGGTTGCTAGCTGCCTAATCTCCAGTCTGGGGCTGGAACTTCAGTTTGCCTGAGCTGAGTAAAGAGACATCAGTCCTAGAATTTTTCCACATCATGCCTTGTTTATGCAGTGGCCAAGAGACTGGTCCTTGAGTTGTCCCTGCATGATACTCTAAGGCAGGCCCACTGATTCTTTTTGCCCAAGGATTCCAAGAAGCTATCCTTGGAGGCCGTTGAGACCATGCAGGAAGCAGAGTGGTGCTCAAGTTGTGGCTGACACATCCAGCTCACACCGCCATCACAGAGGCTGAGTGAGCAGTCACCCAGGGAGGGGGGTCCCAGCTCATTCCATTCCCATGGGGCAGGTGACTGGAAGGTAACAGCACCCGAGTCAGCCAGTGCCTACAAGAGAAGATAGAATGTCTCTGAGTTCCAAGAGTTCCTGGTCTTTCTTCCTGATCCTGTCCCCAGCAAGGATTCAAGGTACCTGAAGCTACCTTGGCATTAATCCCAAAGGTAACAAAAGTTCTGATCTGTCCAGTTTGTCCTCTGGTGCCTTGAGGGCCTTTAGAGGGTTCAAGCGAAACTTCTAAGGGACCACTGCAAGCACTGACAGGCAGGAATGTAATGAGGATGGGAAGGGGAAGAGGATGGGTACTTTCTGGTCACCTAGTCAGTAGCGCCTTGGGAGTTACACTCTGTTTTTTTTTTTTTTTTAATTAACTTAAATACTATTTGTGAACATATAGTGTAACACCCAGGATTCATCCCATCAAGTGCCCTCTTTAGGGTCCATCACCCAGTCACCCCATCCCCCCACCTCCTCCCCTCTGTAACCCTTTGTTTCCCAGAGTTAGGAGTCTCTCATGGTTTGTCTTCCTCTCTAATTTTTCCCCAGTTTCCCTCCTTTCCCTTATAGTCCCTTTCACTATTTCTTATATTCCACATATACATGAAACCACATGATGATTGTCCTTGGAAGCTGCGATTTGAAAAGTGATTTACCTTGGTCTCTTGGGCTCAGAGAGCTAACCTTTTTTTTTTTTTTTGTCTTAGGACTTATGTTACAAATAGATTAATGCAATCCCACATATTGTTGGCTTGAACTCCAGACACTGCCATAAAAATGGGAGGAAGCTAGTGGTCACTGTATCCTACCTAGAGGTCCCTTCTTAACAGCTTTCTCAGGAGTCTGTTTTGGTTCCCTGTATAAGCCTCAAGGGTTTTGGCCTTAAGCTACTTTGGCTCAAATGAGCAATGATTTCTACTCCCAGAGTCTAGATTTGCAATGGCTATGGTAGCCACTAGTCACACGTGCCTGTTCCAATTAGTGAAAATTAAAAGTTCAATTTATGGATGTATCAGCCATACTTCAAGTGTTCAGCAACCATATGTGGCTAGTGACTAATGGCTTGTACAGCACAGGTATAGAAAGTTTATCTTAAGAGTTCTATTGGATGGGACTGATCTAGATGTTTTACTTTACCTTCGTGTGTCCACACCCAGGAATACCTTCCAGTTGTCCAAGCAGCCGTAGTTGTAATGATTCCTAAAAACCTAGAGCCAAGAAAAACACAGACCCCTTTTTTACTTAACTGCCTCCTAATTTTAGAGCCCAAATTGGCTAAGCTAAAGTTCAGCTAGGCAAGTTCCAACCTTTTATGACACCTGCCCTATTGGCCCTCCCTGCCCATGGCTTCTGTTTTCGGGACAGCAGGTTTAATTACCCTCCACCCCAAGCCCACAGTCCTACTCACTCTGCCCTTGGCCTGCAGCCGACGTCTCTCCTTCTTGTTGATGTGCCTTTCGATACTAGTTTCACCTCGACTGATGAGAACAGCGTGCCAAATAGTTAGGGCACCCAAGGCAAGTGCTACAGAACTAAGAAAAGAGGGGCCAAGATTGATGGGGAGTTTAGAGGAGGGAGTTGCTATAAGTAGGTCTGAATCTGAAACTGAGCTGAGCAGTAAAGACCCACCAGAGACCTCTCTGCCTAAGTCTTATCTCCCAGCCTACATCCTAGGTTGTTGCTTCACTACATCCATAAAAAGCATTAATGAAGAAGCATTAACCTGAGCGAAAAATAAATTATGTAGAAAGAAGGGTGAGGAAACAAGTCTGTGTTACTAATAAAAATGTCCCATAGTTCCTAAAAGAACCAGTCTTGGGAAACAGCAACAGGTAGTAAAAGCACCAGGTTTAAAACAGGGAGCACACAATTCCAATTGCAGCTCTCCCATTCCCAGCTATGATCACCCAGCAGCTCACTTCACCCTCTCCTCCTCAGTTCTCCACATCTGGAAAAATGCACGGCTCCACTCTGAGGTAGGAGTTTAGCTTACCTGGGCACATAACATCCAGTGCTAGCATCCTTAGTGTTTCCTGCCCCAAAATGCTGAAGACAATGAAGCACGGACTCTCTGCCAAGCTAAGTCACGCTAAGAACAGTGGCAAAGGACAGGGATGGGTCCTGCCTACCCACAGGCACTGGAAAAGGTGGTCCTGAAGCTGCCCCCCACTTAAACTGCCAAAAATGATCGTTCAATACCTGCACAGGAACCAGAGGTAGACAAGACTCTTGTGAGTCACTCTTTCTCGGAAGGAGAAGCTGGGTGGTGGAGTCTGATGATATGTCTAGAAAAAGAGAACAGCAAGGTGGTTCATTTGTTTTGTTGGATCTCCATCACAACCCCAGCACCTGCAGGCAGGGAAGTGACCAAAGCCCAGGATGAGAAATAGGGAGTTAAGCCACAGAGGAGTTAGGGCAGCAGCCAGATGGGTGGGCCAAGCCCAGCGGCATCATCATGTGAACACACACTGGGCAGAGCAGGTCTGGACAGGATGGCAAAGCATGGGAGGAGCGGACCCTGGGCCTTCAGATTTGACGACACAAATGGGGCTCCAGGGGAAGCCACTACACTTCCCAATGAGATCTCCCTCACCATGTGGCTGCAATCCTCAAGAGAGGAGACCAGGTCCACACAATGCAAGCACAAGCAGGAAGAACTGAGCTCCACTAAGGGCTGAAAGGGCAGCAGAGCTAAGTGGTATAGTTGTGGCCCAAGACCTGTCAGAATAAGGGTCCTAAAAGGCTCGGGAGAAGGGATGATCCTGACAATGGATGCAGAAAGACCAGGAACAAAGGGTGATCAGACTGGCCCAGCCTGATCTCTGTCCCCTGGAACCCCGTTACATGGACTAACACAGACTCTTTGCTGCTCAGGCCATCACCAAGGCAGAGTCTTCCTCACTCAGCCCAAAGAAGGTGATAATGGGATAGAGAGCCCAAAACTGTCAACAAACCAGGGACTTGAATCTACCCCCAGGCCACTTAGTCCACTCATGGCAGACAGCCTCCCAGAACACCCCTGATCCAGTATGGAAAGGCCCCTTAGCCAGCCTCTACTACTCCATTAGCAGGTGGGCCCCCGCTGCCTCAGCAACTCTATACCCCCTGGCCTGAGCAGCAGGAGGCAGTGGGGTGGGGTCAGCCCACCTGGTTGGCAACCGCCTGTAGTTTGTTCTTGTCGAGCTGTTTCATTTTCTACGGGGATGGAAAACAGTACTGGTTATACTCTCAGGCCTCTAGGATGGGGATGCTACCAGCCCCACTCCTTCGGGACAGATTCCATGCCCCAAAATTCTGAGCTGCCCTACTCCTAACTATGGGCTCACCTCGATGGCAGCATAAGCTTCCCGGAAAAGGTCCCAACTTCCATAGCTGCAGTAGACACACCCCAGAGTCATGAAAAAGCAGAAAGAGAAGAAGTACCGATGGTTATAGTGGCCCACACAGTTGTTTAGCCAGGCTGGTTGGGGAAGGATTAAGGACAAGATCAAACACAGCTTCAGGTCTCTCTGGTTCATCCCTGCTTCATAATGGCATCCAAGTACAGGGCTTCCAGTCACCAAGAACTATTTCCCAAAGGCAAGAAAACATGGGACTGTTTCCAGAGGTTAAAGCTTTTAAAGAGCCTTCAAAAGTCCCACTGGGAAATCATGAAAACAAATCCCTCAGCAAAACGAAATCTACCAATACTTCAACCTAGCCATTTGTATGGGAAAGCAGAGAATAGCCAGTGAACAACATGAAGTCCAAACATCTCTTTCCATCCCACAAATGTTAGCATGACAGTCTACAAAAGAAAGAATTGTTAGAATAGATGCCCTGCTCCAAGAAAATCTGTCCCATAGAGCTTGTAAGCCTCCTGCTTCCCCCTGGAGATGGCCAATCTCCACCATTCCTCTTCTACTAACTTCTCATGAACCTTCGTTGGGATGAGGGATGATGCCTTGGTTGTGGCCCTTAACCTGGCGCAGGGCTCTGGAGCTAAAGGAGGAGGCCACAGGCAGAAAAGATAAAAGGATACGGCAGTGATGATCCATCTTCAGCACACACCTGTGAGGGAGGGACACAGGCTCTGTTACGGTGGTCAAGGTTCTTGAGATGTCAGTGCCAATCCTTTCCTACAAGGCCCAGCATCCTGCTGAGGTGGAAAGGGCACAGACTTTGAAGACCGCCAGGCCTTGCTTCAAGCCCTGCTTCATTGGCTACATGATCTTGGACAAGGTTAACTCATCTCTCTGAAGCTCAGTGTCCATAAATGGTGACAATGGCTAACCCAGGACCATCCTAGGACCAGGTGTCACGACGTGAGGGCACACTGCCTGGTATATGACGCGCGCTTCATAAACGTCTTCTCAAACTTTAGGTCTAAATTTTGCCCAATTTTAGGCTTCAGCAAACAGGCCACAGCTGGGGTTCACAGCGGGCAAAGCCAAGACCCACCTATTGCAGATGCTGCAGTGGTGTGTTCGGGCCGGCTTGGGGTAAATGCACTTCTTACAGATGGAGACTGTTGCAATATCATTCCTGCCCTGTGCAAAGCGAGAAAAGCTTCATGACACTGTGGCAGCACAATTCAGTACCTCAAAAGATACTGAGGCACTCTCCCTCCCCACTCCTGGACCTGGCTCCCACAGCCCGCAGTTCTATCCTTCCAAATGCCCCTGTGGGGACCCACCTGGGGTGGGTATCCAGGTGGAGTGGTGATGGCCTGGTAGTAATGGAAGACGATAAGGATCAGATTCCAGTGGCTGTAGAAGAAGTGCCAGCAGAGCCGTGGCACTGAGTATGTTCGGAGGATGAGAGGCAGGACACACAGGTAAGCGATGGCCACGATGGAGCTGGTCAGCACAATCACCAACACCACGAACACCTGTCAACACCAGTGAGGTCAGGGAGACACAGTGAGAGTTTGCCAATACCAAGAGTACACTCAGGAATTTCCCTGGGGTAGGGGGCTGGTGTGGGTCCCAAACCCAGTGTGGGTCCATCAGATACATGTCCTTCTGCTACCCCAAAACATCCCTTTTCCTGCTCCCTGGGCATCACTCACCACCCCACACCAGCGGATCACGTTGTCCACCAGCCAGTAGATAGGCTCAAAGGCAGCATCAACAGCGGTGTCACTGCCCCCAAAGGAGTTGTAGAGCAGGGAGCGCAGGCAGACCTTGCCATAGCGCCAGCGCTGTACCAGGCCCCGGAGCAGAGGTGGGCAGCGGCGCCTGTAGCCCAGGAGCAGAAGCAGGCGCAGGCAGAGGCGGGCAGGGCCCAGCAGCAGGCTCCGCTGGCCCCGCATGGCTCCTAGAAGAGCACATCATTGTGAGGAGCCAGCCTGGTTCCATCCCTCCCTATCCCACCAGGGAGGAGAAGGCAAAGGCCTAAGAATAAGGCCCAATTGAGCCAGTCACCAGCTGTGAGAAGGAGGAAGGTCACTTCACTTCTCTGCAGAATGGATGGTGCCAGTGTCCCAACCAGATTACACGGGTAGGGTCTGGAGGTTCTGAGCCTGCAGAAATACTACGTACATTGCACCACTTGGGTGCACAGCAAATCCAAGATGATGCACACCTAGAGTAAAGGGCTGAGGGAGAGGAAGGCAGCTCCAAGCCAAAGCAGGGTCTTTAGAGTTGTCTGTGTAGACCACTGGGTGGAGCACAGCTGACATGCACAAACCTGCCACCACGTCTCTGTAGGCATGGCCACCATAGCAGAGGATTCCGAGGGTATCCTGCTCTAGCCCAATGACCTACCTCCTAACAATTCTTCACCAAGGAACAGCCAGTGGGGGAGTGAATGCACAGCATGTGGATCCTACATCTAGATCTGCCCTGGTGCTGAATCTTGGCAAAAGATACTCATCTTTCCTTTTTTTTTTAAAGAGTTTATTTACTTATTCATGAGAGAGGCAGAGAGGCAGAGACCAGACAGAGGGAAAAGCAGGCTCCTTGCAGGGAGCCCGATGTGGGACTCGATCCCTGGGCCAGGATCACGCCCTGGGCTGAAGACAGATGCTCAACTCCTGAGCCACCCCAGGCATCCCAATATTCATCTTTCCTACTTCCTCTTGGCTGATGTTATAGGCCCCCAGACTCAACCTGTAGCATGAGAGTCCCTGTCTCCTGTTAGGACACCTCAGCTACCCTGCATGACATAAGATGCTTTGTCTCCAATTCCAGTCCCAGCCTGACCCCAAGGATACAAAAGCCAAGACAACTTTAGGTATTCATGGCCGAATAACACCACAGGTAAGAGAGACTGGCCATAGGAGGGAGGCCTTCATACTATTGTTCATGAAGACCACAGAGCCTATCCTCTCAGTGATGAATCTCCCCTACCTAGCTCTAGCTGGACACCCATGAGTCTTCTCTGCAGCTGCTGCTCTTGGCCCCAAGCTTCCCAGCTCTACAAGTACTTTCATCTCTATGTGATTTCTACCTCATACAATAGCCATGGGAGATCAGCTGCCTGTGCAACATCTAGAACAGAAGTCATAGACCCCTTCGATGTTAGTCTCATCAATTCTGCAGATTAAAGCTCTTATCAGAAAAGAAATTCTCTAATTTCCCTCTAGGGCTACTATGTCCTCTGCAACTCCACTGACTTATTTAACAGGCAGCTCAAAACCCAACAGAAACTGGAGGAGGCTGCTCCACTGTAGTGATGGTTTCAGTTTAGTAACTGGAGCAAGGTACTCTCCTTGAGCACTGGCTTATCACTAGAGGTCTTTCCAAAAAAACCAACCAAACAAAAAAACACTTCATTACCTCCTTCCACAACTCCCCCCTCTTTTTTAAAGATTTTATTTACTTATTAATGAGAGAGAGGGAGAGACACAGGTGGAGGGAGAAGCAGGCTCCATGCAGGAAGCCCGATGTTGGACTGGATTCCAGGCGGGACTCCAGGATCACGCCCTGAGCCAAAGGCAGACACTTAACTGCTGAGCCACCCAGGCATCCCTCCACAAGTCCTTTAATGACCTAAGGCAAAAAGGAATCCAGCAGACAAGGCCAGCAAAGAGAAGAAATAGTTCAGTAAGGACCTATTCTGCATCAGGATAAAAAAAAAAAAAAAACTGGCCATTCCCATCACCTCCTAGGAGTTAAGAGACTTAAGAAGCAGTGTAGAAAGGAAAGGAAAGGTCAGCCTTCCTACTTCCTCTGAGTTGGAGTCCTGTTGCTTGGAACCATGATTTGGCTTGAAAGCATGAATTTTCAAAATAGTGTACAGCCATAGTCAAATGTAAGAGTGAGACAAACATACTACCCCACAATAAATCCAAGTGACTCACATTACCCACACTACTGTTCACTCCTTACTGTGGCTAATGCAGAGTTTCCTATTTGCTACAATACTCTTTATACCAACAGCTTGCAAACAAGATGCATTCCCCACCCATTAATAAACACAAATTATATGCCATCTCTTCTGTCTACAAAAAAACAGAAATGTTCCTTTTTAGATTCTCCACCTTTCAGATTGTTGTCAACCACCTCTGGTATTCCTGAGCTCTATAGGAAATGCCTGCCTCAAGGACTAGACTTACTAACTCTCATCTACCCTATAAACTTGACTACTTAGGGTTCCATTCTGTCCTTACGTAGTTCTACGACCTTGGGCAAATCACCCAAAAGTGCTGGACCTCAATCTCCTTGTGTTCTCATTCAAAGACAGGGTAGGGTTAAATGTCCCTTTCAGCTGTAACCCTTTATCATATATACACTTGGCTAAGGTAGAAATTAAATGTTTACAAAATGCTTAGCACGATATCTGGTTCATAGAAGGGCTCAATAAATACTTTTTGAAAGAATGGAGGATGCAGAAGTGGTAAGGCTGGTCAGACATCTGTCTGTGCTGCAAATAATAGCAAGTGCACTCCTGCCAATGTGATAATGCTTATTTAGTATATGATGCTACCACTCTTTTGGTCAGTAAAAAGTAAATAAAAACCATTGTTAGAATCATAGCACTTAAGAACTAGAAAGGAGGGATCCCTGGGTGGCGCAGCGGTTTGGCGCCTGCCTTTGGCCCAGGGCGCGATCCTGGAGACCCAGGATCGAATCCCACATCGGGCCCCCGGTGCATGGAGCCTGCTTCTCCCTCTGCCTGTGTCTCTGCCTCTCTCTCTCTCTCTCTGTGACTATCATGAATAAATAAATAAAAATTAAAAAAAAAAAGAACTAGAAAGGATTTTTTATAACAAGTCCAACCAGAAATCATCCAAAACATAAACTGAAAGCTTGCTGATGCAGAGCTACACATTAGATTTGAGTAAAGAGTCTGAAGCCAACCCCCTCACAACTCAGTTAGTGGGGTTTAGGGGGCATGGGGATGCCAGGGAAGAGATATTGTGGTCCATAGGACCACACTTGAACATAGAGTCCCTGATTTCTCAGGAAATTGAGTTAAAACAGAACTCAAAAAAAAAAAAAAATTGTGTGTATGTGTGTTGGGGTGGGGAATGGAGAATCAGGGCAAAGCAGAGCTTCACTATCACCCCAAGCGCAAGCCTTTAGCACTGATCCCTCAGTAGCAACCACAGGCCATAGTGACATATGCCACCAGATTAGATGGGATTGAAGGCCACAGCACTCCCCTCTTTCCAAGGCTCTAAGTCACCATCTGTTTTCCTAGGGGAAACGATTGGTGAGGGCTGGAGGGTTTGCACAGGAGGGGACATATGCCAAAGTCACCAGAGGGCAAGAGAAACTAAGATGAAAGTCGTAGCAAATCTCATATGGACAAAGATGCTGTTCTCGGGATGTCTGCCTATCTTAAGCAGTAGCTGTCACTCATCGGTAAGAGCAGCATTCTACTCACGTGCAGACTTCCCTTCCGGACTAACATGCTCGAAAAAGAAAAAGTTATGAATGGGCCCACACGACCTGAGCTCCGCTTGAGAGGATCCGACTGCAAGACCTGAAGCTGCAGTCACAAAAATCCGGAAAAGGCTTTATTTCTGAATGGGGTGGTGTGGTCAAAGTACGATAGAAGAAGTAAAAAAAAAAAAAAAAAAAACCTTGGGTTCCGGTTTGGGCTCTACCTTGAACTGTCTTTGAGCCACTGGACAAGTCAAATCCTGTCTCTGGATCTGAGTTTCCAAATCTCTACAATGGGCAAGTTGGGTTGGCTAACCTCCTTCCAGCTCCAAGCGTTACAGCTGCCCCGAGAGTGCACTCCCCCAGGCTTGTGCAGGGCACGGCCGTGCAGGGCGCGACAACGAGAGAACAGGAACCTGAGCTCACGAAAAGGCCCCAAACAGGCCCCGACCCTACAAAAAAGGGCAGGACTGGGGAGCAAAGGCCGCGGCTCCGCTCTTACCTGCCGCCTGCCGACTCCCCAGTCAGCCAAATGGAACCCCGCAGCCTCCGCCGCCGCTCACTGCCACCCCCGCCAGCTCTGCAACCCGGCCGGGCCGGTCTCAGTCCAACCAACCATCGCCGGCCACCCGAAGAACCAGCCTGCAGACTGGGACCCGCTGCCAGCCCATCCTGGACCACAGGCGCAAGCGCAGGCGTCCCGGAGCCCCGCCCCCGCCCTGGTCCCGGAGCAACCTGGGAAATAAAGTTTGACGGAGGAGGTGCTCCCGAAGACCACGTGATAATTCGCACCAATTGGCGCGTTTCTTACTGCAGAACTGCTCCTGAACTTTGGCCAATGAGAAGCCGACTTCGTTTCCCTCCAGTGGCAGTCATGGCGCCGCCCGTGAGGTACTGCATCCCGGGTAAGTGTGCGGGGACCGAAGCGAATTCTGGATGGGACAGGGAGGCAGGAAGGCTGCATGACCGACACCCTCTGAAGACCCATGACTGATGCAGCGTTTCTCTTCAGGCGAACGTCTGTGTAACTTGGAGGAGGGCAGCCCGGGCAGCGGCACTTATACTCGCCACGGCTACATCTTTTCGTCGCTTGCTGGCTGCCTGACGAAGAGCAGCGAGAATGGCGCGGTAAAGGGGGCTGCTTCCCATTTCCTCCTTCTCTGCTTTTCTTTTAGGCTGCTTTTGATTTCGCGGTCGATAGGAAAGGGCACTGCGGACGCGTCTTTAGGACCTCAGCAGAACAGCTGGTCTCCGAGTTTCTTCCAGCTGAGGTCTCCACTGCTGGGCACCTCGCCACCACAGGCCAGATGTGGTCCCGCTTGATTCTGTTGCTGACATTCGGGGAAGGAAGTTAGGGGACGAGCAGAGGCGGGTTCCGCCTGCAGTGAGCTGAATCTTGTCCGGATGTCGCCTCCCTTTCTGGTTTCATCTTGCTCCGCTATTCCCACCCCACTCTGCAGTCTAGTCACACAGGCTTCTTTGTCGCTGGTGGGGTAAGCTCTCTTCTGCCACAGAACGATGAACACGCTGTTTGTCACGCGCCCATCTCCTCCTTAGCCTCTTTAATTCCCACCTACTTTTCAGATGGCCTCTCTAGTGTCACTTTTATCAGAGTAGCCCTCCTAGACCCACTAGTCAGGGAAAGGAGTTTTGTGAGCTTTTATTTTTCGTTTTGTTAAACTCTCACAAAGAACTAAATTTCTTTCCTCTGTGTGCTCTTCTTTGCATAAAATTAAGCATTCGGTTACCTGTTCCTCCTAGACTCTTCCCTTATTAGACTCTAAGTTCCACGAAAACAAACCTTGCCACCATACCTTTAGTGCTGAGCACAGCAGCCTATGCTCAATAAATGTTTGTTGAATGCTTAACACTGATCCAGGATTAGCCCAGGATCGGATAAACAGTCTTTGAAGGACCCCCTTAAAGACAGGGAGCATTAATAGAGAATTCAGAATTAGAACATTTAGGTACTGGCTAACTAGACCTTGTTTCTGCTTTAGGTTAGAAACTTGATCTCTCTGGTTTTAGTTTTTGCTCAGATGTAAAATGAAAGACTTTTTAATCAATTTTAAGACTGTAACAGTTCTAAGTTTGTTCGTTTCATAGAAATAGATATCTATTGAGCATTTTCATGTGCCAGGCACAATCTTTACCTCTAAAGATATGGTAATGAGCCAAATACACATGATCCCTGCTACCAAGGGACACAGACATAAATTACAAACAAGTAAAGGTTCAAATTGGTTTATGGCTACAAAAGTCATGACTGTTTTTGAAAGAATATTACAGGTTACCATGAGAACATGTAAAGGACAAACCCATTGTAGTCAACAGAAGTGATGTTTAACCTGAATCTAAAGGATAAAGAAGAGTTGAGTGGGGAAAAAAAAAAAAAAAAAAAGAGTTGAGTGGAGAGCACAGTCCTGGGAGAAAGAACAGGTTGAACACAAATCCTGAGATGGGAACATGTTTAGTGCGTTAGTGAAACTGAATGAAGGTCCGAAAACTGAAGCATAGGAAACAAGGAAGAGGCAAGTAAAAGATGAGGTTCAAAATATGTCTTGGGGTGCCTGGGTGGCTCAGTTGGTTGAGCGTCCGATTCCGGATATCAGCTCCGGTCATGATCTCAGGGTCCTGGGATTAAGTCCGGTGTCAGTGCCCCCTCCCCCCCTCAGTGGGGAATCTGCTTGAGATTCTCTCCCTCCCTCTCCCCACTTGCGCATGCTTTCTCTCTCTCTCTGAAATAAATCTTTAAAAAATACATATTTTATACCAATAGCCAATACCATGCTCAAAGGGAAAGCTACAAGTATTCCCTTAAAATAGAAAAAAATAAAGTATGGCCATTATTATATAACATTTATTTGGAAATTCTAGCCAGTACAATAGAGTGAAAATCAGAAGGAAGTAGTAGAACTTTGAAGAGAAGAGTCAAGTTATCCACAATTGATTATATACCAAGAAATTCCAAGAAAACCACAAAAAGAAAACTTGTTAGAACTGTTCTGAAATGATTAGATTATGTCTTCTGGTAGCATCTTTCTTTTGAAAAATGGCCCCTTGACCTTCCTATTTGCCTTAAATTTCTAAGACTGTCTGCCCTGGGCACATATGAGTCTGTAGTCCATCTGTGCTTGTGATCTCAGCTGTGGACCAAAGCATTCCTACATTATTCTTAAGCCAGATACCTTTATGGAAGGCTTAGTCAGGATCTCACATTTTATTGTTCTGTCTATAGCTTCCTGTGATTTCTGTGATGAGAGAAACAGAATCTCAATTGCTACCAGATGTGGGGACTATTGTAACCTGTAAGGTAAGTAGGTCTTAACCTCCCTTCTTAGGACACCTGTTCAATGGTGAAATCATGATCATTGTGGAAGTGCTCTGTCTTATGTGGCAGTCACTAGCCATATGTGGCCATTTAATTGAAATGAATTAAAATTGAAAGTTCATTTCCTCCATCTCACTAGCTACATTCCAAGTGCTCACGTATAGTTGACAGCTGCCTTGTTGGCCAGCACAGAACATTTTAATCATCACAGTGTTACTGGACTGTGCCGGCCTAGAAAGTTCTGGGATAGTGATCAAGGCAGCCAAGTTCAAGCATGCGTAGCTCTTTCACTGAGCTGATTCCCTGAGTATGCAGTTTGGGAAACAGGTGCCAAAGGGTAATAATAATAAGGAAGCCTATTTTTAACATTTAGAAGCTATTTTAGTCTGGAGAGAAGCAAAAGACCTTATAAAGACCTATTAAATTTCATCTTTTAGGGCACCTGGGTGGTCCAGTCAGTTAAATGTCTGCCTTCGGCTCAGGTGGTGATCCTAGGATCCAGCCCTGCATCAGGCTCCCTGCTCAGCAGGGAGTCTGCTTTTCTGTCTCCCTCTGCCCCTTCTCTCCACTCATGCTGTGTCTCTTTCTTTCTCTCAAATAAATAAATAAAATCTTTTTTATTTATTTTTATTTTTATTTTTTTTAAATTTTTATTTATTTATGATAGTCACAGAGAGAGAGAGAGGCAGAGAGAGAAGCAGGCTCCATGCACCGGGAGCCCGACGTGGGATTCGATCCCGGGTCTCCAGGATTGCGCCCTGGGCCAAAGGCAGGCGCTTAACCGCTGCACCACCCAGGGATCCCAATAAAATCTTTTTTAAAAATAAATTTCATCATTTGGGGTGTTTCAGGGGAAATACAAATTAATGCTATACTGATCAGTAACTACAAGACATCCTTACTCTCTGCCCACCCCCATGTTAAGTTAAATCAACTTGAGTTCTTAGTTGCTGTTTATAAATTGTTCCAGCAGAAAATCAATGTGTTATTCTTAAAATAACTGAAGAGGCAGTGATCCAAATATTACACAGTAACTGAAATGTACACTTAAATTCTGTCCACTGGGGATCCCTGGGTGGTGCAGCGGTTTGGTGCCTGCCTTTGGCCCAGGGCGCGATCCTGGAGACCCCAGGATCAAATCCCACGTCGGGCTCCCGGTGCATGGAGCCTGCTTCTCCCTCTGCCTGTGTCTCTGCCTCTCTCTCTCTCTCTCTCTCTCTCTCTCTGTGTGTGACTGTCATAAATAAATAAAAAATTAAAAAAAAAAGAAATATAAACATTTAAAAAAATTTTTCTGTGCACTGTACCGGGCTCTTGGTAAGATCAGTTAAGGGTCTAGATTTACGGTAATGCCCTGTTTTTATTTGTTAGGCTTCTGTATTTTTCAAGATATATTCCATATTATTTCATTGGATGCCCACAGTAACTTTATTAGGTGGCTGGAGAGACTCTCATTCCATTTGACATATATCATTTATGCAGAATTAAGTAGGAGTTAACTTGTCTTAAATTCTATAATTAGTAGGATTGCTTGGACTAAAACACTGGTAATTCCTTTCTTGCTGCCTCCTTGAACTGACAACTGCTACTACTCTAATGCTGATCTTTTTTCTGTTCCACAGGTCTCTAGCATCAATTCACGCTTTGCCAAAGTGCACATCCTATATGTGGGGTCCACACCACTTAAGAACTCTTTTCGAGGAACTATCCGGTAAGAAGTATTCATGTTTTTGCATTTGCATCAGCACCTGGAATGAGATTAGAATAGAACAGGGATTGAAATTTTTAGGAACAATTACAGTTCCTATATCTACCTGCCTCTCTCTCCTCTTTGTTCTTTGATTCTGTCCAGGTAGTGTCCAAAGGAAATGTTATAATGTATGAGCTAGGACAAAAGGAAAATATTGACAAGATTGGGCTTTAAAATAAAATGAAAAGAATTGAGCTAAGCTGGAAACTAGTGTTGCAGGAAGTTCATATGGAACAAATTAGGGGCACCTGGGTAGCTCAGTGGTTGAGTGTCTGCCTTTGGCTCGGGTCGTGATCCCGGGGTCCTGGGATTGAGTCCTGCACCGGGCTCCCTGCAGGGAGTCTGCTGCTCCCTCTGCCAATGTCTCTGCCTCTTTCTGTATCTCTCATGAATAAATAAAATCTTTAAAAAAAAAAAAAGTTAAAGGCATCTTAAGAAATATCTTCCTTTTTTGTATTTAATATAGTTTAAATCTAAGGATTGAAAGACTTTATTTTTTTTTTTTAATTTTATTTATTTATGATGGGGGGCGGAGAGAGAGAGAGAGAGAGAGGCAGAGACATAGGCAGAGAGAGAAGCAGGCTCCATGCACCGGGAGCCCGACGTGGGACTCGATCCCGGGTCTCCAGGATCGCGCCCTGGGCCAAAGGCAGGCGCCAAACCGCTGCGCCACCCAGGGATCCCGAAAGACTTTATTTTTATTTTTTTTTATTTTTTTAATTTTTATTTATTTATGATAGTCACACAGAGAGAGAGAGAGGCAGAGACATAGGCAGAGGGAGAAGCAGGCTCCATGCACCGGGAGCCTGACGTGGGATTCGATCCCGGGTCTCCAGGATCGCGCCCTGGGCCAAAGGCAGGCACCAAACCGCTGCGCCACCCAGGGATCCCCCGAAAGACTTTAAAAAGGTAAAAAGGTTAGTGGGTGGGCAGCCCCGGTGGCGCAGCGGTTTAGCGCCGCCTGCAGCCCAGGGCGTGATCCTGGAGACCCTGGATCAAGTCCCACGTCAGGCTCTCTGCATGGAGCCTGCTTCTCCCTCTGACTGAGTCTCTGCCTCTCTCTCTCTCTGTCTCTATGAATGAATAAATAAATAAAATCTTAAAAAAAAAAAAAAAAAAAGGTTAGTGGGTGAGGGGCACCTGTCTGGCTCAGTCAGTAAAGCATGTAAGTCTTGATCTCGGTGTTTTGAGTTCAGGCCCCATGTTGGGCATAGAGATTACTTAAAAATAGAATCTTAGAGGTGCCTGAGTGGCTCAGTTGGTTGAGCGACCGACTTGTGATCTCAACTCAGATCGTGATCTCATAAGCTGTCGTCAGATCAAGCCTCGTGTCTGGCTCTGCAGTCAGTGAGGGGTCTGCTTGAGATTCTCTCCCTCTGTAAAATAGGGTGCACGCTCCCCCCCCCACTCATGGCATATGCACTCTTTCTCTCTCTCTGTAAAATAAATAAATCTTAAAAAAATAAAATATATTTTTAAAAAGGTGAGTGGAATGGTAGGGTTTTGTTTGTTTTTTCCTGTAGGTTTTTAAAGTAGAGACCAACAATTCTTGTGAGCTAGATATAGCTTCTAAGGCTCTTTCCACCCTTAGGATTCCATGTTGGTTCTGTAGTGCTTCTGTTCAAGCTTTCCTAAGGCAGCAAAGTTCCTTATTCTTTCCTGCCAAATCTGATCTGCTTTTCTCTAGTCAAAGGTATTGATACTGCTGCTCTGTGTGACCCAAGAATGGGAATGTGGTTTTCTCCTCCAGGGGAGGACTTGGAATGCTTCTCCACCCCACTTCTGGGTGGCCTTTGGGTCCCAATTATGATTTGTTCTCTCTATTCTTGTAGCTCTCTGTCTGCTATGATTCTGCAGGATAATTCTCACAGATAATTAATCTTTTGTTAATTCTTTTTTATAGCAAGGAAGATGTCCGAGCTACTGAAAAAGACAAGGTTGTTGGTTGGTTCTTTTTTTTTTTTCCCCTTATGACTTTAGGAATCTCGATCCTTTTAAATTACTCCAGGGAATTTCAAACATCTGTGGGAATGTGGATCCAAAGGTCCAAGGAATTTTAAGGTGTTTCCTACTGGAAAGTGTGGAATTCACCTCACTGTCCTTTTCCTTTCCTTAGGATTTTTTGTTTGCTCTATTGAGCAGAAGGGGACTACTTTATTCCTTGCCTTTGAAGCCAGGTGTCTATTCTTTGCTATTCCCTCAGATTTACTTTGTATTCTTTCAGAGCCAACTGTAGTAACTTTTATCTAAGATCCGTTACCAGGTTATTGAATTAAAAATTTTTCATTTAAAAAAATAAAAAATAAAAATCTTTCATTTATATGATGTAAAAGCAATAAAAGTTGTTGATTGGCTTCACTAACGATGACTTCCACCCTGTGGAGTTAAAAAGTACACTGGTTCTACCAGAGGGGCAAATAGTTTCATGTAGATTTGATTTAGAGCTTTCACTTAACATTCCTGTTCTTTCTTTACAGGTTGAGATTTATAAGAGTTTCCGCCCTGGTGACATTGTCTTGGCCAAAGTGGTATCCTTTATTCCAGCAGTCTTGTGGTCCTTTGTCAAAACAAGAAATAGAAGTAGAAAATAACTCAAGTGGCTATGGGAGGGAAGACTTATCACCCATTGTTTTCCTTCACCAGTATTGTGTGACTAGATCTCTCTGGGTGATGCACAATCGAACTACCTCCTGACCACTGCTGAGAATGAACTTGGGGTGGTGGTGGCCCACAGTGAATCGGGTGAGTAGGTCCATACATCCACATGCTTCTCTTTCCCTGGGAGCTACAGTTGGGATTAATTCACTGTTTTCTCTTGTTACCCTGGTTTTAAATCTAGAGCGCAATATGAGTGTCAATCACTTACTACTGAGATTAGAATGATTCTCCTTATATAACTGTAAGGGGGGAATTCACTGCATAAGGCTTTTTCTGTATGAGGTGAGGTTCACTAGGTAGTTTGATGAAACTTCAGGTCATAACCAGCTGAAAAGGGAAGGGTCTTAGTAAACATTTGGGGTCCCAGCTCCAACACTAGCTCTTCCCTTCCAGGTGTCCAGATGGTTCCCATTAGCTGGTGTGAGATGCAGTGCCCTAAGACCCACACTAAAGAATTCCGGAAAGTGGCCAGAGTACAGCCTGAATTCTTACAGACCTAAGAAGATTTACCCTACATTTTACCCCATGGAGAGGGGTAAGCCGTTTCTAAGAGTACATACATGTATGAACCCAACATCAAGATGCCATTGTCTTTATTCAAACACCTGTGGTTGGCTAACAACCATCTTTAGAAAAATCTGCCAGCAACTTATACTGTAGGTGGAACATTTTTCTTATGAACCTTTCAGTGGATTTCATTCTCGAGTGATGAATTTTTTTGGAGGCGCCAGCAGACAAACTGTATAATATTGGAAGTAGCCCGATCCTTCTGACAGTCTCACAGATACGTATTTTTGCTGTGACAAAGAAAACGTTTTTACTAAAAGGATTTTATGGCTTCTGTTGTCTTGAGTAGGGAAGGGAATCTAAAAAGCATCATGACATTTAAAGCTGGGGTTTGCCTGGTTGCACCCATTAACTTACATGTCAAGTGCTTGCTTTCTCTGGAAAAGCCTAATCTCCAATCTTTTTTATACTTTTTATGTTCACTTTCAAGCACTTCCACTTACTGAGTACTTTCTATGTGCCAGGCACTAGGTGAAGCACTTTATATACATCTCATTTAAACAGATTACAATTTAGTGAGAATTACATAACACATGGTGATTCAGGGTACATGCAAGTAGTTTGAAAGCAATTAGTTGAACGAACATAGTATTACTGATTTAGTGGGTACCCTAAGAAATGTTTAAATCTGAATTGAAAAGAGGGACAGAGCACTATCATGTGAGGTGACCAAGAAGGATCCGTGATGTGAAGCAAAAGGAACCGAAGAACTTAGATAAATGGAATGAAGGATATGCAAGGCAGACAGTGAAGCAAAGTATAGAAGCAAGAATGAATACACAAGTGTTCATTGAGGATGAGGATGAGGAAGGGATGAGATGAGGGTTAAGCATGGAGAAGCTGCAGAAGGAATGGAAGGAAAGAACTAGATGTCAGTTCTTGAGATGTTCTTCAAGGAGCCTGTATCTTTTATGTGTATTGACAGTGGTTACAGGTAAACTCTGGAGTGTACCTGCCTAGGTTCATATCCTCTAGCTGCTAGCCTTGAATAGGTTAGGTTGGGTTTTTTAGTTTTTGTTTTTTTTTAATAGAAAATTGGATTGGGATCCTTGTAGCTCCCCATGCAGTTTTAAGAAATAATAGAGATTCCTTAGACACTTTGCCCATTTTTTCCCAATGGTGACATTGTGCAAATTACAGTATACCTAAACAATCAGGATGTTGCCATTGATAGTAGTGCAAGTTAACTTTGTTTCTTGTAAGTCTGTTTCCTTGTCTGGAATAGTATGATCTTAGGGTTATTGTGAGGAAGAAATGCATAAGTTACAGTACATGCCAATATCGTTACATGTTACTGTTGTTATTATAGATCTGGTTGCCTTCTATCAAGTATGTTAAATTCCAGGCATTATGTTAAGCAGTCCCCTGATAGATGTTTTAAACTTTACAGATTTTCTTTGATAGACAGTGCTGCAGAGAAAACTCCTATACTGTATATACTTGTGCCTGCCTAGGATTCTGTGGCAAAAGATTCCTAGAAGTGGAATGCCGGGTCAAAGAATGTGTACATTTTAAATTCTGGTTATATTTTTCCCATGTTGCCTTGTAGAAAGATGCTACCACCTGATTCTCCCTACAGTGTTAGCCATTTTAACTTACTCTATCTCTGAACTTCCCAGTAACTCTGAAATGTACTGGTCATTTCTGTCTTTTACAGAGAGGTAAATTAAGGCTTAGAAAAATTAGCTAACTTGCTCTAAGTCACATAGACATCAAGCGGCATAGCATTATTCAAACCTAGGTTTGTCTTACTGTAAAACCCAAATTCTTTCTTTTGCACCATGGTGCCTCCTTTTTCCAAGTATTGACTAGAACCTTGGGCATGCAATTAGAGGCTCTCCAAATTGACAATGGCTCATTAATTATGAGTGCTTGTTGGGACATCATTCATTCAATAAATATACATTGAGCAACTACTATGCCCACCACTTTTCCAGGAAGTAGGAGTTAAAGCAGTGAACATGATAGAACCCTTTCCTTGTCGAGATTACATTCTACTGGGGAAAGACAGGTGATACGTAAATAAAAGTTATAATAAAGTGTCATAAAGAGCATTTGAAACAGGTGGATAATAGCCCTTTCTGATCTACTGCAGAGCAGGTTAGATTTTCTCCATTAACCATTGATACTAGTATTGCAAGTAAATTTATATGCCTGTCTCCCCTACTTGCCTGAGCTTTTAGGGCAGGATTCTGTCTTTGAATTTTCAGTACCTGGTATTGTGACTAAAATATAGCAAAAGCACAATAAAAAAATTTTTGAATGTTCTCATAGCTGACTGAACAATTGTGCCCAGTGATGTTTAGTGAGTATACATGCTAATCTACAACTGGTTCTAGAGACAAGGAGGATATTGTTTCTGTGCCTTGGAATAGTGATTCTCAGTCTGTTAGATGAACTTCAAAATTACCTACGAAGGTTTTTTTTCCCTCCCAGATAATTATGATGCACTACCCTAGCTAAGCAGTCTTGAAGAGATAGTGGTTGTTGGCCTTCTAGCGGTATTGGTAAATAATGCTAGCTTTGTTACTTTGCTGCCCGTAAGAGTTCCAGTCAATGAGTGAAGACTGCCATAAACTCAAGTGATATCAGGACACAGAGTAACAGTATTCTAAGCTGATCCAGTCTGACTTGGGTGAAGAGCCTTGATCAAAGAAAATTACAAACCTTTGGTCCAAGATTCAGTATAGGTGAAGTAAACTTAACATCCCACCAACTGTTGGGAGACTTAAATTACTAAGGCTCATCCTAGGGTTACTGTATATTATCAAGTGAAAAACTAAACTCAAGGAACGCCTGGGTGGCTCAGCGGTTTAGCGCCTGCCTTCAGCCCAGGATCAAGTCCCACATTGGGCTCCCTGTGTGGAGCCTGCTTCTCCCTCTGCTTGTGTCTCTACCTCTTGCTCTCTGGGTCTCTCATGAATAAATAAATAAAATCTTAAAAAAAAAAAAAAAACTAAACTAAACTCGAGAGGCAAGATGATTAAAAGTATTTACATTTTAGAAAAAGGACTTTTAGTTGAACATCTTTCCTCTGGGTTCCAATACTTCGCATATATTTGGCAAGTTTCTCCATTTCTTTAAGCCTGTTTCTTCTGTAAATTGGGGAGACCAGCCCTTTCAGAGGTGGTGGAGAGACTGTTGATACAATGTGCCTCACCCAATGGCTAGCAGAGAAACTTCATGAGCTTCACAGAGGGCATTACTTCCTCCTACTACAAAGAAAGGCATTATGAGCTTTCTCTTGCCTCGTAAGCTCTCATGTTCCCATGATCTTTTCAAAGACAAATGTGAGCCATGTCTTTTCCCAATTACATATATAATCATTCTCCTTTTAATCATTTTATTAAGTTATGTATAATTTCTGAAGATGAAAAGTATGTATATACAACTTTCTAACAGAAAAAGATTCGCTTTTTAAGGTAAATAAGCCGTTACTTTGCTCAAAAGGCATAATGGAGTTTCAAAATGGAGTAAATGGAGTAGTCAGTAAACGAGCATCACTGAGCAAGAGCTATAGAGACAATAGGAATAGAGTTCAGCCCAGACTTGCCCACCTCCACCTTAGCTCCCCAACCTAAGGTGGAAAACCTAGTAAGATATGCCATTTTGGGACCAGGCTGTATAAAGTGATTGGTTATCCTAAAGCTCTTATTCTGTCATACAAGCACTTGGTAATGAGAGTCATTTCAAGTTTAATGTTCAAGCTGACCTCAGATAAGAAGTATCACTATATCACACAGAAGATATTGCACATCACTCCTTTATTATACTGATCTGGAAAAAAGATTTAGTACAGTTATGCTCACAATGAGTACTGGGCCCCAGTGGCAGGGCCAAGCAACTGGAACATGATCAGAAATAGATACAGTTGAAAGACACACTTGGACATGATCAAGAGGCATTTCACTGCCATAAAACATTAAGGCAGGGGAGGGATTCTAAAACACACAGCAGGATGAACTCCTAGGCCTTGGAAGTCAAGGAGTTTATCCCACGTTGGTGTGAGGAATGGCTTATTTTTGGATGATCACATGTGGGAATATTTCAACCGCCACTAGAAACCCCAGATGGGGTTTTGTTTTGTATTTTTAATATATATATGTGTATATATATATATACTTTTTTTTTTTTTTGTAAAAGTAAATGCAACACATAAAACATTCAGATTGATCCCAATCTTCTGGAGCCAGCTCTTTGGGGTCAGAGGGGAAATAACTGCTTTAATCACCGTGCAGGTTACATTCATCTTCCACTGGAATGACTAGAGCCCGCCACACACTGCCCTCACCTGACTACAGAATAGTACAGGACTAGCTCCTGGGAATACACATAAGCTCTCTTGCTTCTCATTGGTCACACCTAGCAGGGCTTCTCCCCATCCCCTACTCAAGCAGGTCCTTAGTAATAAAGCAGTAACAAAAACCCCAGAGTTACTAATTCTCTACTCTTGGATACGAGTCTTCTCTCAGCTTGGACTGAGGACCCATGCCCCAGAAGTGCCATTTGACTAGAATATATGAAGGGAGTGGGTGCAAGAAACAAAATGGCTAAACAAAATTAGGAGCCACTGGTCCCCATCTGCAGCTAAAACTTAAGATGCCTACAGATGCGGTCAGTGTGACATGTGCAGGGAAGAAGTGCAGAGAAATGGGATGGGCAGGGAAGGTATCCTCAGGAAAGCAATCTGCCTGCTCGCCTTTACTTTTTGGCCTTGCCCTGGGCAGCCACAGCTTCCATGGCTTTACGCACGGTCTCTTCATCCCCCAGGAACTGCATGGGCTTGATGGGCTTCAAGTTCTTGTCCAATTCATAGACCATGGGAATACCTGTTGGCAGGTTCAGCTCCATGATAGCCTCTTCAGAAAGACCTGAAAATACACACCATGATCAGCCAGCCAAGAAAGACACAAATCCATGTCACCCCTGCAGGAATTAAAACAAGACAACCTTTCTGATATTTGTAGTAACAGTAATGATCTGTATTACAGATCAGTCACCCAAAGAATGCCTCCAATACTTATTCCTCAGCCACTGAAAAGCAATATAAAAATACCACAGATCTCTCTCCCAAAGTGGGGTTTGGAAACCCACAGCAAAGCAGGCCCATACACATTTCAAATGTCCTATGTAGTAGTCCAACCAGCCTACCAAAAAATCAGCACACCTGTGCCTCTAGGCCTTCAGGTGAAACAATTTAAGGTGCAAATTGACATTCATGTGTGAAGTTGTACCAGGTTGTGATTTTTTTTAAGATTTTATTTATTTGTTCATGAGAGACACAGAGAGGCAGAGACACAGGCAGAGGGAGAAGCAGGCTCCATGCAGAGAACCTGACGTGGGACTCAATCCCGGGTCTCCAGGATCATGCCCTGGGCTGAAGGTGGCGCTAAACCACTGAGCCACCCAGGCTGCCCCCCAGGTTGTGATTAAGGAGGATTTTTATCAGTAGTTTCAACAGGCAGTCCTAGCCTAAAGGTAAGCATCTCAAACTATAATGTGTACGTGAATTATGTGGGTAACAGATACAGCTTATACATCAGGTCTGAAGGAGGACCTGAAGCTTTGCATATCAGAACAAGTACCCAACAGGTCTATGATGCTTTGAGGAAATATGGGTAGAGGGCAGCCCCGGTGGCACAGCGGTTTAGCGCCGCTTGCAGCCCAGGGCGTGATCCTGGAGACCCTGGATCGAGTCCCACGTCGGGCTCTCTGTATGATGCCTGCTTCTCCCCCTGCCTGTGTCTCTGCCTCTCTCTCTCTCTGTCTCTATGAATAAATAAATAAAATCCTAAAAAAAAAAAAAGAAAAAGAAAAAGAAATATGGGTAGAGAGTGACTAGGAGTCAATCTAGACTACCTCCAAGGCTATCAATGTCTAGCCTTTTCCTGAAGGTCTCCTTTGCATGAAATAAGTCCCTGATTAGTGGCGATTTTGCTGTATCCTTCCTTGAGGGTTCCCCTGGAAAATGTACATACCCTCCAGATGCTTGACAATGCCCCGAAGGCTATTGCCATGGGCTGCAATCAGTACTCGCTTCCCCTCCTTGATCTGGGGAACTATTTCTTCATTCCAAAAGGGCAGAGCTCTGGCAATGGTATCCTTCAGACTCTCACAGGAGGGTAGCTGATCTTCAGTGAGGTCTGCATACCGGCGATCCTAAACAACAAAAAAATCCATACTCACCAATTAATAGCAGTTACATCTGTCCTGCCCACTCCTCATCCCCTGAGGGGTCAAAGTGATGGATGAAAGTCTCTCACAAGGACAAAGAATGGAGCTGAGCATTTGGCAAAGGGGATAATTACTATCTTGCTGCTCTTCCTACCACCATTACCCACTATTGGGAAGATTAATTATTCAAAAGAAACTAAGAAAAGAAAAAAAAAAAAAAAAAGCACAAGGCTCTTCCCAATTCACTTAATCTTGCACTTGGCTTAGGGGAAAGCCCAACAACTATGGATGGATTTTATAAAGGAGGTCAGTGGAGATATAAAAAGGAGATATATTCTTAGATAAAGAACTATCAACTAAATCTTTTAACAAGTGAAGGTCATTCCTTGGAAAAGAGGAATTACAATTAACACTATCATTATAAGCTCAATGGGACTAGGCAGATACTAATAAAAAGCTAACAAAGAGCACGGCCAGGGTTCTAACCCACCGTCCTAGGTGGAGTGAACCAAACCCCCATTTTGTCCATACATACCTTACTGATGTTGCTGTAGAAGGGATGGTCAGGTTCCATTGGAGGTGGTGGAACATCATAGGAACGCCTCCAGATCTTTACCTGGGCCTCACCATGCTTGGCAGCAGTTTCTGCTTTATTGAGGCCAGTCAGACCCCCATAGTGCCGCTCATTGAGGCGCCAAGTCCTCACTACTGGCAGCCACATTTGGTCAATGGCATCCAGCACTGTCCAGAGAGTCCGAATTGCTCTCTTCTGCACTGAGGTGAAGCAGATATCAAACTCATAGCCAGCATCTGGGAATCATAAGTTCAAAGTGATAAGTTAATCAGGTCCACTCTGGAATCAGAATTTTCTCACATATACGTTTAACTAGTCTGTATACTCTAGCAGGAAATATTACTGCACCTTCATGGAAGGTAAAACTTGTTGATTTATGTTCTAGTTGACAACATGCCTCCCAGTGGGTTTTACAATAACTTATCTAACCCAAGACCTAAACATATTGTCAAGTAGCTAATCTGTGCCATCTGTGCTGCTTATCCTAAATCCCAGAATGCTGTGAGCTTAAGCCCATTTTAAGAACTTATTTCTGCTTCATTTCTTTCAAGAAAAGGATGCTTAAAAACTTGGAATCTCTTAATAGCCAATATTTACAGAGGGCTTATAATCTGTAAATACACCGGACAATTCTGTTTTGTCTTTTTTTTTTCTTTTTTTTTTTTTTCTATTTATTTATGATAGTCATACAGAGAGAGAGAGAGAGAGAGAGAGAGGCAGAGACATAGGCAGAGGGAGAAGCAGGCTCCATGCACCGGGAGCCCGATGTGGGACTCGATCCCGGGTCTCCAGGATCGCACCCTGGGCCAAAGGCAGGCGCTAAACCGCTGCGCCACCCAGGGATCCCTGTTTTGTCTTTATAACAGTCCTTACAACCCATTCTAGAGGAGTTAAGCACATCATCTAAGGTCACAGCTTATACATGAGAGATTAAAACCCAGGCTGTATGATCCCCAGAAATCCAATTCATAACTTCCGTTTCTAGCTCCTGCCATACTTTCCTAACCCCTAAGGATCTGGATGTTTATATTTTAGTTAAAACAGTCACTTCTGACCAATAATTACTAATATATTTCAGTCCTGACTTCTTGTCTAGGGGAAATAGGTTTTAAATTCCCAACAATCAGGACACAGCAAGAGCTCTTAGAGGATGCTGATTAAAACATCAGTTTGTTGCCTGAAATTATATTTTCACTATGGAGTGGAGATCACACCACAATCTCTTAATCCAGTTTCTTTCTGCTATAGTCAAGTGCCAGCCTGTACCTACTTAGGTCAACTGCCAGACTAAGTTTAGGAGAAACCACTCTCTGGATAAAGAGCAGAAAGAGCAAATGCTGTGCACTGATTCATTTATAAATGAATCCTCCATACACAGTAGTTATTTACTAAGGGGTGGTAATCAAGAGTTATGTTGCCCCAACCAACAATTCGTCTTTCATATTTCATGACGGATTATTCCCCCTCCCACTTTAATACGGAGATGGCCCTTTCTTTATGTAGTGTTTTCCTCCATGAGGCTACAAGCCCCTCTTTGAAATTCGGCACAAACCTTCCTGGGTATTGCCTCATATTGAGGTTGCCAACAGTAATTAATGCAACGTGAAGTGAATTCTCCTGCCAGTCATTCAACTGAGAATGAGACCAATAAGAACTATGCTGATGGGGGAAGGGACAATTAATCACCAGGAAACCCATCACTACAGTAACCACAGAGGAAAAGATGACAAATCTTATCACTGAGCCTCAAGACAAATCCTAGTAGACTCTATTACCATCTCCTCCCTAACTCAGGGGAGAAATGGCTCCCTCCCCAATAAAAGGCTGAGTCACTGGGAAGCAACCATCCAAAGTGCAAGCCTCATCTCCCATGCTGAAAAGCTACTGGCTATTTCATTGCAATTATTTCCACTTGCAATGGAGGTCCTCCCACTGGATATACAAATAGGTCCCCAAGGAGAAAATTAGTTCCCCTTGGGACTCTTAACTAGAGAACTCGAAGGCCTCTTCTGTTAACTTGCCCATTAAATAAAAGCATAGGCTAGGACACTCCCAGGGGTGGGGTCTATAATGTGGTGTGGACCTCATCCTACCCCAGAGAGAAGATGGCATGGGGAAGCAGTTCTCACTAGCTTCTTCCTGAAACAATTCAAGAGTTTATAAACCCTACTATGATTTGCACTTAAGAGGGGCACCTGGGTGGCTCAATCAGTTGGGTGTCTGCCTTCCTCTTAGCGCACAATCCTTTATCCTTGGGGGTAAAGCCCCAAGTTGGGCTCCCTGCTCAGCAGGGGAGTCTGCTTCTCCCTCTCCCTCTCTCTCTCTCTCTGCCCCTACTTATGTGCTTCTCTCACTATCTCTCTCAAATAACATCTTAAAAAAAAAAAAAAAGCTCTGAAGAATCTAATGTATTTACTTTAGGTTTCTTACATTATTCATAATGGTCTTCACCATTCATATTTCTGCTTTTAGTCTTTTTTAATAAAATCATTTGTGATGTCCATAACAGATACTAAGATTTTTTTTTTTTTTTTTATTTTATTTATGATAGTCATACAGAGAGAGAGAGAGAGAGAGAGAGAGAGGCAGAGACATAGGCAGAGGGAGAAGCAGGCTCCATGCACCGGGAGCCCGACGTGGGATTCGATCCCGGGTCTCCAGGATCGCGCCCTGGGCCAAAGGCAGGCGCCAAACCGCTGCGCCACCCAGGGATCCCCGATACTAAGATTTTAAATGAGATTTTTCTAACTAATGCTACCAACATTTACTTTAAAATAGGGGGGCTGGCTTAGTCACAAAAGCATGTGATTCTTTATCTCAGGGTCTGACTGAGCCCCACTGTGGGTGTAGAGATTACTAAAATTAAACTTAAAACACCTGAAATAGGCTCTGTTAAGGTTTGACCATTTCATCCCTGTTTTAGGGTACAGCTGCAACTATCTTTGTCCTGGGCTAGTCCTCAGCAAACCACCACAGACCCATACAGTTCTTCCTGCCAGACAGGAGAGAAAATGGCCTCCTTCACCAGCACTTTCCCTTTCCCAGCCTCTCCTAATGTAAGTCACACCAGGCCATCCCAAAGCACTCATGCACACAGCCAGCAGGATTACATTTCCCATACTTTCCAAAACTTTGCTTCATTTTAAAGGATCTACAGTGAAGGCAAGAAGCTAGAGTAACATGAGGTCAAATGCCTCTTCCACATCAGGCATCAATGACCCTTTTAAATGGCTGCTTCTATGTCCAGAGGTTAGAAGGCAGCAGGGCGGGATCTGCCCTAATCAACAATGGAAGCAGCTCCTCAGACCCGAGAAATTCTCCAAGTTGCTGGCAGTTGAGAATGCCTCCTTATAAAAAGCATTCCAGAACCACAGAGAGCTATCCCGCAAAGCGAGGCACGCCTGGGTAAGGCGAGTTTATCTCACTGCCACCACTTCCACCTTTGCCCAGCTTCTACCTGTTACTCAACCCACAACTGAAGCAAGCGGGATGGACTAGGAATAAAAAGATACGACCTTGAACGAGTCATCTGTAACAATTCTCACTGTTGCCAACCATAAAGAGGGACAGAAAGGAGGGGGATAAAATCTACTTTATGGAATCGTGCACAGGATCAACTCAAATCCTTCCTTCATTCATTCATTCGCTCAATCACACTTGTAGATGCATTTTGGACAAAGGATTTGGGGGATGCTGAATAGCAAAGGCCTACGTAAGTACGTGGATTTCTGAGGCCCGTAGCCCTCCCCCCCCGGCGCCGTGTTACTCCCCCACAGCCAGAGAAAAGCGTGTGGTCTGACGCTTCGCAAGGATCCGCTGCCGCCTCTTGAAAAGGCTCGGTTAGGGCTGCTGGAGACACCGGGCATCCAACGGAATGTAATAACCTGTCCCCGAGTTACTACATCCTCAGACTAGAAAATGGAAGAATTTCCCGAGGTGGTGTCGTGGAGAACGCTGTGCCCTCCGGGGCGACGGCCCCCCGGTCCTCTTCCCGGCGCGGCCCCTCACGCCACCGGATGACCTTGAGCAAGTCGACCCTCCCACCCCCCGCAATCTGGGCCCATTTTGTCAACTGCAAAATAAATTGCCCGGGAGCTGAAACCCAAGGTCGCCCCGCTCCGGGAGGGCGCGGGGGCGGGCGCGGGGGCGAGCCCGGCGGCCCCCACCAGCGGCGCCCGCCACCGAGCGGCGCCCGCCGGGGCCTCCGCAGCCCCCACCCACAAGCCCGGCCCGCTCCGCACCTCGCAGCGCCTGCCCGCCGCGCTTCGCCTCCTCGTGCCCCGCCGGGCTCAGGTCCGCGTCGTACCAGCCGCTGAAGCGGTTCTCCAGGTTCCAAGCGCTCTCGCCGTGCCGGATCAGCACCAGCTTGTACGCGGCCATGGCGGCGGCTCGGCGTGCGATGCGGACCGGGGCGAGCCGAGATTCCGGAGTCCCTGCCCGGCCCCGCCGCGCCTGCGCGATCGCACCGCGCCGCCCGGCTCCCGCGCACTCGCTCGCCCAAATCTTTCCACTCGCTCGGGGCCGCCCTCCGCCCGCCGGGTGTGCGCATGCGCCCGGGGACCAAGCTGCGGCCGCCGGGGGGAGGGGCGCGCTCGAGGGCGCCAGGGCGCATGCGGCCTCGGCCGGCGGCCGCTCGTCCGCCGCGGCGGTCACGGAGCGCACGTAAGCGCCCGGAGGCGGCGGGGCTGGGCTCGTGCCCGCCGTGGCGTTCGGGAGCCGCCGCGCCGCCCCGGTGCCGCAGTTATTCACAGGCCATTTGCATGATACAGTGGCCTTATCATTTGAACCGCGCTTAGCTGAGCCAGGTTACCTTTGCATCCGCACGCGGAGTTTGGGTCACACGCTTGTGTTCGAATCTTCACTCTTCGTTGTATGGCTTTGCATCTTGGGGCAGCCTCTTAGCCTCGCCAGCCTCGTTGGTGAGTGGCCGTAGTGAATACAGCTGGTGCCCAGCTACCTGGACGGTGCGCAGTCAGTAGCCGCGGACTGTGCTCCAAACCTGGAGTCGGTCTGAAGGCCGGGGCCAGAGATGGGTTGAACGTGTTTCTGCCCTTCATAGCAAATGGAGTGCAGGTAAGACCCACAGGTAAACAGCTAACAATGAACTGTGCTGTATTTAACAGATTCTAGAAGTTAAAAACATGCTCTCAAAAAAAAAAAAAAAAAAAAAAAAGGACCACCCAGTGCTACAAGTTCTTTACAAACATTAACTCATTTAATCCTCATATCCTCATAATGATCTTATGAGGCAGGTATTATATTTCCTTTTTTACTCATGAGGAAAAGAGGGATGAAGTAAACTGCCCAAGGTTATAGGACTCAGGATGCAAGCCGAGGCTGTCTCCCAAATCCCAGTGTGCTCAGGATCAGGGACATAAATTGTCCGAATTCACAGTTCGGAAGTGGAAGAGAAACCAAGACTCAAACCCAGGCAGTTCAAGGGCCTAGGGTGCCCTCTAACCACAACACTCCTGTCCCCCTCCTCTACAGCTGGGAGAAAATGGAATTCAGTGACCAGAGAGATGACCAGTGAAGGTCCAGCACTAAAAGCCACACCTAGAGCTTACAGAATCCTAGGGCCACAAGGGGAGAACTACCTAGGAAGGCCTCCTGTTCAAGCTCCCAGCATGGCCCACGTGGGATCCTTGAAAGACTCTGTCTTTGGAGGTTCTCCCTCTACTTGTTCCTAATGTTTGGTCATCCCAACCCTGACACCCAGGCTCTCTCAGGGAGAGCTTTTACAGACTTAACCTTGGCTCCTCAGGTTGTACTTTTTGTCTCTCTGCCTTGGCCCTAATCCATACTTGCAGTCATAGCTCCTGCCATATCCCTTTCTCCTTACCCTGCTCCCTGCTTCAAGATTTCTGTGCTCCTGTCTAGTTGAGGTCTCACATTTATGCAATAAGTAAGAGGTATAAATGGGAAGAAACCTGAGTTCAAATATGACTCCGTTTCTGATTACCCATGAGACCTAAGATGGGTCACTTAACTTCTCATCCTCATTTTCCCCATCTGTAAACCGTGTTAATAATCATATTCGTAGCCACCTAAAATGATGTTGTGAGGAATAAGTGAGATGATGCATGGGAAGCATTCAGCACTGTGCCTAGCAAATAGTCAAGATAATAACAATAAATACATTGCTAACAATAATCTTATTAGCAGTGTGACCAAGAAAGCAAAAAGATTTAATGAAGGGTACCACTTCGAAATGTATGAGTCTGGGGGGACCATGGACAGATTCCCTTCTAGCAGGGTGCCTGGTAGGGGATGCCTTATGCCTTACCCACCAGGATTGGAATAGGTGGGTAACTAGGATACTTTGGGGCAGGGGGCCAAAGGCATCTGTACCACCAGCCTTGGGAAAGAATCTGGGAATCCTATTTTATTCCTTTACTAACCTCCTCTGCCTCCAGAAGGCATCTCTCATTTCCTTGGAATTCTGGGGAACTCTGATAACTTTATGCACCTCACTTATAGGATATCTTCCTTAGGGCCACCTGGGTGGCCTAGTGGTTGGGCGCCTTCCTTTGGCTCAGGTCATGATCCTGGAGTCCTGGGATGGAGTCCCACATCAGGCTCCCTGCATGGAGTCTGCTTCTCTCTCTGCCTATGTCCCTGCCTCTCTGTGTCTCTCATGAATAAATAAATAAAATCTCTAAAAATATATATATCAGGGCAGCCTGTGTGGCTCAGCGGTTTAGCACCACTTTCAGCTGGGAGCATGATCCTGGAGGCCCAGGATCCAGTCCCGCGTCAGGCTCCCTGCATGGAGCCTGCTTCTCCTTCTGCCTGTGTCTCTACCTCTCTCTCTCTCTCTCTGTATATCTCATAAATAAATAAATAAAATCTTTAAAAATATATATATCTTCCTTAAATCATCAGAAGCTCTTTAAGGTAGACATCAGATCAACTCAACTAGAAACTCCTTGAGGACAGGCACGTCACCTTAACTTTTTTTTTTTTTTTACTATCTTATACACACCTCCACACACATGCAGTTAGCATGATGCCTTTGCCCTTGGTAGACTCTGAGTGTCCCTGAGTGTCAGGGCTGGGAGAGACCTGCAGCTCCTCTGCAACTCCCCACTTCCTGCTACCCCCACCTCCTGTTACCCCCAGTTCACACGTAACAGAGGAGGAAAGTGAAGTGAACCAGTCAGTAAGAGCAGGAGATGAGCAGGGGGCCAGATTCATCAGTGAGAAATCACAGGTGATTCACGGGGAAGGGCCTCAAAGTAGGGGCTTGCAGTGTCAGGAAGGGAGTTAGAAACCTGGAGAGATCCGGAGAGTAGGAGAGCAGGGGGATGGGGAGCACTGTGGGAAGACCTTGAAGGCTTGCTTTGCTTTGCAGCCTGAGGCCAGAATTCTGGGCAGAGATGTGGGTTCACTCAGCTACAATCATAGCATCACAAATCTGGGAAGAAGCTTAGAGCCTCTCAAACCAAGGAGATTTCTCAAATGTCAGTCAAAGGTAAGGATAAATCAGCGGGGTTTGCCCTCAACTGCTTTTTTTTTTTTTCATCTTAATTGTTATCTCTACTGAACACATACACGAAGACATTTGTCACGGTTGATTCCTGGGCTCTTCTAAAGGACTGCGTGGATATAGGAGGGAATTCATACATCTTGAGAACAAAGTAGGAGTGCAGGGCTGATTGCCGCTGGGGTCCAGCTCTAGGAGCAACCTGAGCAACCTGAGGGACCTACCTCACAGCTCGCAAACCGTCACTGCCCTGTAGGGAACAACTGTAGCCAAATAAGTCCCTCTTCCTGCCTGGAGAGTGGGGAGGAGGATCTGTGCTCCAGACTCTTCTTAGCTGTCACCTCCTGAGCCAGGCACAGTCATTAATGACAAGCCCTGATCTCCACCTGAGGCCTCCAGCCAGCCTCAAAACCCCAAACTCTTCGGGCAGATAGGTTCCCCTGCAACACAGTGCTTTAATTCCCCAGACCTAAGGAAATTCTCGGGACGGTAGCAGCTTTCAACCAAGCAGCTTGTTGGTCAAGCTGTTACAAAAACTGAGATAAGGATAATCAGTGGGCACAGCCCTATTACCCTCCACTGCTCCTTTTTTTTTTTTTTAATTTTTCTTTCTTTATTTATGATAGTCACACAGAGAGAGAGAGAGAGAGGCAGAGACACAGGCAGAGGGAGAAGCAGGCTCCATGCACCGGGAGCCCGACGTGGGATTTATTCCTGGGTCTCCAGGATCGCGCCCTGGGCCAAAGGCAGGCGCCAAACCGCTGCGCCACCCAGAGATCCCCTCCACTGCTCCTTAAAACAATAAAGGCCTCTCTCAGTCTTCCCGCCCCATTTATTTTTTCCACAGAAATGCAACTCCATTATCAAGCACCAAACATTCAGAAGACCCAATTTATTTTATTTTTTAAAAGATTTTAGGGCGGGGGGGTTGGGGTGACTGGGTGACAGGCACTGAGGGGGTCACTTGATGGGATGAGCACTGGGTGATATGCTATATGTTGGCAAATTGAACTCCAATTAAAAAAAAAAAAAAAGACTTTAGGGCAGCCCAGGTGGCTCAGCAGTTTAGCGCCGCCTTCAGCCCAGGGCGTGATCCTGGAGACCGGGAATTGAGTCCCTCGTTGGGCTCCCTGTGTGGAGCCTGCTTCTCCCTCTGCCTGTGTCTCTGCCTCAAACACAAAGAGAGAGAGGCAGAGACACAGGCAGAGGGAGAAGCAGGCTCCCTATGGGGAGCCCAACATGGGACTTGATCCCAGGACTCTGGGATCACGCCCTGAACCAAAGGCAGATGCTCAACCACTAAGCCACCCAGCTGCTCTAAGAAGGACCTAATTTTGAATGGAAGTGAGGCAGACCAAGTTCTCTGCGAGGTGGAAGAGGGGCTGCTGTCGTCTGGCCCACAAGGACACCTGGCAGGACACTCCAGGTCCTTACCTGTGGAACATCTTAAGAGTTCATGGCCTGCTGTGCAAACATCCAGCTCAGCTGCTGTCTGAGGAAGACAGGATTTCTATCTCCGAGAGACAGTGAGCCCAGGTGATCCTAGCTAGTGCCCTGGGACTCTGGGCTTGTAAGAAAGGAAGAGTGCTTCAAGGAGGCCTGAAAGTCCTGTCCAACCCTCTGTAGCTGCCATCTGAGGATAAACAGGAATTAGTGTGGCTGGAATAGACAACAGCACTCCTGTGGACTTGTGGGTTCCTACAACTCCCCTGACCACCCCCTTCCTTCTCTGTCCTCAAAACCCAGCTTTGGGAGAATGCCTGCGTGGCTCCATGGTTGAGTGTTTGCCTTTGGCTCAGGACATGATCCCCTGGGATAGAGTCCTGCATCAAGCTCCCCACAAGAAGCCTGCATCTCCCTCTGCCGGTGTCTCTGCTTCTTTCTCTATGTCTCTTATGAATAAATAAATAAATAAAATAAAAAATAAAAAGAACCACTGGGGGGGGCCTCTGCCTCGAGGCCCTGCATGTCATAACTACAATGATAAAACTGCTCATGGGGCAATAGGCAAATCTTTTTGACCCTTCTACTTTCTTTCACCTAGAACCATTTTCCTAGTCTGTTTCTTTGGGTTAATTTCTGGGACGCCTGAGTGGCTCAGCAGTTGAGCATCTGCCTTCAGATCAGGGCGTGATTCTGGAGCCCTGGGATCGAGTCCCACATGGGGCTCCCTGCATGGAGCTTTCTTTTTCCTCTGCCTGTGACTCTGCCTCTCTGTGTCTCTCATGAATAAATAAATAAAATCTTAAAAAAAACTCTAAGTACAAGACAGACACTTTGTTATTTGTGAATAGTTCATATTAAGTTTAGTGAATGATGAGAGACTAGTGGGATGAGTTAGTATAGCATCTCTGAGAAGCAGTTGCCCAGACAGGATTTGCATGAAATGTATTAGGGGAAATGCCTGAGACAGGAAATGACAGAGTTGTGACCCAAGTGAAGGAAGGAGAGGAAGACAGGGTGGGTGGAAGCATCTGGACTGCTGTATGTTTCTGAGGAAGTTCAGTAAGACTGTTGAGGAATCCTGGAGCCAAGACCCCTCCAAGCAGGCTTTGCCTCTATATCCTTGATGCAGGAATATTAAGTCATGGCTTGGCAGCCTGTGGGCAGCATGGCCTCTGTCTGAATGCTGTGAAGGACTTCAGAGTGACACAGCTGGGCCCCTGGGTCCACCAGCTGTATGAGATCTGAGGGATGTATGATCATGGCCGTGCATGTACATTCAATACATATGTCAGAGATGTTTTTATGTCTGTACTTGGTGACTACTTACTGACTGAGGAAAGTTGTCAAAGGTACCTGTCAGCCAACAGCAAGGTGGTCAACCAGGTTTCCAATATGCCTGCTAAGGATTTTGCTAGTGGTAGAGCAGGGGAGCTGGTGGCTGTCATATTTCTGACAGCAGTGGAGGAAATGCCTATCTCATGGAGGTGATAGCAGGAGTCAGCTCAGGGTTGTCTGGCCTAAGAAATGTGGACAAGAAAGAGCAACAATCAGAAACTCACATGAGTTTTTTAAGTAGTTAAACATGGTGTTACCCTGTGAAGCAGTGATTTCATTCCTAGGTGTATATTCAAGAGAAATAAATGCAAACATTCACACAAAAACCCATACACAAATGTTTATAAAAGCATTATTCACAAAAGCCCAAACGACAACCTAAGTGTCCATCAGCTGATGAATGGATATACGACATGCAATACATCCATGCCGTGGAATATTCAGCCATAAAAAGGAATGAAGCGTTGATGTGTGCTGCCTGTATGAACCTTGAAAATAGTATGCTAAGTGAAAGAAGTCAGGCACAAAAGGTAACATAATATGTGATTCCATTGCTATGAAATGTCCAGAAGAGATAAGCGATAGAGATTGAAAGTAGATTTGTGCTTGCCTAGAGCTGGGAGATGGGGGGGCCACATAGAGTTTCCTGTGAGGTGATGAAATGTTCTAAAATTGGCTGTGGTGATGGTTACACATATCCATGAAGTGAACTAAAAACATTAAATTGTGCAATTTAAATGAGTGAAATAGATGGTATGTGAATTATATGTCAATAAAGCTGCTTTAAAAAATCCATGAGAGGGACGCCTGGGTGGCTCAGTGGTTGAGCATCTGCCTTTGGCTCAGGTCGTGATCCCAGGGTTCTGAGATCCAGTTCTGAATCAGACTCCCTGCAGGAGGCCTGCTTCTCCCTCTGCCTCTCTCTGTGTCTCTCATGAATAAATAAAATCTTTTATAAAAACAAAAAGAAACAAAAAACTTGGAGGTCTGTCTGGCCTTAGGACCCAAACCCTGTCTTTAGGTGCCTCACGTCTCCTTCCAGACAAATGGCAGGGAGTCAGGCGCCTAGGCCCCATCTGTGACTTCTTAGGTGACCCTAGGCCAGGGCCTTCCCGGCTGTGCAACCGGTTTTTCTCCCTGATCCCTGTCTGGGGAACACCCAGCCCCAGGACTTTGGAGGGAGGTGATGGATGCCCAACCTTCCTGCCACAGCCTGGACCAGGCAGAAGCCTCACCCCAGACAGCCTCTAAATCCTCTGGAGATCTATCGCCTTGAGCAAACATGGTCCACTGTTAAAGTGAAATGCCCTTGGGAGGGCGAATGGTTTGAGTTAGACGTCACTTGAGGAAAAAAAGTTCCTATTTTCCAAAGATTGTCCTGCAGTGACAGTTTATTTTTCTTTTACTGAACAATGAGTTTGCCTCAGTGACTACACTTCAGTAAGCCAGCCCATCAGCAACAGCCATGCTCTGCATCACCAACCAGTCCCTAAACTCTGCCTCCTGGAAGTAGGTCCATCATGGACCTTCATACCTCCCAGGACCTTATAGAAGATCCTTGCTCCCCCTCAGGGAGATCGCACCCTACAGGCATTGCTCTGCTCTCTGTAAGTAATAGATTCAGCTTTTTGTTTCAAATATTGGGAGGTGGGATCCCTGGGTGGCGCAGCGGTTTAGTGCCTGCCTTTGGACCAGGGCGCGATCCTGGAGACCCAGGATCGAATCCCACGTCAGGCTCCCGGCATGGAGCCTGCTTCTCCCTCTGCCTGTGTCTCTGCCTCTCTCTCTCTCTCTCTCTCTCTGTGACTATCATAAATTAAAAAAAAAAAAAATATTGGGAGGTGGTCTCTTCCATAGACACACTCATGTTCTGGAAAATCCCCTTCCTGGGAGTAATTTATCCTCACTTCTAGGGCCATTGCTCCAGTGTTGATGGTGAATTAGAAAAAGGCAAACTCTTCTAGACAAAACCCAGTGAAGACTGGATTGCAAATCCATCAGCTGGGAAATTAGGCAGTGCGCAGCTTGCACAACTGCATACAGTAACCCTGCTCAGCCCTCATAACTGGTCAGCCACTAAGGGCTGACCATCCTATCTCCTAAATACATTTTCCAATCTGTCACCTCCTCTTTACCCCACTGCTACAGCCTTAGTGTCAGACCTCATCGTTTCTTGTCTGAACTGGTGCAGTAGTCTCTAATCAGCATCCATTGACTCCAGACTCCAGTCTTGCCTGACTCTGGAGCACACATCTCATGCTCCTGCTGGCCCCTGTGCCTTTACAGTTGCTGTTCCCTTGGCACCTGTACCTCCACCATCACCTTTCTGGTCAACTCAGACTCATCCTACAGGATTTAGCTCCAACATCACTGCAATGGACTGTTTATGTCCCTCCTCCCCAAATGCCACCCCTCAGTGTGATGGGATTGCAAAGGGGAGCATCTGGGAGGTGATTAGATCCTGAGGACAGAGCCTTCATGAATGGGATTGGTGTCCTTAGGAAAGAGACCCCACAGAACTCCCTGGCACCTTGGGCCCTGTAAGGACACAGCAAAAAGACCGCAGTCTATGACTCAGGAAGTGACCTCACCCAACACCGAATGCAGGCAGCTGAATCTTGATCTTGGGCTTCGCAGCCCAAACAGACCAAGACAGTCCCCTTACCCCAAAATTGTCTCTGACTCCCCTCCTAGGGCCAACCGCTCCCTGCCAGGCTGGGGCCTCCCACAGCCCTGGGCATAGCTGGATGATAGCACTGCTCATCACCCGGCTGCCTTTGCTGCTTCTCCAACCAACCTGTGAGCACTGCATGGAGAACGAGGCTACTCTCATCTCTTTGTAACCAGTCATTGTGGAGGACAGAACCGGGGGACAAGCCAAGTTACAATTCCAAATCCACCCCTTAGCGCTGCTGAGAACTTCAGCAAGTTACGTGACTTTTCCCAGTTGTGTTTTTCCCGTCTGTAAAATGTGGATAAATAGCACCTACTAGGCCCCTTCCAGGAGTAGGAGGGTGGGGATGGAGGCCTCCCAGGTCTGGGTTTTCAGTTAAGGTAGAGGGAGAAGACAGTGGCTATCTCCACAAGTCCAGAATGGAGCGTAATTACCTCCAGGGACTCATCAATGTTAACCTAGCCTGGGCTTCTGGACAGTCACAGAACTGGATTCCTTAACAATCAAAGAGTAACAATACAGCTTCAAAAAAAAAAAAAAAATAGCACCTGCTTCACAACGTTGTTGTGAGGATGTGGCAGGAGGGTGCAGGTGAGGCACCCAGCACAGCGCCTGGCTCTGTGAGCACTCATCAGTGGTGGGTAACGGGAGAGTCCCTGACACAGAGACATTCGCTAAATGTGACCTTCCTCTCCTCTTCTCCACCACAGTGCCCGACACACTCAGCAGTAATGTTGGTCAGATGAATAAATGAGGACCAATACTTTAAAGTACAAGCCCCTTAATTTGTTTTCCCAGATTGCAATGTGTAAAAAACTCCTTATTAAAATCCAGACTTTTGGGATCCCTGGGTGGCTCAGCGGTTTAGCGCCTGCCTTCAGCCCAGAGCATGATCCTGGAGTCCCTTGATCCAGTCCCGCGTCAGGCTCACTGCGTGGAGCCTGCTTCTCCCTCTGCCTGTGTATCTGCCTCTCTCTCTCTGTCTCTCATTAATAAATAAATAAAATCTTTAAATAAAAATAAATAATAAAATAAAATGCGGACTCTATTTTGACCCTCAGGCCCTTCAGGATCTACTCCCAATCTGCTTGGCCAGTTTCATTTTGCAAAGTCACCTCTTCATCAAAGATAGCTCTCTGACAGCCACTCTGGGCAGGGGTGTCTTGTTGGATCCCCGAAGCTTTACCCGAACCTCTCTTGTGCCTCCAGCTGAGCTCTGCTTATGTCATGTATTCATTTGCTAAATAGAAGTATTGCACACCTACTATATGTAGACACTGAGGAAGGCTCTGATGGCACAAGAGCAGACCAGACTCCGTCCCTGTCCTCAGGGGGTCCAACAGTCAAGGACGAAGCAAGGAGGGGCATCTAGGTGGCTCAGTTAAGTGTCTGCCTTTGGCTCAGGTCATGACCTCAGGGTCCTGGGATTGAGCCCCACATCAGGCTTCCTGCTCAGTGGGGAGTCTGCTTCTCCCTCTCCCACTGCTCCTCACCCCCACTCGTGCTCTCTCTCTCTCTCTCTCTCAAATAAATAAAATCTTAAAAAAAAAAAAAATGAAGGCGGCAGGGAAGCAAAATGCAGTTTTAAGAATTGAGCTTCAGTGAACATTCAAGTTCCAAGGTCCTGGAAAGAATTAGATACATGTTTGATTTACAAATGAGAAGACTGAAAGATTTTGTGCTTGTCTCAGCATCAGTAACCTGTAGGTTTCTTTCTTTCTTTTTTTTTTTTAAAGATTTATTTATATTTATTTATTTTTAGAGAGAGCACTCCGGGACACACACACCTGCATGCGCAAGCAAGGGGGTGGGTGGGTGGGTGGGACAGGGGCAGAGTGAGAGGGGAAAAAGTCCCAAGCAGACTCCCCACAGATCTCGGAGCCTGACCTGAGACTATTCCATGACCCTGAGACCATGACCCAAGAGGAAACCAGGAATCAGATTGTCAAGCATCTGAGCCATCCAGGTACCCCTTAACCTGTAGGCTTCTTAAGAGCAGAATGAGAGCCTTCAAGCGTCTTTATATACTTCTATATACTTACTTAGCACAGTGTCTTACATATAATTAGTGCTCAAAAAATAACTTTTGCATATGTAATTGAGTTAAGTTGATCAGAACCAATCCTCTCAACACCTAACTGAGATTCCAAGGCTGCTCATTGCCTACCTGATATCAGTTCTTTCCTTCTACCTTAGCAACAGAATTCCCACTGTAGGGGAAGGGGTGGGCTGCAATGTTTCCAACTGAGAGGATATAGTTCTCGGCCCCTCTACAGTTAAGTTTGGCCAAATTGCTAAATTCTAGCTAATCAGATGTGAGCAGAACTGGCTTAAAGAGAGCTGACTTGCCTGGGAACGCCCCTCTTGGCTCTTCCCTGCTTCCATCTTACTGAGACTGAGCCTCAGCCTGGACTGTGAATGTGATGGTTGGAACTCCTGCAGCCCATCTTGGAGTATGAGGTGACCCAAAGATGGAAGTCACACACTATGGAGGGTGGAGCAGAAAAAGAGAGAAAGCCTCAGACCCTGAGGACTGTATGGAGCCACTGTATTAGCCTGGATTTGCCCGCCTACCTCCTAATTTGCTGAACAGGAAGAATTAATCCTGTGTGTTTAAGCCACTATCTTGAGGTCTTTGTTATAGCAGCTGCACACAATTCATTCCTGATAGAGGCCCTGACAAGAATGGGGGGTGGAAGTAATAGGTGGGTAAATGCCTTATTTCGGAGTAAGAATGAATTTGGGGGCATGGGGATGCAAGGTTAGAGTGGTGATCACATGGTCTTTGCGCACCCAAACCCCCTTCTGCCTGTCATGTACACCTACCGTTAGGTGGTAAACAAAGGTGGACTCCAATTTGGGGGCAGTCCCCTCTTTGAGTAAGAACATATCTGCTATGCCCAGATTTCAGTCCTCTTCACAGTTTGGGGTCCTCTCTAGTACACCAGGCCATTCGCTCATCCCCTCAGACTTAGTCTAGGAAGCAAGCTCTTCTTCAAAGCTCTTCTTTGGCCAAATGCCCCAGAAGCTGAGGGACATGAAGCCTTCTGTGACAGTGACATGCCAGGCATGGGGCTAAACCTTCTGTGGGCATGATCTTATTTTAACCTCAGGATGGCAGCCCCATTTTCAGGTGAGAAACTCTGGCTTGCAGAGTTCAGCCATCTGCCCCCAGTCATACCTGGGATGTGGCTCCAAAGACAGTCTTGCCTATGTCTGTAGCCTGGGCTTTCACACAGCTCCAGCAGTTAGGACAATGCTCGAAGCAGCTGCGACTCCACCACCTGGGTCATGATAGGTTGCCGGGGATGACAAAACCCTCCTCCCTCTCCCAGAACTTGAGCCCTACGTTAAACAACCAAAACATCTGCTTCCTCTTGGTTTGGGGGAAGAGGCAAAGCCTCAACTTCCCTTTCCTCCTGCCCAGTGTCATAACACATAACAGCCCCATCGATGTAAAAATGCCCTTTCCGTTGGCCTTGGGCTCAGTGCTTTGGGGGCAGCAGCCCTGTTCCCTCCACACGAGCTTCAGAATTTTGAAAGCAGTGGTTGCAGAGGGAGCTCCTAGGCTAAGGGTCAGATCTCTTGACTTGTGCCCATCGACCACCTGTGTGACCTTGGGAATGTCACTGAAGCCCTGGGAATCACCTTCCCACATTTGTGAAATGAGGACACTGCTCTGTCCTCCTCAGTTAGATAATAGGTTAGAAAGTGTTTTGGAACTCAAGAAGAGTTTTTTTTTTTCTTTAAAAATTTTATTTATTTATTCATAGACACAGAGAGAGAGAGAGGCAGATACACAGGCAGAGGGAGAAGCAGGCTCCATGAAGGGAACCCGATGTGGGACTCAATCCCGGTCTCCAGGATCACACCCCAGGCTGCAGGCGGTGGCAAACCGCTGCGCCACTGGGGCTGCCCAAGAAGAGCTTTTTGAATAATAATAATTAGCTCATGTTTATTGCCTTCTCACTATGTGCCAGGCAGTGCACTAAGCACTTTACAAGTATTATCTTATTTAGTTCTCATGTACCCTATGGGTAAGCATTCTTAGTCCCATTTTACAGCTGAGGATAACAGACCTACAGAGTGAGGTGACTTGCTCAAGGTCAGACAGCAAGTGATAGTAGTTGGAGTCTAACGCAGAAGGTCCTACAAATGTGAAATTGAGTAGAAAAAGAGACCCTGAGGTCTACAGGACCAATCCTACAAATGTGAAATTAATTGGCCATAAATTGTATGGATTAGGGATCCCTGGGTGGCGCAGCGGTTTGGCGCCTGCCTTTGGCCCAGGGCGCGATCCTGGAGACCCAGGATCGAATCCCACGTCGGGCTCCTGGTGCATGGAGCCTGCTTCTCCCTCTGCCTGTGTCTCTGCCTCTCTCTCTCTGTCTCTCTCTCTCTCTGTGACTATCATAAATAAATAAAAATTTTAAAAAATTGTATGGATTATCATAGAGAAAGCTAATTCTTCTGAATAGAAGACGTTGCTGGAATTCGGGGACAGCAAAGTTGCTCCCTAGTTGTGCAGAGTGGGAGAAAGTATGCTCAAGTCATTTGGATGCCTCGAGTCCTCCTGACACCATCTTCTGAAGGAGGCTCGGAGCACATGCTTCCAGATGGAAGGCCAGCCCACTTCCAGACAGGTGGTTCATCCAGAGGCTGTACCCAGTTATGATTTAGCAGACTCGGTTTGCAGGCCAGCAGGTGTCTGCTGTCCAGGCAAAGGATGGGAAGGCTGCCACTAGCCTGGCCCTCTTCATCTCCCCATCTGATTTGCAAAATCCCAGCCACTGGATGATACTGTGACCTCTAAGGTTTCAGCTTTAACTGGCTGCTTGCAGAGCCCCCTCTGGTGGCAGAAGTTCACCCGCACACCCTTCACAGGGTACTGCTAACATTTTTGGAGTTGTACATATTTTGATACACACACTTTCATATTGAATCCTCACAGTAGCTCAGTGGGTTCAGTATTATCATCACCGCTTTACAAACTATGAAACGGACACTCGGAGAGGTTAAATCCCTGCCCAGTGTCATACGGGAAAGCAGTCCAGACTCTAACCAATACTTTCTATGTCTTCTCTCAGTGAATGTTCCCACATCTAGACCTCAGGTCATGAGCACCAGGTTGCTTACAACAGTTTCCAAACTCGGCTTCCTCTTCCTCCTCAGGCCACCCGTTCCCTTTTCTCAGCCTTACTGCCCAGATCGCAGCCTGTGTCCCAGAAGTGGGCTCTGTCAGAAGTGGTGCATTGACTCTCAGGGCTGGGGGTACAGGGTCCAGAGTCTGCACTGAGTTATCTTCCCTACAATGACACTTCCTCACACTAACAATCTTTGTGCTCTCTCTGCTCTGCATGTCAGGGACACTTTCTATTTTTAGTAAACCAATGTAATATATAACATATATTATACATGTATAAATATATATGTGTGTATATATAATAACATATACAAAAGGCAAAGGGGCACACAAATTATAAGTGCATAGCTAATGAATTATCACACAGTGAAGACATCCACGTAAATTCACTTCTGATAAAAAAAATTAAGAATTACCACACACACACACAAAAAGAATATGACCACACCCCTTGTGCCCACTCTCAGTTACTACCACCATGGCAACTGCTATCCTGACTTCTAATACTGTATGTAGAGTAGCAAAGCCTGGTTGCAAACTTCTAAGTGGGATCATGCAAAATGTTATTTTTTTGTGTCTGGGGTCTTTTGCTCAACTTAGATCATACATGCTATTGCATGTAGCAGTAGTTTGCTTGTTCTCTAACTGTATAGTTGAATATTATTTCATTATATCAGTATTCTATAATCTATCCATTCTGTTGGTGATGGACATTTAGGTCATTTCCAGTATTTGGCTATTATGAACACTATCATATATGTCTTTTATGCATATAAGGATAGACCTCTGTTGAGTATACATTCAGAAGTGAATCTCTGGATTATAGAGAAGGCATATATTAAGTTTTACTAGATGCTACCACACAAAAGTGGGTTTATCAGTCGATATTCCCTCCAGTTGCATGTGTGGCCAGTGGCTCCACATCCTCACCAACACTTAGTATTGCTAGTCTTTCTAATTTTAGTGATTCTGGTGGGTGTATAATAGCATTTCATTATGATTTTAATTTGCATTTCTGTTAATCTGTTGATTAATGAGATTGAGCATCTTTCCATATGTTAATTGGCCATTTGGATATCCACTTTGGTGAAGTGCCTGTTCATGTCTCTTGCCCATTCTTATTAGATTGTCTACCTCATTCTTTTTTTTAAGATTTTATTTATTTATTCATGAGAGACACAGAGAGAGTGAGAGGCAGAGACACAGGCAGAGGGAGAAGCAGGCTCCATGCAGGGAGCCCGACGTGGGACTCGATCCCAGGTCTCCAGGATCACGCCCGAGGCTGAAGGTGGCACTAAACCACTGAGCCACCAGGGCTGCCCTGTCTACCTCATTCTTATTAATTTGTAGGATTTCTTTCTATATTCCACTATACTTGTCTGTTAGTTTTATGTATTGCAAATATCTCCTCTCACTCTGGCTTGCCTCTTAGTACTCCCTATGGTGTCTTTTCGTGAGCAGAATTTCTTTTTTTTAAGACTATTTATTCATAAGACACACACAGAGAGAGGCAGAGACACAGGCAGAGGGAGAAGCAGGCTCCATGCAGGGAGCCTGATGTGGGACTCAATCCCGGGTCTCCAGGATTACGCCCTGAGCCAAAGGGAGGTGCTCAACCCCTGAGCCACCCAGGCATCCCTGTGAGCAGAATTTCTTACATTTAATGTATTCCAGTTTATCAATCTTTTCCTTTATGGTTACTTCTTTCCGTGTTTCACTGAATAAACTACTATGCTGTGGAAACTTGTGCAAATTACTTCATCTTTCTGGACTTGACAAAACAAATTGGTTCAGATATGCTAATGAAAAGTTGGCTTACAGACGAAACTTGTTTTTAAAAGGAGAAGACCTGGGGCCTCTGGGTGGCTCAGTTGGTTAAGCGTCCAACTCTTGATTTTGGCTCAGATCATGATTTCAGGGTTGTGAGATCAAGCCCTGTGTTAGGCTCTGCACTGGGTATGTAGCCTGCTTAAGATTATCTCTCTTCGTTTCCCTCTGTCCCTTCTCCCTTCTATAAAAAAAAGTAAATAAAAAAATAAAAGGAGAAGACCTAACAAAAGGTTGCTAACTCCTTATTTTGGCAAATAATAGTGGGGTTCTCTTTTTTTGGGGGTGGAATCTTCCATTTAGTCTCACTGTTGCTTTGTAAAAGAAAGGGTATTTGAATACCAACATCACTAGACTGTGGTTGTTTTACACAGAGCAGTAAAAGTATTGACCCTGACTGAGTGTCACCTGTGGTCTGGATGACCCCTCCGGTGCCTACTTCTAGCACCAACACTACAGTTTCATGAATTTCATCTCAGCCTTCCCTTCACTCCCCATCTCTAGCTTTTTGGTTCTTGGACCAAAATTCACTTTTTGGTACTTTTTTTAAAAAATATTTTATCAAAAAAATATTTTATCTATTCATGAGACACACACACACACACAGAGACATAGGCAGAGACATAGGCAGAGGGAGAAGCAGGCTCCATGCAGGGAGCCCAATGCAGGACTTGATCCTGGGACTCGAGGATCACACCCTGGGCCAACGGCAGTTGCCCAACTGCTGAGTTATCCAGGCGTCCCACTTTTTGGTACTTCTTAACTCCCTCAGAAATGTATGTTTTGAGCTTTGTGTTTCTATCTGTGGAGTAAAGGGTATCTCAGTTTGTCTAAGTAAAGACTAATTACAGTTATTGGTATTTACATTTATCCTTGAATTCCTATAATTTGTGCCCCTGTTTTAGTCTTCTTTCCTCCACAACACACATATACTCATTGATTCAACAGTAATTTGTTGAGTGCCTACAGTACTTGCCAGGTACTCTTCCAACTCTTGGGAAGGGAAATCACAAAGGCAACATCCCTGTCTTCATGGAATGTATATGGTGGATCTATGTTTTTCACAAGCTTCGCAGAGATCAACCAGTTGTGAGAAACATCTGTGCGAAAGGATATTTAAGAATAAAAGGTATCTTTAGTCTGTTCAGCCTGCTATACCAAAATAACATAGGCTTGGTAGTTTATAAACAACAGAAATTTATTTCTTAAAGTTCTGGAGGCTGGAAGTCCAAGATCAGGGTGCCAGCATGGTTTGGGTGAGGGCCCACTTCTTGGTTTATAGCTAGCTCTTTCTTGGGGTGTCATCACATGATGGAAGGGACTAGGGATCTCTCAAATTGTTTTTATAAGACACCAGTTCCTTAGATGATGGTTTCACCCTCGTGACTTAAATATTTACCAAAGGCCCCATCTCCCAACACCATCATATTTGGGACTTAGGATTTCAACATAGGGAGTTTTCAGGGATAAAACATTCAGACCATAGCAAGGGGAAAAATTCACACATCAAGTGAAAGAAGCAGTATACAAAAAAGGGTTTTTTAGTATGCAAAAATTTTGTTGACTTCTAGTTCATTTGGAAATTTGACTTACTGTAGTGTCTTTTTCAGTGGGAGCTAAAAAAATGTTAAACAAATATGTTAAACCCTAATCGGCCAAGACTCACCAGGGGGAATACTGGTCTGGCTCAGTCAGTAGAGCATGCAACTCTTAATCTCAGGGTTGTGAGTTCAAATCCCATGTTGGGTGTGGAGCCTACTAAACAAAACAACTCACCAGGATCTACCCATAGTTTGACAAATCAAGTTTGTTGATTTCAAGTGGAGGAGGAAATTCCAGAGGAATCTTGGAATGCTGCACCCCAAAACAGGGGATGGAGATATCTTTTTAAAGTTTGGGTTCCTAAATACATAAATAAATAAAGTTTGGGTTCCAGCTAAACAATTTTGGGGAGGGTCGAAGGGGAGTGGAGATCAAATCAGTATGACTGCTGGTTCTGATGTGGGATTAGAAGAGATTATCAAGAAGGACTGAGTGCTGCCATGAGGGAGGGTGGTTTACCAACTGGGTGCCCCCAGTACTAAATGAAAATAAGTAGGGACACCTGGGTGGCTCAGCGGTTGAGTGTCTGCATTTGGCTCAGGGCATGATCCCGGTGTCCTGGGATCAAGTCCTGCATTGGGCTCCCTGTGGGTAGACTGCTTCTCCCTCTGTCTGTGTCTCTGCCTCTTTCTCTGTGTCTCTCATGAATAAATAAAATAAGAAAGAAAAGAAAAGAAGAAAAGAAAAGAAAGAAGGAAAGAAGGAAAGAAATAAGCAGGGGGCGCCTGGGTGGCACAGTCGGTTGAGCCTCTGCCTCTTGGTTTTGGCTCAGGTTGTGATCTCAGGGTCCTGAGATCGAGCTCCACGCTGGGCTCCACGCTCAGCATCAAGTCGGCTTGAGATGCTCGCTCTCTCCCTCTCCTTCTGCCCCTCCCACTCGCGGACGCACAGGCACTCTCTCTCGCTCAAATAAATAAATAAATCTGAAAAAATTTTATTTCAGATGAGTGGCTCAGTGGTTGAGCGACCGCCTCCGGCTCAGGGCGCGATCCTGGGGTCCTGGGATCCAGTCCCTCATGGGGCTCCCCGCAGGGAGCTTCCCTTTCGGCCTATGTCTCTGCCTCTCTATGTGTGTCTCATGAATAAATAAAATCTTAAAACAAAAAACGAAACAAAACAAAGAAAAAGAAAAGAAAAGCAGCAGAGTTTAGAGCATCATGGGCTGCTTTTTTCTCGTTTCAGGACAAACTCCTCGAGGTTTCACTCTTTCAAGTCTGACCAGGTTTTGACTCTTTCAAATAAATTTGTTTCCAAGCTTTACTTTCGAAATTAGATGTTAAAAATAATATAAATATAAATATACGTGTGACGTATAAAAGACGTTTTAACCTGCAAAGTAATTCTCGTTTTATAAGGCTAAGAACCCGCAGCTGTGGCCAGGGGGGCACAAGCCCCAGCGACTCCCTAGCAACCGAGCTGCTCGGAAGCGCTCAAGGATCCGGAGCCTAGAGGAAACGCAAAACCGGATGTTGACTGTTTTGCCATAGAAACAGACGCGAATCCGGAAGTTACGTCAGAGAAAGAGGAAGTGAAGCCGTCGCGGGTCCACGTGGGTTCTGCGCGTGTTCCCAGGTTCCGGTGGCTGGTGCTGCGAGCTGAGTGGTGGCTTCTCGAGATGGGTCGCTCGGGAAAGTTGCCCTCGGGTGTCTCGGCCAAGTTGAAACGCTGGAAGAAAGGCCACAGTAGCGACAGCAACCCTGCCATCTGCCGCCACCGCCAGGCCGCTCGCAGCCGCTTCTTCAGCCGGCCCTCAGGTTAGCGGGGTCGAGACCGGCGAGCCGGCCGGGGTCTGGCGAGCTGGGCCTCTCTGGAGGCTCCGGGGCCCGGGCGTTGGACCTCTCTTCTCCTAGGACGTCGTAAAGACTCACCCTTCCCTTTTGACAGATGGGGAAATTGAGTCCACAGTAGGGAAATGAGTAGCTCTGGATGCCACGGCTGTCAGAGTTGGGACTTGGCTATAATCAACTTTGGGGGACTTTTTACAAGGCGTTTTCACCGGCATCTACTTCCCAAACCCCTGCGTGCAGCCCCCACGCCGGCCCCCTCCCGCACCTAATCCGTCGGGACACGGAAGCACACACTTTGACCCGGAGGGTGCCCTGTATGCGTTTGCTGAGTTCTAGGCTTATAGTGGGCTGATGAGGCAGGCCAGGTTCAGAATTCCGCCTCTCAGGTTGGGGGCCTGTACGTGACTAGTGTCTGTCCTACGGGTGGATCCTGGCCAAAAGGAAGTTGGGGTAGAAGCGAGGGCCTCACCTGTGCCTCCTGTTTTCAGGAAAAAGTGACCTGACAGTTGATGCGGTGAAGTTGCATAATGAGCTGCAGTCAGGGTCCTTGCGTCTGGGCAAAAGCCAAGCCCCGGAGACGGCCATGGAAGAAGAGGTGGCCCCCGCTCTCACGGAGAAGTCCAGCGGCACCTTCCTGAGCGGCCTCTCCGACTGCACAAATGTCACCTTCAGCAAAGTGCAACGCTTCTGGGAGTCCAACTCGGCTGCCCACAAGGAGGTAGGGGGAGGATCAAGAGGACTTGGGATAGTGAGGAGGAGCCAAACTCCGGATTTCTGTTTTCTTCCAATGCTGGCTCACTGCTGCCCTGGTCAGCTAGTATTTTTGGATGATGTGTCATCTCTCCTGCCACTTGTTTTCCTACTTGCTAGCTCTCCTAGGGCAGGTTCCACTTTCTGCTTTTTTTCTAATGACATCTCCCTTACTCACGTAAAAAAGCCTTCGGGTTACAAATACTTAACAAATATTTATCTCATTAAATGTAGATAATGCAGGACTTTTTACAAATAATATTTTCTTTTTTTAAAATATTTTATTTACTTATTCATGAGAGACACACAGAGAGATAGAGAGAGAGAGAGCGAGAGGCAGAGGCAGGGACACAGGCAGAGGGAGAAACAGGCTCCATGCAGGGAGCCCGACATGGAACTCGATCCCGGGTCTCCAGGATCAGGCCCTGGGCTGAAGGCTGCGCTAAACCGCTGAGCCACCAGGGCTGCCCAAAAAGAATATTTTCAAGAATCATTTGTTGAGTAAATTAGTGCTGAATAACAACAGATAGATGTTTTATCTAACAAGAACCAGATTTTATTTGTATTTTTTAGTTAATACTTCCTAATTATACAATTTATATTCATTGTTTACATGAAAAATGTCAAAATTATAAATGGTACCAAAGTGACATGAGTAGAATAAAATATGAAAGTTGGTCTCCCAACTTAACTCCTTTGTGGCAGTTACTGTTGATGGATCATCGTGTCTACCTAGCCCAGCACTGTCTAGCACATGGTGCAAGCCACATAAGGAATTGTGAAGTTTAGTAGCCATATTTTAAAAAAGTGAAAAGCAAATGAAATTAATCTTAATAATAAACTTACTATATCTTTTTTCTTTTTAATTTATTTATGATAGTCACCCAGAGAGAGAGAGGCAGAGACACAGGCAGAGGGAGAAGCAGTCTCCATGCAGGAAGCCCGAAGTGGGACTTGATCCTGGGTCTCCAGGATCACACCCTGGACCGAAGGAGGCTCTAAACCTCTGAGCCACCCAGACTACCCTAAACTTACTATATCTAAATATTGTTATTCCAACCTACAATCAATATAAAATGAGATTTTCAAAAATTTTTATTTATCTATGATAGTCACAGAGAGAGAGAGAGAGAGAGAGGCAGAGACATAGGCAGAGGGAGAAGCAGGCTCCATGCACCGGGAGCCCGATGTGGGATTCGATCCCGGGTCTCCAGGATCGCGCCCTGGGCCAAAGGCAGGCGCTAAACCGCTGCGCCACCCAGGGATCCCGCATCTAGGATTTTTTTTTAAGATTTTATTTATTTATTCATGACAGACAGAGAGAGAGGGAGAGACACAGGCAGAGGGAGAAGCAGGCTCCATGCACCGGGAGCCCGATGTGGGATTCGATCCCGGGTCTCCAGGAACGCGCCCTAGGCCAAAGGCAAGCGCTAAACCGCTGTGCCACCCAGGGATCCCTAAAATGAGATGATTTGCATTGTTTTTAATCATATTATGTCTTCAAAATCTGGAATGCGTGTTACCTTTACACCGCTATTTGGATGCTAACTCTTCTTTGAAAGTATTTGATTTGGTCATAAAATTTACAATTGCAAAAGTAGGTTCATATTTTCAAGTTGTTCTAAATCTGTGTTTCATAAAACTTATAGTCACAAAACTAGATTCATACATCTAAATTGTTTTTTATTTTATTTTATTATTTTTTTAAAAGATTTTATTTATTCATGAGAGACACAGAGAGAGAGAGGCAGAGACACAGGCGGAGAGAGAAGTAGGCTCCAGCAAGGAGCCCGATGGGGGACTCTATCCCAGGACCGGGATCACGACCTGAGCCAAAGGCAGGTCAACCACTGAGCCACCCAGGTGGTCCTGTAAATTGTTTTAAATCTATGTTTTCGAGGTGCCTGGTTGGCTCAGTCATTTAAGCATCCGACTCTTGATTTTGATTCAGGTCATGATCTCAGGGTAGTGGGATTGAGCCCCAAGTCCAGCTCTGCATTTGGTGGGGAGTCTGCTTGGGGTTTTCTCTCTCCTCCTCCCTCTGCTGCTCCCCACCACTCATGTGCACGTAAAAGATGCGTGCGCTCTCGCGCTCTCTCTCTCTCAAATAAATAAATCTTAAAAAACAAACAAACCTATGTTTTCCAATAACTAGATCAAGTATTCATTTAAAAAAAAAAAAAAAGATTTTGTTTAGGGGTGCTTGGGTGGCTCAGTGGGTTAAGCCTTTGCCTCAGGCTCAGGTCATGATCCTAGGTCCTGGGATCACATCTCACCTTAGGAGCTTGTTTCTCTCTCTGCCCCTTCTTCTTCCTCTGCTTGCTCACTGTCTCACTGTCTCTCTCTCTCTCAAATAAATAAATAAAATCTTTATTTTTACTTTCTTTTAACGATTCTATTTGAGAGAGAGCGTGTGTGCAAATGCACGCAGGTGAAGGGAGGGGAGGGGCAGGAGAGGGAGAAGTTTAACCAACTGAGCCACACAGATGCCCCTCAGGTATTCATTTTTAAATTTTTTTTTCTTTATTTTTAAATTTAAAAAAATAATAAAAATAAAAAAATAAAATTTATAAATTAAAGATTCAGTTCTTCAGTCACACTAGCCATGTTCCAAGTGCTCATTAGCCTCTTAGGAACATTACTATTCTAGATTTTTTTGTTTAGCTTTACAGATAATATTTTATATGCAGTGTTCTGTACTTTTCCCCCACTGAACAGTAGTTCTAAAGTAATATAGCATTGTTCCTCATTCTTTTCAATAGTCCTGTAGTATTTGATTCAATCATTACTTATTATGTAGTAATAATACTTTATTGACCCTTTGTTGATGGCTGCCTTGTTCCAGCTTGTTACTGCAGTGAACGCATTTGTTACCTCAATGTTTGCAATTTTGTGCAGATATTCCTATAAGAGAGTCCTAGAGGTGGAATTTTGGCAAACATTTTGCTAGGCCTTATGGTGTGTATGCATGCAATTGTGTGTATGAATGCAATTCATCTTGCCTATCTCTAGGCTTTGTCAGGAGAATAATTTGTGAAGGAATAAGGATAAGAGGCTAGCCCAGGGACAGGATTCAATCTAAAATAGATGTCATAGATGCCTTCTCCCTTACATGCAGATCTGTGCTGTTCTGGCTGCTGTCACTGAGGTGATTCGCTCCCAGGGAGGAAAGGAGACAGAGACTGAGTACTTTGCTGCATTGGTAAGTAGGTGTGACTTGAAAGTGGGTGTCCAGAACAGCTGTAGAGAGAAGATGGGTGTCTCTGGTATGAGGATGTAGAGCAGGACATCCTTGAATAAGTGGAAATGCTTCCTGGCTGGCTCAGTCAGGAGAGCATACAATTCTTGATATCTTGGGGTTGTGAGTTCAAGCCCCATGTTGGGCAAAGAGATTAGTAAAAAAGAAAAAAAGAGCACTTTACTCATTCTCAGGTGGTGGCTTGGAAAGGCTGGTGGTATTTGTTACAGTATCCTTATAGAACAAAAATCCACTACTCTGGTTTGTTACTGTTGTTTTTTCTTCCCTGATCCATGGAGCTGAGTTAGGCCTAGAGGATCCTCTAGAAAAAGATAGGCAAAGTGTGACCAGGGGCAGGTAGGGAGAGGAGGGGGTCCTAAGACCCTTTACTGGGATTAGTGGGCTATCAGAATTATTTTTATAACATACTAGAACATCATTTGCCTTTTCACTCTCATCCTTTAATGAGTGTACTATGGAGTTTTCCAGAAGTTACCTCCTATCTGATGACATTATTTCAGTAGCTAATTGTGCTTGCATATACTTGTATTTTAAAACTTTCTCAGTTTTAATTTTTAATGTGGTAAGCATCAGTAGATATCACCTATGTAAATAAAGCCTCTTTGGGGAATCTTCAAGAAATTCTAAGGGTGTAAAAGTTTGAGAACCACTACTCTGGAATGGGTTGGCCCACTATGGCCCATGGAAATAATTTGATCCATGGCCTGTTGTTTTTTACAGCTTGAGAACTAAAAATGGTTTTTATATCCTTAAAGGATTATTCAAACACACACAAAAGAATATGCAACAGAGACCATATATGGCCTGCAAATCCTAAAATATTTATTATCTGACCCCTTAGAGAAAAAGCCTTCCAACTCCTCTAGAATAATGAAATAAGTTAGATAATGATACATGGTTTTTATTATGTGCCAGGCAGTGTTGTGATTGCTGTGTATGAATTTGATGAAACCTTTCAACAATTTATTCTATTTTACAAATGAGGAAGCAGGATGCCTGGGTGGCTTAGTCGGTTAAGCATCTGCCTTCAGCTGAGGTCCTGATCGCAGGGTCTTGGGATGGAGCCCCACGTTGGGCTCCTTGCTCACTGGGGAGTCTGTTTCTCCTTTCTCTCCTCCTTGCTGTGCTCTGCTCCCCCCACCCCCAAATAAATAAAAATTTTAAAAAATCTTTAAAAAAAATGAGGAAGCTGAATCACAGAAAGATTTAGTTGCTCGCCCAAAGTCACAGTGGCAGAGCCAGGATCTGACCTTTGACACCAGAGTTCTTGGTCCTCCTGCTGGGGACATGGTGGCTTCAGCCCCCCATCTGCCCAGCTTATACACTTCCATTCACACCCTGTGCTCTGGCCCTCAGATGACAACAGTGGAGGCCGTGGAGTCCCCTGAGTCTCTGGCTGCTGTTGCGTACCTGCTGAACCTTGTCCTGAAGCGGTGAGTCCTACCTTTGGTCTGAACCCCAAGTCTTTTGGGGGAGAAGGGAATGGCAGCAGGAGGAATAGGCTCAGGGAATTATTAAGTATAAACTGGCGTTCTTCACCATGAGGCTCCCAGGGTGGCTTGGGATATTGTCACAGAATGTGAGTGTCGGTGCCTGGGAATCAGGCGGCCATGCTGCCGTGAGTGGGGCAGGAAGGGGGCACTAGGGTGTGGCCACCAGGATACCTGGCAGCTTGTAGCTGTGAGGGGGGAGGGTAGGGAGAGGATTGAGGCAAGCTAGTGAGGCCCCATCTCGTGGATAATGGAGAATGGCCGTGGTGAAGGGAAGAGGCACCAAGCTCAGGTCCCTGGAAAGCACACTGATGTGGCATTGGAAAAGGTGGGTTCCTGTCCTGTCTCCTGCTCACTCGCTGAGTGCTGGGCCAGCACTGCCTCCCTGTGTCTAGCTTCCTTGTTCAGACCAGGCCTGGGTCAGCACCTGCTGCTCTAGGAGGCCCCTAGGGCCTCTGACCGGCTCTTCTCTCCCCGAACAGCGTGCCCAGCCCTGTGCTTATTAGGAAGTTTTCCGATACATCCAGAGCATTCATGGACATCATGTCGGCGCAGACCAGCAGTGGCTCTACCTCTGCCGTCCGATGGGTTAGTGTCTGTGTCTGTTTCCCCTTCACCATCTTCCAGAGCCCCGAAGATTTGGCCAAAGCCTGGATATTCTCTGGGAGAGGTATAGGCACCATGTGGACCTCACACGGATCCCTGGACGATTTTCTGGAATTGGAGAGAACCTGGGCTCTTTTTCCACCTGGTTGAAGCCAGCGAAGCTGAGAGACTCTGTCTTACAGATCCTCTCCTGCCTGGCCACCCTTCTGCGGAAGCAGGACCTGGAGGCCTGGAGCTATCCCGTGACCCTGCAGGTGTACCATGGGCTCCTGAGCTTCACTGTGCACCCTAAGCCCAAGGTGAGGCTGCTGGGCCCCCAGAGTATGGGAGGGGGGGCGCTATTCTAGTAAGTGGGCTGGGGCCAATCTGTCTGAGTAGGATCAGGGAGGTTGCTCTGAGCTGCTGCTTTTTGCCTCTGAAGCCTTATTTGCTTAGTCCTAGAAGATGAGAGGCAGCTCCTTATCCTGTAGAAGGGGTCTTCACTGTCACGCCCTCCTGAGTCTCCTGCCTCATTGGTCAGTGACAAATTTAACTACAGTGGCAGGAAGGGGCAGAGTGGGGCTTTGGAGGCTCGAAGACCCTAGTTGGATACTGGATCCACCATTCACGCTGTGACCTTGGGCAAGTTACATGAGCTCTTTAAGCCTTGGTCTCGTAGCTGGAAAATAAGAATAGTAATACCAACCTTGCCACAATGGTGTAGGGCGACTCCAGTGTCACTCACAGGCCAGGCTGGCGCTGTTCCTGGCTTACAGCAGGTGCTCAGCAAATGCTGGTCAGCCACCCTATTTCCTCCAGGAATTTAGGGCAGGGAGCATGTAATAGCACATAGAAATAACAGCCCTCGATCGTTCAGTGTGTTCAGCATGCTTCCTCAGGTAGGCTCATACCTCCTTCCCTGTGTACTCATGAGGCCTTTCCCTCACTCTCTTCAGGTCTCTGCTGAAATGTCACTTCACTGGAGTGACACTTTGCTGGCCACTGTGTAAAAAGCACCAACCCTTGCTATATTGTCTGTATTGTACTTTTACCTTCTGGTGTATGTTTGTTTTCTGTCTCCCAAGAAGAGTGTGAGTTGTTTACTCTGGTCACTGCCAGACTGCCAGCCCCGAGAACTGTGCCTGGCTTGGTCACACTTAGTATTGCTCGGTGACTGACTGAATCCCTGTAATAAAGATGAGGACATTGCAGCTCAAAGATGAAGTGATTGGCTTACTCAAGGCCATTTGGTGAGTTAGCAGGAAAGCAGGGGTCAGAGCTGAGGTTTGTCTTACTGCTCAGCTCAGGAATGTGCATACAAGCAGGCCTGGGTACAGCATCAGCCATGGAGGAGGCATGCCATCAGTGCTGCAGGGTGTATGCTGACCCGGCCCTGGCCCCCCTTTCCTTGCCCCTCAGATCCGGAAGGCTGCCCAGCATGGAGTGTGCTCAGTCCTCAAGGGCAGTGAGTTCATGTTTGGTGAAAAAGTCCCTGCCCATCATCCTGCTGCCATTTCCACTGCCAAGTTCTGCATCCAGGAGATTGAGAAGTCTGGAGGTGGGGAACCAGGTCAACGGCAAGGCGGGTGGGGACAGAGGCCAGCCTGGGAGGACAGGGCACAGTGCAGAGGGTGGGCCAGAGGCTCAGCTCCTTCTTGTCTTCCAGGCTCCAGGGAGGCCACCACTGTGTTGCACATGCTGACACTGCTAAAGGACCTGCTGCCCTGCTTCCCGGAAAGCCTGGTGAAGAGCTGCAGCGAGACTCTCCTCAGGGTCATGACCTTGAGCCACGTGGTGAGCTCAGCCAGGAAGCCAGAGGAGCATGCCAGGGTTGGGGGTGAACTGCAGACGTCAGGGCCAAAATGCTGGTGCTTGGGAACTTGCTTAGGCAGGCCAGAGCAGGACCTGGGGTCTCCCCACTCCAGCCCTACTCTTGCTTACCACCAAGGACTTCAGCTGTCCTTGGTGTTGGATAGACCAGGCTGTCTTCAGAGTCCTGATCCCTTTGGGAGTTGGCTTCAGGGATCAGTTCTGTGGAGTGGGGAGCCATGGCAGGGCTGTTAAGGTACCAGTCCTCTTCCCTGCTCGAGCTCTGTTTCAGCCACAGTTGTGGGTCTTTTTTTTTTTTTTTTTCTTATTTACTAACAAATTGGTATAACAGTTTTAATACATAAAATGATCTCCTGCATTTCTGTCATGCTAGCTCAATTCTATTAATCTTTATATATATCTTGTAGTGTTTGTTCACATGCATACTTTAAAGTATCTACTATATAAATAATAAGATTGTTGTTTAAAAGAAAAAAAACCCATTCAGAACAATTAGGCTGTGTATCCTTTCAGACTTTTTTTTTTTTGATAAACAAACATAGATAAAAACGTGTGAAAATACAGCCATAATTATAGCTTGCATACCACTTAATAGCCTGCTTTTTTAGCCCATTCTGTTACAAATGTTTTGTTCATGTTTCTCTGTTATCTTTATTTAAATCATTTAAAAATGTTTCAGTAGCTGCCAAGCCTTCGTAAGTGACAGTCTTCTGAATGTCCAGGTGTGGGGAGCATGCTTGAGGTCAGGGGCCTGGGTCTCTCCCCAGCCCACTGGCTAGAGTTGGGAGGTTGAGATGTCCAGGGCAGCCGTGGGCTTTGCGGTCCCCCACTAAGCCTCCATGTCCTCTCCAGTTGGTGACAGCCTGTGCCATGCAGGCCTTCCACAGCCTCTTCCACGCCAAGCCTACCCTGGGCACCCTGTCGGCAGAGCTCAACGCCCAAATCATCACGGTAAGGCCTGATGGTAAAGGGGTGTGGCAGTGCAGGGGGCCTGTTACTTTTCTACAGAGTGAGGTTGAGTGGGCTGATGGGACTGGCCCAGTGGAAGAGGCTATAATAGACAAGCAGACAGGAAGTAGGCTGCTAGGAGACCGGCCACCAAAGCCACATCAGTGTTCACAGGAGATGGGGGCTCTGACTCTACACTTAGTTAACTTAATAAACTATTTCAGTGTGGTCTCATGATATAACTCATAACTTGAGCAGAGACTCTCAAATTTAGGGGTCCCTGGATGGATTTGAGGAAAGGGGACATAAACATTCCCCACATTGTTTGCAAAATATGCATATGTGTGCCCGTGTACATTTTTCCAGGAAAAGACTCTGTGGCTTTTGTGATATCCAAAAGGTTGTGAGACCCAAGTTTTACTCAACTGCTTCTAGAGACTTTAACCCCAGAGGAGCAGAATTGGAAGGGTTTCATGGATTAGGGAAAGGCAGGAGCTGGGAAGGCAATGGGGCCTGTGAGTTTCGGGGCCACATATGCAGGCCTGTCAGTGGGACATGCTGGTGTCTGGGGATGAGAAGGGGTCATTGTCATTAGGCCGCTCCAGACACACTTGCTCAGTCACCTGCATATTCCCTGTCCCACCTCTAGGCCTTATATGACTATATTCCCAGCGAGAATGACTTACAACCCCTGCTGGCCTGGCTTAAGGTCATGGAGAAAGCCCACATCAACCTGGTCAGGTAGGTGTGGCAGAGGGGTGTCCCAGGGCCTCCAGCCAGCCGACCTGCTCTGTGGCATGGATGGGAGGGATGTGAGCCAGAAGCTGGAGAGGGATGGTGGTATCTCCTTGTCAGGCATGCTATAGGCCAGCTCTTGCGGTATGAGGCACGGGGCAGGGTAGCGTGGCCTGTGTCTGCTGGGGCTGCTGCTTTCCTGCCAGAGCAGTTACCAGTGAGCTCTAAGGAGCCACAAGGGGGGGGCTCAGTGCACCATGCTGGGGCCCTGAGGGTGGGGTGCCAGTTCCATCCTGATTATTGTCACCTCCTGACTGAACCCTGTGCAGTTGGTTTCCTCAGATCACATCCACTTTGTGGTTTCAGTCCTCTCCCCACCTGGGTTAACAGTCCCCTCCTCTGGGCTTCACAGTCCCGTAAACCCCAGTTTCGGCCCTGTGTCTATCATAAAACTCACATTGAGCTTGGCCACTTAAATAGTAGCCACTTGATGATTCTACTTTTCCAGAAAAAGGCTGAGAAGAAAATAAGTGTATCCACCGGTGACCTGTGTTTTGCCTGGAGTGGGGGTGTCTCAGGACCCTGGAGCCCCACCATGCTGTGTCTTCCCTCTCTTCTGCTGAAGGGCTCCTATTAGCCCTCGCTCTCAGGCTCTGTGCTGGGTGCTTTCCATTATCATTCATCTCACGCATCACAGCCGCCCCGGGAGGAAGGTCCTAGCCTTTTTCATGAACCAGAAACGGAAGCACCGTGAGGTAGCTAGTCATGCCTCTGCTAAGGAGCAAAGGAGGGTCTCTAGCCCAGGTCCACCAGGCCCTCATCCTTTTCCCTGCACCGTCCAACTTTTACCTGGAGAGGCCAGAAAATGGCAAAATAGCCTCATTCTCTACTTCTCAAGATATTTTTTAAAGATTTTATTTGGGACACCTGGGTGGCTCAGTGGTTAAGCATCTGCCTTCCGCCCAGGGCGTGATCCTGGAGTCTAAGGATCGAGTCCTGCATCGGGCTCCCTGCAGAAGCAGGAGCCTGCTTCTCCTTCTGCCTATGTCTCTGCCTCTCTCTAACTCTTATGAATAAATAGGTAAAATCTTAAAAAAAAATTTTTTTTTACTTATTTGCCAGGGGAAGGGCAGAGGGAGAGGGAGAAGCAGACTCCCTGCGGAGCAGGAAGCCTGATGCAGGGCTCGGTCTCAGGACCCTGAGATCGTGTTCTGAGCCCAAGTCAGATACTCAGCTGACTGAGCCACTCAAGTTCCCCCTCTGCTTCTCGGGACTAATCCTACCAGCAGGCCTCCCACATTTGTGCCATGATATACATCCCAGGCTGTTTGTTGTAATGCTATATAGGTAATAGCAAAAAAACTTAGAGACCAACAAAAATGTCAATGTGCTTGGGGAGAGGACTGGTCAATGTACAGTGAGTTACTAAAGTAGAGAGGTGCATGCTGACACAGAAAGACCTCCAAGATGTATTGAGAAGGGTATGGATGGTGTGATTCTCTGTGTGCTCTGGAGCAGGACTACCAGGGTATGAATGACCCCTCCCTCCTCCTTATGGTGTGGTCTCGGGCAGCATGCTCGACTTTTCTGTGCCATGGGTTCCTCACTTCTACAATGGGAATGGTAGTAGGAGTTAATCTTGGTTTTTACGAGGTGTAAATGAACAAATGCCTGTTATGTCGGTGCTTGGTGTATGAGAAGTGTTACATAGATGTTAGCATACATTACTGTTTTCTGTGTTTGTATATGTATGACAACTTTGGGAAGAGTATTTGAGACATTTAACCTTGATTTTCCTCTGGGAAGTCCATCTGAAGGTCAATCTGGGAGAAAGGTGTGATAAAGAGAGCATACTCTTTATTTTGTACTCTGAAGACCTATTTGGATTTTTTACCACGTGTGGCTATTCCTTGAATTATAGCACTTTTTAAAATTGCCCACTAGGAGGGCCCTGTAGAACCCTGCAGATCAATGACTGTCATTGGACCTGGTTCTATGTGGGTCCCTGTGGCCCAGAGCCAGGCCCCACAGAAGCCTTTTGTCTCAACAGATTGCAGCGGGACCTGGGGCTAGGCCACCTTCCTCGCTTTTTTGGAACTGCAACCACCTGCCTCCTCTCCCCACACTCGCAGGTGGTGACAGCTGCCACTCAGAGCCTTCAGGTACCGCAGCCCCAGCCCCAGCTTTAGGGGGGGGAAGCAGAGAGTGTAGAGTTGTACTGGCTACCTTGTCTCCTGAAGTTCGCCCTAGACCTCCAGCTGCATCCTGGGGAGGAGATCTCAGAGTGGAATAGGCTTCCTAGAGGTGTGCAAAAGCAGTCACCTAGGAGGGCTGGGTGGTGCTGGGAGGCTGCTGTAGGCCCAGACATCTGTGGCTTCTTCTCTTGCAGGAGATCTTGAAGGAATGTGTTGCTCCCCACATGGCCAGCATTGGCTCTGTGACCTCATCAGCCTCTGGCCCTGCCCAGTATATCGCCAAGATGTTCAGGTGAGAACATAGCATCCATGTTAGGGAATATGGTGTGCCTTCTAGAAAGTTCCTTGTAATGAAAAGTGTTCTACTTGTCACTTACTGTGGGCATGTGCTCAGCGCCAGAGCAGCTGCTATTGATTTGAGCACTGGCCACGTTGCAGGTGCCATAGTGTGGTACTCAGGAGTACGGACTCTGGGCCAGTCACCTGGGGCAAGTTCCTCTGCGTCCTCCATGCCTAGATACGTCAGGGTCCTCATCTGTCCAAGGTTACTGATGGAGGTGAGAATTAAATGAGGGAGTGTACGTGAAGTTCTCAGAACTGTATCTGGCACGTATTTAAGTACTGAAGTGAATAAAAACCACTGGTAGTCCTTGTGGTTCAAGGAGATAGGTACTGACTGACCCCCAGTTTATAGCTGGGCGAGCTGAGGTCACTCATCTAGGGAGTGGCAGCCTGATGGCAGAGTCCACTCTTATTCATGTGCCGTGCTGCCATTTATGTCCCTAAGAGGAGCCATTCACAGACCTGGCTGTCCCTGCAGGCAGTGAGGAGCCATGGAGCACTGTAGACACTGGTGTGGGCCCGGGAAAAAAACTAGGAGCCTTGGTGTCTCTCCTGGGTGTGTGCTCAGCTCTGAGGTGTGGTACTTTGGGTGCTGTGCCTGTTGCCCTTGGATACATCTGTGATGAAGTTTCAGGAAAACTCAGAAATAGAGCCACCCTCGCCTCTAGCTTACCCATTTCTGCACATTAACCCCCATCAACCATTCTTGCCTAAAATCTCCAGAAGGCTAAGCTGAGAGGTACAGCCAGCCTGGCGCCACTCTCCCCACTCTGCCCAGACCACCTACCCTGGCATCCCATCTTGGATCACACTGGGAAAACACAAGACCATGACTGAGCATGGGCTTTGGAGGCCCAATATGGCCACTAGCAGAGTGACCATGGCAGGTTATTTGATCTCGTAGAGCCTCAGTTTCCCCATCTAAAGATGGAACAAAGGATGTACCTCACAGAGTTTTCTTTAAGCAGCAGGATTACATAAATGAAACTGAACACAGTGGCTATTTCATAAATGCTAGTTCTCCCCATTGGCCTTTCCTGGGGCTCCATCTTTACCAGCCAACTGTTGGTCTGTTGGCACCAACCTCCTGGTGCCAGTCATGCCCGGGTGAGCATGAACCTGGCCCTGACTGCTGTTCCCTTGGCAGGGCGGTGGAGGAAGGCCTGACGTACAAGTTCCACGCAGCGTGGGGCTCTGTGTTGCAGCTGCTGGGTGTCTTCTTCCAGGCATGTGGGAAGCAGGCCCATCCTGTGATGAAGAAGGTGAGCTAGGGAACTGCTGGGGCCAGGGCAGGAGGTGGTGATTGGGCTGTTGGACTGTGGGCTCCCAGAGAGGTCACGTGTCTTGTTACCTCTGCACTTTACTCCACATTATACCCCCAGTAGCACCCACAGCAGGTGTCCAGTACTGTGTCTCCAGGATGGTGTCTTGAGCCAACATGGGAGAAACAAAAAGAGGGGTGGGACCTCCCCTGGCCCCCCTGCCAGTACCTGCTCACTAGTCTTGGCTGCAGCAGATGGCTTTGAATGGGGAACCAGGGGGACCGACTCATCATCACCTGCCATCTTTTTCTTTTTAATTCTATAAATTCTCCACCGTAATAAGGGATTATAATGTTTTAAGCAGCCTTACGTTCCAGAGAGGTTACTGCAACCCAGAGTAAATCATCTAAGAATCAGAGATCCCCTTGGGATCCTCCCTGGCTGGGGAAGCAGGCCCCAGACCCCACAGCAGCAGCTCCTAGCCTCATGGGGCTTTCACTGACTCCTACCACTGCTGGTTGGAAGAAAGGAACTGCCCTGACAACAGGCCCAAGAAGCCTGGCCTCTAATAGGTTAGATTGACAAACTTGGCTTTCTACAAGTGAGGCCCTGGGAGTCCTGGGGGGTAGTGGGCCAGAGGCCACAGCTCTATCTTGAGGGGCAACCACTCCTCAGCGTTTGCTAAATTGCTAATTGTCACACATGAGTCTGTCATTTGCCTTTGCCAGAGTTTCTCATTTCTCAAGATAAACTGGAAATCTGTATTTGTATATGAAATCTTGTTTTTGCATGTTACTAACATACAGAATTTTAAAAATTGTTGGGTGGTGGGGGAGAGGTCAGACTTCTCACTAGGTTAAGTTTAGTTATTGTTTTGTGACCTTTGACCTAGATCGTAACCTGGGCCGATGCTCCTGACCTCATCCTCTTAGAGACTTTGGCCCAGACTCAGGGGTGGGTGCTAACTCTGTCAGCACACTTTGGTGTAATCTCTTGTCTTTTTGCTCCAGTGCCTCCAGTCTCTGTGTGACCTGCGCCTCTCCCCCCATTTCCCTCACACGGCAGCTCTGGACCAGGCGGTGGGGGCTGCGGTGGCCAGCATGGGTCCTGAGGTGGTTTTAGAGGCTGTGCCTTTGGAAATCGATGGCTCCGAGTAAGTGTGATCCTGGCTGGCTTCTTTACAAGCCCCAGGGGAGTCAGCCAGCTTGTCCTTCTCAGCAAGGTGTTCACTCTTTGGGGTGAAGTCTCTGTGTCACATGGGAATCAGTGGGAGAGGCCACAGCAAGGCTTGAGCTGTTCCTCGGCTTAGCAGGTGATGTGCTGCTGGATGTGCTACCCTCTCACTGGGCTTTCCCTCCCTCCTCCCAGGGAGAATCTGGATTTCCCACGGAGCTGGCTGCTGCCTGTCATCCGGGACCACGTCCGGGAAACGCGACTTGGTTTCTTCACCACTTATTTCTTACCCCTGGCTACCACCCTGAAGAGCAAAGGTATGGGCCTCACCTTAGTCCTGGAGCTTTGGCTGGAAGGGATCAGGAAGGGCTCGTTGTCCAGCACCCCCAGCCCTAGGACATTGGCTAGTGTCCCTCTGCCAAGCAGGTGGCCAGTTAGTGCTCAAGTGCCTTCCTCAGGGGGGCTGTCCCTCCCTTTGCTTAGAGACACAGCCAAGCATATCCCCTTTACAGGACCCTGCCCTGTGGCAGGCAAACAATGGCCTCCTCTCCTACTGGGGTGGTAGTTAGACAAATACACACCAATTTATAAGTATGCAGAGCTGTGCCTAATAAAAACCTGATACAATGTATGTGTTTCTCAGTAGAGTTCTGGTAAACTTAGTTATGATAAAGCCCCACTGGGGGCCGTGGTGTGGTCTCTGAAGAAAGGGAAACCTGTGGGAATGGGCATGTTTAGTAGATGGTGAATTGAACAGATTGGATTCAGATCTCAGCTGAGCCACACCACATTTGGGTGACTTCGAGCAAGTTGATTCAACTCCTCTGGATCTGCTCCTCATCAGTAAAATCAGAACAATAATTGCCATGCAAGCATTAAATGCAGTGGTCACGTACCATGCATATCATGTAGCCTACCACTTAGAAACCTTATTGTCAAATAAAACCAGGTTTCAGAATGATATATGTATAGTACAGTTCTGTTTGTGCTTTTTAAAGTGTGTATGTAAAGAAGTGTAAAGAAGTTAGAAGAGATGGTGGGTATCCCTGGGGGAGGAAGATTATGAGGAGACATCTACTTCCCGTTTTATGTAGGTGTTTTACATTTTTTAGGATGAACAAGTATTATGTTTCCGTTTGTGGGGAGGGAAGAATCACCCAAAGTCCTGTCCGCATTATTGGGCTTTTGGTTTTGGTAAAAATGAGGCCTGCTGGCCCATAGGGTGCCCAGGGCCCCACTGTATCCTTGTGTCACACTGCAGCGATGGATCTGGCCCAGGCGGGCAGGAGAGTGGAATCCAAGATCTATGATACGCTCCAGTGGCAGGTAAGGGATCAGTTGGGGGGATGTGGGTTGGGTGGTGCAGGGGCCTGAGTTGCTAGGCATCACTCTCCTTTCCCATCCCTCTCCCCAGATCTGGACCCTCCTGCCTGGATTCTGCACGAGGCCCACGGATGTAGCCACCTCCTTCAAAGGGCTGGCACGGACACTGGGCACGGCCATCAGTGAGCGTCCAGACCTGAGAGTCACTGTGTGCCAAGCCTTGCGCACCCTCATCACCAAGGGCTGTGAGGCAGGTATGTGTGGGCTCTGGGGTCAAGGGCTAGGAGGGGGATGGTTGCAGTGGCCCAGGTCTTCTGGCCTGCTGTACCTCACTGCCTGAGCCACAGCTAATCTTGTGCAAGGACCTGGGGCTTCTGCTGGGGACCCAAGGAGTCAGTAGGACACTAAAAGTTGCCCCGTTTCCTCTCTTTACTCCCACCGTGCTGACAGCTGCTGGGTGTCGTCTGGTCAGCATTAAGGACTTTGTCGTGTGGCTGGCTCTTGGCTGACCCTCGGGACAGAGCCATGGAGGAGCATAGAGTGTCCCCAAGAAGCCCTAAATCCATGGGTTCCAGGGCCTGTCACGTGTCCTCCAAAAGGATGCCTCTGGGCCATAGCCCTAGCAACTGTTGAGGTGGGGTTGACTCCTGCCCCTTTTATGCCAACTTTGGTCTTCCTGCCAGAGGCTGACCGCATGGAGGTGAGCCGTTTTGCCAAGAACTTTCTGCCAATCCTCTTCAACCTATATGGGCAGCCTGTTGCAGCCGAGGACACCCCAGCCCCTCGCCGGGCTGTGCTGGAAACTGTCAAAACTTACCTGACCATTACAGACCCTCAGGTGAGCTGGCGGGAGGAACACTCTTGGGTCAGTGACTGTGGGTTGGGTGTGTTGGAAAGGCCGCACCGGCCAGGGCTCACTTGGGCTCTGCCATCTGGGGGACAGGGCAGCACATACCAGCGCCGACTGGGTCGAGGCTTCTAAAGACAGTGGGGTGGGGCAGTGCAGTTCTGTGATCTGCTCCTGCTCCATGTTTCTTTCTTCACCAACTGTCTCCTTTTCATCCTCTTGGTGCTGCCAGTTGGTGAACAGCTTTCTGGAAAAAGCCAGTGAGAAGGTGCTGGACTCTGCTGGCTCTGACTTTACCAGGTAAAATGCCCCACTTGAGTTGGGGCAGCCCAGGGAACCAGAGGGTGTGTTGAGCAGAAGCCCTGTGGGTTCTCTCTGGAATTATAGGAAAGTCTTGAGATGTCGAACGTCCCAGCTCTACTCTGAAGGCTGACTGGCTCCTCCTTCCTGGGAGAGGCATTATAGCCTGCTAGGAAGGATGAGGGCCCTGGTGACACTGCCCCAATTCAAATCCCAGCTCCCCTAGTTACAAGCTATGTGACTTTGGACAAGTTACTTATCTATTCCATGTCCTTTGTGTCCTTATCTGTGAAAATGGGCGTGATAATAGACCTGCAACAGGTTTGTTGTGAGGACCAAAGGCTTTAAAACACATAAAGTGCCTGGAACCCCACCTGGTACCTTATGGGAGCTAGATTCGGTATAAGCACCCTGTGGTTGTTCACAGGCTCCTTCAGGGCCCCATGTCCTCACTGCACTTCTCCCACCTCCGTACCCAGTAGATCTGAGGTACTGATGGTCTATGCCCCCTCCAGGCCCCCTAAGCCTGTCCTTGCTCTCTTGCCCTGAGCAGACTGTCTGTCTTGGACCTGGTTGTGGCCTTGGCTCCTCACGCAGATGAAGCTGCCATTAGCAAGCTGTACTCCACCATCCGGCCCTACCTAGAGGTGAGCCATGTGGGCTGGAGTCCCGTGTGACCACACCTGGGGGTAGGGGGCTTCTTGGAAAGGTGGGATCTGTCTTCTCTGGACCATTGAGGAGGACACAGAAGTCCAGGGAAGGGCAACCTAACCTCAGGAGAGTTGTCCTGAGGGAGTCACAGAGCTCGTTTGCAATGGTGAGGAGTTAGGGAAAGAAGCGGGGGGAGAGGATAGTGCTCTACCTAGAAAGGTGAGTGGGCACATGGGCCTTGATGTGTGCCGGGGGCCCAGGTTCGCGCTGCTGGATGAACGTTCTTTGAGGCCTGTGAGTGCAGTGTGGAGTGGAGGCTGTGGTGGCTTCCCTCCCTGCAGCACCCCCTGCCTGGCACCGAGTTAGCCTTTCACTGTCCATGCTCCTCCGGCCCTCTCAGGCCTCTTGAACTCCAGAGGCAGGCTCTAGTCCTGACCCCTCCCATGTTGGTCACAGTTACGGTGGCTGTTCTGTGACTGCTCTCGGACAGTGGCGTGTGTGAGGGGGCAAGGGTGGATGGAGGACCCTGGGGCCCTCTTCCTCACCATCCCCCCTCCCAGAGCAAGGCCCATGGAGTACAGAAGAAGGCCTACCGAGTACTTGAGGAGGTGTGTGCCAGCCCCCAGGGCCCTGGGGCCCGCTTCGTGCAGAGCCACCTGGATGACCTGAAGAAGACCCTGCTAGACTCATTGCGGAGCACCTCCTCACCTGCCAAGAGGGTGAGGCCTCCAAGGCAGCCATGCTCTGCCCATAGGAGGATGGGCAACACAAGGAGAGGACTGCCATAGAGACAGGGAACTTCAGGGGCACAGGTCCTAACTGCCGTTCCCCCATTGCCCTGCAGCCCCGTTTGAAGTGCCTTATACATATTGTGAAGAAGCTCTCAGCTGAGCATGAGGAGTTCATCACTGCCCTCGTCCCAGAGGTGAGGGGTGTTGGGGGGGGGTATATGTGTGTTTTAAGGGGTTCCCTTGGAGTGTGGCTTCTGAGGACCTGGAAGGATCAGGGGAGAGCAGTATGGGGGTTAGGGGCTCCTCAATTCTCTGCCTGGGAGCGCAGGTGCTCCTCCCTACCCTCTTTTGCCTCAGGCCACCAACCATTCCCATGGTGGCCAGCTCGAGCACAGTTCAAGGGGTTGTCTGGGCAGGTGATCCTGTGTACCAAGGAGGTGTCGGTGGGTGCTCGGAAGAACGCGTTTGCCCTGCTGGTGGAGATGGGCCATGCTTTCCTTCGGTTTGGCCCAAACCAAGAAGGTGAGGTGTGGGTGACATGGGGCTGGGGTAGATGGTCTGCTCACAGGCCTTGGGGAGACACCCCTCCAAACCACTGGCCAAAGCAAAAAGGTGGGGAGAGCTGCCTGACTCTCGAGTTGGGGCAGGCTACTCCTCTCTGGCCAGAATCCCCTTCCCTGGGGGGCCCCCAGGTGCAGCATGCAGAGTGGTTGTGCCCTAGTGTGTGTGACTGTCCTTGTCTCACCCTCCCAGAGGCCCTGCAACGCTATCTCATCCTGATCTACCCTGGCCTTGTGGGTGCTGTGACTATGGTCAGCTGCAGCATCCTGGCCTTGACCCATCTCCTGTTTGAGTTTAAAGGTAAATGCTTCTTCCTTGAAACCTAGGGAACTCGTCGGGCTCCCGGTGCATGGAGCCTGCTTCTCCCTCTGCCTATGTCTCTGCCTCTCTCTCTCTCTCTCTGTGACTATCATAAATAAATAAATTAATTAATTAAAAAAAGAAAAAAACAGAAAAAAAAAAGGGATCCCTGGGTGGCGCAGCGGTTTGTCACCTGCCTTTGGCCCAGGGCGCAATCCTGGAGACCCGGGATCGAATCCCACGTCGGGCTCCCGGTGCATGGAGCCTGCTTCTCCCTCTGCCTATGTCTCTGCCTCTCTCTCTCTCTCTCTGTGACTATCATAAATAAATAAATTAATTAATTAAAAAAAGAAAAAAACAGAAACCTAGGGAACTGCAACCCTCAGGGCAGGCAAATGGCCAGAAGGTCAGAACAAGGTCACTTCCAGAAGAAGGTAGCTACCACCTTCCTTTAGGGAGGAGAAAGAGCTGAAACCAAGTCTGACTGCCTCCCGTCCCCTCTGCTGCCCTGTCATCTTTCCTGCCCACCTGCAGCTGCCCTGCGTGCCACTGTCAGAATGGATTAGAGGAGGTCAGGTCCCACACCCGGGTGGTTAGTCCTGGTTCTGCATCTTACCAACCATGGGAGACCTTGAGCAAGTGTATAAACATCTTAGAACCTCAGTTTCTTACTTCTAAAACAGTACTTCCTCACAGGTTGGCTCTACTCTTTGGGGGAATGACTAGGACTGTGCTGGGCACATAGAAGTCCCCCAAATATTAGTTCCAACTCATGTGACCTGGCAGGGATCTTGGGTCTGACAGTGGCCCTCTGGTCACCCCCAGGTCTCATGGGGACCAGCACGGTAGAGCAGCTGCTGGAGAATGTGTGCTTGCTCTTGGCTTCCCGTACCCGCGATGTGGTCAAATCAGCACTGGGCTTCATCAAGGTGGCAGTAGTTGTCATGGATGTGGTACACCTGGCCAAGCATGTGCAACTGGTGGTAAGTGCCCCCCTACCCCTCAGGGGGCAGCCACATGGCCTCTGGTCTGCCAGCATGGACCTAGTGAACTTTGAGGCCAGCAAGTTCCAAACATTTGTTTATCTGAACACTAGCCTGTGTAACAGGTCATATAGGAGCCTTGGAAAGGACTCCTGCCTCCCCAGTGGGAGTGAGGAATGTACACGGTGCCAGGCTGCCTCTTGTGACCTGCCCCTTTCCACTCCAGAGAAGCAAGGGCTCTGTAGGGCAAAGGCCAGTAGGCAGGGCCACCCTTTGTTTTACAGATGGAGAAACTGAGGCCAGAGACGTCTCCAGGTCACACTGCTAGTGAGAGCAGCCCTAGGACCAGAACCCAAAGCTCAGAACTGACCCTCAGGGCTCTCCCCCAGCTGGGCCCCTCATCTTGCTCTCTTTTTCCCCTCTTGCATTTTGACCTTCTGAGTTTGAGGAGGCTCCTCCAAACACCCCTGCTGGGTGCAGAAGGGCCTGAAGACCCACCTGGTATTGGCTCCCTGGCCCCTCAGCTGAGCACAGGGTATGCCGGTGGCTGAGTCTGTCCCACCACTACATCCACTTGCCTCAGTGTTTCCCTTCCAGCTGGGTTGGGTCACATCAGACCTCCAGGTCCCCCTTGCCTCTCTTCGTATCTGGCCTTGTGTCAAGGCAGGAAAGGGCAGGTGGGGGACAAGGTAGCTTGCCCCTGCCCTTCCAAGCCTGCCGCCTCACCGGGGACCAAAGATGAGGAGGGCTAGAGCAGTGGTCTGTCATAGGGTTCCGAGAATTTATAAAAGCTTTTCAAAGGATTGATGGAGCCCTATGTCCCTAGCCCTGTTTGAAGACACTACAGATAGTGAGATCTGCTACCCGTTTCTGGGTCCCAGCCAGGCCTGAAAAAGGTGTGAGAATAGTCAAGCCTGAGATTAACACAGGGTGGTGGAAGGGACATGTGGAACCCAGAGAAACCTGGTGGTGTTGGGGCCCAGTATGGGCCATGGAATCAAAGTCCAGGGCTGAATGCTGCCCCTGGCCACGTAGCAGCCTCTGAATGCTTTGTACGTCAGTTTCCTCATCTGTAAACTGGGGGTCATGATCGATCTGCCTAATGGTGTTTTCCTAAGGAGTCAGTGACATAATACAGGTGAGATGCCACACAGTGTTGAGAAGACTCTCAAGCTGCAATCTCGGTAGGGTAGTTGTGGATTGTCATAAAGGAGGCTTTAGGGAAAAGGTGGAGTGTCACTCAGGTTGTGGAAGTACAGTTGGTCCAAGGGATGGGCCAGGAACAGGGTTGCTGTGACCCTCACCCCTTCACTGGGCCTGATGGTCCTGTGTGCCTGGTCTGCACAGTGAGAGGGCAGACAGGGTGGAGGGCGCCCCTGAACCCTCGGTGCTCTGCCTGGCAGATGGAAGCCATCGGGAAGCTTTCCGACGACATGCGGCGGCACTTCCGCCTGAAGCTTCGGAACCTGTTCACCAAGTTCATCCGCAAGTTCGGGTCTGTGGGGTGGCTGGACTGAGTGGGGCTGGCAAGGGAGGAGTTGAGGCGCTTCCAGAGCCTGCAGAGAAGGGGCTGGGCTGGGGGATCTGAGTCTGTCCCCTGTGGCTGTAAGAGCCCCAGCTGAATCCTCTTCCTTCTGGGTAGCTCTCTGTGGCCAGTGTGCCTCACCAGCCCCTCGCTGCCCCTCAGGTTTGAGCTGGTAAAGGGGCTGCTGCCTGAGGAGTACCACAGAGTCCTGGTAAACATTCGGAAAGCCGAGGCCCGAGCCAAGAGGCACCGTGCCCTGAACCAGGCTGCCATGGAGGAGGAAGAGCAGGAAGAGGAGGAAGAACCTGCCCAGGGCAAAGGTGACAGGTAAGACCCGGGGTAGGGTCCTAGGGACCCAGTCTCCCTCAACCCGCAGCCTGCCCAGGTCATGCTCAGCTGCCCGTGGCTCTCCTGGGAACACCCTGATTTCTGACTTCTCTGTCCTTAGCATTGAGGAGATTTTGGCTGACTCAGAGGAAGAGGATGAGGAGGATGAGGAAGAAAGGAGCCAGGCCAAGGAGCACCGGAGGCTAGCTCGACAGAGGAGCCAGGCGTGGCTAAAGGAGGGTGGCGAGGATGAGCCTCTCAACTTCCTGGACCCTAAGGTGGCCCAGCGAGTCCTAGGTAAGCAAGAAGTGGCTGGCATGTGAGTCCAAGAACAGCCTTGTTCAGGGGTTAGGGGTGACTGCCACAGAGGCCAGCGGGCACCTCCCACCACCACATGCGCACATCATTGTGCTGCAGGCTCCCGTCCCGGGCACAGACCTGGGCTTGTTGGTTAGGGTGAGACTGTGGGTGGGTTAGAACGGACCTGCCACCTCCTCACTGCCCGACTCTGCCATGCCAGCCACACGGCCTGGGCCCAACCGGGGCAAGAAGAGGGACCACGGCTTCAAGGTGAGCGCCGATGGCCGCCTCATCATCCGGGAGGAGGAGGACGATGCTGCTGTGGCCAAGATGGAGGAAGAAGAAGGAGCTAAAGGTGGGGCCACCATCCATTCCAGGAACAGCTCTGGCTGGAGCAGGGTCACACTCATTCATTCATTCACTCATTGTTCGTTTGCTCATTCATTCAGTGACCACTTGTTGGGGGAGCACAGGTAAAAACATACAAGGAGCTTGGAGCTAAGGCAGCTTCCTCAAACTTTTTGAGTTTCTCAAACTTTTTTGACCACATTAAGAAATCTTTCCATTGCAATCCAGCCAATTATACAATACATATAATTCAAACCAAACTTTCAAAACACTGTACTTCCTTTTAAGTATGTGTGACACACTTTGTTGCCTCTTTTTTTTTTTTTTTCCTGTTCTCACTCTTCTCCTTTTTGTTGTTGTTGTTGTTAATGTAAACTCAGCTGAGGCCCTGAAGTTCATTTACAGGTAGAAAGACCCAGACTAAAAGCCTGCCCCTTTCCTGACTGTATTGTCTCCTGCAGTCCAGGAGCCACTCCAGCATGAAGTCTCCGGGTCCCGTGGAGTATTTCCTGCTCCCCTTCCCCTGTGTCATCCATTGGATCAGAAAGCCTCAATCTTCTAAAATTTATCCACCTTCCTCTTTTTTGGGGGTTCCTCCTGCCATGATCCCTGGACTCTTGACTCACTGCAGCCTCCTGACCCGTGTTCTCATGGCACTCCCTGCACTCAGCTTACCTGCTGTGTGACAGGGGACAATCACTAACCTCTCTGTGCCTTAATATCCTTACTCCAAAATGGGCATAATACCAATACCTACTTAAAAAAAAAAAAACAAAAACAAAAACAAAAAAACAAAAAAAAAAAACATGGTTGTAGATGAAGTGGGTAACCAGAACAGCCATGTCTTGTGTTTGGTGTAAAGGTGACTACACTGTTTCCTGATCTGGTCATGCGGCTGTTCCCTCTCCTCTCTTTATACTTTCTAGTCTCCTTGAGCCCTTCTTGCCCATATGTCCTTGGTGCTGAGAATATTCCTCCCTTCTCCTTCTGCCTCCTGCTCTTTAGGATCCAGCCCAAGTGCTTTTCTGTGGTCTTTCCATGGCCCTCAGCCTTCTGGCAAGTCTGGGGCACTTCGTCCCAGATTGTCTTGTGACATTATTTGCTTGTTTTTCTTAAAGATTTTATTTATTCATTCATGAGAGACAGAGACAGAGAGAGGCAGAGAGAGGAGCAGGCTCCATCCAGGGAGCGCAATGTGGGACTCGATCCCTGGTCTCCAGGATCACACCCTGGGCCAAAGGCAGGGACTCAACCACTGAGCTACCCGGGCGTCCCTTTATTTGCTTGTTGATTGACTTCCCTTGAGTTTATCTTCTCCCCTAGCTGGTCAGTTTCATACTTTCAAACTGATAGCTTTTTTAAAAAAATTGTGAGAAAGTACACATAATATAAAATTTAGCATGTTAACCATTTTTGAGTGTTCTGTGGACTGGTATTCAGTACGTTCACATTGTCGTATAGCCAGTCTCCACAACTCTTCATCTACAAGACTGAAACTCTTTGTTAAACAACTCCTTATTACTGCCCGCCCCCAGCCCACAACAATCACCATCCCAGAATCTCTCTAATACTTTGAATTTGAGTACGAATCCAGGTGCCTCATGAATGAATGAATCCAGGAATGATTGTGATCAGCTTATGTCACTCCGTGGTGTGTGCAAGGGTCCTCCATGTGGCAGCATGTGGGCAGAATTCCTTTTGGCTTGTTTTAATTGAGATGTTTGTTTTCTGTTGTTGACTTGTGAGAGGCCTTCACACAGTCTGCGTATCAGCCCTTTATCACCTGTATGGTTTGAAGGTAACATTCTCTCATTCATCCTATAGAGTGCCTTTTTAGTCAGTTGTGTCCCCTGACACACGGAAGTTCTAAAATTTTGCAATAGTCCATTTTATCTATTTTTACTTGGGTTGTCTGTGCATTTCCTTGGTTCATACTTCTTTGGCTCATTCCCTCACAGCATTCAGCACATACAGGGCAAAAACAGATTCTTAAGTGGGAGAACGAGGCTATTCCCAGCAAAGCAGAGTGTATGTGGGGCTGGGGCATACCTGACTCCCTAGAAAACCCAGGGCTTTCTTAAGGTCTCAAAAAAAGCTATGTTTATCTCAGAAGTGGGATCACCACTTCCTTGGGGGGCTGTCTCCCTGGGGCCTAGGATGGGAAAGGGGTTAGTCAGTGTTCCGGGGTCTTGTCTCCCACAGAAGGACACAGGTTTTCTGGAGCTGGAGTTGCCAGCTCTGTCAGCCTGGTGAGCCAGGAGGAGGCAGGATGAAATTTGTGTGGGCTTTGGGAAAACAGGTGCTCCCTGCATGCTCACGGATCTTTCTTCCGTTTGGTTCCAGGGGAAGATGAAGAGATGGCTGACCTGAATGAAGACATGGGTGTCAGGAGTGTGAGTACTTCATCTGATGGGGGGGCTGTGCGTTCAGTTCAAAGCCTTGGGTGATAGCTTCTCAGCCATCTTTCCCTAACCCCTGCCCACTCTGCTGCCACACATACCCACCTGCCCTGTTTCCTGAATACATAGGAGAGCCTTGAAGTTGTGCGTAGCAGGCAGTCCCAGAGGGTGTGGTGTGCATGTCCAGGACACAGTGTAATGGGTGACTGCTCTGTGGGGTGTGGGAGGGGGCTCTGAAGCACCTGATGCTTCCATGTTAGCAGAGTTGTCCAGCTGAAAGAAGAAAGGCAAAGCCCTTTCTCTCTCCATCAAGGGCATGTGCTGTTGCAAAGGCAACAGCTGGCCTGTGTTCCAAGGGGCAAGTTCCTGCAGGGGCAGGGCCAGCCGCCATTGAGGAGCACAAAAGGCCCCACAAGTCACCTCACCTAATCCTCAAAGGTGATGGGGACTCTATCAACCCCATTTCCAGAGGGGGCTTACAGAAAGTAAGTAGCCTGCCCAAGGTCACATGTTATTAGATGCAGACTAGGGATTTGAAACCCTGGCCTTCCAGGCTCTTGAGCCCAAGAATTTAACCCCCTTGGTATCTTCCAGGATGGAGTGCAGCTTCTCACCTGCCCCACCTGAACCAGCGAGGGTAATATGGGTCCAAGCCCTGACTGACCTTCTCAAGCCCAGCAAACAGCACTTCTGAAACATTTTGGAGCAGTGTCTTCCCTCTCTGTCCTCTCAGACTGTGGCCAACCCATCTAGCCTTCCTGGGTGCCCCCCTTGGAGGACAGCTGCCTAGGCAAGGGATATAATATTAGTAGTGAAGACCCAGGTTCTAGGGCCCCTTTCTGGCTTCCACCTAAACTTTCAAACTCAGTTCCTCACCTGTAAATCTTGTAGAATTATTGGGTTGACTTCATGAAATTAGGCATATCAAGCACATTAGTGTGGTATCTAGTGATCTTTTCCCCCAAATTACTGCTTTCATTGACATCATATTCACAAATGCCCTATCCCTGAGCCTGAGGAGCTACCTTGTTATCAGAGCATTGCACCCATGCAGAATTCCATTTGGAGAGCTAGGTGAAAACCAGATCAGAGAGTTATGGGGTCAGAGGGTAGCTGAGGGTCTGAGAAACCCCGATGCATGAGGTCCCCTCTGAATTGGAACGTAAGCGTAGGTCAAGATGCCCAGACACGCACTTGTAGCCTGGGGACAGGAGTTATATGTGAAGCAGCCATGTGAGATTGCAGTCATGGGCTGGGCTGTAACTTTGCTCTGTGCTGTCTAGCTGTATAATTTTAGACAGTTCCTTATTCTCCCTGAGCCTTGGTGTTCTCATCTGTAAGTGGGGGATCGAGTGGCAGAGAACCTTTCCTGCTACACAGGTTGTTTATTTTTACTGTGAACATTAGTGAGGATGTTCATATACCCTTGTTAATGAACTTTGCTCACCACTTTAGAAGAAACACCAGAAACTCAAGCATCAGAAGGAGGCTGATGATGAGGAGCTGGAGATGCCGCCTCAGTACCAAGGTGAGGCTTCCACTCTCCTCTCTTGGGACAATCTGTTCTCTATCCCCTGCATTAGACAGGGGAGTTGCACGCAGAGCCACGAGTTTGCATGACCCCGTTGCAGTCAGTCAGCACTGACAAAGATCGGCTGGTATGTCACCCAAGACAGGGCTAGGGGGTGAGAGTGTCGGGCCCTGGGGGTCAGGAGATCTATGCATGGAACCCCACCCTTTGAGGAGCCCTTGAACCTCATCTCTACCCCACCCACCTAGGCCTTCCTTGAGGCTTATAGCCCACCCTTTTTCCTGGGAGGTGTCTGCCTCTCTTGTCCAGTTCTGAGTCAGGCTGGGTTTGGGGAGGCTGTATTGAGGGTAGCTTGCCTAGGAGATTCTCCTACACATTTGTCTCTGGGACCCTAAGGTGTTCATTTTCCCAGAGCAGCTGCTGTAGATACCAAAGTGGCTGCCCAAGGCCAGGAGAGATATCTGTTACTCACCTCTGCCTCCTTCCCCTGAGGGCAACCCCTGCTGTGCATCTGGAGGTACAGAGGTTTCTGTGGAAAGTTCCAGTCGCAGGAGCTGGTGTGACCTCAGAGCCTTACAACATCCTAACCCGGCCACAGAGCCTTATGGCTTCTCCCTCTGTGGTCTCACAGACCAGCACCCAGTTCACCTACTCCGCTCTGAGGTGGTATGGTGCAGAACCAGACAATGTGGAGGAGGCCCGGGGTCAGGACTGCTTGCTCTTAGTTGTGTGGCTAACTTGATCCAGTCCTGTGGCCTCTCAGCTTCTGGTTTCCCATCTGTGTAAAAAAAAAAAAAAGCGGGGGAGGGTATCTGGATCATCTCAGAGTATCCTCCTGAGTAGTCATTGTAGGATTCATCCCTGAGTGTGTTAAAATCAGACTGGAGATAAGTGACCTTGGAAGTACCTGGGCTTCTGTAACCACAGCTTTCGAGTCTGTATAGTGGGACAAGAGCTTTCTCTCTCCCTCGGTGTTGGTGCAAAGCCCCAAATGAGCAGCAGCCTAAAGTACCTTGTTATGCAGACGAGGTCAGAAGCTCCAGAAATTCAGAGACTTGCCGAGGTTAAAGCTGTTGATGGTTCAACAGGGAGTTGAATGTGGGTCAGTCTGACTTCAGAGCCTGTGTTTTCTTCTAGAACAGAGCAGATTCAGCTTTGGAGACTGGGGGGTGGTTTATGTTAGTGGAGAAGGTGTATGTCCTCAGAGATTATCGATAGGTCTTTGCAGCTTCAGGTGTGCCTGAGGAGCCCACTGGTCTAAGCCATTCAGCCACTGGACATTCTTGAGGAAAGTCCTTGCTTGGTAGGGGACAGACAGGTTGCTAGCCTTGATTCGTCTGTTCCCCGGCAGCTCTGCAAAGAGAAGGTACCCATTGCCTTCTCCTGGGAGGAAGCTGCCCTGCCTTTGCCTGATTCATGGCCCTTGTGTTCCCCCTCTAGCTGGAGGCTCTGGCATCCATCGCCCTGTGGCCAAGAAGACTACGCCTGGGGCTGAATACAAGGCCAAGGTAAAAGCTGTGGGTAGGGACAAAACCTCTGAGAAAGAACAAGGGGAGCTGTGCCCACCCATTACCTTTATTGAGCCAGACTCAGGCCACACTGAGATCTTGTTGGCATCTAAAATCCACACCTTTGTTGGATGGCATTCCAGGGCTACAGGAACCCTGGGGTGCCACCAAGGCACAGAGTAAAGGGGAGGACAGGGGGCCTGTTAAGTCAGCAGGGAGGAAGGGGAGCCCTGTACTCCTAGCTGATTCTGTTTTCTCTGGTTGAGCAGAAAGCAAAGGGTGATGTGAAGAAGAAAGGTCGGCCTGACCCCTATGCTTACATCCCTCTCAACAGAACCAAACTCAACCGCAGGTACAGTGCTGGGCTATGCAGGGTTGGGCTGAGATGGTAGGCATGGCGCTGGGGAGCTCAGTACTCCAAAGAGGGGAGGGCCATATTCTCAGTACAGTCTCAACTTAATGGCTCAAGTGTCTCCTGGTTTTGTTTTGTTTGTTTGCTTGTTTTTAGAGAGAGAGGAGGGGAGAGCATGTACTTGAGTCAGGGGGAGGGGCAGAGGGAGAAAAAGAAGCAGACTCCTTGCTGAGCAGGGAGCCGGACTTGGGACTCAATCCCAAAATCCTGGGATCATGACCTGAGCTGAAGGCAGAAGCTTAACCAACTGAGCCACCCAGGCACCCTTACTTTTACTTTTTAATGTGCATTTTCATGTCATTGGTACACATGAGTGTTATTGACCTGAACTGTTCTTTTAAGCAGGGTAGCACATGGTCTACCCAAATCATGTGCTGCGCATTGACAGGCAGCACCCTTTCTCTTCAGTTCCTCCTAATGCTGGGGGAGCCATTATCCAACATTGGCTGGAGGGGAGGGGACCACCTGTGATGTCACACAGAGATGTGACCCTTCTGTTCCTTGTCCCTGCAGGAAGAAGGTGAAGCTGCAGGGACAGTTCAAAGGCCTGGTGAAAGCTGCCCAGCGAGGATCCCAGGTGGGACACAAGCTTCGCAGAAAGGATCGTCGGCCCTGAAGGGTCCCCCAGAGGGCTCTGTGATCCAGTCTAAGGTCTCTCTGTGGCTCCCACGCTGCTTTGACCACAACTTTAGATGCTCGAGGTTTTTTCTGTCACAGCCTGGACTCAAAATGACTTGTTGGATGGGACTTGGTTTCCAGAGAGGCACCCAGGATTTTGGAAATGCCAAACTGGAATCACCCTTCAGAGCTGTCCCTAGAGCCTAGAGATGGGAATATAGCCTCACTGTCTCCAAATAGGCCAGCTGTGTTTCTTCCCCGAGTGGCCATGTGCACCAGAGCAGACAGTTTCCATTTCTTCCAGACTCTTGTAGCCACGTGACACTTAGCCTGGCTGTGGTCTGGGCATATAAGATTTGCTGTGACCAGATGTAGAATAAACATGCACCAGCATGCACTGTCCCTAGAAACACTGTGTTTTATCACCTGTCCCTCAAGGACAAGAACTATGTCCAGTTATTGACAACAGTAGCTTGACCACTTCTTGTCCAGTCCCAGCAGCCGGTCTAAGGCACTGCAGGTAGCCCTAGGTCAGGCCTAGAACTTGCCCAGGGACACCCACCTGTGTCAGGAGGTCTCCCTGACTTCACTTTACAGCCCCAGTCAGAAGGTGACATTTGGAGGCACAGGAGGGGCAGTGAATGATGCGCTGGGGCGGGTCAGGCTAAGAGTTGCTTAGAGCTACAGCGTGGCTACCCCAAGCTGACCCGGCCACAGGTTTCTCCCAGCAGCTTTGTTCAGTGGTTCATTGAAGTGTTTACTAAGCCTCACCAAGTGCCGAGTGCAGCTGAATCATCTAGCTTGATCATTATGTCCTGTTTTTCCCAGGTAAGAACGCAAGTTGTACAAAGATTCTCACTGTCCAGCTCTGTTGGCCTGGAACAGAGGAAGTAGTGCTGACCTCCTCTTGCCCCCGAGGTCACTTTGTTGGCCAGGGTACCCCAGTGTGTGCTTTCCCAACAGGCCTCAAGAAGCAAGGAATCCTAGGGCTACTCCAGTAGGAGGAATTGTCCCCTGGTATTTGATCCATAGCTTTTCTCATCTCAAATTCTCCCTGTTTGAGATGAGATACCCCCACCCCACCCCACACACATACACACATTCAATAGTCTCCATTCTAGTTTCATGCCCTTGGTTCTGATAATGCTCCCAGGAGGCCCTGTGCAGTTTTGTTCATTCTCTAAAGGAGCTCCAGTTTTGATGTGATCCATCCATCCCCAAATGAGGGGATTTACTCCTACTGATTTTGGAGCTAGGAAGTGGAGAGGAACCACACTTCACCCAGAGGTGGCGCTCTTTACATGCCTTGTTCACAGAAAGTCTGGGCTTGGAAAGCAAGGAAGATGGTCACCAAGAGGTGGCTCTTAGAAATTTGCAGAGGGATGTAACCATGACCCCTGTGGTTACACTTCTGGACAAATTAGGCCTATCACAGCCCTTTCCTATTTCCTTTCTCAGGAAATTAGCCATGTGCAGTAGGTTGCTGCATGAAAGTAGGAATGGGGATGAGCCGGTTGCTCAGTGTTGATGTCTTTAACAAAAAGTTTGAAGCCAGTGTGCTGACTGTAGCATGCTTTCCAAGATCTTTGTTTTCTTTCAAACGTAGGACTAGAGCTTTGTACAGTGGCAGTATCATAGCCAATGAGGTTTATCCAAGTCACGATTATTGCTAATCAATAGGGGTAGGGCTGAAGCAGGTGGCCTAGAAAGGCTGATGTTGGTGATGTGCTAAATTCCATATTCTTGTGGAAGTAGACTTCAAATGCAAATTACCTTGAAGCAGAGGCAACAATTAATCTGCCCTAGAAACTTGAGGTGCTTGAAACATTTGTTGTGAAAGTCAGTGCTGCTTTTGTTCCATGGAGGGGGGGATGGGGATTGGGAGTATTTATCAATTCAGTTTCAGGAGGGCCATTCAGGAGGCTCATTCAGTTTCAGGAGGGCCTCCCCCAGGATCCAGATTTACTACTTTGATTTTCTCATGCTTTTGGCAAAGTCAGAATCAGACTTGTTCTGGCTTTCTTTTCTGGGATCCATCCTCACTCCTGAGAAATGGAAGGTGGAACATGCCTTGTGTGACTGCACCAAAACAGCAACCCTAGTGTTGACCGAGACGGTGTGCAGCATTAGGGGTTTACAAAGGCAGTCTACTCACATCCCCCCACCCTGGTGCCCGTGGACACAGGTGTGGCTGGTGAAAGTGACCTCAACCCTCTCTGGGAAATGCAGCTTCTTGTGACTATGGCAGTAGGTGTGGTGGTGATGGTGGTGAGGGTCACTCCTGGCAGTGGCTGCTATCATAGGTCCACGGTCATCTGTGCAAGCCTGCCTCGGTCCACAGGCTTTGTCGTGTTTCCCTGCACTGTTTGCAACATGTGAGAAAATTACTTATGATGTTCACGTGGTCTCTGTTTTTATTCTTCTCTGACTGCTTTTGCTTCATCACAGGGTGACTTAGGAAATTAGAGCGTATTCTCTCTTTCACTATGAAAGTAATAAAGATTCACAGAACATTTGGAAAAAAACAGAAAAGTAAAAGCAGGAGCTAGAATCCTTCCACTGTAATTTCACTGTTAATCCTAGTACAGTAGACTATGGAGCAACACAGATTTGAAGTGCACAGGTCCACTTACACATGGATTCCTTAAAAATAATATATATATATTTGAAAGAGAGCACACCAGTGGGGAAGGGGCAGAGGGAGACAGAATCTTTAAGCAGAGTCCCTGCCAAGTGCAGAGCTCAATCTTTCAACCCGTGAGATCATGACCTGAGCCAAAACCAAGAGCTGGATGCTTAAGCTCCTGTGCCAACCAGGTGCCTGGATTGTTTTTGATAAATACAGCACAGTACTATACATGTGTTTTCTCTTCCTTATGATGTTCTTAATAGTATTTTCTTTAGTTGCTTTAAGAATACAGCATATGAAAAACAAATACAGCATATGATACATATGCCAAATATGTGTTGTTTAATAATGTCATCAGTAAGGCTTCTGGTCAGCAGTAGGCTATTAGTAGTTAAGTTTTGAGGAAGTCAAAAATTATGAGTGGATTTTGGACTGCACGGGGGTTAATACTCCAAGCCCCCATATTGTTCAAGGGTCAGCTGTATTAACCGTATATTTCATTCTGGTTTTTTACTACATAAGGGATTTTTTTATGTATTTTTTTTTGTATCCCTACATGAGGGATACAAAAACAGTTTTAAAAAATAAGTTTATAATCTAAATTTGCACTTGGCTATCACAAGCTTTTTACTCTTCCAGTATAAACGCTTGATAAACATTGTTTTCAGTGGTCTAGTTTAAGCATCTTCCCAGTGGACTGTAGGTCAGTTTATTTACAAAGAATCTTTGGGCCCATAAGTATGTTGCTCCTTGATGTACACAGGAATGTAATGCCATCACTAGATGTTGGATCACATACAAAGCAATATTTAGAAAGTGATCTGATGATGACTGTTCTTTGTTCTATTTTTGCTATACATTATTTTGAATAGATAGATGAATGTACTCCAGAAAATAACCCTCATTTGGGGCACTACAAGCTGGCTTGCCATTTCCTGAAATCATGGTTACCATAGTTTCTGCCATCAGAACCATTTACCATGCTGTCAGAGAGGCTGGCCAAGTTGTCCAGGACCAGGGCTGCAGTGGCATAAGTTGTTCTCCCAGTCCCAGTCCTGTTGACTGGTCGTGGAAGTGCTAGAATAGGATTTTGAGGCTGTGGTCAATAATGGGTAAATACTGATTAAGAATGTGGGGGGGGGGGGTGGGGAGCCTGGGTGGCGTCAGTTAAGCATCTGACTCTTTTTTTTTTTTTTTTTTCAATTTTTATTTATTTATGATAGTCACAGAGAGAGAGAGAGAGGCAGAGGGAGAAGCAGGCTCCATGCACCGGGAGCCCGATGTGGGATTCGATCCCGGGTCTCCAGGATCGCGCCCTGGGCCAAAGGCAGGCGCCAAACCGCTGCGCCACCCAGGGATCCCAGCATCTGGCTCTTGATTTCAGCTCAGTTCATGATCTCAAGGTGATGAGATCAAGCCCCAAGTCAGGCCACCCTGGGCGTGGAGCCTACTTAGGATTCTCTCTCCCCCTCTTCCTCTGCCCCTCCCTTTCCCCCTCCCCCACTCTCACATATGCATGTTCTCTCTCAAAAAGAAAAAAAAATAAGAAAAAAAGAATATGGGTGGGGAGTATGGTGGCACACTCAGGCTGGATTGAGGTCTGAATATTAGCTTTACAAGTCTAAAATCAGAGTTGATCATGTTCAGAAGAGAAAAGAGACTCTCAAGAGGCCTAGTCAAAATGATGATTTATTAATTTGTAATGAGAAATATAACTGCCAAGGGGCCTGAGACTTGTGTCATGGTGGCTGCTCACCACACACTCCCTCCTTGCTCTGGAAGTCAGAATGATGAGGCTTTAGTGAACGTGGAACAGGGCATGGGAGATCATGTGAGTGATACATTGGTCATGTCACTGAGGTAGGACAGTGTTTTCTCTATGGGAAATACCTGCCCACCGGGTCCCCCTCAATTCTGGTTAGGGCCAGAGCCTACCTCTCATGTCTTCTAGACCCTTCAGAAACCCTTATCTACAGGTTCAGAAGCTTTTCTGAGATTTCATTCGGCTCCTGCTTTCTTCACTTGCAGGCACACCCAGATTGAATTTCTAAGCCCAACTCTTCGGGCTTTCACCAGGGAGACATCCTGTTCTCTCTGGGGCCTTGCGCACATAACTAATCCTATCTGTCGTGTGTGGACTTGAAGGGTTTAACTTCTATAGGGCGGCTTGATTTCTAGATTCCAGAGATGTTACCCTGTAGACCCAAAGGTAGCAATTACAGAGCTGATAGGATTTTAGGGCAGAATTTGAGAGAGCGCCTGAGGCACTGATGACAGGCAGATGGATTTGTGAATGGTGCCGGGAATAGCTGGTACATCCTCATAGCTCCTCTGTTGGTTTTACAAGCTCTTGAAGAGCCTTGCTTTGAACCAGAACTGTTGCTATGCCATAGATCCTGGACTTGAGCCTGAAACACATACACAGCTGATAACTTGGGACCAGCCCTCAGTTGTAAATAAGGTCATAAAAATGACAAGGTGCAACATTACCCGAGAAGATTTTACACAGCTGTGCATATTGATTGAGTCCTTGCGTGATAACACTTATCTAAAAATGCCTTCCTTAACCATTCCAGCAAGTAGTTCAACTTAAGCAGAGTATACCTCCAGAGCAAATAACCAGCTAGCAAAGCTGACTTGTATTTATTCTGAAGATCTTTCCATGCCCACACGAGGACTTTCACAGAGGTCATGTGGATGGGTCCTGTCCATCAGGACACCCAGGGACCCAGCCACACAGATTCCAGTCTGAGCCAGCACAGGACCCTCCTGGTTCACCACCAAACACGTTCACAAGCACTAACTCCCCATCCCTGCCATGGTGGTGTGATGATATAGCTATCATTTCGTGATCCTTCACAGCTAGGAACTGGGAAGCAAAGCTAACTGGTTAGCAGAAGGTAGTGCCTTGGCCCCCAGAGGTCAAGCCCACCTGGCTGGGCTCCACGTGACTCAGCCCAGGGGAAGGCCATGTTGCCAGGAGGCATAGCTGGACATTTCCAAAGGCCACTTGCAATTGGGAGGCCACAGTCTTTCCCTTCATCCATATGCAGGCTTTTTACTCCCAAAGCCCTGCCGCTCTGAGACTAAAAGTACAGAACAGGTTTCAGTGTGCTTGGTGAGAGGAGGGTGGGGCTCTGCTAGGACTGACTTTCTTAACTACCGTGAGGGCAAGGGTGGGGTGGGGCTGCTTGCTAGGCATTCCTTCCTCTCCTTCCTCTTCCCCTTGCAGAGGGTGATGGAGTTGGGCTGCATTCTCTTCTACCATTTTCTGCCATTTCTACCACATTCCTTGTCCTCTTCTTCACCCTCTCCATGCATATCTCATGTGCATGTGTGCATACACAAACGCACACTTGCATTGTGCCTTTTTTCTGAGCAAAGGATTTCTTAGAAAGCATTTTAGAAAGCATTTTGTGAGATGGGAGATGTGGTAGTAAGCCAGATAGACAGGATCTTTGCCTTCAGGAAGTTTATGAGGAGGGGACAGGTAAAGAAAATAAAAACATGTGATTGGGATAGTGCTCTGCAGACACCTTGAACGGACTTCATTTGGATGAAGAGGCTATAGGGGGGCCTCTTATAGTAAATGATATTTGTGTAAGACCTGAAGGATGAGCAGGCTTTAGGTTAAGTCATTTGCCTCAATGACCAAGGCTCCAAAATTTCTAGATCATGGGGCCTATGGGCAGCAATATGATTGGGAGGTGGGCTTGGGCCAGGACCTGTCTTGAAGTTCTGCTCCATACCGGGCTCATTGTTTCACTGAGAGAGAGAGTGTGTGTGTGTATATGTGTGGTGAGGGATGGAGGATGGTATGACTACTTTTGGCTCATGCTCCAAAGGAATAGCCAGTGCAGAGGGCCTTGGAGCCAAGAAGAGTTTGGCCCCTTCAAAGAACTGAAAAGAAGCCAGGGTTGCTGGACCAGGGGAACAGGGTAGGGAAGTAGGACAGCCACAGACTAGAGAAGCTGCTGCTGGTGCTTCATAGGGTCTTGGATTAGCCTAGCTCAGATGTGTGGCCATGGTGATGGAGGGGACAATGCAGACCTGCATCTGACTTGCTTTTTTTTTTTTTTTTTTTTTTTTTTTTTTTTTAAGATCGCTAGCTGCTGTGTGAGTCATAGATTGGAACAGGGCAAGCGGAAACAAGATGGCCTGTTAGGAAGCTGCTGTTAAAATTCAGACCAGAGGGGAGAGTGCAGGTGGCTGGGCAGGTGGGTGGGGGTATCAGTGGTGGAGATGGTGGGAAGTAGTTGTAGGTAGTATGAAAACTGCAACCTGAAGTTCAGCACTCTTCCCTTTCAGCTTCAGGAAAGGGAAGATGGGCCCCTTGTTTACTGGGCCACAAAGGAAGTACATTCAACCATTTGAGCCCTTTTTATTGTTGCCCAGTGTATGTCCAGCACTGTCCTAGGCACTGCAGATACACCAGAGAACAAAACAAACGACTCCAGCTTTCATGGGAGAATCAAAGAAAATAAATGTGAAATTTTAGCATGTTAGATAGTGATAAGTGTCCTAGAGAATTATAAAGCAGAAAAGGGGATAGGGATGGGAAGGAGGAATGGTCAACTTTAAATTGGGCAATCAGAGAAAGTGGTTAAAGACTTGGGGAATTGAAATTTTAACTCATCAGGATGGTGGAAACAGCAAGTGCAAAGGCCCTGCGGTAGGCATGTGCTTGTGGTGTTCAAAGAAAAATAACTGAAGCTGAGAGTGAGAGGGAGATGAAATCCAGATGTGCACTGGGGCCAGATGGCATAGTATCTTATAGGCCATTGAGAAGACTTTGGCTTTTCTTCCCAATGGAAAGAGGAACCAGTGGAAGATTGTGAATGAAGGGTCATATGATCTGAAGAGGCCATCATCCAAGATGGGAAAAACTGCAGATGGAACATTTTGGGGCAGGAAAGACAGGAGTTCAGTTTTGGACATACTGAGTTTGAGTTGGTGTTAGACATTCAAATGGAGATGGGCCAGCTAGAGTTAGGAATCTGGAACTCAGGAGCATTCCAGCATGGATATATACACTTGAGAGTTGTATGTGTATGTGTGGTGTATTTCAAGCAAACAGGCTGACATATCAGCAAGTGGGTGAGTGCTGACAGAAGAGAAAATGTCTGAGGCCTGAGCTTGGGATATCCCAATAGTAAAAGAAGATAGATAAGGAAGAACAGCCAGTGAGGTAGAGAAAAAACAAACCAAGAAGACAAAACAGGGATCCCTGGGTGGCGCAGCGGTTTGGCGCCTGCCTTTGGCCCAGGGCACGATCCTGGAGACCCGGGATCGAATCCCATATCGGGCTCCCAGTGCATGGAGCCTGCTTCTCCCTCTGCCTGTGTCTCTGCCTCTCTCTCTCTCTGTGTGACCATCATAAATAAATAAAAAAAAAATTAAAAAAAAAAAAAAAAGAAGACAAAACAAAAGTTAAGAGAACATGGTATTCTGGAAACTACGTGAAGGTAACATTTCAGGGAAAAAGAGGTTATCAACTGCATGGGATCTGCTGAGAAGTCACGTGAGACGAGGATTGCTGGATTTGGTAACATGAAGGTCATTGGTGAGGAGTTCTGGTAATGGGCAGTTCAGCCCAAACTACTCTCAAGTTCAACTAAAAAAGTAGGATGAAACATCTCTCTCTTTTTAAAAAAGATTTTATTTATTAGAGAGAGAGAGCACAAGCCAGAGACAGAAGCAGACTCCTCTGAACAGGGAGCCCAATGATGCAGGGTCTTGACCAGACCTGAAATGAAGAGTCAGATGCTTAACTGACTGAGCCACACAGATGCCCCAAAACAAACTTCTTAAAAGCAACAAAGAGCTAGCAGGAGAGTGAAGAATTACCTAACCAAGCCCCAAGAGTAGACAGGAGCTGGAAAGGAAAGCCCAGCAAAAGGGGAACTTACGCTTGGGTGGGTGGGTGGTGGTGCAAAGTAAGAAGAGTCTGTTGTAAGCCTGATATGTACTTTTGGAGGCCCCATGCCCTCATGGGATTAAGGGGACAGAAGTTGGAGTTTGGGAACCCCAAGAGTAGAAACTCAAATAAATTACACATGCACACCTTAGCCTGGGGCCCTAATGGGTGAAAACCTAGGTGTAAGGGTAAATCCAAAGCACATCACACAGGATTGCAAACTACCATCATGTCATCTGGGTGGTCCAGGGAATCTTGAGACTAGGACACTTGGATTCAGGTGGTTCTGTACTTGTACTGCTACTGTCAGCAGGAATTTTGCAGAAACAAACATGGCAACATCATTTTAGCTTCCAAATTATTTCTATAAAAAAGTTTTCAAATATAATATCTGGTATTCAATCAAGAATAACCAGGCATACTAGGAGACACTAAAGTATGAGTGAGAAAAAGCAGAAAGAATAAATGACGACTATACCATAGGCAATCTGTTCACACCTCTGATCTCACTGGTCACACTGTTATTTGTGACTCTTTTTTTGATGGGGAACATTTCTTGGCTGCTTCTCCAGCATCAGTCCATCCTTTTTCCTTCCCAACATTCCTTAATTTCAGTTCTGGTAAAAATGTGGTACTGGAGAGGCTGACCTAAGACCAGCTCTAAGAGTGGGGCATGTGAGCTCTCCACTTGTCCTCAGAATTGGTGCAGGGGTGAGGATGTCAGCTAATCCAATGGGTCTTTTGAAAAATACTGGTACACAGACTCTGCTCTTGAATAAGGAAGCCTGTCCCTGTAAGAGCTGCTGGCTTCAGAATGAAACCCACCCCACAGGAGATCAAATAGAGAACTGGAAAGAAATGAGGTCTTTGGTGACATCATTAAGTTGCTAGGTCAAGGTTCATCTGAAGTTAGACCTGTGTCTAGCACAGCAGTGTCCAACAGAAATATAATGCCGTCATATATGTAAATTATCCAGCAGCCACATTAAAAGGAAGTAAAATAATTTTATTTTTTTAAGATTTTATTTATTCATGAGAGACAGGGGTGGGGGGTGGGCAGAGACACAGGCAGAGGGAGAAGCAGGCTCCATGCAGGGAGCCCAACGTGGGACTTGATCCCAGGCCTCCAAGATCATGCCCTGGGCTGAAAGTGGCGTTAAACTGCTGAGCCACCCGGGCTGCCCAGTGAAATAATTTTAATAATATATTTTATTTAACCTAATATCCAAAAATAGTATCATTTTAACATATAATAATGTAAAATATTACTAATGAAATATCTTACATTCTGTTATTCATGCGAGGTATGAAATCCTGTGTGTATATTCAACACATCTCTGTTTGGACTACCTATATTTCAAGCATTCAATAGCCCTGTGTGGCTGGGGACTACCAAACTGACACCACAGCTCTAGAGTTTTCTTTTATTGAGCCAATAAATTCCCTTATAACCATTTTTAACAGATTTATTGAGATACAATTTATTTACCATAAAATCTACCCATTGTAAATTTTCTATGGTTCTATGGTTTTTAGTAAATTTATAGATTGTGCAAACATCACCCACCTCTAATTCTGGAACATTTCCATCACCCCAGAAAGTTCCGTCCTGAATCTATGGTGTTACTCTGTTCCTGTGCAAAGCCCCAGGCAATGACTGGTCTTCTCTCTGTCTCTATAAATTGTCTTTTTCTGGATATTTAATGTTAAGAAAATCATATAATATGGAAGTCTTTTGCTTCTGACCTCTTAGCATAGTGTTTTTGAGATCCGTGTATGTTTTGGCATGTGTCAGTAGTTCATTTCTTTTTATTGCTGTCTAGTATTCTAGTATATGGCTATACACACTTTTTGTTTACTCACCAGTTGATAGACATGTGGATTGTTTCCAATTTGGAGTTATGACTAATGCTGCTATGAACGTTGACGTCTAAGTCTTTGTGTGGGCATATGTTTCCATTTCTCTTGAGTAGAGTCTTAAGAGTGGAATTCCTTGGTCATATGCTAAGTTTATGTTTAATCTATTAAGAAACTGTGGAACAGGGGTACCTGGCTGGTTCAGTTGAGAGGGCACGTGATTCTTGATCTCAGGGTCATGAGTTTGACCTCCACATTGGGTGTAGAGATTTTTTTTTAAAGATTTTATTTATTTATTCATGATAGAGAGAGAGAGAGAGGCAGAGACACAAGCAGAGGGAGAAGCAGGCTCCATGCCGGGAGCCTGACGCGGGACTCCATCCCGGGACTCCAGGATCGCGCCCTGGGCCAAAGGCAGGCGCCAAACTGCTGAGCCACCCAGGGATCCCCAGAGTGTAGAGATTATTTTAAAAATACTATTTAAAAAAAAAAAATTAAGGGCCACCTGGGTGGCTCAGCAGTTGAGCATCTCCCTTGAGCTCAGGGCATGATCCTGGAGTCCCAGGATCAAGTCCCACGTCGGGCTCCCTGCATGGAGTCTGCTTCGCTTTCTATCTTATCGATCTTAAAAAAAAAAAAAAAAAAAAAAAACTGCCGAACTTTTCCAAAGTAGCTGACTATTTTGCGTTCCCACCAGCATGTCTGAGGACTCCTGTCTTTCCACATCCCTGCCAACAGTTGACATTGTCTGTCTCTTTTAATAGCCTTCTAGTGGGTGTACAAGGGAATCTCATTGTGGTTTTAAGTTGCATTTTTCTAATGACTAATGACATTAAGCATCTTTTTGTGTACTTACTGGCCACTTGTGTTGTTTTTTTTTTAAGATTTTATTAATTTATTCACAAGAGACAGAGAGAGAGAGGCAGAGACATAGGCAGAGGGAGGAGAAGCAGGCTCCATGCAGGGAGCCTAATGTGGGACTCGATCCCAGGACTCTGAGATCATGCCCTGAGCTGAAGGCAAACGCTCGACCACTGAGCCACCCAGGCGTCCCGCCACTTGTGTTTCTTTAGTGAAATATCAATTCAAATATTTTCCCAAGTTTTAATTAATTTATAGTATTTTATTTTCTTAGTAATATCTTTTTTGTAACAGCTGTGTTAAGATGTAATTCACATTTTATAAAACTCACCCTTTTAAAGTATACAACTCAGTGGGTTTTTTTTTAATTTTTAATTTTTTTTTAGTGTATGCACAATGTTGCATAATCTTCCCCACTACCTAATTCCACAGAGTTCCATCATCTTATTTTTTTTTTATTTATTTATGATAGTCACACACACACACACACACAGAGAGAGAGACAGAGACACAGGCAGAGGGAGAAGCAGGCTCCATGCACCAGGAGCCCGACGTGGGATTCGATCCCAGGTCTCCAGGATCACGCCCTGGGCCAAAGGCAGGCGCCAAACCGCTGCGCCACCCAGGGATCCCGAGTTCCATCATCTTAAAAAGAAAACCTATACTGGGACACCTGGGTGGCTCAGTTGATTAAGTGGCCGGTTTTGATTTTGGCTTAGGTCATAATCTCAGGGTCCTGGAATTGAGCCCTACATTGGGCTCCATGGTGCAGGGACTCTGCTTGAGATTCTCTCTCTCTCCCTCTGTCTCTCCCCACCTCAAATAAATCTTAAAAAGAAAAAAAAACAAAAACAAAAACAGTACCTGTTAAACAGTCATTTCCCATGTTTATCTCTCTGCCCCCCATCCCTTGCAATGTACTTTGTCTCTATGGACTTGACTATCTGGACATTTCATATAAATTGAATCATATATATGACCTTTTTGTCTGGCTCTTTCACTGAGCATACTATTTTCAAGTTTCATCCGTGTTGTAGGATATGTCAGTACTTTGTTCCTTTTTATGGCCAAATAACATTCCATGTGTGGATATACCACATTGTGTTTATTCATTCATCAGTTGATAGACATTTGGGTTGTTTCCACTTTGGGGCTATAACAAATAATGTTGCTATGAACATTTGTGTACAAGTTTTTGTGTGAATGTATGCGTTCAGTTCTCTTGGGTATATATCCAGGAGTGGAATTGCTGGATCATATGCTAACTTCACATTCAACTTTTTGAGGAACTGTCAGACTGTTTTCCAAAGCAGTTACACTATTTTACATTCCCACCAACAGTGTATGAGGAAGGGCTCCAGTCTCTCCACATCCATGCCAACACCAATACCACCATCATCACTACTACTACTACTTCTTCTCCTCTTCCTTCTTCTTTGCAACTAGCACTCCTTTTCTCTTTTTATTGTGGATAAAATACAAGTAACTAATTTACCATCTTAACCATATTAAATATACTATTGAATGGCATTGAGTACATTCACATTGTTGTGTAACCATCACCACCATCCATCTCCAAAACCTTTTATCAGCCCAAACTGAAAGTCCATACCTATTATACACTAACTCCCCATTCCCTTTCCTCCAGCCCTTGGAAACCACCATTCCACTTTCTGTCTCTGTGAATTTGACTCCACTGTATACCTTGTATAAATGGCATCATGCTGTATTTGTCCTTTTGTGACTGGCTTATTTCATTTAGTGTAATGTCCTCACATTCCATCCACGTTGTAGCATGTGTCAAAATTTCCTTCCTTTTTAAGGCTGCGTAATATTCCATGGTATATATACAACACATCTGTTTATCCATTTATCTGTTGATAGACATTTGGGTTGTCTCCACCTTTTGGCTATTGAGAATAATAATACTGTTGTGAACATGGGTGTACAAGTATCTATTTGAGTCCCTGCCTTCAACTTTTTTGAATTGGGATATGCACCCAAAATTGGAATTGCTGGATCATATGATAATTTTGTTTAATTTTTTTGAGGCTAAGAGCCACTTCTACAGGGCAGTGGCCACTGCTTTAGGGAAGTTGGCCCCCAAAGTTCCTACCTTACATTTTTGTTGGGCTGTTCAGGTTTTTTTGCTTTGTATGGAAACCACTAATCAACCATGTTTTAAAACAGTTTTATTTGCAATGTACTTTCATTGTCCAGAAAGGAGAAAGGAAATGTCCCCTTTAAGGGTCCAGGTTTAGAGGACAGCACTAAAGAGCTCCAGGGAGTTATTCATTGACTTGTTCCTTGCCTTCACTCTTCCTGTGCAGCCAGCGTTCTGGCCGAAGGCTGTCAGGATCCAGTAGGCCCCAAGCTCTTGGGAACTGTGAGTAACAAACTATTTCAGCAGTTGTAGTTTACTGATCTGTGGGCTTCACTATACCTGTATAAAACCAGTGTTCTACAGGGATGCCTGGATGGCTCAGTGGTTGAGCATCTGCCTTCAGCTCACGGTATGATCCTGAAGTTCCAGGATCGAATCCCACATCGGGATCCCCTTAAGGAGACTGTTTCTCCCTCTGCGTATGTTTCTGCCTCTCTATCTCTCTCTCTGTCTCTCATGAATCAATCAATCTTTAAAACAAAAACAACCAGTATCCCAGGTAACATTTTAAAATACCTAGCCCTGTATTTTACCCAGAGACATGAGCCAGTTGATTTTCAAAGCAGGAGGTTCCAGGGAGCCCCACCTTGCCAGAAAAGTAGGTTCTGGTTAAAAGTAAGACGTAGGCACCCTTTATCCTGGGTACTCTTAAATCAACTCCTTTCCTCCTCCTGTGAGCATGGGAAGTAGTTTGGCAAAGCTAATAATTCTTTCTGAGGGATATTATGGTGGAAAGCAGAATGAGAGGTTGAAAAGTTATATCTGGTAATAGTTGTAATACAAATAATAATGGCCACCATTATTGTAAAAACCAGCACTGCAGAATGTCCTCTGAGACAATATGTTGAGAACCCCTGAGTTGTGACCAACTGCCCTGGCTTGCCTGGGACTATGGGAGTTTCCCAGGACATTGGACTTCCGATGCTAAAACCAAGAGAGGTCCAGCCACATTGTGATAATTGGTCATCTAAACCCAGTCTCCCAGTTGTGTGGTCCCACTGTGTGACCCTGGCCGCTTCTCCTCCTCCTCTGTTGCCCAGAGAGAATATTCTCAGAGGGAATATCTAACTCATACATTTGTTTTAAGGATAAAATAAAACATGTAAAGCATTAGGCTCAGTACATGGCATATATTAACTACAAATAAATGTTAGCTATCATTACCTAAATTCCTATCTACCTTGCAAGTTTTGTGTGTTCTTTTGGAGATATAGCAGTTTTTATTTATCTAAATGTATAGCCCATCTACACCCACAAATTTATATAATAAAAGCAAAAAAAAGCCAAATATCCAGCAAGATGGCTAGAAAAGAATATATTAGAACCACATAGTAGAAGAGAGAGAACAAACCCTAAATCCAGGCTGATAGGTATCTAGAAGTACGCATTCGGTGGACCTGGATGATGAGGGAAGGGACATTGTTTACTCAGGGCTGGGAAGCCAATCACAAGGTGCAGCTGACTCTTTCTTCCCTGCTTAAAACACAGCCTGTTGTTTTTATTTTATTTTTAAGAAACGGTTTATTTATTTATCCATGAGAGACACAGAGAGTCTCTGAGGCAGAGACACAGATAGAGGGAGAAGCAGACTCCCTGCAGGGAGCCCGATGGGAGACTCAATCCCAGATCCCAGGATCATGCTGTGAGCCAAAGGCAGACGCTCAACCGCTGAGCTACTCAGGCGTCCCGCCTGATGTTTTTATTACGTCTATTTTACAGAGTTGGAAACAGCATAAAAAGCACAAGAGAAGTCTGCTTGTCCTCTCATCATCTTTTTGGGCCTAGCTTCTGGCCATCCTAATTTTGTAAGAGGAATATCAGGAAGCTCTAGAAATTATTATGAGCCTGGATATCACAGCTAAGCTGCCTATCCAGCCTCCCAGAGCCAGGAAAGTCTCCAGCAATTGAATCCAAAACTCTTGCTTTACAAATAAGGACACTGAAGCCCAGAGCAGGGACTGCCCTTCTCAGCATCCAGGTACTGGAAGAACCAGGACTTAGAACCCAGGTCGCCGACTCCCAACCCGGTGTCCTCTGCTGAAGGTAGTTAGGACTACACTCAAGGGAGCTGGAGACACAGCTCACCAGGCCTAGGGATGTGGCCTGAAACAGCTGAGAATGAATTTAGACAGTGTCCTCAAGTCTGCATTTCCAGATGGGCAGGTAGGTGGGCAGGATTATGATTTTCCAAATGAGGTCATGTGGTTCTGGGGATGAGACCAGCAGTGTCTCCAAGGAGGCCCTGAGATCTGCAGGTATGAATCTGAAATGGGAAAGAGAAGGCCTCGTGTCCTTACAGGTTAGGGTCGACAGATGCATGGGCTCACCTGTCCACCACCACCCCCCAAACCCCCGCCCCGGGAAACCAGAAGCAAAGCTACTCAGGGAGGGAAACTCCGAATGGCCTACTCAAAGCCACCTGCCCTTTCTAGGACAAACTCACCAAGATTCTGTGAAACACAGGGCCTGTGAGTCTTGGGAAATAGACCCTATGCTCCTGAGAGGGCAGCCAGAGCGACACCAGGTGCACCATGGGAGAAGGAAGGTGTGGGGCTGCACTTGGCCGGACCGCAGAGCCCTTCATCACACAAGGAGCCTCTACTTTGCCATCAGTCTGAACTGGCATCTGGCCTTCGTGTTCACTTCTTTGGGGTTTGCTTCCTCGGGGGGTATTGCTGTCTTCAAAACACCAATCAGGTCCCCTTATGCCCCTGTGCCCACAAGCTGACCTAGTGCTCAGCAGCGCAGCATCCCTATCCTTCACATATCCCCCTTCTCATCTCTGCCACTCACTTCCAACCACCCTGACCTTGTCCGAGTTGCTTAGCTGTACTGCTCTCCCCACTTCTTCTTCTTCCCCTCTCAGCCTTTCCCCATCTCTGTTGGTTAGCGTGGTGCCAGACACTATAACAAATCTCAGAACTTCAGTGCATAATGCAAAGTTGTTTTCAGGTTCTCCTAATAATCTGGATTGATAATCCTGGATGCTGTGTGCTGGTGAGGGAAATGGTAGCTGCACCTTCTCTGTGTGGCCTCCAAGATCGCCCCAAGCATTGACAGACTGTCAGCACAATAGCCAAGAGCGCTGGATAATCATATAAGGGAGGTTTTTATGGGTCAGTACACATTGTTTTTGCTCACATTTCACTAGCTAGAACTCAGTCATTTGGCTACACTTCACTGCAAAGGAGTCTGGGCAACATTCTAGCTATGTTCCGAGAAAAGAAGGAATGGGTTTTTGTTTTTTTTTTAAAGATTTTTAAAATTTATTTATTAGAGACACACAGAGAGAGAGAGAGGCAGAGACACAGGCAAAGGGAGAAGCAGGCTCCATGCTGGGAGCCCAATGTGGGACTCGATCCTGGGTCTCCAGGATCAGGCCCTGGGCTGAAGGCAGCGCTAAACCGCTAAGCCACCGGGGCTGCCCAGGAATGGGTTTTGTGAACACTGCCACACCATCCTTTAGTGTCAGCCCGAGTCACTTTCACAGAAAGTATTTCCTAACTCATTATGACCCAGTTGAGCTCCTCCTTTTGGGTTCAGCCATTACACTTGGAAGCCAATCTTTTTATAACCCATATTTAAGGTAGGGTACAGTAATGTTTTATTTACACATTTTTCTGTGTTAGAATGTGTATTAGTTTCCTATTGGTTCTGTAACAGATTACCAGGAATTTAGCGTCTTAAAACGATATAAATTGATTTTCTTACAGTTCTAGTGTCAGGTCTGAAGTGGGTCTTATTGGGTTAAAAATCAAGCTGTCAGCAGGGCTGTGCTTCCTTCTGGAGGCTCTGGGGTGGAGAGGGGTCTGTTTCATTGCCTTTTCCAGCATTAGGGAGTTCCTGTACTCCTTGCCTCATAGACCTTCCATCATCAAAGTCAACAATCACAGCCCTTCAACCTCTGCATCTCCTTCTCTGACCCTGACCCTTCTTCCTCCCTCTTATTTTTTTTTAATTTTTATTTATTTATGATAGTCACAGAGAGAGAGAGAGAGAGGCAGAGACACAGGCAGAGGGAGAAGCAGGCTCCATGCACCGGGAGCCCGACGTGGGATTCGATCCCAGGTCTCCAGGATCGCGCCCTGGGCCAAAGGCAGGCGCTAAACCGCTGCGCCACCCAGGGATCCCATTCTTCCTCCCTCTTAAAAGGACCCTTGTGATTACATTGGACCCACCTAGATAATCCGGGATAAACTCCACGTCTCAAAATCTTTGACTTAATCACATCTGCACAGTCCCCTTTGCCAAGTAAAGTCACATATTCACAGGGCCCAGGGATTAGGCATAGACATTTTTGGAGGGCCATTATTTTGTCTACCACAGAGTCTTAAGCTTTGTAAGGACTGCCTCCAGTGTTTGTTGCTATGTGGCCTTAGAAATAGGCATAGTACCTAGGACACTGTAGGTGTTCTTTAATGTGTCAGGTGATAGAATGGTAGCCTCCCAAAGTTAGCCCCAACCATGGCAACCCTGCCCATTTCTCCCCATGAGGCCTGTGCTGGCTCATGGCCAGCAGCCCATTTGTCATAGTTCCTACTTCCTCATACGATGTGGCTTATAGAGAATTCATAGGGCATATGGCCTTCATGCCCCAAGGCAAATTTTTAAAAAATCAACCTTTTGGGGGTGCCTGAGAGGTTTAGTTAAGTGTCTGACTTCAGCTCAGGTCATTATCTCAGGGTCCTGGGATCAAGCCCCATGTCAAATCCCATGTCAAGCCCCGAGCCCCATGTGGAGCCTCATGTAGAGCCCCACAACAGGCTCCATGCTCAGCAGGGTTTCTCCTTCTGCCCATCCCCCTACTCGTGTTCTCTCTCTCTCTCCAAATAAATAAATAATACAAAAATAAACTTTATTGAGGTATAATTTACATATGACGGATTTATCCATCTTAAGTGTTCATTGAGTTTTGATAAATGTATGCCCCCATGCAACCACCACTATAATAAATATATGGTATATGTGTGTTCATGGTTTCTTTTGTTGTTTTGATGTACAAATTCTGAGTTTTAAGACCTCTATATAGATGTGACTGTCACCACAATCAGGCTCCATCACTGTCCAAAATTCTCCTGAACTCCTCTCTTAACTCTTGGCAACCATTGATTTTTGTCTGAACTTACAGTTGTGTCCAAGGCAAAAATTTTTTTTTAAATATTTTATTTATTTATTCATGAGAGACAGAGGCAGAGATATAGGCAGAGGGAGAAGGAGGCTTCCTGTGGGGAGCTCGATGCGGTCGGTACTCGATCTTGGAACCCATGATCACATCCTGAGCCGAAGGCAGACGTTCAACCACTGAACCATCCAGGCATCCCAAGGCAAAAAAAAAAAAAAAAAAAAATTAAGATTTATTTATTTAAGAGAGAGCATGAGCAGAGGAAAAGGCAGAGAGAGAGAGAAGCAGACTCTCCACTGAGCATGGACCCCCAATGCAGGGCTTGATCTCATGACCCTGAGATCTTGACCTGAGATGAAATCAAGAGTTAGATGATTAACTGACTGTGCCACCCAGGTCCCCCCTTAGATTAGTCATTTTAGAGCGTACAAATCAGTGACATTTAGTACATCCACAGTGTTGTGTGGCCACACTCTACCAAGTTCCAAAATATCTTCAGTTTCCCAAAAGAAAGTCTTGTATCCATCAGCAGCCCTACACATTACCACCCCCTAGACCTCTGTAACCACCAATCTGCTTTCTGGCTATATGAATGACCTCTTCTGGATGTTTCATTTAGTTGGATCATACATGACCTTGTGTCTGGCTTCTTTAACTTAGCATAATGTAGCCTGTCAGCATTCTCTTCATGGCTGAATAATATTCCATTGTGTGGATATGCCACAATTTGTCTATCCATTTATCTGCTGATGGCCCACAGAATTTGCCTTATTTTAAATTTAAACATCACTAGGATTAGTTCTATCCCCCAGAGCCTAACGCCAATATCACCCTGAAGGGCCATGTCCTCAGCCTTCCTATACCTGTCCTCATGTAATATAGTACTTACACTTCTACACATTCTGAATCTGAGGCACAAAAGGATAAAGTTTCTGGATCCAGATGGGATTATAAGCCTTGTGTCCATCCCACTGTACCCCAGATGGTATCTCTGAGTGCAGGTAACTTAAAGCAAAGTCCATGTGGAAAGCAAGTCCTTGGGGAAGATTTCCATGCAGTGTAGACTAATGCAGAAAACCTTGAATTCTGCATCCTTCCACGGCTGGTTCTGAATACCCTCCGTGAGCATCTCTTTTTAGGCAGGCAGGCAGCCACCATGCCCAGTACACAGCTCTCATCGAGTCCCTTCTTGATGCCCTCTCATTACTTTTAATTGCCTCTGAGCCTCTCTAGCATCTTGTATTTTGATTCCTAATCCAGGACGTTTCTCTGCCTCCCACTGGTCCAGCATAGCACTTCCTTTTCTCAGAGCTCCCCAGAGAAGTGGCCCCAGAAAATGGAGTTGGTCTTCTCTAATGAATTCATGTCTATAATGAAGAGTATAATAACCAAGCCCCGGCATATTTACATAGCAATCTCCACACAAAAGCAACATTACAAAGGAAAGATTTTTAAAAGACTGTCATCTCAAAGCTCCATTTCCTATAGTACTAAGAACACTATGGGAATTACCCTGACAAGAAGACAGAAACGACTTCCAGGGATGCTGGGTTAGAGACAATAGCTATACCAGCCCCATTAATGTTTAAAGTCAATGGAGCATAAAACAGCTTTTCTCTACTTACAGGCAGGCATCTTCTTACAGAGAGGAGGGGAAAAATCACCATTTAACTCTAGTGAAATCCTTAAGCCCTCCCCTAATTTTTATTCCCATGAAATTCTCCAGTAAGTACCATCAGAATGAAACGAGAATCACTCTCTCTGGGGGAAATGGCTTCCAATCCTCATCAGTAAGTGTGTGAAGAGCCCTCCATGGAGACGGAGGAGGAAGGCTGCCAGTTGGGAAAGGATCTGTCACCAAAACCTGCAAAACTAGCTGTGGTGACATACTTCGGGACTTGGGAGCTTCTGGGCTGACTTCAGAAGGCCTCAAATAAACACAGGTCAGGGTAGACAAGAGGCAGAAATCAAGGGTAAATTCAAGGAAGTGATGCCTTCAGGGTACATTTTACTTAGTGGGCTGCAAGGGGGAACATTTATCATTAATATATTAGCTGTTTCCCTGGGGGAATCACTGGAATTGAGCCAGGCCTCTGTTAGTAAATCATTGGACCTAATCCCACATTACATTTGTGTAATGCCTGACAAAGCCTGTTCCCATTATCTCATTTGATCCTGAAAACAATCCTCAGAGGGAGGCAGGGCAGGGATTATTTTTCCATTTTACAAGTGAAAACACTTGTAAACTGATTTGCCAGGAGCCACACACCCCGGATGTGGCAGGGATGAGAGACTTCAATCTAGATTTTTGTACAACCTGTTCAGGGCTCTTTTGGCTCCACACAACAGACGCATCAAAATATTCCCAGCCCCACCCCAGTCCTCATAACCATCAGTTTAACTAGCAACTAGGAGCTCACCAGGACAGAGCTTGTGTTTATACTACCCACCCACCTCTGTTCTAATGAGGACATAGAGCCCTGACCAACAACGTCTCTGGGGAAAAAAAAATTCATATAGTCTCCCTACACTAGAGACCAAAATTAATCCCAGATGGATTTGGAAAGCAAAAAACAAAAAACCCAAGGCATTAAAAAAAAAAAAAAAAAAACTAAGGAAAATAGAACTGAATATTTAATAACTTTCTGGAGATAAGAAGACTCTAAATTTAGCATTGTGTTAGAAGCCTCAAGGAAAAGGATTTTGTAGATTCGGCTACATTAAAATTTGTGATGTTTCAGTGCAGGAAAAAATGGCCCTGTACAGGGCCAATGAAAACCTGAAGAAATAGAGCAAAATGTGAAAGAAAAGGGTTAACTTAATTTCTGGTATGTAGAGGAGTCATGCAAATACATAAGAAAAGCTCAAAAGGAAAAACTTACTAGGAAACAGACAATTCAAAAAAAAGGAAGTACAATTGGTTAATATTTTGAAAACTGCTCTACCTAACTAAAAATCAAAGGTATGAAAATACAAGGGAGATGTCGGTCTCACCTATGAAATCCGGGGAAAAAATTTTTTTAAACTGTAATACTGAAATAACATTACTTGATGGGAGAGTAAATGTACTCAACTCTTGGAAAGCAGTTTAATACGTTTATCAGAAACGTTAAAACATCCATTTCATGGGCAGCCCCGGTGGCGCAGCGGTGTAGCGCCGCCTGAAGCCCGGGGTGTGATCCTGGAGAGCTGGGATCGAGTCCCGCGTCAGGCTCCCTGCGTGGAGCCTGTTTCTCCCTCTGCCTCTGTGTGTGTGTGTGTGTGTCTCTCATGAATGAATAAATAAAATTGTTTACAAAAAAGAATCCATATCACTTGACCTAAGATTCCACTCCTGGGAATACGTCTTAGGACACGAAAATAAATGTCAGTCACACACGAAGAGTGGTGAAACGCCAAGGGAATTATAAGATAATTTATGGAACAGAACAGCAACTTGATGGAAACTTCTGTAATCATGATCGGTTTTCAAAGTGCACCCAATAACACGAACACTATTTATGGTGTAATAAGTGGAAACGCATGAAACACTGTACGTGTGGTTGTTTGTATAATACACTTTTGCTAGAGAAAGGCTGGAAAGGAAAACAAAATTTTTAATGTGAACAAGTTGTAGTCCTGTGATTATAGGGATTTTTTTTTTCCCCACCGTCCTGTATTTATTTCTATTTGACTTTTTTTTTTTTTAATGAACAAAATCAACTGTTTAGCCATGCGGTGGTGCGTCCTTCTCTCCCTGGGTCACTGGGGACTCGAGGACTAAGCAGACGGGAGGTCGCAGACACCGCACCCGCTAGGCCCCGGTCCTCCCTGCGAAGTCCCCTGCACCCCCCGCCCGCCCCCCCGCGGCGAGGCCGGACCGCCCGCGGAGCCCTCCCCTCCCCTCCCCTCCCCTCCAGGCCCGGGTGACTGCGGGCGCGCGGGGGAGGAGCGGGGCGGGCCTAGCGTTGCGGACACGTGGGGAGCGAGGACGCGCCGGAGGGGGAGGGGCGGGGCGTGGGGGTGGGTGTGGCCGCGAGTGGGAGAAACCAACGCAGAGCACCTCAGAGTCCGCGTTCTCTCGTGCTCTCAGCCCGGCGGAGGAAGTACGCAGCCGTCCCCGCTCCCGGGCCCGTCCTGCGGAGGGACGGAGGGCAAATGCCCGAAGGCTCCCGCCGCGGCCCTGCCCCGCCCACGCCGCCGCGCCCCGCCCCCAGCCGTACCCCGCCCCCCCGGCCCGGCGCGGTGGTAGGGCCCGGCCGCGACGTCACCCATTGTTTACAAATCAACCCGAGCCGGTAGGATTCCGGCTCCCGCTGCTGCAGGCGCGCGGCGCGAGTGCCTGGCGGGCTCCGGCTTCCGCGTCCGCCCCGGCCCGGCCCGGCCCGGCCCGGCCCCGGCCTCGCCCCCGCGTCGGCCCCCGCCCCGCGCCCCGCGCCCCGCGCCCCGCGGCCCTCCGAGCCCCGCCGGCCGCCGAGCCGCCAGCGCCGGCCGCACAGCGCCGGGTGCCCGGGCGGGGGGCCATGCCGTGCCGGAGGGAGGAGGAAGAGGAAGCCGGCGAGGAAGCGGAGGGGGAGGCGGAGGAGGAGGAGGAGGACAGCTTCCTCCTGCTGGAGCAGTCGGTGACGCTGGGCGGCTCGGGCGAGGTGGACCTGCTGGTGGCCCAGATCGGCGAGACGCTGCAGCTGGACGCGGCGCAGGACAGCCCGGCCTCCCCGTGCGCGCCCCCGGGGCCGCCGCCGCAGCCCCCGCGGCCCCCGGCGGCCGTGCGGGCGGACAAGGCCCGGCCCCCCGCGCTGCCGCTGCTTCTGCCGCCCGCGCCGGCCGAGGCGGTGGGCCCGGCGCCCCCGGGGGCCCTGCGCTGCGCCCTCGGGGACCGCGGCCGCGTGCGGGGTCGGGCTGCGCCCTACTTCGTGGCCGAGCTCGCCGCGGGCCCCAGCGCGCTGCCCGGGCCGTGCCGGCGAGGGTGGCTGCGGGGCGCCGTTGCCTCCCGCCGTCTGCAGCAGCGACGATGGCCCCCAGCCGGGACGCGCGCCCGCGACGACGACCCGCACCGGCTCCTGCAGCAGCTGGTGCTCTCGGGGAACCTCATCAAGGAGGCGGTGCGGAGGCTCCAGCGAGCCGTCGCCGCGGTGGCAGCCACGGGCCCCGCGAGCGCCTCTGGGCCCGGCGGCCGCAGCGCACCGGACCCTGTCGCCCTGCAGCCCTCCGGCGCCTTGCACTGACCCGGGGCGCCCGGAGGAGGAAGGGGACGCCGCTGCGCAGACCCGACAGCGCCCCGCCCTCGCCAGCCCGGAGCTGAAGCCGCCGCCGCCGCCGCCGCCACCCTGGGAGCGACCGCCCAGGCTGCGGGGAGACGCGTGGGGAGACCTCGAGGCCAGAAGTTCCCGGCCCCGGCGAGGCTGTCGGGGAACACGAGCGTGGAAAAGTGCACCGGCCAGGGCGCAGACGTGCCGTGTGAGCGTGTCCGCCTGCACCTCGGGGCCAAGGACCAGGGATAAACCGGGAGAACTGTGGCAGCTACTTGCATCGACTTGTACCTGACCTAGCCCTTGGGGGTGTCGTGTGCTTGGATTGGTTAAAGACAGGGCTCCAAGGGGCGGGTATCGCCAGGGTTTTACAACAATACTTGAAAACTAATGATACGCATACATTTTATTTTCCGGTGGAAGAGCTCAGTGGAAGTGGTGCTAACAATTGCTGTGCAAAGAAATTCCGGAGGAAAGAAAGAAGAATGTAAAAGCTTGCTGGTGGGTGGGTTGCCTCACCCCCTCCTTCCCCTCTAATTGGCGTTTGGTGGCGGTGGGAGATGTGAGCTCCGGTTAGGGGATTAGAGGGAGATGGACAATTTTGAAGGTGGGTAGAGTTGGAGTTGAATGTGGACTTTTAACTGACTTGACCTTGCCACCTGTGGTTCAAGGTCACAGTATGCCCTGTGCAAAAGGCTGCGGGGTTCCTGGGAGAGCTAAAGTCACCCCCATGTCTTTTCTTTCTCTTGCTCCAAGAGCCCTGTCTGCTTTGCTACCTCTTGGAGTCTACCGAGGACACAAAGAGGCAGAGAGGGACTGGGGAGAGTTATTTGTTTTTTGTTTTCCTCTTTCCAGAACTACTCCTCTCATAGGGCACTCTTGTTGGCCATGCCATGAGCTTTCTCAGAAACAGTCCTAGACTGTCTCCCCTGTCTTCCCAGCCCTACTTTCTTATCCCACCCTTTCTGGTGTCTGCATGGGATAGATGAGACCCTGGACATTTTTCTGCTGTTTTGGCTGTCTGTGGAGCCGCAGGCCTGAGACTTCATGGGTCCTCATCCCTCACAGTTTCCTCCTGTCACCAGCTCTTCTTCTGAGTGACTGAAATCTTGTTTAAAATGTGACTCTCCGAGAGGAGAACCCACTGGCTTTACCCTTGTGAAACTTGATGGCACTTTAAGTAAAAGTGCCACTCCCAAACTAAAGGTAGCTAAACCAATTTTAAAAAAACAGATTCAATGGCTTGTTCATCCTCCAGATGTAGCTATTGACGTACACTTCGCACCGGAGTGTCAGAAATTGTGGTGGTCCTGATTTATAGGATTTCTTAATTAAGATGTATGCTGAATAAATTTGGTTTTTGTTTTGGAGCATGGTTTGGCTTTTTGGTGGAAGGTGGGGGAAAGAAAAACACGTAAGTGATATCTTAATAAACGTATAGTGTCCTCAGGGGTACCTGGGCAAATGATTGCAGCCAGCTTTGCTGGGCATAGAATATTGGTCGGGCTGCTGTGCTTCATTGTTTCTGGGTTGATGTCCCTCGAGATCAGCAAATTAAGTCCAGGTTTTTGAAACCTGCTAGATGGGCTTCCATTCCCTTTGTGAAATAGGAACATATTCCAGAAATGTTTTCTGGGTTGGAGGGCAGAGGCCAAGTGACTTGCTGTGTCTGGAGGGTTGGAGGGAGTTGATTTTCATCTGGATTTTTGTGTGTGCAGAATGGGGAGGGCACAGCCAAAGCCATCTTGTTTCCTCTCTCACCTCGGACCCAGTTCTGAGCTACAGGTTAGGAAAGGAAAAACAGTTTTACAGCCATGCGTTTGGCTCCGTTAGAGCAGACAGGGTTATATGAACTGAAAGTTTCCTGTCCTCAGGCCCATCTTCTCTAGGCATGGGAGTTGATTGAGTCCCTTCCTACTGCCAGCCAGCGCTCTTGGGTCCTCCCGTGCGTAGCACCTCTTCCTCCCTGGCCTGTACACCACTTGCCCACGCTGGAGCTCAGTAACTCAGCTCTGCTCATCAGCTGTGTCCTAACTAGCGAGTCACTGCTCTGTGCTCTTTCCTTCTCGTTAATACAACAATACTACTTATAGGGTAGTTGGGAGGATTCAATGAAGATCTGGATGTCTGGGATAACATACATGTTCAAAAGATGATAGCGGCTAATTCTTAGCACCACCACTGTCCCTTCCATTAGGGGGCTCATGTCTGTACCAAATGTGCCCAGCTTGCCCTCGCTAACTTGAGCCACAGTGAGCACAAGTGGTCCCCAGCCCTTTTTTTACCCTACAAGTCCCTCTCTAACCCTTTCCAGAAGGCCACCTACATATAACCTAAACCAGTGTGTCCCTCTGTTTCATCATTCTGGGGTTAGTATTCACTGGGCACATGTGAGCCAAGTACTATTCTGGGTGCCAGGATTGAAGAAAACTATCATTATGTCATGGTTTTATGGGCTATGAGGTAGGCACTGTTTTCTCCATTTTATTTTATTTTATTTTATTTTATTTTTTATAATATTTTTTTTTAATTTTACTTATGACAGTCACACAGAGAGAGAGAGAGGCAGAGACACAGGCAGAGGGAAAAGCAGGCTCCATGCACCGGGAGCCCGACGTGGGAGTCGATCCCAGGTCTCCAGGATCGCGCCCTGAGCCAAAGGCAGGCGCCAAACCGCTGCGCCACCCAGGGATCCCTGTTTTCTCCATTTTATAGATGGGGACACTGAAGCCCAGGAAATTAAGTGGTTTGCTGGAAGTCACCTCCTTTTAAGTAGACTCGCTGGGATTTGGAACCCAGGCAGCCTGGTTCTGAGATCTCCTGTTTTTAAGATTTTATTTATTCATGAGACACAGGCAGAGGGAGAAGCAGGCTCCCTATGGGGAGCCTGTTGGGGGAACTAGATCCTGGGATTCGGAGACCATGCCTTGAACCAAAGGCAAATGTTCAACCACTGAGCCAACCATGTGTCCCATGTATAAGACTTTCTTGACCCCATTTTCTCCCATGTTGGATTATTACGTTTTCTTAGGAGCATCCACAGACCTTGACCCACCAAGTACCTTAACACAGTAGCATCACTAGTCTCAAAATTCTCTTGAATGCCAGCCACGGATGTGCAAGGCCCTGGGGATCTGGGATGGGGGCAGGGTTTGAGACATCCTGGAAGAATTCACAAGCAGATTTGGGGCCAAAGCCTTTATATAAGGTGGTAGGAATTGCATAAAAGAAGTACAGATACAAGTGGTATATGGCTTCTGCGCTTAGAACCTTAAGTTGTTAGATGAGGACATAGGGCCAAGGCGCAGTCTCACCCAGTGCACATATCCAGTGGGACTGCACTATGGCCAGAGCCGCATTCAGGGATGAAGTTAGAATGGTGTCTGCAGACAGGGAGAAAAGATCTGCAGCACCTGAGAAGCAAGGTAGAGGGAAAGAGAAGTGATCTTTGTTGAGGGCAGGCACTCCATTGGCACTTTTTTTTTTAATATTTTTTAATTTTTTTTTTTTTTAAATTTTTTTTTAAATTTTTATTTATTTATGATAGTCACAGAGAGAGAGAGAGAGAGAGGCAGAGACACAGGCAGAGGGAGAAGCAGGCTCCATGCACCGGGAGCCCGATGTGGGATTCGATCCCGGGTCTCCAGGATTGCGCCCTGGGCCGAAGGCAGGCGCCAAACCGCTGCGCCACCCAGGGATCCCATATTTTTTAATTTTTTATTTATGATAATCACACACACAGAGAGAGAGAGAGAGGCAGAGAGAGAAGCAGGCTCCATGCACCGGGAGCCCGACGTGGGATTCAATCCCGGATCTCCAGGATCGCGCCCTGGGCCAAAGGCAGGCGCTAAACCGCTGCGCCACTCAGGGATCCCTATTGGCACCTTTTTATATAAGATGTTGCTTTGCTCTTTATAATGGGGAGAGGTAGGAATCATTAGTGGTAGAGCAGGGTCTGAACTCAACAGCCCTTAAAGCTGATCTTGCCTCCCCCCTGGGCAAGTGTCTGTGTGTTGAGGCAATGGCCATTTCCAAGGGCCTGCAGCTTGGGATAGCCCATTTCTAGTACTTGGCCCAGGAATGACTGTGGCTGGGATATTCCCTGGCCCCATGGAGTGGTTGGGCACAGAACTGGGGGTGTGGAAGCTGGCCGAATTGAGGCACCTCTCATCTTCTGAAAGAGCTGGGGCCTAGGTTTCCCTGGTAACGTTCTGCAAGTCTTGAGCCCAGAAGGTCCAGAACAATAGGGAAGTGGCAAGCAGAAGCTGGTGGTTGGAGTGGGGGATGGGGCTTGATTAGGAGTTTGATGTGGGAAGTTAGAGGGACAGCAGCCTGGTGACTCATAAGTGACTAGAAGTTGGAGAGAGCAAGCAGGACTGAAGATAAGGATTCGGCTGTTAGGACTAAGAGGGGAAGCTCTATTAACACCAGCTAATGTATGTAGGCTTGCCACGTGCCAGGCTCTGTTCTAAGTACTTTAGGAAGACCGACTCATCACATCAATATGGGAGGAGAAAAGTAAGTAATAGGTATGGAGACAAAGTAAGAGTGGAGTCGAGGGAGGCTGACGGGTGGACAGCAAGGGATGGTGGGTATGTGAGTGTGTCTACACACGCACACGGCCGTACACAAACAGGTAATGCTGTGTCTGCATTATCTCTGTGTACATCCTCTGGTTAGGTCCAGGGTATATGGAATCAGAACTTGCTCAGTGACTTTCACTATCTTTTTCACACTCTGAAGTTACGCAATTTCCCTCATCGGCACTATTAAGATGTGTTTTGAACATCTGCATTGTGAGTTCTTCCCCTCCTTAACCCAGCTGAAGCAAAGTACTATTTATGGTACATCTGGAGAAAGGTGATTATGACTCCAGTCTGGGGATGATTTTTGGGAAAACCTAGGAAATCGGTTTTCTTTCCCATGTTAGTTTGTGGAATCTAATTTAGTAAAGGAGAAACAGGCAAAAGGCAGGCCAAAGGTAACATGATAACCAGCTGGTGATTTTTTTTTTAACCCACCCAAATCAATAAGTCAAACAAACTGCCTGAACAGCCTATCAGTTGGGGGTTGTGAATTTTGCCTCCTATGAGTCAGTTAATTGATAAGGGGGAGCAGTTCATAAACTCCTTGATATGAGACTTAGCTTCCATTCTATTGTGGCGTAAGTTGCAGAGAAGGATTCCTTCACACAAGAACGACAGGCATACCCAGCAATCCCAGGCACGCACACGGGTCTCAGCAGCCAACTGTCAGGCTCCTGGCCCACTGTGGTAGGACAGTTTGTGACAAAGTGGGACAGCCGGGATCCCTGGGTGGCGCAGCGGTTTGGCGCCTGCCTTTGGCCCAGGGCGCGATCCTGGAGACCCGGGATCGAATCCCACATCAGGCTCCCGGTGCATGGAGCCTGCTTCTCCCTCTGCCTGTGTCTCTGCCTCTCTCTCTCTCTCTCTCTCTCTCTCTCTCTATCATAAATTAAAAAAAAAAAAAAAATCAAAGTGGGACAGCCATCCCTATAACCTCCCTGACCCCTGCCGTTCAAACCTGGCCAGACTGGGCACCTGTGCCTTCCTGCCGCCTCAGGCAGCCTTATCCCTTAGAGCATCTTCCCCTTGGTTTCTCCCCCTGCATGTCCCCTGGTGACAGTCAGACATGCACAGATCTCTCCTGGTTGAGCAAACCCTTCCCTTGGCTCAGTTTTTCTTTTTTAGCTGCTGTCCTTCCCTTTCCATCTTCTTTGAACTTCTAGGAACCACAACTCCTCACCCCAAGCACCCCAGTCCTCCTACAAGTCTGTTGAAATTGCCCCGTTTGTTTGCTCTGCAAATATTTACGAAATGCCAATACCCAGGCAGCGTTACTAAATGCAGCTCTGTTTCAGGCAGTGGCCTCAGCATTTTTACTAGCATTAGCTCAGTGAATCCTCACAACTCTGTGAGACAGAGACTTGATTACCATCCGAAGTCACAAATGAGGAACTCAAGGTTAGGTTAGGTGAAGTCACCTACCTGCCCAAAGGCACAGGAAGGAGCTTTAAAGGAAAGCACCAAAATTGCCCCCCAGGCAGTATGTACTGCTCTAGAACAGATATTTTAGATGCAGCGGGGTACTATATGGAGGCCTATGGGTTTTGTTTTTTGTTTCTTTTCAAAATGTGTCTTTCTTGTCTTTTCCTCTCTCTTTCCACCAAGGCCCTTATCACCTGGTGCCTGGATGTTATAACAGCTGACCATAAATGTTCTCCCCAACTTCAGACCATCCCCCATGCCCAGTGGCCTGATAATCTGCCCAACACATTCTCCTCATCTTGTCCTCTGCCATCAAAGAATAGCTAATCTCTTTGGAAAAAGAAGACATTCATATATGAGCTCCTAAGATAACCCTATGATGAGTAAATAAAATGAAGAGTAAGAACAAAATGAACTCTGAGATCACTCCCTGCGAAGAAATTGCCTGCTTTTTCTCAGTACAAATTATGAACAAAAGTGGACAGGGTGGGCACACAGAACTTCAGCTGAGTGTTGAATCTGAATTAGAAGGGAATGGTTTTTCTGATGGAGGCATTAAGAGCTGTTGTCCAAGGCTGTTCTCAGCACAAACCCTCCCCTTTGTAATATTTCCTGCTCCTCTGGCTCTACCAGCCCCAATCCTGATTGGCTTTCAAGGTTTGGGAGGAAGGGGACTGCCACCCTTTTGAGACTAAATCTCTGAGTATAGACTGAGTATTCCCTTCTTCCATTCTTGCCTTAGCACTTACCTATACAACAAGGGTGTGTACTCAAGCGACTGGTCTTCAGAGGAAACAGGTTTATGCTTTTTAAGAAACAGACTGAATAAGTCTTTAAAAGGTAGGATTTTCCACAGAAAACAAAGTAGTGGCCTTCATGCAATAGCTTCCAGAAATGATGTTTTATTATTTGAGTGTTTACTATTTGCTTCCCTTACATTATCTAATTGAATACTCACATCATTTTTCAAGATAAGGCTCTTTTCTAACCCCCATTTTGCAGATGAGTTCATTGAGATCATTGAGATTAAGGACCCTGCCCCAAATCACACAGATGCCTGTGTGGAGGCAGTGGGGCTGCCTGCAAAGCCTGTGCTCTTATCTATCATGCCTTCTGGGAAACTGTTAAGGGTAGGTCACTTGTTCTCCGGTTCAGTTATGGATGGAAGACCAGGAGGACGTGCTGCATGGGAAAGGTTTTGTCCCTTTGCCTGTACCAGCCTGCACGGTGTTCCGGGGAGCGCACCACTCTGGGCTTCCATCGCTAAACGAGGCATAGCACTAGACCGCCTAAGGCTGAGCTCTCCCTGGGCTGACATTCTGTGATTACTGAGCATTGGTGGAAGAGGGGGGAGCTAATTGAGTGAGTTAGTAATTTGGTTGCCAGGGTAACTCTTTCCTGATTGGAAGGAAGGAATCACAGGGTTCAACACAGACTTTGCTGGATAGGAAAGTGGTGTCTGATCTTCGTTCCATGTCTCTGCTTATGAGCTGAAAAGGGAAGGGTGAAAATTGAATCCAAATATTGTAGCATTTTTGCCTAATTTAGAATGGAATCTTGGGGTGGCAGTCTCTGCAGTCCTCTCAGAGGCATGCCATTCTTTTCTTCACATCATTTATTTGACACTTTCTGTGTTTTATTTTTTTTCATTGACTTTCTAGCTTGGTCTTTTATCTCATCCGGGTCATTTTCTGTGGCCAGTTAGCTGTCTTCATAGGATGCTGAACATTATTTTGAAAGATAATGGTTGTGGCATACCTGGCTTTCCCTAGGTCAGCCGAGCAATCTGGGGTAGTTTCTTCCAGGTTCCGGTGGCAGGGCTACCATGTTGGACAAGGGCAGGGGTGTCATTCACATTGTAGTCTATGTGTGGAGTTGTGCAGTGAACACTATTGGACTATGTGTGATGGTATTAGGCTGGCTACTGGAAAGAGGCCTGAGCTGGGAGCCCAGAGACCTGTGTTCTAGACTCTGATAGGCCTTTGGCTTCATTAAGTGACTTCAGTAGGTCACTCTGCCTTGTCCCCTTCCTGGACTATTTTTCCACCTACAAAATGGTCTAATATCTTAAGGGGCAGTCTGGGTGGCTCAGCAGTTGAGTGTCTGCTTTCAGCCCAGGGCGTGATCCTGGAGACCCAGGATCAAGTCCCATGTCGGGCTCCCTGCGTGGAACCTGCTTCTCCGTCTGTATATCTGCCTCTCTGTCTCTGTCTCTCATGAATAAATAAATTAAATATTTTAAAAAAAATCATTTGTGTAAACCTTGACCTATTCCAAAAAAAGGATTTTGGGGTGACTAGTAAGAGCTGCAAGAATATTTAAAAGATGGACAGTTAGGGTCATAGTGTATTTAAAGTTCCTGATAGCCTGATAGTAGACATTAGTTTTCTCCAGTCTTTTTTTTTTCTTTAAGATGTATTTATTCATGGGATCCCTGGGTGGCGCAGCGGTTTAGCGCCTGCCTTTGGACCAGGGCGCGATCCTGGAGACCCAGGATCGAATCCCACGTCAGGCTCCCGGCATGGAGCCTGCTTCTCCCTCTGCCTATGTCTCTGCCTCTCTCTCTCTCTCTCTCTCTCTGTGTGACTATCATAAATAAATAAATAATTAAAAAAAGATGTATTTATTCATGAGAGACACAGAGAGAGGCAGAGACATAGGCAGAGGGAGAAGCAGGCTCCCTGTGGGGAGCCTGATGCAGGACTCATCCCAGAACCCCGGGGATCAGGACCTGAGCCAAAGGCAGATGCTCAACTATTGAGCCACCTAGGTGCCCCTCCAGTCTTCCTTTTTTTTTTTATTTTTTTTATTTTTATTTTTATGATAGTCACAGAGAGAGAGAGAGAGAGAGAGGGAGGCAGAGACACAGGCAGAGGGAGAAGCAGGCTCCATGCACCAGGAGCCCGATGTGGGATTCGATCCCGGGTCTCCAGGATGGCGCCCTGGGCCAAAGGCAGGCGCCAAACCACTGTGCCACCCAGGGATCCCCCTAGTCTTCCTTTTTTAAGGAGGGAGTAGTACTGGGTAAGCCCCATGGTTGAGTCTAGCCTTAATCATTACAAGAAGCCAGCACAGTTTGTGCAGTGGCATGGAATCATGGCCAGTTTGGCCCTGGATTGCTCCTAACCCTTTGACCTCCAGGAAATCCCATGCCCACTAAAGTAGTGGGGCTGAGGACCTCAGGGATACCCCTATGCCAGGGAAAGTCAGCACCTGACCACTTTCCACTTTTTTTTTTCCACTTTTGCTCAGTGACCAGAGGTGACAGCTACCTGCACTGTTGGACACCCCCCCCCCACACACACACACAAACCCCATCTTCCTCAGTTATGTTAGAGCCTCCATAATCACCCTTCCCTTGCTGAGTGGCAGTGGACAAGCCTCCCACACTTCCTGCATAGGTTGTGGGAAACAGCTGGGTGTGCTCTGGAGGTACTTCTTATAGACCATCAGGGGCTGTGTATATTTGAATGGGGAGATACAGACAATAGGCATGGAGCCCAAAAGGGTGTTAGAAAATCAGGACTGTAACATACAGTAGTCAATCTAGAAAGCATTTTTGGGATCATGGCATAGTCTTCTTTTGTGATAAACTGAGGACCTAGTGGTCTGCCTACCAAAAGGCAGTCCTGGGAAGGAAGGAGGAGAGACTAGAGATTGTTCATCTTCAGTATGTGCCAGTCACCATAAACCTTTTCCTCATCCCATTTCTTGTCTTTTTTTTTTTTTTTTTCCATTTCTTGTCTATTGTACGGATGAAGAAACCAAAGCTCACAGGGGTTGAGCAACTTGTCCAAGGACCCCATTTAATAAGTGGCCTTGAATCCTGGATCATCTGTTGCCTAGTGTGGCTCCTTTCTGGAGGGAACAGACTGAAGTAACTCAGGGAGGGACATAATTCAGGGAGGGACAGAGATGGGCTGTTAGGTCACCGCATAGGGAGAGCATGGCAACAAACATGCCAAGGGCAGAGAGAGGAGTCCTTTCAGACACTGCCAGCCAGCTTTCCCACTGTGGGTTTGTATCCCAATCAGCCTCTAACCAAGAGCTGTCCTAGCCTTAAGGACCGCATGTGAAACAAGTCCACTTAATGACCACAGTCAAGAGAAAGAAAAAAAGTCCCCGTTTGCAGTGACCAGCCGATCTGATGTCCTTTGCTAATACAGTCAGAGGCAGCTTCATAAAACATCTCCATCACTGGTAATCCAAGGGGCTCTAAGGTTTTAGTGAATGGGATTGGTCCAAAACCTGACCTCACTTTCATTTAATTTCATGCCAGCACCAATACACACCCAGCCACGCAGACCCTGCTTAACTAGTGAGCTGCTCAGACACAAAGGCGCTCTAATTACCATCCACAAGCCAGGCTGACAAGGATTTCAAGTGTTTTTAGGTTTATGGATTAGAGAATTGTGCTCTGTGCACCTTTCCCACCGAAAGCCAAGAATAAGATAAAACCAAACAAAAAACCCCAACCAAAAAACCCAATGCATTTATTAAAAACAAGTATTTCAGTTAAGTTAAAATCCTATAATCAGGATAGCCACAATTCCAGACACTCCGGTGCGAAGTGTAGATACCTCAATAGCCACATCTGGATGATGAACAAGCCATTGAATCTTTTAAAACTTAAACACCAACAAAACGGATTTAGATCCCTCAAGAGTAAGTGAAAAGTATGCTAAACGCACTTCACCACGGCTCACAATGGCAAAGCCTGCAGCTTCTCCGTTTGGAGGGTCACATTTTCTACTCGGTTTCCTTCACTTACAAAGGCGAGCGGGCATGGCTGGGGGAGGGGCGGAGGGAGGAAACCAACTCCGTGTATCCAGGGAATTGCAGCTGTTATTGCAAATGGCCCCGGAGAGTCCATTATAAGCTGCTGTGCGAGGCTGTGTCCCCGGAGGGCCCGTCACGTGGCGTCTCCCCAGCCCCCAGCCCGGGCCCCAAGGAGCGCCAGCGCCACCCGCTTGGAGTGGGACCGCCGAGCCGAGCCGAGCCGAGGCTGGGAGGTGGGGGCGGGGGCGGGGGCGGCCCGACCCAGGCTGAGGCTCGGGCCACTTTCTGAAAGCCCGGGGCGCGGCGGGCCGCGGTGGGCACCGGCCCGGCACGTCCCCCTCGGCCCGCAGCGGCGGCGGCCGCGGGGCGCGCGTCCTTAGGAGACTCCAGCACTTGCACAGCACCGGGCGCTTCTCCCGGGCACAGGCGGAACCCGGCAACTCTTCCGCTCTACGGGAGCCCCGCACCCCCGCGGGCGCTGGGGGAACCCTGACCTTGAACCCGAGGAGGGGGACGCAGGGAAAATCTCCCAGAGAGGAAGACTTCGCCGACTCCCACCTCCCCGCGCCGCGGCACCGCCGCCCCCGCCTCCCCTCGCCGGCGCGCAGCCGCCCCCGCCCCCCGTCGCACAGCGGGGGCAGCGCGAACCTTACTCCCATTCAACTCCCAAAAAAGGTCCTTTGATGGCACCGCGTGTTTTGCGTTAAGAACCAGCACCCACAAGACACAAGATGGGTTTTTTAAAGAGTCGTAAATTTTTCAAGTCTGGCAGTTTGAGGTTCTCCCTGAAATGATGGTCTGACTCATGTTCCCCTCCCCCAAAGTGGATCAGGAACCAGCCCTGAAAAGGTAAAGCCAGTAACTGGGGTCACCCTCGTCCTTTGGGCGCGCGCGATCCAGAGACGCGTGGAACGTGGCCACATGGCCGCTGGGCTGGAGGGTCCCACTGGCTCGGCTGCGTGGATCTGCTCGCTGCACCGCGGGGGCTGGCCACGCCGAACGGGGAGTACCACTGGATGTGAGCTTGGGGTGCGCTCGGTAATCTGCCTCAAACAGGGCACCCAAGTTCTTCTGTTTCTCAAACGCATCGGGGGCCCTCCATTAGTTCCCCGCGAAAACATTCGCGGTTTTTCCATTCCTCGTCTGCATTAGCTTATTTTCCCGCTTCCAAAACGCGAGTTCACCAGTCCGTCCGAGTAGGGATGTAGCCCTCTGGGGGCTCCCCTGCCCTCCAGGCAGAGGCTGGCGCTGTGGCCACTCCCGGGGCGTTAGCTGCCAGGGACAGGAACGCCGTCGCCAGTTCGGGGCTGCGCCCTCCTCCCGGACGCGCCGGAGAAGCTGCAGGCCGCCCGAGGGCTGCGGGGAGACGGGGGCTCATGCACCGGGGCCGACAGCGGCCCGGAGAGCGGGCGCTGGGGAAGCTTTGCGTGTATCTGCAGCCGTCGCGAATGAAGCCTCCGCACCGCCTCCTTGATGAGGTTCCCCGAGAGCACCAGCTGCTGCAGGAGCCGGTGCGGGTCGTCGTCGCCGGTGCGGGATTCGGGCTGGGGCCCGCGTCGCTGCTGGAGGCGGCGGGAGGCGGCGGCGCCCCGCAGCCACCCCCGCCGGCACGGGCCCGACAGCGGCTGCGGGGCGGCCCGCTTGTCCGCTCCCGAGGGCCCGTCAAGGCCGGGCTGAGGGGCCAGCGGCGACAACGCGCTGGGGCCCGCGGCGAGCTCGGCCACGAAGTAGGGCGCAGCCCGACCCCGCACGCGGCCGCGGTCCCCGAGGGCGCAGCGCAGGGCCCCCGGGGGCGCCGGGCCCACCGCCTCGGCCGGCGCGGGCGGCAGAAGCAGCGGCAGCGCGGGGGGCCGGGCCTTGTCCGCCCGCACGGCCGCCGGGGGCCGCGGGGGCTGCGGCGGCGGCCCCGGGGGCGCGCACGGGGAGGCCGGGCTGTCCTGCGCCGCGTCCAGCTGCAGCGTCTCGCCGATCTGGGCCACCAGCAGGTCCACCTCGCCCGAGCCGCCCAGCGTCACCGACTGCTCCAGCAGGAGGAAGCTGTCCTCCTCCTCCTCCTCCGCCTCCCCCTCCGCTTCCTCGCCGGCTTCCTCTTCCTCCTCCCTCCGGCACGGCATGGCCCCCCGCCCGGGCACCCGGCGCTGTGCGGCCGGCGCTGGCGGCTCGGCGGCCGGCGGGGCTCGGAGGGCCGCGGGGCGCGGGGCGCGGGGCGGGGGCCGACGCGGGGGCGAGGCCGGGGCCGGGGCCGGGGCCGGGCCGGGCCGGGCCGGGGCGGACGCGGAAGCCGGAGCCCGCCAGGCACTCGCGCCGCGCGCCTGCAGCAGCGGGAGCCGGAATCCTACCGGCTCGGGTTGATTTGTAAACAATGGGTGACGTCGCGGCCGGGCCCTACCACCGCGCCGGGCCGGGGGGGCGGGGTACGGCTGGGGGCGGGGCGCCCTCCCGGCCGGGGCGCAGGGTGAAGCCCAGCAGCTTCCGAGCTGCCCCACCCCGAGTGCTGCGTGCAGGGGGGCGCGGGGGTGCGGATCGTCGCTCTGTCAGCCGGGCGTGGTTGGCATTTCCCGAAAATGAACACCCGCGTGGACGCGGTTGGTTTCTTCCACACACCAGCACAGACACTTACACCCACACACTCTCCTCCTCTAGGCGCGTCAACTCGTCTGGTTTTGGCATTTGCACTTTGGAGGTCCGGGTGCCAGCGTCTGGGAAGGGCTGCCCCGGCGAGCGAGGCGCGGGCGGAGATCTGAGGCTCGGGATCGGTCCGGAGATTAGGGAAACAAGGCTGACAGGGACGGAAAGGAAGACCGGGACCTCGTAGTTGGATGGGGTCGGGGCGTGGGGAAGCGGTGGCAGCGTTAGAATTGGCAGGGAAAGGCCCGATGAATGCTTCTTGACCCGGAGCATGGGTATATGCGGGCCTGGACTAGGGCTGGCCTTCCTGGAGAGGAGGAGGTCGTTGGTCTTGGGCGGGGTGTGAGCTGAGCTAGAAAGTTCTTTTAAGAATGCCTCAGCAGCTGGGGAGTGTCTTCTCTGAAGGGGAAGCAGGAGAGGAAAACGAGTTGTTTGGATGGTAATGGAGATATGGATCCGTTTAACTCTTCAAGATATCATGGTTGGCTTAATGATTAACCAAGACTTCTTTTTTTTTTTTTTTTTAAAGGAAGAGAGATGGAAAAATGATCCCTTACTCTCTTGTTGCCTGGAGGTATTAGACTTATTCAGAAATCCCAAATCAGTGACGCCTGAGTGGCTCGGTGGTGAGCGTCTCCCTTCAGCTCAGGGTGTGATCCCGGAGTTCCCAGATGGAGTCCCACATCTTGCTCCCTTCAGGGAGCCTGCTTGCTTCTCCCTCTGCCTATGTCTCTGTGTGTCTCATGAATGAATAAATAAAACCTTCTTTAAAAATCTCCAATCAGACCTCACTTTCAAACTCTACACTTGTAGATGGACTTTTGGTGGCCCAGTCTTTAAGAGCCAACCAGGGGAGATATATTAGCAGGCTAAGAAAAATATTCAAAACCGGATTATGGTGATGATTGAATAACTTAGTAAATTTACTGAAAATTATTGAATGTTCTCTTAAAATGAATGAATTTCATATATAAAATTATATGTCCATAAAGCTGTTTTTAAAACTAGCCATGATGGGATGCGTATACACACAAATACAGAAACCAGGCTGTAGGGAGCTACTTTATTTATTTATTTATTTATTTATTTATTTATTTTTGAATATATTTTTTTAAGATTTTATTTATTTATTCATGAGAGACACATGGAGAGAGAGGCAGAGACCCAGGCAGAGGGAGAGGCAGGCTTCCATGCAGGGAGCCTGACGTGGGACTCGATTCAGGGTCTCCAGGATCACACCTTGGGCCGAAGGCGGCACTAAACCTCTGAGTAGCCGCCTCTGAGCTACTTTAGAACACCCAGCAAGAGAGGAGTCAAATTGATAAAGGGAGTGCAGAGGAAGAGACTGGAGCCTGGGGTCCAGATAAAGAGAAACAGGGGTCTTGGTGGGCAGTTTCAAGATGGGTAATTACAGGAGCAAACCTTTAGGGAGAGATGGGATGGAGGCAATAGATGGGTAGTGGTTTAAAAAGAGTTGGAATAGGGACCCCTGGGTGGTTGAGCGGTTGAGCCTGTCTGCCTTCGGCTCAGGGCGTGATCCATATCCCGCTCCTTGCTTGGAGCCTGCTTCTCCTGTCTCTGCCTCTCTCTCTGCCTCTCTCTGTGTCTCTCATGAATAAGTAAGTAAAATCTTTAAAAAAAAATTAAAAAATAAAAAGAATTGGGGTATTCTTGCCAAGTGAGGAGAAGAATGTAGAAATAAAGGAAGAGGCAGTTTGAAGAAAGCCAGTGAATTTTTAAATCTTGGAAATCTGGACTTCTACAGAGTGTCATAAAATTCATTGCCTCTTTTTAGTAGATGCTGTAGGATTTTCTCTCTCTATGTATATGATCATAATATCTACACATAAAGATAGTTTTACTTCTTTCTTTCTAGTCTGGATGCCTTTTATCTTTCCTTCCTAGTTGCAGAGCTAGAACCCCTAGAACAACAAGGAGTAGAAATGGTGAGGGCAGATATCCATGTCTTGTTCCTGATCACAGGGGAAAGCATTCAGTCTTTTATCATCAAGTATAATGTTGGCTGTAGGTTTTCCTAAAAAGATGGCTTCATCAGATTGATAACATTCCCTTCTATTCCTGGTTCTCTGATAATTTTTTTTTCATTGTGAAAGAGCCATCCCCTCATTTTAAATCATTATTCATTTGAAAGTATGGTCAAGACATTTATTAGCTACAGTATTCTGAGCCTATTTATTTATTTAGCCTAATTATTTAAACATTTAAGATAGTTGTAGAGGGATCCCTAGGTGGCGCAGCGGTTTGGCGCCTGCCTTCGGCCTAGGGCGCGATCCTGGAGACCCGGGATCGAATCCCACATCGGGCTCCCAGTGCATGGAGCCTGCTTCTCCCTCTGCCTGTGTGTCTGCCTCTCTCTCTCTCTCTCTGTGACTATCATAAATAAATAAAAATTAAAAAAAAATAAAAGCAATCTACTTTCCTTTATAAAAAAAAAATAAATAAGATAGTTGTAGAAATAATTAGTAGCAGCTTACAATCTGTGCTTTTATTTTTTGGTTCAAATGTTGTAAGCCTCATCATCATTTTAGATATGAAAAATAGTACAGCCACTTTGGGAAGAGGCCTGGCAGTTTCTTACAAAGCTGAACGTATACTTACCCTCTAATAGAATTTCAATCCTAGGCATTTACCTAAGAGAAATAAAAGCATAAGTTCACATCCCGGCCTATGGCCAATGATGAGCATAGCAGCTTTATTCATAAAAGCTGGAAACAGCGTAAAAACAGCAGCTCCGGTGTTTATCAGCAGGTGAATGGATAAACGACGGTACACCCACATGATCATGGTGGCGGAAAACTCTTCAGCAACCAAAAAGACTGGAGTATTGCTACATGTGGTAACATGAATGAATCTCAAAAACAGTATGCTGGGGCAGCCCGGGTGGCTCAGCGATTTAGCGCCGCCTTCAGCCCAGGGCCTGATCCTGGAGACCCAGAATCAAGTACCACATCAGGCTCCCTGCCAGGAGCCTGTTTCTCCCTCTGCCTATGTCTCTGCCTCTCTCTCTCTCTGTCTGTCTCTCATGGATAAATAAATAAAATCTTAAAAAAAAACTAAAACCAGTATGCTGAGTGAAAAGAAGGAGAACATACTGTATGATTCTGCTTATACGAAGGCAAAATTAATTTTTGGTGAAAAAATCAGAAGATAGATTGCCTTTGGAGAGGGTGGGGTGGGGGCAAGGACTGATCTGAAAGAGGCCTGGTGGTTGGGTTTCACAGGCATGTGCCTGTGTTAAAACCCATTGAATCGGGATAGCCTGGGTGGCTCAGCGGTTTAGCACCGCCTTCAGCCCAGGGCCTGATCCTGGAGACCTGGGATCGAGTCCCACATCAGGCTCTCTGCATGGAGCCTGCTTCTCCCTCTGCCTGTGTCTCTGTCTCTCTCTCTCTCTGTCTCCCATGGATAAATAAATAAAATGCTTTTAAAAAAACTCATTGAATCGTACTTTAGAATTCATTGTATGTATATTTTACCTGAAAAGAAAAAAACTAAATAAATACTGGAATTCTAGTCAATAGACATACTAGTGAGTTTAGAGGTGAGGTGTACTGATGTTTGCAATTTATTCTCAAGTGTACACAAATTGAGATGGAGTACTGTGCTGTTAGAAGGATGCTTAAGAGAGAAGACAATAGATATATGGGAAAGCATGAATAGTGAAATAACGTTACATATGACCCAGCAATTCCACTCCTTAGATATGTACCTGAGAGAATTGGAAACATATGTCCACACAAAAAAATTGCACAGAAACATTCATGGCAATATTTGGAAGAGCCAAAAAGAACAACCCAAATGTTTATTAGCTACTGAATGGAAGAATGAAATATTGTCTGTTCATATAATATACTATTATTCACCATTGAGAAGGAATGAAGTACTGTTATATGCTACAACATGAGTGAAACTTGAAGAAGACTAATGCTAAATGAAAGAAATGAAACACAAAAGGCCTCATACGGTATGACTCTATTTCTATGAAATTTGCAGAAAAGACAAACCCGTAGAGACAGTAGATTAATGGTTGACAGGGGATGGGAAGAGGGAATTAGGGCTAAGTGCTAATGGGTAAGGGGTTTCTTCTGGCGTGATGAAAACATTTTGGAATTGGTGATGATGTATGTATAATGCAGCAAATATATTAAAAGCTACAAGTGTACGCTTCAAAAGCATATATGTCATTTTTTTTCTTTTTAGATTTTATTTATTTATTCATGAGAGACAGAGAGAGGCAGAGACATAGGCAGAGGGAGAAGAAAGCTCCCTGTGGAGAGCCCGATGTGGGACTCCATCCCAGGACCCCGGGATCACGATCTAAACCAAAGACAGGGGATCCCTGGGTGGCGCAGCGGTTTGGCGCCTGCCTTTGGCCCAGGGCGCGATCCTGGAGCCCCGGGATCGAATCCCACATCAGGCTCCCCGTGCATGGAGCCCGCTTCTCCCTCTGCCTATGTCTCTGCCTCTCTCTCTCTCTCTCTGTGACTATCATAAATAAATAAAAATTAAAAAAAAATAAACCAAAGACAGATGCTCCACCACTGAGTCACCCTGGTGCCCCTATGTCAATTATTTAAACACTAAGAAATATTAATGGTAGAATCTAAGTGCTGGGTAAATAGGTCAAAGTTCATGGTCAAAGTCTTTCAATTCTGTTGACTGAAAATTTTTAGAATCAAATGCTAGCAAAAAATAAGCCACCCATAAGAGCTGATTAATTTTATGACTAGCTCTGCCCAATGCCTGGAGGGGCTTAGGGCTAACCACTGGGAAGGAAGGGAGCGGGGAGACACCCAGCTGCCTGTCACGTTGCCTGTCGCCCAGCAGGGGAACTGTGTAGACTCATTTTCCAGGGCAGAGAGGATGATGCTGCAGGTTGATTAAGTTCTTGCCCCCACTATGGAGGATTTCAAAGTAGGTGGCAAGATTGGGGCTTGACACTGTTTTCAGAGGCCAGCAGCATCCCTGAGTGCTGAGCCATGGGCCTCTGCAGCATCAAGGCAGACCTCTTTCCCAGTCCCTTCCTCGTTGCCCTGCGCCCAGAGCAAGAGGCTCTAGGAGCTGAGCTGGTTGGGGAGAAGGGATTTGCACAGAGAATTTAAGAGATTAGGGGATTCACACTGTGATGCAAAGGTGCTAATGAGATATTAAACACCTCACAGTAGAGTAGCACCTGAGGAAACTGGAAACAGAAATCAGAACTTGAAAATGTGGGCAGCCCTGGTGGCGCAGCGGTTTAGCGCCGCCTGCAGCCCAGGGCGTGATCCTGGAGACCCAGGATTGAGTCCCGCATCGGGCTCCCTGCATGGAGCCTGCTTCTCCCTCTGCCTGTGTCTCTGCCTCTCTCTCTCTCTCTCTCTCTCTCTCTCTCTCTCTCTCCCTCTGCATCTCTATGGAAAAAAAGAAAAAAAGAAACTTGAAAATGTCTTGAGGCTGCTGATAGGAAAGGAAAGATAACTGGCCCCTGGTTAAACAGGGTGCTGGGACCAGTGGGGTCTGTAACTTGGTAGTCAAACTGGATACACAGCTTTGAGCTCACATTGGTGTAGCAGTGTGAAATATTTTGCCATTTGTAAAAGTAGAAAGGACTCAAGACAGGATGAGGTTGAGAGAGACACAGACCAGGTGGAGGCTTGAGTAGTACACTGAGTGGGATGGGGTTCCCTCCAAATTCCTGTCTGATGGGAACCTGGAAATGGGACCTTATTTGAAAAGATCTCTGCAGATGTAATTTAGTTGAGGTGAGGTCAGAGTGGATTGGATGGGCTTTAATGCAGTGGCTAGTATCCTTATAAAAGAGGGAAATTTGGACACAGAAACAACACAGGGAGAATGCCAATGTGTCTACAGAGGCAGAGTTTGGAGAGATGCTGCCGCCAGCCTGGGAACATTAAGGATTGGCAGCAATCGCCAGAAGCGTACAGAGAGCATGGAGCAGCCTCTCCCACGGAGTCCCCAAGAAGGAACCAACTCTACTACTTGACACCTTGATATTCAACTTTTGGCCTCCAAAACTGTGAGAGAATCAATTTCTATTGTTTTAAGGCACCAGGTTTCTGGAAATTTATTACAGCAGTCATAGGGAACTAGAGAGAGGAATTTTAAGAAATTGCGTACAATGTATAATCCATGGAGAAATTTATTGAAGCTTCTGGGGAGTTCTGAGAATCAGTGGAAAAAGTGAAGGGCTGAGGGCCTCTGTGCTAGCTGTTGGGTTATGCTAGACCCAGCGACATCTACCATTGGAACAGGAATAAAGACCAAAGAAATAAAAGACAAGGGGGCAATAAACTCTTATTGTGTGTTCATCATAGGTAAAAAGTGATCATATCATATTCTCCCTTGTTGATGCCAACCAGAAACTTTTTTTAAAAAGATTTTATTTATTTATTCATGAGTGACAGAGAGAGAGAGAGGCAGAGACACAGGCAGAGCAAGAAGCAGGCTCCATGTAGGGAGCCCGATGTGGGACTTGATCCCAGGACTCCAGGATTACACCCTGGGCCGAAGGTAGGCGCCAAACCGCTGAGCCACCCAGGGATCCCTCAGAAACTTTTTTTAAAAAAAGATTTTATTTATTTATTCATGAGAGACACAGAGAGAGGCAGAGGCACAGGCAGAGGGAGAAGCAGGCTCCCCGCAGAGAGCCAGATGTGGGACTCAATCCTGGGATTCCAGGATCATGACCTGAGCTGAAGGCAGACGCTCAATCACTGAGCCACCCAGGCATCCCAACTGGAAACTTTTTAACAATAATGCTAGCATAATCAGAAAACCTGCACGGATCCCTGGCTGGCTCAGTTAAGCATCAAGCTCTTGATTTTGGCTCAGGTCATGATCTCGGGGATGTGTGATTAAGCCCTGCTTCAGGCTCCACGCCAGCAGTGGAGCCTGCTTAAGATTCTCTCTCTACCCCCTTACCACCTGCTCTCTCTTTCTCTCTCTCAATCTCTCTCTAAAAAACAACAACAAGGAGGGGTGCCTGGGTGGCTCAATGGTTGAATGTCTCCTTCGGCTCAGGACATGATCATGGGATCCTGGGATCCTGGGATCGAGTCCCACATTGGGCTCCCTGCAGGGAGCCTGCCTCTCCCTCTGCCTATGTCTCTTCTTCTCTCTTTGTGTCTCTCATGAATAAATAAATAAAATCTTTAAAATAACAACAACAAGGAAGTCTTCAAAGGTGCTTTGGGAGCAGTGCCAGCCAAGCAGGCCTATGAGAAGTACTCAGATCAGGAGCTAAAGCAGAACATGATAGTAGCTACCACATACTGATTATTCTTTTTTTTTTTTTATTGATTATTCTTTTTAACAGTTTTATTGAGATATAATTTACATACCATAAAATCCACCCATTTAAATTGTACAGCTCAGTGGCTTTTAGTATATTTCTGGAGTTGTGCAGCCATCACCATAATGTAACTTAAGAACATTTGGATCACCCCCAAAAGAAACTTTGTACCTACTAACTACACCAAAAAAGTACTTTACAGATATTATTTCCTTTAGTTTTCCAATAACCTCTGAGTTTGGGTTTATCCTCTTTATGGCTAGGAAAACCAAGGCCTAAAGATAAGAAAACTTGCCCACAATCACACAGACTTCCCATTCCAAAACCAAGATTCAAACTCAGTTTTGGATGATGCCAAAACCAGCCCTTCTCAAACCACTACCTACATGCTGTTACCCAGGTCCTGCAACCTGGTCTTTTGACTCTGCCAGTTTTTATTCCTCCAGGCCTTTGGTGCCTCTGTCAGTAGTCATGCCCTATTTCTGGTCCTTTTGCTGATGTCCTTTGTGTTTCCTTGACAGGGCTCATGCAACTTGTGTCTGGACCCTAGCCTCCTATCCTTTAATCCACTCTTCTGGTAGATCAACTTCCTAATGCCCAATGCTGCCACTCTGAATATGTCCACATTGGCTCCTGAGTAAAACCCTCAGCTTCTTAGCACAGTATCTAGGACTCTCAGAGACCTGCCCCTGATCTACTCTTCCAACCTTCTCTTGTCCTCCACCCCCACAGAAATTCATTGCTACAGTCAGATTGGGCCCTTGTCAACTTCCAAACACACCTAATATGTTCCTGTCTCCCATGTTTGGGCCTGTTCTTTGTACAGAGAATGCCTTCTCCCAGATCTCCAGCCATCTAAGTCTTGCTCAGGCCATGAAGCTCCTTCATGAAGCTGTCTCTATTCTCCCAAGTGGGTGGTGGTTCCTCCACCCTCCACTCTCCTATCCCATTCAGTTCCCTTAATGGTGCTCTTATAACATTCTTCATTTCAATAGTTACTTGGGCTGGTCTCAACTAGAAGACCCTTGAGCCTGGAGGTTAGAGTCTTCTGATTGGCTAGGGCTGAGTTGTTTGCCTACCTCTATAGCCAGATCCAAAAACTCATACTGAGATAGGGAAGCAGAGGACCCTTTAAGAGATTCTGGGTACATCAAAACAAAACCTACATCCAGTATTGGCAGGACGTGATTTTTCCACAAGGCCTGAGTAACCTCATTGTTTCATTTATTACTTCTTTGATTTAATTAATTCATTTTGTTTCTTTATTCATTCAACAAATAATTGGATAAACAAAACCAAATATAGTCCTTAACTCACAGAGCTTACAGTCTAGTGGGGTAAGCCAAAACTAATAAAAAAAATCTATAAACAAATTTAGAAATGCAGTGATGGTAATCTGAGACACAACTGAGTCTGCCAGAAGGTTTTCATGTTTCCTAATCCAAATGGCTATGTGAAGTTGTATTAACTGGGCAAATAAGCCTTTTTATTTCACAATTAGAAGTGGTCCTTTACATTCACATGTTCCAAAAGAAGTACCCTTGGATTTAATTCACAGTGAACTGTGAATAAATGAACGAATGAATAAGCAAGGCAGTTCTGTCTTCCTACATCCTTGAAAGAAGATGGATCATATCATTGGGGATGATTGTACAGGCCGACAGGAGGCTGAAGGACAGTTTCCTTTACATTCTGATTTTGAATGGGGGAATCTTGGAAGCTGACTCTGAAGCCTCCAGCCTAGAGAACAAATAGGTAGGGAAAGGCTTGGGGCCTTTTCTGACCTTCACTCTGCTTCCTGATAGGTATAGACTTTAGGTGCAAAGTTTCTCTCCAGACCAAAACAATCCCCCTGAGAATGGGTTATAATGGCAGCAAAAAGGATCCCTCCGGGCCTCAGCTCACATGACTGTGGAGATAACACCCAAAGCAGGGAGTTCATAATGTACCTGCCCGTTCCTGAACATCACATATATGTTACTGCTTTGAAACTTACCAACACTGGGGCCTCCTGACCTGAGGTCTGGGTGTTTTTGATTAGAGGGCCAGAAAGATAGCAATTCAAAATGATTTGGTCAGTTTTCAGAACTTTCAACTCACCCTGCAAGACTCAGGACCACCCCAAGTTTCCCTCAGATCCAGCCCCTGCACTGGGCCTGGCTGCTTGCGGTACTTTCACAATGCTGCTCTGAGTTTGTTTCTTGCCTCTCTTGAGGCACAGCCTGAGGTAGGATTCCTGGCTCAGTGTTCAACGCTGAGTTCAGTGCCTGACAGATGGTGAATCGCAATCACAAATGCTCTGTGACTGCATGTACTTCCAGTGTTTTCTCTCTGCCAGCCTTTTGCCAGTGATCTGTTTCCCAGCTTGTTATCCTGGCTGGGGCAAACGACCCCCAGAGTTTTCCTCCTGGGGTTCCAGCCCTCACCTAGGTCATTTTTGGCTGCACAGAATTGGTTCCTCTTCTCTCCACCTCATTGAGTTCCCTCCACCACTCACCCTGTGGCCAGTCTTGAAGAGAATTCTGCAGCAAAGCTGAAGATAGTTTTCTTTTTCTTTTCTTTTTCTTTTTTGCATATGGAATAATATAGGTATTAGTCTATGGTGTGTCTGAAGGAGACTGAATGGTTAAGCTTTGCCCCAGCCCACAATAAACAGGTGTCCCAGGAAGCAAGAAATTGGGAATGATTTGTAGCACACATTTGTCTTTTAAAATTTTCCCCCTTTTGTGGGTAATTCCCCACTGGAAGAACTTTGGTGGGAAAAAGGCTCTTTTTCTGGCAGAAAGGTAGAGGCAGGTGACTGTGGTCCAGCCAATCAGATGTTCTCACCCATGACTCTTTCTCTCCAAGAAGTGATGCAGAGACCCAAGGACGGATGGGAAAACAGTAGAGGGGTGACTAGGCTGAGTCAAATGGCACTGAATGGTGTGAACTTGGCTGGGTTTCTGGCTCCCGAGCCCCCTTCTTTCCTGCCAGCTCTTCAACCTAGTACCCTTCCAACAAATCCAGTTTCCATTCTGTGAGCCCAAGTAAGTTTCCAGTGCTTGCAATCCAGACTGACATAAACCTATTTTATGTCTGGAGGAGGTGGTTTAAATAAATTGGGGAGCATCTGTGAAGTAGGATACTGGGGCAGCTCGGGTGGCTCAGTGGTTTAGTGCTGCCTTCGGCCCATGTTGTGATCCTGGAGACCCAGGATCGAGTCCCACATCAGCCTCCCTGCATGGAGCCTGCTTCTCCCTCTGTCTCTCTCACTCTGTGTCTCTCATGAATAAATAAATAAAATCTTAAAAAAAAAATGAAGTAGGATACTACACAGCAGTTCAAAAGGGTAATGACAGGTCTCTATGTACTGCCATAGATCTCTGAGATGCACCTGTAAAGTTAAATATATCACAATTTATCTAAAAATTAAGGGGTGCCTGGCTGGCTCATTTGGTAGAGCATGACTCTTGATCTTGCCATCATGAATTCAAGCCCCATGTTGGGTATATAGATTACTGAAAAAGACTAACTTGGAAAAAAAAAAGGAAAGAAATGCCTCAAGAGAAGGACTTTGTTTTGTTCACACCTATATTTCCAGGCCTATAACAGTGCCTAGCACATAGTAGGCATTCAACAAATATTTTTTGAATTAATGTACTATACAGGAAAAGATCTGGAAAGACACATATTAAACTGAAAATGGTGTTTTCTTAGAGGATGGACTATAATGTAGGGATGGTTGACAAGGGAGATTTTATCTGTTATTTCTTTTTTCTTTTCTTTCTTTCTTTCTTTCTTTCTTTCTTTCTTTCTTTTTTTTTTTTTACAAGGGAGATGTCTTCATGTATTATTTGTGTAATTAAACAATATAAAAAGATGTTTGAAGTTCGTTGCGGGATAGATAGAGGGATGTGTGATGACATTTGTGGCAGTCTCAAATCCATGCCCTGGGTCTTATACCTTCCTTTGGAGCCCTGGCCTTCTTCCTATCTCCATACTTCTGAATTCCTCGGGGTCTTTTTCTGCTTTAATATTTAGTCCTCTAACCTGCCTTCTGTTGTATGCGACTTATGTGTGTGTTCATTTTATCTCCTTGAGTCTGTAACTCCTGGAGGGCTGGGGCCACTCTTCTGTGACCTTTTTGTTCAGCTAGACTGTTGGAAACAAGATGACTTCCTGAACTTTTCATGAATACCTGCTGTACAGCCATGCTTATCACCAGGCTGGCAATCAGTACTAAGATAGAATAAGGATGATTTCAGAGGAGCCATGACACCCTTGCAGAAACAGGTCAGGCTTGTTGGCTGGGGAGTACTTACAGTACTCGGCAACAATACTTGTTTTTAATCAGAAGTCACAGCAGAGTAGCTGGTTTAGAGGAGAAACACTCTCCTCTCCAGGGTAACTGATTAAACTGTAACTATAAGTGTAATGTATGGTCCTTATCACACAGCAATGGAGATAGAAGTGTTATCTGAGAAGGGAGTTTAGCATTCTTAACATTCATCACATTACCTTGAACATATATCTAGTCTTAGTATGTGCCAGACATGGTGCTAAGCAGCTTTTCAGAAATTATCTCATTTAAATTTTTATAATACTGCTCTGAGAATTATTATTATCCTCATTTTACAGAGGAGGAAAAGGAATCAGAAACTTAAGTAAATTTTTGGTCACACAGAAGTAATGGAACTAGGATTTGAAAGCAGGCTTACTGACTCCAGAACCCAGGCTCTTAACTATGTGCTGCATTCCTTCAAACATGAAGGACTTTGTATAAAATGTCATCCAAACAGATAAACCAGAAATAGAGCTGTGTGGTATTCTACCCGGTTATAGCAGTAATACTTTAAAATTTTGGACATTTCTTCTGTGTGAAAGCATCATTTTAGTCCAATCAGTCAGTCAACTGATGCTGGGTATCGGGGTGTGAGGACAAAAACTTGTTCATACTTTGGAGAAATCCTTTGCAGAATTTGAGCCTTGTATTCCTTGCTTTGTATATGACCAAATATGCAGACTGGATTTTCCAAGGCTGTCTCGGGTTCAATGAATAATTTCACTGATACATGTTTGTTGAATTTTGTGTTTCTTTTCATGTATTTGCTCAATAAAGATAATCTGTTAAACCTAAAGTGCAGGGATGACTGGGTGGCTCAGTGGTTTAGTGCCTGCCTTTGGCCTAGGGCATGATCCTGAAGTCCGGGGATCAAGTCCCACATTGGGCTCCCTGAATGGAGCCTGCTTCTCCCTCTGCCTCTCTCTGTGTGTCTTTCATGAATAAATAAATAAGATCTTTTTTTTTTTTTTTAAACTTTTATTTATTTATGATAGTCACACAGGGAGAGAGAGAGAGAGGCAGAGACATAGGCAGAGGGAGAAGCAGGCTCCGTGCACCGGGAGCCTGACGTGGGATTCGATCCTGGGTCTCCAGGATCACGCCCTGGGCCAAAGGCAGGCGCCAAACCGCTGCGCCACCCAGGGATCCCAATAAATAAGATCTTAAAAAAGAATCTGTTAAACATAAAATGCAGAATAAACATAAAATAAAGCAATTTTATTTTGACACTTTCATCAAACTTTTAATATGAATTCATCAATTGAAATAACCTATTGGAACATGTGATTCAATTTTTATTTTGGATCATATAATCTGAGGACTTGTTTATTCATTTGTTTAGAAACTATTTATGAAAGGTGACTATGTGCCAGAAGCCATGGGAAGCAAAATAGATGTAGGCTTTGCCCATGTGTGCTAGGAAGGCTAGTTGGGAACCATCACGTGAAATAAGTAGGCACACAAGGAACTTTACAGGGAAGTTTGTTCAGACACTGAAACACAGGCGGGGAAGAGCTTAGTGAAGGAGGAGAATCCTGGGAAAACCTCAGGTGAAAGCAAGTCAGAAGGAATTCCAGGAAATATATCCCTAGAAAAATCCAGCATGGTAAAACAGTACAGAAAAAAACTTAATGCTTTAAGTTTACAATGTTCTCACATCTGTTGCTTCCGTTAATTCTCATCAGAAGCCTATGAATCAGGGAAGGCAAGCATAATTATGATTATTTCTATTGCTAAACATTGGGATCCCTGGGTGGCGCAGCGGTTTGGCGCCTGCCTTTGGCCCAGGGCGCGATCCTGGAGACGCGGGATCGAATCCCACGTCGGGCTCCCGGTGCATGGAGCCTGCTTCTCCCTCTGCCTGTGTCTCTGCCTCTCTCTCTCTCTCTCTGTGTGACTATCATTAAAAAAAAAAAAAAAAAAAATCATTACTAAACATTAAAGCTCAGCCAGGGACAAAGCTATGCCGCTTTTGTATCCTTGTTTCAGACAAGGCAAAGCCTGTGGGTTCTCTGGGTAGCCGGAAGGGAGCATGTAGAAAGAAGCAGAAGTGACGACCCCTACTATGCTGTGTGGCTATCTGAAAAAAAGCAGGCTGTGAAAGGGATTATAGGCGAAAGGAGAGAAAATGAGTGGGAAATATCAGGGAGGGTGACAGAACATGAAGGACTCCTAATTCTGGGAAACGAACTAGGGGTAGTGGAAGGGGAGGTGGGCGGGGGGATGGGGTGACCGGGTGACGGGCACTGGGGGGGGGGCACTTGACGGGATGAGCACTGGGTGTTATATGTTGGCAAATCGAAGTCCAATAAAAAATATACAGAAAAAAAAAAGCAGGCTGTGAACGAAATATAATAAATAGTTAAGTACTTCTTGGTGGCAGCGTTATACCTACTCTTCTTGGCATCTGTGTCAAGACAGAACACGAATCTAGCATTTTAGAGAGTTGTTCAATTTAGACAGTTGTGTAATTCTGAGATTTCATATCCAGACACAATCTGAGCGGAGTCTAGGGATTTGTGACCAGATCTTCATGGGTGGAATTAAAACAAGACACTACAACTCCCAGCAGGCCTCGGGGGCAGCGTCTCCTCCCTGACCCTTTTCCGCCCCGGCTGGGGGTGACCAATAACCGTTGGTTATTTGAATAGACCAATGATACCATGGAACTGTTTAGCCACCCAATCGCATGGAAGAGGGGGGAAACACCTTAGCCAATCCAAAGGCGTGGGGGCGGGGCCGGAGATGGGAGCTGTGAAAGAAGTTTGCTGACTAAGATGGCGACTGAGGCGCAAAGTGAAGGGGAGGTGCCAGCCCGCGATTCTCGCCCGAGGTGAGCCGAGTTCTTGGTCCAGCTGCCTAGGAAACGAGGCCGTGGGCTGGTCGTACTGACGCTTTTCCTTTGGGTCCTGGTGACCCAGTGGGGCCGGGCTTTGTTCCTTCCTCCTCCGGCGTTTCGCCTCCTTACGCCCGCTCTCTGGCCCAGGAACTGAGATCCAGCCTGGCCTCGGCGTGGTCCCGCTGATGCTGGACCGAGGTCCGCCCGTGTGGTGGCTGCGGACCCTCCCGGTGCCGCTGCGCGGAGACCCTGCTTGGTGGTGAGGAAACTCACGTCCAGAGCTGTTAAGCGGATTCCCTAACGTCACACAGGGCTGGGAGACAGCTCTGTTACACTTTCCAATCTGCTTCGAGGCAGTACGTCTTGAACCCGATCAAGGGTTGGACTGTCCGTTGGAAATGGGTCTGAGTTCTTGGGCCAATTAAAACGAATTTTTAAAAATTTTGTATTGTGGTTTCGAATGCTTACCACGAGTTCTACCCTCTTAGGAAATTTTTAGTGTGCCTGACAGCATTGTGGACTATAGGTGCAGTGTTGTACAGCCTATCTCAAGAGCTTAGTCTTGCTTAACGGTTACTTTATGCCTCTTAAGTAGGAAGTCCCCATTTTCTCTCTCCTGGCCCCTGGCAACCAGCATTCCACTCTTTCATTCAATGAATTTGACTATTGTAAATAATCTCCTATCGGTGGATACCACATATATGTAAGTGGAATCATTTGCCTTCCTGTAACTGGCTTATTTTACTTAGCGTAATGTTCGTAAGGTTCATCCATGTTGTCCCCTATTGCAGAATGTTCTTCTTTTTCAAATAAAAAAATACATGAGAGCGAGGGAACAAGAGAGCATAAGCAGGGGGAGGAGCTGAAGGAGGAGAATGGGACTCCCCCTTGAGCAGGGAGCTCCTTGCAGGGCTCATCCCAGGACCCGGAGATCATGACCTGAGCCAAAGGCAGACGGTTAACTGACTGAGCCAGCCACCCAGGCAGCCCACAGAATTTTCTTTTTTAAAAGCTGTAATATTCCATTCTATGTATATACCATATTTTGCTCTTCCATTCATCTGCCCATTGCCATTTAAATTGTTTCCAGGATCCCTGAGTGCCTGCCTTGGGCCCGGGGCATGATCCTGGGGTCCTGGGATCCAGTCCCGCTTCGGGCTCCTTGCGAGGATCCTGCTTCTCCCTCTGCCTGGGTCTCTGCCTCTCTCTCTCTGTGTTCCTCATGAATAAATCAATCTTAAAAAAAAAAAAAAGTTGTTCCCATATCTTGGTGATTGTTAATTGTGCCTCAGTGAACACGAGAGTGCTGGTAAATTGTTTGAGATCCTGATTTCAGTACTTTTGGGTAAATGTGCAGAAGCAGGATAACTATAAATAGTTATTCTATTTATAAATTTTTGAGGAGGGATCCCTGGGTGGCGCAGCGGTTTAGCGCCTGCCTTTGGCCCAGGGCGCGATCCTGGAGACCCGGGATCGAATCCCACGTCGGGCTCCCGGTGCATGGAGCCTGCTTCTCCCTCTGCCTGTGTCTCTGCCTCTCTCTCTCTCTCTGTGTGACTATCATAAATAAATAAAAATTTAAAAAAATTAAATTTTCGAGGAACCTTCATACTATTTTACATATCAGCTGCACTATTTTGCATTCCCATCAACAATATACAGAGGTTCCAATTTCTCTACACTTTGGTTGTCTTTTGTTTTTGTTTTTTGTTTTTAATAATAGCCATCCTGACAGGTGTGAGGTGATGACCCACTGTGATAAGGAGCAAAGCAAATAGTCCCAGCCAGAGCAATTAGGCAAGAAAATGGGTTAAAAAGGCTACACAATTGGAAAGGAAGAACTAAAATTGTTCCTGTTTGCAGACAACATGATCTTACATAAAGAAAAGACGAACAGTTAGAACTAATAAATTTAGTAAAGTTGCAACATACAAAGTCAACATACAAAAATCAGTTGCATTTCTATATTTTTGCAATGAGCTATCTAAAAAGGAAATTAGGAAAACAATCCCATTTACAATAGCACCAAAAAGAATAAAATACAGGCTAATTTTTAAACCTCCCTCAGCTTCACTTTCTTAACCTATAATGATGTCTACTCCAGAGAATCTTAATATTAAATTAGAGAGTCCTTTTTGAAGTGCTAGCCCTGAGCCTAGCAGGTAATAACATTCAGTACGTGATAGATTTTCTTTTTCCTGGTGGAACTAAAGAACAGATCAGAGGGATCTGCAGTTTAGAAAAATCATAATTTCTACAGGCATACCAAAATGTACCTTTTCCTAGAAAGAATTTCCAGGTAGTCTTGTTACAGCCTTGAGACCTTAGTTGTCTTAACTGATTAAATATATATTAGAATTTATTTATTTTTTAAAAGATTTTTTAAAAAAATATTCTATCCATTTATTCATGAGAGACCCGGGGGGGGGGGGGAGAGAGAGAGAGAGAGAGAGGCCCAGACACAGGCAGAAGGAGAAGCAGGCTCCATGCAAGGGAGCCTGATGTGGGACTTGATCCTGGGACTCCAGGATCATGACCTGAGCCGAACAAAGGCAGACGCTTAACCGTTGAGCCACCCAGGTGTCCCTATTTTTAAAATATTTTATTTACTTATTCATGAGAGACACACAGAGAGGCAGAGAGATAGGCAGAGGAAGAGGCAGGCTCCCTGCAGGGAGCCCTTTGTGGGACTCCATCCCAGGATCCAGAACCACACTCTGAGCTGAAGGCAGAAGCTCAACCTCTGAGCCACCCAGGCATCTCTATATTAGAATTTATAATAGAGTGAGCTTATTTTCATTGTCTCAGTGTAAAGTGTAAACCCTTTGGTTTGATGTTATTTGGTGCCATTTGTATTGAATAGGAGATTCCAGGTCTTGGGAAGATAGGTTTATGAGTGGAGACTGGATTCCTTTCCTAGCTGAGATGGACATGTTTGATTGAATGTGTCAATATCTTATAAGGAAGAATTTTTCACCACTGGAGGTGCCTATAAAATGGTCGATCATTTTTTGCCTGGAAATTGTAGAGAGGATTGATAAATTCAATCAGCTCGTCTCTCATCCTGCTCTAAAATCTTGAATTGTGATGAGAACCTAAAGACAAAACATTATTCTGTAGCAGGTGGAGTTTGAATTTGCCAACTGAATTTAAAATTTTTAAAAAGAATTTATTTATTCATGAGAGAGAGAGGCAGAGGGAGAAGCAGGCTCCATGCAGGAACCTGGGACTCAGTCCCGGGTCTCCAGGATCACACCCGGGGCTGTAGGCGGCACTAAACAGCTGGGCCGCTGGGGCTGCCCTGAATTTAAATTTTAAGTGCTGGGGATCCCTGGGTGGCTCAGCGGTTTGGCGCCTGCCTTTGGCCCAGGGCGCCATCCTGGAGTCCCGGGTCGAGTCCCACATGGGGCTCCCTGCATGGAGCCTGCTTCTCCCTTGGCCTGTGTCTCTTCCTCTCTCTCTCTCCCTCCCTCTATGTGTATCATAAATAAATAAATAAATAAATAAATAAATAAATAAATAAATAAATAAATAAATCTTTAAATTTTCAGTGCTAGTATTAGTTACATGATCAACACATATTCACAGAATCTCATCTGAATTTGAAACTTTTATTAATTTCATGTTGTAAAAGAGAATTTGGGTTTATGTAAGCCTTTTTTGAGGGCAGGACATATATATTATTATATATTCCCAAAGCTTAGCTTTGTGTAGATGGTCAATACTGAATAAATAATAGTCTTTTGTAATACATAAAATATTCCTTGTGGTGATAAATACCACACAAAGTATTTTTTTTCCCTGCAGATATTAATCTTTCTAATGTTCTGTTGGTGGTGTGGCCCTTTGTATTCATTCCATAAAGAAGAGGAAAGAATGGTCTGATTTGCACAGATCAGTTTTTATTTGCACATTGAATGGAGAATTCTATGCTTGTCCATTAAGAACTAGTTTTCTATTTCTTCATCATTATTTTAAGTCTGCTCCTAGTAATTAGCAATGCTTTTAATTGTTTTAGTCAAAGAAATAAGAAAAAGTTGCTCTGGGGGTGCCTGGGTGGCTCAGTCAGTTAAATATTGACTCTTGGTTTTGGCTCAGGTCATGATTTCAGGGTGGTGACATCAAGCCCTGCTTCCCACTCCATGCTCAGTGTGGATTCTGTCTCTCTTTCCCTGATCCTCCTGCTTGTGTGCTTTCTCTCAAATAAATAAATCTTAAAAAAAAAATTGCTTGGCCTGTAAAGAATTCTATTTTGACCTGTTGATGGTAAACAGCTTTGCCCCTCTTTCTGGTCTTTATCAGGTGGAATAATGCTTTAAAATTGAACTAACTTTAGTTATACCTTCAGGTTACTTTTAAGTGAATAGTTCTAAAGAGGAATCCACAAATAGAAGCTATCCTCTCTACCAATAGCAATATAAAAATAGTTAAGACTCTCTGAGGCCAAAGAGAGAAAAAGCTAAAGCAGGAAAGGAATTAGAGCCACCTCCCCACATAATTGGCAGTAGAGAAATACAGCTCAGTACTTTTGGATTGAAAAGATATATAAAAATTAAAGTGCTAACTATTATTAGATGAGGAGGGGAAATTGATGACAAAGAGTCACAGGCTTTTTAACCTCAATATTCACAGGGAAAAAAAGAAACCTGCTGTGAACCAGGAAAAGCAAACAGGAGTATATACAGGGTTGGAGGGAAGAAGCAAAGCAAGCCGTTGTAGTGATAGTATTTGTCATAAGTTGGTGACAGCAGTGTCCAAGTTTTGAGGCTCAAGCCTGCTCCTAGAATTTAGGAACAGCAGGAAGCTTAGGAACAGACTGCTGGATGCTTGCATGCCATTTTCAAAGTGTTTTTGGAGGATAAAGAAGGTGCCTTTAGATCTGTGGGGAAAGGGTCCTGCATTCTTCTAATTTACATACACTGTAGAGTATGGAATAGGGTTACTAAACACATAATTTCCTGAAGACTTCTTCTTTTTTTTTTTTTTTTTTTTTTTAAGATTTTATCTATTTATTCACAAGAGATACACAGAGAGTGGTAGAGACATAGGCAGAGGGAGGAGAAGCAGGCTCCATGCAGGGAGCCCGATGTGGGACTCCATCCGGAACTCCAGGATCACGCCCTGAACCAAAAACAGATGCCTATTTGCTGAGCCACCCAGGGGTCCCTCCTGAAGACTTTTTGTTATATTGTTCTTTCTCTAAAAAGTAGTGTGGCCTTCAAGAAAAGTGATAGATGGAACCTTTACTGATCCTAGGAAGACTTCCCTGTTCTCATATGCACAAGTGGGAAAACATGATTTAAAATATCTGAATCTGGGGGCAGCCGCGGTGGTGCAGCGGTTGAGCGCCGCCTGCAGTCCGGGGTGTGATCCTGAAGACCCAGAATCAAGTCCTGCGTCGGGCTCTCTGCGTAGAGCCTGCTTCTCCCTCTGCCTGTGTCTTTGCCTCTCTCTCTCTGTGCCTCTCATGAATAAATAAATAAAAATCTTAAAAAAAAAAATCTGAATCTGGTTTTGTATTTGTGCTGTCAAATCTTACCTGAAGGGTAATGACAGATTATTCAGTAGTCTTTCTTGAACCTGAATAGTTTTATTTATTTATTTATTTTATCAATTACCTGACCTAGAGTGTTTGATCATTATACTTGTAGATAGGGCCAGCCTTGCTAGAAAGAGAGGGGAAGAAGCAATATAATTTTAAAATTAATCCACATAAACTGGTAAGTAGCTTACTTTTCTTTGCCTTTAATCTTTGGTAGAATTTGTGAAATTAACAAGTGATTAAAGATGGAGGTTGCTGGTTGGTTGTGTGTAAGGTCATCAGAGAGTGGCAGTCTGTTTTTGTTGTTACTGCAAATCCAAGACACTATTTTATCCATTGGATGGGTTTGAGGAGGGATGCCTGGGTGGTTCAGTGGTTGAGCGCCTCCTTTTGGCCCAGGGCATGATCCTGGGGTCCTGGGATTGAGTCTGCATCTGGCTCCCTGCATGGAGCCTGCTTCTCCCTTTGCCTGTATCTCTGCCTCTCTCTATGTCTCTCATGAGTAAATAAATAAAATCTTAAAAAAAAAAAAAAAAAAAAAGGTGGGTTTGAGGAGACTCACTCCATTCAGGCTCACAAGAAGCCAATTGATAAATGCAAATTACCAAATATACAAAGTAGGTATATCAGCTGGTCTCATTAAAAAGAAAGATTTTAAAATTAATTAATTAATTAATTTGACAGCGAGATAGGGAATGGGAGCTGGGCGGGGGGGGGGGGGGTGGTGGTGGTGGTGTAGAGGGAGAGGGAGAAGCAGACTCCCAGTTGAGCTGGAAGCTCAAAGCTGCTGGATCATGACCTGAACTGAGGCAGACTGTTAACCTACTAAGCCACCCTCAGCTTGTCTCATTTTATCTTTGGGGCACACAGTTGATTAGATTATTGCTTTTTCTTTTTCTTTTTTTAATCAGCAATGATCATTTTAGGATACCTCTGGTTATCTTGCCTGAACCTTCTTCTTATTCTTCTTTTTTCTTTTAAGATTTTATTTATTTATATATTTGATAGAAAGAGAGAGAGAACACAAGCAGGGGGAGCAGGAGAGGGAAAAGCAGGCTCCAACGGAGCAGGGAGCCTGATGTGGGGCTCTATCCCAGGACCCTGGGATCATGACCTGAGCCGAAGGCAGACACTTAACTGACTGACCCACCCAGGCTCCCCTGAACCCCCTTAACTACATTTTTTATTAGCCATCTTTTAGGATGGTTATTTCTAGAAATGCCAGTGCCCATCTATTTTGTGCTGATGGTTTTCTAGTGTTACTTGATGTATCAGTCAGAGTTCAATTAAGACACAGAAACTAATATAGTAATTTGAACAAAGGATTTTTTTTTTTAAATTTTTTTAATTAACTTATTTATTTATGATAGTCATCAGAGAGCGAGAGAGAGAGGCAGAGACACAGGCAGAGGGAGAAGCAGGCTCCATGCATCGGGAGCCCGACGTGGGATTCGATCCCAGGTCTCCAGGATCGCGCCCTGGGCCAAAGGCAGGCGCTAAACCGCTGCGCCACCCAGGGATCCCCCAAAGGATTTTTTTTTAAAGATTTTATTTATTCATTCATGGGACAGAGAGAGAGAGAGAGAGGCAGAGACACAGGCAGAGGGAGAAGCAGGCTCCATGCAGGGAGCCCGATGTGGAACTCGATCCCGGGACCCCGGGACTACGCCCTGAACCAAGGGCAGAAGCTCAACTGCTGAGCCACCCAGGCATCCCTAAAGGATGTTTAAAATAAAGAATTATTAAAAAATAAAGAATTATTAACTATAATGGAATTAGGGTAACAGGGATTAGCTAGTAAGAACTAAAAGAGATTTTTTTTTTAAATTTTTATTTATTTATGATAGTCACACACACACAGAGAGAGAGAGAGAGAGAGAGAGAGGCAGAGACATAGGCAGAGGGAGAAGCAGGCTCCATGCACCGGGAGCCCGATGTGGGATTCAATCCTGGGTCTCCAGGATCGGGCCCTGGGCCAAAGGCAGGCGCTAAACCGCTGCGCCACCCAGGGATCCCCTAAAAGAGATTTCTAAAGATTATATTATATTATATTATATAGTAAATATCAGAAACAGCTTATATATATCAAACTCATCCTGTTGTACATTTTAAGTATCTTGCAGTTTTATTTGTCAATTATACCTTGATTAAACAAACAAAAAAAGAATCCAGTATAATTTTTAGGGCTGAGTAGAATGTACCAGGAAGAGGTCCAGACCTTGTTTAAGGCTTGGCTGTGGCTCACATAGAATGGCAGAAAAGAGTTTGTTGGAAATTCGCCTCATAGAACTTCATCCACTCTTTAGGGGACGCCTAGGTGACTCAGTGGTTGAGTGTCTGCCTTTAGCTCAAGGCATGATCCTGGAGACCTGGGATCAAGTCCCACACCAGGCTCCACACAGGGAGCCTGCTTCTCCCTCTGCCTATGTCTCTGACTCTCTGTGTCTCTAATGAATAAATAAATAAAAATCTAAAAAAAAAAAAAAAAAAAAAAAAAGAAAGAAAGAAATCCACCCTTTAGGGTACTGGGGAAAGCTGTTCATAGGGAGGTGTCTTGGAGGGAAGCTACTGGTTTATGGATGCTGCTGAGTGCTGAGGATTGCAGGAGCAGGAAGCTATCACTGGAGAAGCTGCCCTTGCTGTGAGAGCTGGGAGCTGGAGAAGTTGTGCATATTTAGGAGCTTACCTAGCGGAGTGCCCTGGAACTAGAAAGGGAAGGGTCTTCTTCCTGCAGTGTCTCTCCAATGTTCTTTATTAATAATGCTCAATATTGTGCTAGCTGAAGGAAATATAAAGGCTCCAGCTCCATTTTTGCAGAGTGGCCAAAGATGGGTAAGGGGCATTAAATCTGTAACTGGCATATGTGGAGAGTCATCTCCCTCCAGTTCTGTGCTTCCCTTGCTGCAGCACTTCCTAAGACTTTTCTAGAGGAGTGAGTATGAGATAGTGTGTAGGATCTGAATGAATGAAGAGGGACTGAAACAAGTCAGAGAGGACAAGAAAGTGATTGGTGGTTAAATTTGTATTGATAGACTTATTTGCGTGTAGGCTTGTAAAAGTCTATATGCTTTCCAAATAGAATAACTGTTTCCTGGATTAAAGAATCTGGAACAAGTTGTATTTAACCTAATAACTATCGTTTGTCTGAATTTTATTTTTTGAGGCATGCTGGTGTTTAAAGTATTAGTAATATCTTATTGATCTTGTCAGTTTCAAACTTTTAAATATCTCGGAGGGGGTGTTTATTGATACTTTTCTCTCAATTAAAGCCGTGTGTGTTTTTGAGCAAGCTACTTTTAATTTCTCTATCTTTTTACCTAGAGCTTCTGGTAGGTAGTTATATGAAGTTTTGGAAATTGGTGGTTTGTAATGATCTTGAAATATATATAATTTTAAAAGAGTTAATGCATTTCTTCCAAGGTCTAATGTACAGTATTGCACCTGAATCTTTATTAAAAAAATATATTTTTAAAAGATCTTCTTTATTTACTTGAGAGACAGAGAGTGAGAGAGAGCACAAGCCAGGAGGGGGGCAGAGGGAGTGGAAGAAGCAGACTCCCTGCTGAGCAGGGAGCCCAACTGGAGTGGATCAGGGACTCCTGTACCATGCCCTGAGATGAAGGCAGATGCCCAACCAACTGAGCCACCCAGGCGCCCTGCACCTGGATCTTTTGAACAAGTGTAGTTTTTAGTTATAATTACTAGAGTAATACTCTTTTATCCTGAATTTACATTTAACATCAACATCAGTTATTTGGCATAACACAGCATTATGCTAGAAAATTTTGCTACTTTTTAAAAAAGATTTTACTTATTTATTTGAGAGAGAGGGCCTGAGCAGGGAGGGACAAAGGGAGAGAGAGAAACTGATTCCTCATTGAGCAGGGGGCCCAGGACCCTAGGATCGTAACCTGAGACGAAGGCAGATGCTTAACTGATGAGCCACCTAGGCACCCCCAGAGTTTTGCTATTTTTTAAAAGAACCTTTGAATAATGTGGAACAATGAAAATTGCTGAAATGAATTGAGCTGAAGAACCAAAAGTTACATGCTGTGTGCTGTGATTGGTGTATTTGGCTGAACAAAAGTTCACATCTGTAAGGAAAACCAAGATGGGTTTGTGAAAAACTGAGAAGCATTGGGAAATTGGTACAGAAAAGAGAAGCATAAGAGATAAGACAAAATTTAAAAAGGAGAATATGGAGAAGAGGAGGTGACTTTTGAGTAGAGGCTGCCAGCCACAGCCACAGGGGTAGGCTTTGGAGGCAGTGGTGATAATGAGCCCAGCAAGAAGTGATCTTGGAGAATAGAGATTTCCTAAGTAGGAGGTAAGGAAGTAGAATAATCAAAATGACTAAAAGGGACTGGGACTGGGATCCCTGGGTGGCGCAGCGGTTTGGCGCCTGCCTTTGGCCCAGGGCGCGATCCTGGAGACCTGGGATCGAATCCCACGTCGGGCTCCCGATGCATGGAGCCTGCTTCTCCCTCTGCCTATGTCTCTGCCTCTCTCTCTCTCTCTCTGTATGACTATCATAAATAAATAAAAATAAAAAAAAAAAGGGACTGGGACTTATTTATATAGTGGGACATTTTAAATATTTGTATATGTATATTTATATATAAACTTTAAGATTTTATTTATTTATTCATGAGAGACACAGAGAAAGGCAGAGACACAGGCTCCCTGCAGGGAGTCCAATGTGGGACTCAATCCTGGGACCCCGGGATCACACCCTGAGTCAAAGGCAGATGTTCAATCACTGAGCCACCCAGGTGTCCCTATGTGACAGAAATTTAAGCTAGCTTAAGCAAAGAGATGATATTGATTGGCTCAAGAAACTGAAACATCCTAAGGGTAGATCAGGAATGGCTTAATCTGTATTTAAATTCTCAAATCTTAATGTCAGTAGGCATCTGCTTGCTTTCTTAGATCTGATTTTCTCTGTATTTGCTTTTGGAAAATGCAAGTTCTTCACTAAAGATGGCAGTAATGGACCACCATTAGTGGCATTCCACAGGTTTAGCAATCTTAGTATCCAGCGAGAGTCTTGGAATTGGGTCTTTTTTTCCCCCTGATTTGACTTTGTGGGCCTTTGCCTCAATCAATGAGGAATACAGAATGTTTCGATTAGGTAAGCCTGTGCTCACACTTGCTACCAGGGAGTAGGTTCAACCCACCAAAACACATATACTGAAAGATGGGACGAGGTTATTGCCCAAAGGAAAATAGGGGTGCTGTTACCAGAGGAAAGGGAAGATAGATGTTGGGTATGCAAAAATAACATGTCCACTATACTATCTTAGTAACCTCTCTGTACACCCTCCTTTATTTAAGATTATGTTTTGAAAAGGGCTTGCCACTAATATGTGGAGAACACGTTTTATCTTTCTTAAAAAAACAACCAAACAAAAAAATCAAACAAAAAGGCCCCTTATTTAAGTATTATTTATTTTTTCCACTAAACAAACCCTGTTCATCTTTAAGACCTACCTCAAATCTCAACTCTTGTGTAAGGGTGAAAGTTTCTCTTCTCCTCCTGAATTTGTACATCGTTTATTGTCTCTACCATGGATTTGGCAGTTAATGATTTTTTTTATCTTTTGTGCTGTGGTCTTTAGCTATTAACATCTTGTAGGAAAACTATCATTCTTTTCTGTAATTAAGTATAAAACTACAATGATGTAAGTGAGGGGAAAACAATTTTGTCAGATGCTCACAAGTTTTATGATCTATCATAAGTAATTATTCAAGTATGAAGTGGGTTAATGATAGAATTTTTATATTGGGAAATGTATTAGTGTCAATTCATAACTGTAACACTATATAAAGCATAGCTTTTAGGATAATTATAACACTATACAAAGCCATAGCTTTAAGATAATTGGATGAAAACATAATAAATAACAGTATCAGTTGCCAGATTAAATACAGGTTATTTGTCAAGATGAATTATTACCTGAAAGCTAGACACAGTTTTTGGTTACTCCAAGAAAGAAATAGAACCACAGAAAAATTCAGTCACTTGCCTGCTGAATTTAGTTGTGCTGAACTATTAATCCTTTGGCTTTTGAAAAATTAATACATAACTAAAATATTGCTTGTATACACAAGTATGGAAATGAAATGTTTCCTTTAAAGGCAACATAGATCAGTTTCACATAAATTTAATCAAGTTTGGGTTTTATTTCTCTTGCTTCCTGACCAGAGTGTATTACATAGTATCAAACTAATTTCTTGAGACTCAGTAAGATTATGGAAACACAGTAATTGGGGCTCCTGGGTGGCTCAGTTGGTTGATGGTCTAACCCTTGATTTTGGCTCAGGGGTTGTGAGATTGAGCCCCATGTCAGGCTCCCCAGGCAGTGGGGAGTCTGCTTGAGATTCTTTACCCTCCCCCTGCTCATGCTCTCTCTCTTTTAATCAATCAATCAATCAATCAATCAATCTTTAAAAAAACTACAATAATAATCTGAGCCAGTCTATAACAAATAAACCTCCCCCAATTAAACAGAAAAGATCCAAGATGTCACATAAAGCTATATCCACTTCAGACATATTCCTGATTGTATGATTTCAATTTTCTTTTTTTGTTCTTCTTATTTTTTCCCCTAGAAAATTAAAATGGCTTGGTTGTTGATCTTTGTCCAAGTTTCTACGATGTGTTATAATAAAGAAGTAAAACATTATTTGACAGCTTTAAGATAATAGGTCATCTGATTAGAGATAAGGTCATTTTAGTTGGATTCTATCAATATAAAAAAATTCATGAGTATAGAAATCACATAGTTGTACATATTAAATTTTTAATTGTATGTCACAATAATGAGAGCTATGTTTGCTAAATGTATTTTAATTATACCTTTGAGAGGGGAGAAACTCATTAATTTAGCAATTAACCTAAAGGTACTAAGATAATATAATTAAAAAGTTCTTCATTTGTTTTATTTTCATGCTGAATATAATTGCAAAATTAAACCATGTAAGTAATAACAATGAAACTGAAGAATAACTCACCAAATAACAGGAAACTTAAGAATTAGGGGAAGATCAGAAACTGAGAGAGTACACAGTGATACAATTTAGTAATATTATACTTGATATTATCATCAGATACTTTCCTTTAGACTTTATTTTTTTAAAGATTTTATTTATTCATCGTAGACAGAGAGAGAGAGAGAGAGAGAGAGGCAGAGACACAGGCAGAGGGAGAAGCAGGCTCCATGCCAGGAGCCTGATGTGGGACTCGATCCCGGGTCTCCAGGATCGTGCCCTGGGCCAAAGGCAGGCGCTAGACCGCTGAGCCACCCAGGGATCCCCTCCTTTAGACTTTAATTGGAAAGCACTACATGCACTATAAGCTGTGCTTTGAAGTATGGCCAGTTTTTGTATACGTAAGTCCATCTATCATTTTAACAAATTTTTGCATCAAATTTTTACAATCCTTCCATTGGTTGCAATAATAGTTTCTTCACTGAGGTACCAAGGCCTACTTTATTTTTTTTCTTTGGGTAAGGTCATTTTTGTGGGAGCTGTCATTGTGACCAAGCTCTCTCAATCGAAGTCCACTGATGTGAAACATATACTTACATCATTACATCATTATATTAAGATTGTACAGAGGATAAAGCCTAAATTTTATTAAAGCATAAATATTTTAACTGATATAATAGATTCTTTTTAGGTGTTGAGAAATAAAAGTTTTGAAAAGACATTAGAATATTTAAATTTTTAAAAAGTATTTTTTCAGATACTTCAAAATTTTCTTTCTTTCTTTCTTTTTTTTTTTTTTTTAAAGATTTTTATTTATTCATGAGAGACACAGAGAGAGAGAGAGAGAGAGAGAGGCAGAGACACAGGCAGAGGGAGAAGCAGGCTCCATGCAGGGAGCCTGACGTGGGACTTGATCCCTGGTCTCCAGGATCAGGCCCTTGGCTGAAGGTGGTGCTAAACCGCTGAGCCACCCTGAAATTTTTAAAATATTATATACTTGATGCACCATAAAGTCTCATATATTAGAATGCTATCTTTTCAACATTACATCATCTCAACAGTTGGTGTCATTCAGACTGAATGGGAAAGTATATTGTGTTTCCCCAAAGTGGGGGTTGCTTAAGACTAACTACAGTGAAAAAAATCTCATAATTGCTTCCAATTTCAGAGGATTTTTAGCAGTTACCCAAAGATCTCTTTAAAATAGTGCTGCTTCACAGGCTAATATATATATATTTTTTATTTTTTTTTAAATTTATTTTTAAAGATTTTATTTATTCATGAGAGACACAGAGGAGAGAGAGGCAGAGACACAGGCAGAGGGAGAAGCAGGCTCCATGCAGGGAGCCCGACGTGGGGACTCAATCCCCGGTCTCCAGGATCAGGCCCTGGGCTGAAGGCGGCACTAAAGCGCTGAGCCACCCAGGCTACCCTATGTATTATTGATACTCGAGGAAGAGTAATTATTTTCTTGAGTGAGAACATTGTGTGTCATTCCATAGGGCAAAATCTTAAGTCAGGTTTCCAAAAAATGTTGAGGTGAGGAAGATCAGGAGTTCTTTAATTTCTAAATAGTTTAATTCAGATTAAGTTTCTCTAGTACTTCGAAATTAGTTTGGAATCACATATAGGCATCAAATACACTTTTGGAGACTTTTGGAGTCTTAATTAGAGGGAAGAGGTTCTTTTTAAAAAATATTTTATTTACTCATTCATTCATTCATTCCAGACACACACAGAGAGAGAGGCAGGCAGAGACAGGCAGAGGGAGAAGCAGACTCCATGCTGGGAGCCCGATTCGGGACTCGATCCTGGGACTCCAGGATCACACCCTGGGTGGAAGGCAGGTGCCAAGAAGGCAGGAGCCAAACCGCAGAGCCACCCAGGGATCCACAAGGGAAGAGGTTCTAATTTAAAAACCTTGGACAGCTACTCTAAGGGCAGACCTTAGAATGTAAAGGTTTCAAAATTTTTGTCTAAGAAATTGAATATAATTCCTTGAAATCTTGTGGTACTACTTACCAACTTTGAACGGTTTCTGTTTAAAAATCCTGCCAGCTTGGGCACATGGGACCTGTTTTATCCTTTCTCTATATATAAACTTTCATGACACCAGTACACCAGTTTAAATTTGATATATAGGAAAAGAAAAAAATAATAGCTTCTTGTTTAATATTTATATGTATTCCTAACAGCTCTCCCAGAAAGTGACACAAGGAAAGCCATGTTTCAGAGCCAGTGGGTTGAAAAAGTAGTAAGAGAGTGCATACTTCTCTTAGGGTGGTAAGTCAGATTTAGACAACATTAAATATAGCTCGTATTTTGATAGATGTTGCCAAGGTTGTGGTTCTTGGAGAACAAATCAAGTTAAGCAATTCACTAGGGAGGAAACATTTAGTTTTGTGGGTATGCAGTTTTGGTAGCAGTCAGCCAAAAAATACATCTGCAGGATACGTTTTTTTCCCCCCACTGCCTTGAATTTTGCAGATTCATGGGTTCAATATGCCTCAAAAGCACTTGCATTTCATTATTCTATAATTGATTTTTCAGCTGTGGATTCTGTTTGTAGTCCTTTCACTAAGCAGATCACCTTACATGTAGAGTTCCATCTGGTGGTAAGAGTAATCATAGCAGATGATAAGTAGGTTATACAAATTATCCTATTCTCTTCTCTTCTCTTCTCTTCTCTTCTCTTCTCTTCTCTTCTCTTCTCTTCTCTTCTCTTCTCTTCTCTTCTCTTCTCTTCCCTTCCCTTCCCTTCCCTTCCCTTCCCTTCCCTTCCCTTCCCTTCCCTTCCCTTCCCTTCCCTTCCCTTCCCTTCCCTTCCCTTCCCTTCCCTTCCCTTCTCCTCTCCTCTCCTCTCCCCTCTCCCCTCTCCCCTCTCCCCTCTCCCCTCTCCCCTCTCCCCTCTCCTCTCCTCTCCTCTCCTCTCTTCTTTTCTTTCTTTTTCTTTCTTTCTTTTCTTTTCTTTTCCTTCCTTCCCTTCTTTCCTCCCTCCCTCCCTTCCTTTCTTCTTTCTTTTCTTCCTTTTCTTTCTTTCTTTTTTTTTCTTTTCTTTCCTTCTATGTGAGTTCTACACTGAACTTGGAGCTTAAACTCAGGATCCTGAGATCAAGAGTTGCATGCTCTACTGACTGAGCCAGCCAGGTGCCCCCAAATTATCCTTTTTGATAAGCTTTGCCTCTTAACCTTCTTTGGGATGGTTGCCTAGTATATGCATTTAAATACAAGCCCTTGCTCTCTCTTTATGCCTACCTACATACCTAACTACTAATTCTCCTGGTTCTGGTCATCTATGCAAAAACTTTTATGATGAGGAAATTAACCTTTACTATTAACTTTGATTTTCTATGATATTTTCATCAAGTTGTAACAAGATTTAGGTTAAAGCTACTTGTTTTTTTTTTTTAAATTTACATGAAAGACTTGATTCTACATACAAGTATGTAGAATAATATAATCAATATTTTCCCAGCCTTAATAAACCTTAACATTTGCCATATTTACTTCAAATTAATCTCCCTTTTTCCGCAGCTCCATGATTTATTACAAGAATATTGCTAGCACCCTAGATATTCCCCTCATGCCCTCTTGCCTCCTCTTAATCACTATCCCCCAAAAGTAGCCATTATCCTGAATTTTATGGTAAATATATCTTTCGTTTTCTTTGCAATTTTACCACTTAAGCAAGTATTGCTAAAGAACATGCTTTTGTCTATTCTTAAAATTTGATGTAAATGTCATTGCATACTCAGTAAGTAGTGTGTGGGTGGGTGGGTGGGTGAGCGTGTGTGAGACGTTTTTGCTCATCATTATATATGATTCATCCATGATGGTGTATATGACTGGATTTGTCCATTTTTGTTGCTGTAAAATACACCATTATATAGCCACTATTTAAAAAATCATTCTGCTGGATGTTTTGGCTGTTTAGAAATTAATGTTTCAGTGAAGATTTTTGTTTGTAATTCTTGGTGCACTGTGGCTGCACATGTTAAGCATGTTTTAGAATTGATGGGGTCATAGGACAGTTTTGTTCAACTTTAGTAGATAAGACCAAGCAGTTTTTCAAAATGATTGTACCGATTTATAGCCCCACTATCAGTATAAAAGAGTTAACCATTCGTTTCTCTAAACCTTGGTATTGTCATTCTCTTAAATTTTAGTCCTTCTGTTGGATAATTGTATGTTATTGTTTTAAAATTTGCAATTCCTTGATATCTATATATATTTTTAAAAGATTTATTTATTTTCGAGGGAGAGAGAGAGCATGAGTGGGAGGGACAGAGGGAGAAGGAAAGAAAATCTCAAGCAGACTCCACACTGAGTGCAGAGCCCGACATGAGATCAATCCCGTGACCATGCAATCACCTCCCAAGCTGAACCCAAGAGTTGGGTGCTCAACTGACTGCACCACCCAGGCATCCCAATATCTAATGATATTGAGCAGGTTTTTTCTTTTATGAATATATCAGCCATCTAGCTACTTTGTTTTTGAAGATTTTGTTTATTTATTTGAGAGAAAGTGAGAGTGTGTATGTGCGTGTGATTCGGGGAAGAAGGGTAGAGGGAGAGAGAGAATCTCAAGCAGACTCTGTGCTGACCCTGAGATCATGACCTGAGCCAAAATCAAGAGTTGGGTGCTTAACTGACTGAACTACCCATGTGCCCCTATGCTACTCTTTTTTAATGAGATTTTTTTTTTTTTTTTTTAATGAGATTTTTATTGAAATTTCATGCCTGTTTTTCTATTGGGTAGTTTGTTTTTTCTTATTGATTAGTAGGAATTCTTTTTTTAAAACATTTATTAAAAAAATAATAAAACATTTATTTATTTATTCATGACACACACACAGAGACAGAGACACAGACAGAGGGAGCAGGCTCCTCCCAAGGAGCCCAATGTAGGACTCTATCATGGATCCTGGGATCACGCCCTGAGCCGAAGGCAGATGCTCAACCACTGAGCCACCCAGGCATCCCAATTAATAGGAATTCTTGGGATGCCTGGGTGGCTCAGCTTTGAGTGCCTGCCTTTGGCTCAGGGTGTGATCCTGGAGACTTGGGATCAAGTCCCACATCAGGCTCCCCATGGGGAGCCTGCTTATCCCTCTTCCTATGTCTCTCTCTCTCTGTCTCTCATGAATAAATAAAATATTTTTTTAAGTTTGAAAATTTATATGAAATACACAAATTCCTAGAAATGTCCAACTTACCAAAATTAATATAAGAAGAAATAGACAAAAAATTAAAAAAGATTTTATTTATTTATTCATGAGAGATACAGAGAGAGAGAGAGGCAGAGACATAGGCAGAGGGAGAAGCAGCTCCATGCAGGGAGCCCAATGTGGGACTCAATCCTGGACCCCGGGATCACGACCTGAGCCCAAGGCAGATGTTCAACTGCTGAGCCACCCAGGCGTCCCAGAAATAGAAAATTTGAATAGTCCTATAATAAATTGAATATATATGTAAAAAACTCATAATGAGAACTCTAGGTTCAGATGGCTTCATCAGCCAATTTGAACAAGCATTTTTAAAAATATTTTATTTATTTATTTATGAGTGATAGAGAGAGAGAGAGGCAGAGGGAGAAACAAGCTCCCCACAGGGAGCCTGATGTAGGACTTGATCCCAGGACTCTGAAATCACGACCGGAGCCAAAGGCAGACCCTCAACCACTAGCTGTCCAGGTGTTCCTTGAGCAAGCATTTATTTATTTATTTAAAAAATATTTTGTTTATTTATTCATGAGAGAGACAGAGAGAGGCAGAGACATAGGCAGAGGGAGAAGCAGGCTCCCCACAGGGAGTCAGATACAGGACTCAATCCCGGAACCCTGGGATCACACCCTGAGCCAAAGGCAGATGCTCAGTCACTGAGCCACCCAGGTGTCCCTTGAGCAAGCATTTGAAGACGTAACACCAATCTCATGTTAAAATTTTTCAGAAAATAGAAAAATAAGACATATTCCCCAACTAATTTTATAAGGCCCCACAACCTTGATATAAAACCTAATGAAGATAATATAGTAGTCTCCCTCTATCCTTGGGGGATATGTTCCTCCCCTCTGTGGATGTCTGAACCTGTGGATAGTACTGAAGCCCATATATACTTTTTTCCTACACATACATAGCTATGATATAGTTTATAAGTTAGGCACATTAAGAGATTAATAATGATAACTAGATAAAGGAGAGCAATAAATAATAAAATAGAACAATAATAATATAATGAAAGTTAGGTGAATGTGGTCTTTCTCTTAAAATACTTTTTTTTTTTTTTTTAATTTTTATTTATTTACTTATGATAGTCACGGAGAGAGAGAGAGGCAGAGACACAGGCAGAGGGAGAAGCAGGCTCCATGCACTGGGAGCCTGATATGGGATTCGATCCTGGGTCTCCAGGATCGTGCCCTGGGCCAAAGGCAGGCGCCAAACCGCTGTGCCACCCAGGGATCCCTCTTAAAATACTTTTTGTGCTATACTCACACTTAAGATCATGTGAGATGATAAAATGGCTGTGTCATCAGATGAAGTGAGGTGAATGATGTAGGCATCTTTGATAGTTTTTAGGTTGCTGTTGACCTTCTGATGGTAGGTCAAGAGGGGGATTATCTGCTTCTGGACCACAGAAAGTGAAACTGTGGAAGGGGGGTCGCACTACTGTACATGTATCCCCTGCTTTTTGAATATTTGTGTTAGGCCGTTTTGCTTCTATTTTTTATTTTTTTAAAGATTTTATTTATTTATTCATGAGAGACACACAGAGAGAGGCAGAGACATAGGTAGAGTGAGAAGCAGGCTCCCCCAGGAGAGCCTGATGCAGCACTCAGTCCCAGGACCCTGGGATTAGGACCTGAGCCAATCCTAGACGCTCAACCACTGAGACACCCAGGTGCCCCTAGGCAACTTTGCTTTTAGGAAGGACCTACATTTGTATCTGGTTTCACTAACCTAAAGAAATCCAAAGAGGATTTCCACTTTTTGAAATAAGACAAAAAGTGAAAATAGCATTTAGCATTTGTTTACCAATGAGCCATTATAGAGGCAGCTCAGACTCTGATCAAGGAGAGTGGCTCCACCAAGCCCCTTCCCCAAGAACTATGCTCAGCATACTCAGCATCTCAGCAGCAAGCTACGGTAATTTGAACTGTGTGGGCATCTGTGCTTTATCTTGATTTATTTTGTGCATCCACCAGCAAAATAGGTCTTAAGGGATCAGAAAAGGCTAAGAGGGTTATTTTTGGGGTATGGGGATGCTAAATTTTCCATATAAGTTAATGGTAATTACTTCTTCACTTTATGCCATTTTGGCTTATAAAAGATTTCACAGGAACTCTACTTTCAGAAAGCAATTCCATGACAGTCTCACTTATGAATGTATATGGAAAAACCCAAACTATTAGTAAACCAAATTCAGCAATATATAAAAATGATAATATAACAACATTCAGTATTCTAGAAGTGCAAGATTGGTTTAACATTAATCAGTGTCGGGATCCCTGGGTGGCGCAGCGGTTGGCGCCTGCCTTTGGCCCAGGGCGCAATCCTGGAGACCCGGGATCCAATCCCACGTCGGGTTCCGGTGCATGGAGCCTGCTTCTCCCTCTGCCTGTGTCTCTGCCTCTCTCTCTCTCTCTGTGACTATCATAAAAAAAAAAACAACAACAAAAAAAAACATTAATCAGTGTCATTCACCACATTAACAAAATAAAGGAGAAAAATCATATCCTCAATAGATGCACAACAAATTGATAAAATTAAGCACTGACTCATGATAATAAATAAATAACCCTTAGCAAACTAGGAATAAAAAGATATTGCCTGAATCTGATAGTTTTTGCCAAAATGATGGACAGGGAAAGATACTATCCTTCAATTTGCTAATCCTTGTTTTTTTTTTTTTTTTTTTTTGAGAGATTGTGTGCACTCATGTGAGTGAGCGAGGAGGGGCAGAGGGAGAAGAGAAGCAGACTCCCTGCTGAGCAGGGAGCCAGAGGCCCCAGGATCATGACCTAAGCCAAAGGTAGATACTTAACAGACTGAGCCACCCAGGTGCCCCAGAGAGAGAGAATCTTAAGCAGGCTTCACCACGCAGCACAGGGTCTGGCTCGGGCTCAATCTCACAATCCTGAGATCATGACCTGAGCCGAAATCAGGAGTCAGAGGCTTAACCATCTGAGCCACCCAGGCACCCCTACCCTTGTAAGTTTTATTTTAATTTTTTTTTATCTTTTAAAATATTTTATTTATTTATTCATGAGAGACATACAGAGAGAGGCAGAGACATAGACAGAAGGAGAAGCAGGTTCCCTGCAGAGAGCCTGATGTAGGTGGGACTTGATCCCTGGCCTCGGGCACTGAGCCACCCAAGTGCCCCCCTACCCTTGTAACTTTTATTTTATTTTATTTTTTTCCCTTGTAACTTTTAAAGTTGAGATTCCTTTTATGTTTGTTAGTCACTTAGGGCCCCTCTTCTGTGAATTATTTGATCATATCTTTTGTCTAATTTTCTTTGAGTGTATTTTTTTTTTAAGATTTTATTTATTTATTCATGAGAGACACACACAGAGAGAGGCAGAGACACAGGCAGGGGGAGAAGCAGGCCCCTGGGACTCTGGGTACACGCCCTGAGCTGAAGGCAGACGCTCAACTGCTGAGCCACCCAGGCATCCCTGAGTGTATTTTTCTTATAAATTTTAGACTGATAAACTCTGAATACTAATCCTTTTATATGCATAACATTTTTTCCCAGTTTATGCCTTTTTTATTTTAATGTTTTAAATCTATTTATTTATTATGAATGGGTAGTATGTTCATATGAATAAAAAATCCAGAAAATACAGGGGGATCCTGGGTGGTTCAGTGGTTTAGCGCCTGCCTTTGGCTCAGGGTGTGATCCTGGAGTCCTGGGATCGAGGCCCACATCGGGCTCCCTGCAGGGAGCCTGTTTCTCCCTCTGCCTGTGTCTCCTCTCTCTCTCTCTCTCTTTCTCTCTCATGAATAAATAAATAAAATCTTAAAAAAATAATCCAGAAAATACAAAAGAACATACAATGAGAAGTTTTTCTCCCACTCCTGTTTTTTTCATCCAGAGGCATTTGACTTCATTTTTAAAGACCTTTGTTCATAATGTCATTTGTTTTACACACATTTAAAATTTTAATATAATTAAATGTATCAATCTTTTCTTTGTGGATTGTGCTTTTTATGCCTTAAGACACATTTCCGCTGCCTCATTTATTCTTTGCTCTTGTCTAAACTTTTTAAAGTTTGGCTTTTCTTTTTTTTTTTTTTTTTTTTAAGATTTTTATTATTTATTTATTCATAGACACAGAGAGAGAGGCAGAGACACAGGCAGAGGGAGAAGCAGGCTCCACGCAGGGAACCTGATGTGGGACTGGATCCCAGGTCTCCAGGATCACACCCCAGGCTGCAGGCAGCGCCAAACCGCTGCGCCACCGGGGCTGCCCAAAGTTTGTCTTTTCAAAAATATTTAGATCTTTATTGTATCTTTTGTATGTGATGTGAGGTAGGGATAATCCTTCCTTCCATACTGTAAGAGTACTTGTCCTTATTCTCTTACATTATGTGTTTGTTTTGTCTAATACAACTTTTAGCATGATGGGAGACTACTATTGAGCTTCATCTACGCGTTGGCAAATACAATGAACCGGTCCAGTTTTTTACTTCTGTTTTGTTCCTACTTGCAGATAACTGCCTAGCGTTCTGATAAGTACTGCCTTTCAGGCCCCATAATGTGTCCTTGTGTCCTCTAACATGTCTGGAATTTCTGTAGGCTGTGATGGGGCAGGGCAAGGAGGTTCCTTTGTCACAACAAACAAGGAGAAAGCTTTTTTCCTGTCTCTTCGATTTACCAATGCCTCATCAGAAGCTTTCAGCACTTATGTAAGAAATTAATTTTTTTTCTTGAACTTAAGCAAACTTAGACTTTGTTTTAAAATAAGATACTATAGAGTAGGAAGTTGTTCTTGCTTAAATGTAGGGTTCTTTTCTTTGTCCTAGAAGTCTCTTAAATTCTTAATCATGTTCCTTGGTATTCTCAGCTTTATGTTGTGATATTGTATGTTCTGTGGAACAGGATTAACAGGCTGTGTGGTATGGAGGTAATTAAAAAATGTAACCCAGTGTATCTGTCTTTTCCATCTCCCATCTTCCATTTTACTTCTTTTTTAACTATTTCTCTGTCTTACATCCTGGCTTACTAGATCCTTCACTCAGAAAAAGTGAAGAAGGGGAAATAAAACACTGGGTTAAAGACATTCAAATGGGGCAAGGGGCAAAACAAGAGTGAATGATCACAGGAAGGAAAGAGAAAGGCAGAAGGAGAAAAGAAACAGATTGCTTGTTACCTGTGGGTTAGGACTCCAGGGGAACTTTTTCTGGTATTTGTGAACAGATAGGGGAGCCTTGAACTTACTTATTCTTCTACCTGTTTTACCTGTTTAGGAGAGGGCAGGCTTGGGGGTGATGGCTAGCTAGGAAGGACTGTATTGAGAAACTATTAGTTATTGCTTTGTGCATCTAGCTCCTTTCCTATTTTTGTATTTGATCCAGTTTAGTGCTGAAAGGTCATCTGTGATGGAAGTTTTAGAATCTTAACTGAATATTGCTCCAGATATTAATAAAATAAAGGTCTGAAGGTTATATGTCTATATGTGTTTCTACTTCAGGAATATAATGGATGCTATTCATGTATATTTATGTGTTAGAACTAATTTGATCTGAAATCTGTTTTTCAGAATTAAAAGGGATTTGAAGTCCATAAAATGATAGTTTATTTTTTAAAAAAGATTTTACTTATTTATTCATGAGAGACACACAGAGAGAGGCAGAGACACAGGCAGAGGGAGAAGCAGCCTCCATACAGGGAGCCCGATGTGGAACTTGATCCCAGAACTCGGGATCACAACCTGACCCAAAGGCAGACGCTCAACCACTGAGCCACCCAGGCGCCCCATAAAATGATAGTTTAGACTCAGTAAATTATAAGACTCTTTTCAGTGCTAACACATTTCATGATTTTTTTGGCTCTCAGAGTAGTGATTTCTCATTGGCAGTGATTATAAACAGTAGTTTTATATTGACTCATGTTTCTTAACTGAAATCAGCTGACACTAAAAAAGAGGTTTTGTCAATGGCTTAGGATACAGTTGCTTTTGATTTTAATTGCTTTATAATCATTGGCACCTTTATAGGGAAAATAATCTTTCCTTGTGTGTAAAAAGGTCAAGTCAATAAGCAGTTTAAGGTCTTTCTTTAATGACTTTTTGGCTTGAGAATACATATTCATAATTTAAAATTTTTATGTGAATTCTTATAATTTCAGAGAAAAGGAATTTAGTAGCCACCAATTGAAGATTTGGACTGTTGGTTAAAATTATGTAATAATTTTTCAAGGAAGCAGTGACAAACTTTGAAGCTTTCCCGTGCTTTGTTTTCATTATACCATTATTAATTTTTTTTTTTAAGATTTTGTTTATTCATGAGAGACACTGAGAGAGAGAGAGAGAGAGAGGCAGAGACACAAGGCAGAAGGAGAAGCAGGGTCCGGGATCCCTGGGTGGCGCAGCGGTTTAGCGCCTGCCTTTGGCCCAGGGCGCGATCATGGAGACCCGGGATCGAATCCCACGTCGGGCTCCCGGTGCATGGAGCCTGCTTCTCTCTCTGCCTATGTCTCTGCCTCTCTCTCTCTCTTTCTGTGTGAAAGAGACACACTCTTTCTGTCTCTTTATTTATTTATCATAAATAAATAAAAATTAAAAAAAAAAAAAAAAAGAAGCAGGGTCCATACAGGGAGCCTGATGTGGAACTCGATCCTCGGATTCCAGGATCAGGCCCTGGGCCGAAGGCAGGTATTAAACCCCTGAGCCACCCAGGGTTCCCCATTACTAAAAATTTTTCATGTAGTGCTGACAAAGGAGATTTAGGTTACTGATATTTAATATTTAGAATGTAATTTTTTCCTAGAACAATGTTTTGGTACCTATGATGTTGTGGAAGACTTTTAAGTTGTGATATTTATTTATTTATTTATTTATTCATTCATTCATTTATTTGAATGTTTGTACTGTCAGGTGAATTTCAACTTTGCCTGACAGATGTGATGACTTGTCCTTTTTGGCTTGTGTTCTGTCCACTCATTGGTTATATAATAGGTGACTGTTTTATATAATAAGGATTAGAACAAGCCATTAGAGATAATTGATAATGGATGCAAACAAGTGGTGTTTTATCTGCTACCAGAGATGGAATAATATAATTCTTATATGTAACATGTTAAAAGTACAAAGGAGTATAGCAGTTAGGCACTGGAAAACAATGAATAGGGAAGAAAATATTTCTTGAGAATCAAGGGAGTTTTGCTAGGAATATAGCCTGAGTAATGTAGGAGAAAACCAGCTAAGATCAGGGGCCAACAGAACATATCTGCTTAGTATTATTCAATGACAGAAAAGTGAAATTAGGAGCAAGATAGAGTGTCCTAGAGAGAAGAATGTGTCTGAACAAAGGTTGGACTTAAATGATGGACAGAGGCATCAAGAGTTGAAGGATTTTAAAATAAAACCAATTTCTGGACCTGGTTAAGGTGGAATTAATATCTATTTTTTTAATTTTTTTTATTTATTTATGATAGTCACACAGAGAGAGAGAGAGAGGCAGAGACATAGGCAGAGGGAGAAGCAGGCTCCATGCACCGGTAACCTGACATGGGACTCGATCCCGGGTCTCCAGGATCGCGTCCTGGGCCAAAGGCAGGCGCCAAACCGCTGTGCCACCCAGGGATCCCAATATCTATTTATTCTACTTTATTTTATTATTTTTAAACAGTTTTTGAAAAAGATTATTTATTTATTTGAGAGAGAGAGAAAGCATAAGCAGGGCAGAAGGAGAGGGAGAAGCAGACTTCTTGCTGAGCAGGAAGCCTGACATGGGGCTGGATCCCAGGACCCTGGGATCATATCCTGAGCTGAAGGAAGACCCTTAACCAACTGAGCTACCCAGATGCCCCAATATCTATTTTATATAACTATAAATGCCTTCCATTATGGTGAAGGCTTTTCAATTATGAGAAACAGAATCCAAGGGCAGCTGGCTTAATTAAAACCGGCTGATACTAGAATATGCCTATGTATGCTCCCTGGTTGGAAGGAGGGTCTGCTTCTTACTCTCCCTCTGCTCGTCCCCCCTCGCCCCTCCAACTGGTGCTCTCTTCCTCCTGCTGCAAAATAAATAAATAAAATCTTAAAATTTTTTTTTTTTCTGTGTAGGGACCCAGGAACTAAAGAACCTTATGGGTAGAGTAAATGTCTTCAAAAGGTCTACTGCACTGTTTAGATGTAGTTTTAGCTGTTATATAAGTTCATACTATTGTCATGTGGTTTCTGTGGCATTTGAGACTGGCCTAAATGTGGTACTGTCAGCAGTTGGGACACTACATGGGAAATACTGTGTAGTACTGGCTGTATTCCCAAGAAGGCTTTAATTTGATATTACCCATTGTTGTGTTAGGGGGAACAGCTGTAGGTCTAGTGTCTTACAAGTATTTAACAGTAATAATTCAGGCTTTGACTGTTTTAATAAGGAAATATGATCTATATGACTACCAAATTTAATATACTGTTAGACTTGGAAGGCTGTAAGAATCTATATCTTTTTATGGCATATGCCTGAATTAAGGGGAAAAATTGGGTCATATTTATTAATTAATTTATTTTAATGATTTTATTTATTAGAGAGAAAGAGCATGTGTATGCGAGCATGCATGAGCAGTGGGGAGGGGCAGAGGGAGAGGAGAGGTAGACTCCACACTGAGCAGGGAGTCTGGTCTTATTTAGAGGTTATTTGGTCTTTTCATTAAATGAACTTCCTAAGTATCTAGATGAGTATAACCTAAATAGCAACAAGCTTAAATTGTCTTCTTTTGTACAGTCACTAGATTAAGGATTAGGTTTTTCAAAAGACCAATATATAGATTAATCCACAGAAAGAGTGAATAATTATTGTATGGCTTAGAGAGCGGGAGAAACTTGCAAAAACGATCCTCCTAAAGTGTCTTCTGTTTCATTTTTTTCAGTGATGCCATCTGTAATTTTGTTATCTGCAATGACTCCTCCCTTCGAGGGCAACCCATTATCTTCAATCCTGACTTTTTTGTGGAGAAACTCCGACATGAGAAACCTGAGGAGTTCACCGAGTTGGTGGTCAGCAATATTACAAGGCTCATTGACTTACCTGGAACCGAGTTGGCTCAGCTGATGGGGGAAGTGGACCTTAAATTGCCCGGTGGGGCCGGCCCAGCATCTGGATTCTTCCGGTCTCTAATGTCTCTTAAGCGAAAGGGTAGGGGATGTGTCTGTGAAGGGTGAACAGGTCTCAGCTGCTCCCTGGACTTAATCTCCTAACATTTGCACATTCACTGAGTTGCTATTATGTACAGTATTTTTTTGGTCATTTTTCTCATTTTCATAAGTAGTAAAATCTTAAATTAGCAATAAAAAAATTTAAAAAGTAGATAAATTGAAGTGAGTATATCAGTTCCTGAGAGAGATGACATGATTTAGTTTAGGTAGTTATCAGGGACACCTTGATTTTCATGCCCTATGACATAGCTGGAGGGTACAGTAAAGAAAGTTTGAACATTTTTTTTTTTTTGAACATTTTTTTATTGCAGTTCTCAAATGTTTTCATTCCATAGAATGCTTTGATAAGGCAAATACCTATGAGTCACCCAAAATATAAGCATTCCTAGAGAATAAATTATAGCACTGCTTTTGATAAGATATTAAAGATATTTTTCTTATTAAGCATAAGAAAAATTTTTAAAGTAGAAAAAAAACATTAGCAATACATCAGGCCCTATACCAATGCTAGTGGATAATTTGTAATACTTTGACAATTGTGGCTCTAAATTCTATTTGTTTCTTTGTTTGTTTATTTATTTATCTATTTTAACGGTTTTATTTATGATTTTTTTTTTTTTTTATATTTATGATTCTTAAAGAGTATGGCTATGAGCTGGGGGAGGGGCAGAGGGAGAGGAAAAAAGAGAATCTCATGTGGACTCTGCACGAGTGCAGAGCTTAATGCAGGATTTGATCTCAGGCCTCTGAGATTATGACCTGAGCTGAAATCAAGAGTCAGTTGCTCAACTTCCTGAGCCACCCAGGCACCTCCCTGGTTTTTACTTTAAAGTTAAACATCAACATGCTAGGTATTGCTACTTAAATAAGAAGATGGTCTTTGCCTTTAAGGAACCTATAGTCTAATATTAAACTTACAGAGAATTGATTGAAAGTTGTTAAATTTTTGGATGTACTTCCAGCTTTAAGGTTTTTGTTTACTGGGGGATCCCTGGGTGGCGCAGCGGTTTGGCGCCTGCCTTTGGCCCAGGGCGCGATCCTGGAGACCCGGGATCGAATCCCACATCGGGCTCCCGGTGCATGGAGCCTGCTTCTCCCTCTGCCTGTGTCTCTGCCTCTCTCTCTCTCACTGTGTGCCTATCATAAATAAATAAAAAAAAAATTTAAAAAAAAAAAAAAAAAAAGGTTTTTGTTTACTAAACTTGTGAAAGTATTTGCTGAACTGTAACATAGGATGCTTGAGTGGCTTTAAGAATGATGATTTTTGTGCTCTTTGTGGAAAATATAGCCCTGTTCTGTCATATGATTTTTTTTTAGAAAAAGGAGTGGTATTTGGATCCCCATTGACAGAGGAAGGCATTGCCCAGATATACCAACTGATTGAGTATCTACACAAAAGTAAGACTACTCAAGATTTTTGTTCTTTGTTAATGAAGAGTTGCTAGTTTTGTTGAAAGCTAACTTCCTTGAGTTAGTAGGTGGCAATGAACAAAAGACACTAACCAATGATAATTTTTAAGTGGCATGTTTCTAAATATATTTCCTTTTATTTAATTAATTAATTTTTAAAAGATTTTATTTATTTATTCATGAGAGACAGACACAGGCAGAGAGAAAAGCAGGCTCCACCTAGGGAGCCTGATGTGGGACTCGATCCTGGGACTCCCAAGATCACACCCCGGGCCGAAGGCAGGTGCCAAACTGCTGAGCCACCCAGGGACCCCCAATATATTTCCTTTTAAATTTAATCTCATGGGCAGCCCAGGTGGCTCAGCAGTTTAGCGCCGCCTTCAGTCCAGGGCCTGATCCTGGAGACCTGGGATCAAGTCCCACGTCAGGCTCCCTGCATGGAGCTTGCTTCTCCCTCTGCCTGTGTCTCTGCCTCTCTCTCTCTCTCTCTCTCTCTGTGTTTCTTATGAATAAATAAATAAAATCCTTAAAAATTTTTTTCATCTCATATATTGATTTTATACTCTCAAAGATGTAGATAAATTTGATAGTATCGGGGCGCCTGGGTGGCTCAGGTGGTTAAGCATCTGCCTTTGGCTCAGGTCATGATCCCAGGATCCTGGGATCAAGCCCCGCATCAGCTCCCTGCTCAGAGGGGAGTCTGCTTCTCCCTCTCCCTCTGCCCATCCCCCCACCACCTTCTTCATGCTTGCTCTGTCACTCTCTCAAATAAATAAATAAAATCTTAAAAAAAATTTTTTGATAGTATCTACGAAATCATATTTTCCCCTTGACTCAGGTTTTTTTTTTTTTCCTGGAAAAATACATTGTTCCTAAGAATCAATTCTTTACTCAAGGGAACGTGATTTATCACCAAAGATACTTTTCATTTCTGTAATTCTATAATTAAAATACACTCTTTGCTTAATTCCTATTCATTTTGTGGTAGTCCTGCTGGTTATGCCATTGCTCTAGGTGCTTGGTACAGTTGAGTGTATGTGAAATGTGTAGTATATGTGATGCTTTGATAAATTCAATACAAATGTTTATTTATGACATTTTATGTGGGGCACTGTGGTTGGAGCTAGAGCAGAAGTTGTAAACTGATAGTGTAAGGACTTGAGTCCTCTGTGTTCATGTTTTGTTAGGTTGGCAAAGGATTAAATTAAAGAAAAATCAGTTATCAGTGAGGAATAAGGAAAGTCCAGGTTTTTGAATTCTTTGGATGATAGGAAGATCTAGTACCTGGGGGCCCCCACTTGGACACAGTCAGCTAGAGCACAAGTATGTGCTCTCTAGTTTGTTTTGATTCCCTTTCATTCATTTACTATTACCTGTCTGGCCCTCTGGGCATTTGAACTTGAACTCCTGAATTAGGGGGCTATGTAAAAATAAATACATGCCTAAGCTGAAAACATGAACTCTCATGGTTTTCACAGATTGAACCAAAACTATCATTCCCATCTTTTTTTATCCTCTTATATTAGCTTAGAACCTAGTTGGAAGGGAAGAACAGTTTGGTTGGAATGATCCTAAGCTTCTGGAAATCTCAGACCAAAAGGAGATCTGGTAGGTTAGAGTTCTAATTTCTGGGGCAGTGCAGAGGCTCTCAATTCATTTTGGACTGGGAAACCATTTAGAGGAGGAACAAACTTCCACAGATGAATTCAGCCCCTGCAGACAAAGTCTGAGATGATCAGAGGGGAAAGGGCCTTCTAGGAGATTTGGCTTTCTTCCAACTTACTTTTCAAGCTCATCCAGTCATTCAGTCTCCAGATGTGCCTGGTCCTGGGCAGACCATTTTCAGGTACTCAGGGATGTTCAGATAAGTCTTGGGGGCTAGTAGGTTCAAAATTTTTCTGGGAAAAGGGGAAAAAAGGCTCCTTCAAGATCTTTATAAAGGGTCTTTCAAATATAAAGTAGTCTCTTAGATGACTTAATTTTAATTTCTTTTTGCTTCCTTTTTGCATGTCCTCTGTTTTTTCCATGCTAAACAGACTTGAGAGTAGAGGGTTTGTTTAGAGTACCAGGGAATAGTGTCCGACAGCAGATTTTAAGAGATGCTCTCAATAATGGAACTGATATTGACTTGGAATCAGGGGAGTTTCATTCAAATGATGTTGCTACCTTGCTGAAGATGTTTCTGGGAGAGTTACCTGAGCCCCTGCTGACTCATAAACATTTCCATGCGCACCTCAAAATTGCTGGTGAGTATGGGAGATGAGAAGAAGATGTAAATAAGTATCTTTTGACTGAGTAAAGTTGTTTGGAATTTTCTGTTGTTTGTACAGCAGTACTTCTAAAATTGGTTAAGACTTCATGATATTTTGGGCTCTCTGGATAGTACTGGCCAATGAAGTTTGATTTAATCAAGTGTTTTTCTTGCTAAATCAATTTCTTTGATGATAAATTCTGGGTTTTATTTATTCTTGTATCCCTGATGGATCCTAGCGTTGTGCTTTGAACATTTTAGTTGCTCAATAAATAAGTACTTTTCATTGGATTGATTCACATACCCGAGATGGTTACAGATTTGCTATATTTGCCTTAGTTTGGGGCTTTTGCTAAGTATTACTATGCCTTAATTGAGATCATTTCTAATCTTGGAAACTCGTTTTTTGAAAATAACTTTGTTTTCTAAATAGGCAATACACTCACATGGTTCAAAATTCAAAAGATTCAAGAGTATACAATGAAAAGCCTGTCTCCCACCTCTGTTCCCCAATTACCCAGTTTTTCTTCCCAGAGGCAACCAATACTATTGATTTCTAATGTATCCTGCCACAGGTATTTTATACATTTACAAACAAGTACTTACATATATTCTTTTTCTCTCTTTTTATGCGATAAGAGGGTATTAGATACATGGTTCTGTGGTTTGCTTTGTTCACTTATGTCTTGGAGGATGTTCCATTTTCAGCTCATATTTTCCTCATTCTCTTTTATGTCTGTGTGGTAGGGAATTCATTTTTAAATTGCCTAGCTCTTAGGCTGCTATAGGCTCTAAGTGCACACAGCATCAAAATCTATACTGCATTTACTTGGTTTTGTGCCCATGGGCATTTTCCTCTTCTAATTTTAAGGAAAATATAAGGTTTTTTTTTTTTATGTTGAGTAATTTTTATTACTTAACTAGCTTTAATTTCTAAAATCTAATGAGATTTGATTTTTTTTAGCACTCTCAGTGACAATCTGGATAATACAAATGAATACATGTTATTAGAATGTTATATAACTTCATAATTATTTTGGAGAGAAAAAAGTTGGATCTTGAAAAAAGATATTGATATGTTTTTTATAAGTGTTAACATGAAGAATGTTTATTCTGATTACCTTAGTACAATATTTGAAATCCTCTGCTCCACCACCCCATGACTCAGTGTTCTTTGTAATCATATTGAGGTGTGGCATAGTTGTAACATTTGCTATGCCTTGGTGATAACTGGGAGGGAATTTTGTATTCAATTTCATGTCAACAAGGAATAGTTTCTAGAAATATTACCTACCTTTCCTAACATTGGAATTATTATTGAATTTAAATAGTTTAAACAACACACTATAATCATTTTCAGGTCTACATGAATTATATCCAAATTGTTATTATTTATGTCCTTTGAAGTTCCGATTATTCCGGGGACTGTTTTTTATTGATAACCTGTATAGCCTCTTAGGGGAGAAACAGTGATTCTGATTCCTTGAGGAGCTGTGTGGATCATCCCCATTATCAGTACGTTATTCACTGTCATACTTCTTTTAGCTGTAAAATATCTGGGTGAGGAAAAGTGAAGGGGGTGGCATAATCAAAGATCTGTGTGGACATGTTTTCATTTCTCTATATACCTAAGAATATATCCACCTAAGAATGGAATTGCAGCGTCATATGGTAACACTACTTTTAGCTTTCTGAGGAACTGCCAAACTGTTTTCCAAAGTGCACCATTTTACATTCTCACCAGTAATGTAGGAGGACTTAATTTTCTCAACATTCTTGACAACACTTTTTATTTTCAGTTTTTTTTTTTTGGTAATAGCCATACTAGTGGATATGAAATAGTAGCTCATTATGGTTTTAATTTACTTTTCCCTGATAGGTAATGATACAGAGTAAACAAATGCTTATTGGCCATTTGTATATCTTATTTATAGGAATGTCTATTCAGGTCTTTTGCCTATTTAAAAATTTTTTTGGTCTTTTTATTATTGGATTGCATTGACATTATACTTTGTTATTATATTTTGCAGTAATCTCTGTTTATGCCTGATTCTTTTTTCTTCTTTTTTTTGATTGGAGTTGAGGGGAGGATAATAGTGGGTATGTTGATTTTTCTTACTTGTATTTTTATCCTCCTTTGCAATAATTTCTTTTGTTCTCAAGATTTGATGCAGTTTGATGATAAAGGAAACAAGACCAATGTACCGGATAAGGAGAGGCAAATTGAGGCTCTCCAGTTGCTCTTCCTCATTCTTCCTCCACCCAATCGTAACTTGCTGAAGTTATTGCTTGATCTCCTGTACCAGACAGCAAAGAAACAAGACAAGAATAAGATGTCTGCCTATAACCTTGCCCTTATGTTTGCACCCCATGTCCTGTGGCCAAAAAATGTGAGTGTTGAGGGGAAGAGCAAATACTGCTTGCTTTTCTTGGGCTGGGCCTCATCCTCTGGCTATACCTTGGTGAGGTTATCAAGGGTCCAAGGTCTACTCTTCAGCTTTACAAGGTTAGAAACATACTTTATTGGCTCATTTAGGAGTCATCAACTGGAAGAGGCCAGTTCTTGTAAACTCATGTATAAATCAATCTCATAAACCTGAAAGACAGTTTATTAGTGGAAGCTCTTAGTGGAAAATTATAGCTACTAACTAAACTAGAAGACTCATTTTGGCTGGTCACTATATATTCCTTCTTGATAGGAACAAATTGATTTCTGAAGATTGCATGGTATAAATTTAGACTAGAGCCATACAGTTTTACAGGTTAATGTTGCTAAGCTTTTAGGTAAGGTGATATAGAGCAATCCTGCCTTATCCTAACTTTTCTATTTCCTGTAGATATGCTCTCCTTGGATAAAGCTGAAATTTTTTTTTTTAATATCTGAGAACATGGCTTTCTCAATGACTTATGTGAGAAATAAATGATTAGAAGTCTTTTATTTATTTATTTATTTATTTATTCATTCATTCATTCATTCATTCATTCATTCATTTAATTTTTAAATTAGAAGTCTTTTAAACTAATTTTTAACCTGGAGGGACATAGCTTTATGTTCCTGCCCATTCATAATATAGGCTTTACTGTGTAATGGAATCGGGAGCCAGAGTATTTGCGTTGGAAGTTGCAAACCAGCTATATATTATTTGTATCCTTTACCCTTTTTATGCTTAGGCTCTTCCTCTGTAATCTGGACATAAATTAGCACTTTATCACTTATAAAGTTGTTAGAATATAATAGAAATAGATAGGATATAGTAATTTATAAAAGATTTTTGGGATTATAAGAGATGAGAAAAAAGAAAATTAAGGAGACTAGTTGTGGGGTGCCTGAGTGGCTCAGTTGGTAGAACATGTGGCTCTTGATCTTGGGGGTCATGAGTTCTAGCCTCACACTGAGTTTCGAGAATTTACTTTATTTAAAAAAAAAAAAAAAAAAAAGGAGGACAGTTGTGTGGAACACTTTACCTAACGATTAACTAGTGAAAAAATGTAATGTGAAAAAATGTAATGTGAAAAAATGTAATGTTCCAGGCGGGAAGAACCTCTTCCCAGACAAAGGTGGGGTGGGGTAAGAAGAAAAGGACACACCAACATTTATTCATGTTAAGGAGATCAAACCTCCTAATGAAAGAATTTTTGAACCAGCCAACTGAAATTTTGAAAAAAGAGTGAGTAATCTGTGCCTATACAAAGAAATATTAAGAGATCTTGGTAAAAGCAAACAGATTAAGTAATAAAGATGGATATTGAGAGTGAGGGCTTTGGGACAATAGAGATGCTCAAATACTTTTAAAAAAGAGGCAGGAGAAACAAAAAGAAAATGATTGACCATTTGTGTTTTTAAGAAACAGATGTCACATTTGGTATCAATTAGTAGTGACAATTCTCTAAAACCCTTGGAGAAATTCCAGTTTCTCCAAAGATGCAGTGTCCTTGGTGGTTGGTATAGATTCTGTTCTCCCTGCCCATTAAAAAAAATATTTGGGGGGGATCCCTGGGTGGCTCAGCGATTTAGTGCCGGCCTTTGGCCCAGGGCATGATGCTGGAGTCCCGGGATCAAGTCCCACTTCAGGCTCCTGCATGGAGCCTGCTTCTCCCTCTGCCTATGTCTCTGCCTGTCTCTCTCTCTGTGTCTATCATGAATAAATAAATAAAATCTTAAAAAAAAATAAATAAACATTAAAAAAAATTAAAATTTATTTATTTGTGAGAGACAGCAAAAGGCAGAGATGCAGGCAGAGGGAGAAGCAGGCTCCTCGAGGGGAGCCCAATGTGGGACTAGATCCTGGGACTCCAGGACCACACCCTGAGCCAAAGGCAGACACTTAACCACTGAGCCACCCAGGCGTCCCAACTTCCTGCCCATTTTGAATCCCAGACTAGATTTTCTTTACCAACTCTGCTTGCATGTATAATTCTCAAGCAGAATTAGGAAACAAAGATTGGTTCTTAAGGATTTCTTGAGATTTCTTGGTGATTTCAGGGATATGTGGTTTCTCCTAGTTTATGTCATATTCAGTAGAAACCTGCTGAACCAAAAAGCCTTTCCAGAATTATTATTTTAGAGGCACCTTTGTTAGAGAAGGAAACCACTATACCTTTGAAAGACTTATTGGTAAGTAAATGGAGTATCTCTTCTACCTCCCAGCTCTTAATCACCCTCTTTTGGTTTCTTTTCCTCTGAATAGGTCACAGCAAATGACCTCCAAGAGAATATCACAAAGTTGAACAATGGGATGGCTTTTATGATTAAACACTCACAGAAACTTTTTAAGGTAGGTTAAGTGTGATGGGATTTTGTTGGTAATAAGATAAGGAGGTTGAAGCATGGTGGGATCCTCAGCAGCGCTAGAAGGATGACTAATAAGAAAGGTCCTGACTGGGACTTGAAACCAGATTGGACAGTGGCAAAACCCAGAGAAAATAACCAAGGTGGGGAGGAATAGGAAGGTACCTGGAGGCTGAGTAGGATAATTGGTTCTACCCTGAGTCATCCTTCTTTTTTATGAAAGTGGGTGTGTATTGGCAGTTGAGTGAGTTTATCCTGGCTACTTGCTACCAGTAGAATTTTGAGGGTCTGACGGTCTCCTTTCATTTTGTACCCTTTGTCCCTTTTAGTCCAAACTTATCAGTGTTTCTGCCCACATAGTTTTCTCAATTGTGTGGTTCTGTCGATTTCAGAGGGATTCACTCCATTAGACAAAAGCTACATATACAGATCTTTTGAAGACAAACCCTTTTCCACCATGGTCTCTTGCAGAGAGACAGGCTGAAGTTTAGGGACAATACCTTTCACCTTCTTAGAAGTCCTCTGGTTTGATTGAGAGGATCTTTATTCTCTTGAAAAGATCCTTTGTATGACTGAAAGTTGTGACCTTTTGATGTTTATAAGATTCAAACAAAAAGTTGTAGAGTCATATCCTTGGCCTTTTCTTTATAGCACACTTTCTTATAATGAATTTCTTAATTTTAACATCTTGCCATCTGGAAAGGTTGAGAATTAAGAGAGCATTTCACTAAGTACTTCAATAAGTAGAATCAATTTTTTTTTTTTTTTTTTTTTTTTAATTTTTTTATTTATTTATGATAGTCACAGAGAGAGAAAGAGAGAGAGGCAGAGACACAGGCAGAGGGAGAAGCAGGCTCCATGCACCGGAAGCCCGATGTGGGATTCGATCCCGGGTCTCCAGGATCGCGCCCTGGGCCAAAGGCAGGCGCCAAACCGCTGCGCCACCCAGGGATCCCTAGAATCAATTTTTTGTGATTGGCTTATTTCATTTAGCATGCTTTCATCATTTAGCACAGTTCATCCATGTTGTAACATTTGTCAGAATTTCCTCTTTTTTTTTTTTTTAAGGATGAGTAATATTCCTTTCATCTATGCACCACATTTATCATTTGTTAAGGACACTTGGATTGCTCCCATGTTTTAACTCTTGTGGATAATGCTGCTATGAACATGGGTGTACAGATATCTTTTTTGAGACACTGCTTTTCTTTTTTTTTATTTTTTATTTTTTTATTTATGATAGTCACAGAGAGAGAGAGAGAGAGAGAGGCAGAGACACAGGCAGAGGGAGAAGCAGGCTCCATGTACCGGGAGCCCGACATGGGATTCGATCCAGGGTCTCCCGGATCGCGCCCTGGGCCAAAGGCAGGCACCAAACCGCTGCGCCACCCAGGGATCCCGAGACACTGCTTTTAATTCTTTGGGGTATATACCCAGAAGTAGAATTACTGGGTCATATGGTAATTCTATTGGAACTGCCATAATGTTTAATATAGCAGCTGTATCATTTTACATTCCTGCCAGTGATGTACAAGGTTTCCCATTTCTTCACATCCTCACCAATACTTATTCTGTTATTTTGTTTTTTTTTTTTTTTGATAATAGCTATGAGGTGGGTATATTATAGTTTTGGTTTGCATTTCCTTAATGATTAGAGAGGTTTTAAACATCTTTTCACATGCTTATTGCCTATCTATATGTCTTCTTTGGAGAAATGTCTGTTCATGGCCTTTCCCCATTTTTGAATTGGGTTCTTTTATTGTTGAGTTGTAGGAATTCTTTATATATCTGGATAGATATATGATGTGCAAATATTTCCTCCCATTCTGTGGGTTGCCTTTTTACTCAGTTGATAGAGTCTTGCTATACACAATTGAAAAACTTTGTGAATTCCCCATTTGTTTATTTTTTTCCTTTTGTTGCCTGTGCCGTTGGTGTCATATGCAAGAAATCATTGCCAAATCCAGAAGCTTTTGTCCTATGCTTTTTAAAAAGAATGTTATAGTTTTAGGTCTTATATTTAGGTTATGAATCTATTTTAAGTTAGTTTTTCTTTATGGTGTTAGGTAAGTGTCCAACCTTATTCTAATGCTGTGAGTATCTAGTTTTTCTAGCACCATTTGTTGAAAACCTGTCCTTTGTCCATTGAATAGTCATGGCACACTTATTGAAAATCATTTGACTGTATATGTGAAGGTTTATTTCTGGACCTAGTTTAATCAGTTAGTCTGTGTATTTGTCTTTATACCAGTACCACAGTATTTTGATGACTGTAGCTTTATAGTAATGTAGGGTATGAACATGGAGGCCACCCTAGGATTTATCAACTATAGAATGGGGAGTGATCCAGGGTCCAGAGTTTAGAAATGAAAGATCAGAATCTTAGTAGGCTGGAAAATAAAGGGTCAGGGCCACATCAGGGGCTTGAGTGCTGAGGTCAAAGATTATCATCAGTTAGAGGTCAAGATCTAGATAAGTAAATTAGAATAGTAGACAAAGGACAACAGGACAGAGATTTTTTTGTTTGTTTATTTGTTTTTGTTTTTTTGAGAGAGAGAGAGAGAGCATGAGCACGCAGTGGGGGTGGGCAGAGGCAAGGGGAGAGGGAGAGAAAGGATCCCAAACACATTCTGTGTTGGGCATAGAGCCTGATATGGGACATGATCTCATGACCAAAATCAAGAGTTGGACGTTCAGCTGATGAGCCACCCATGTGCCCTGAATGAATGATTTTTAATGATGAACAAAGATCTTTCAAACCTGTTCTTTATATACTTCCTGTTGAGGGGAACAACTAGTTCTAAAGCATGTGATTATGGAGAGGAAGGCAGTTACCTGACAGTAGTTGTGAATCAAAATGGGGAATTTCTAGTACCTAATAGAACTCTCCTTCATCAAATTCTCTTCTTACTATTGCTATAGGTTAACTTTTCATAGTCTACCACTCATAAGTTAAAAGAGAGGTGGGATCTCTGAGATCTCACTGTACCCCAGGGTTTCTAGCCTTCCACCTTTGGATCTCTCTACCTGTGGAGTCCTTTCTCCCTTGTCCATTGTCTACTGTACATAATTCAAGTATACAATGGAGTTGTACTTAACTATGAAGGATTTTAAGTGACTTAACACAAATTTGTTATCCTAACAGTTCTGTAGGTCATAAGTCTATAGGAGTCTCACTGGGCTAAAATCAGGGTTGGCAGGGCTGCATTCATTTCTGGATGTTCTAGGAGAGCATTTGTTTACTTGCCTTCTCCCAACTTCTAGAGGTTACCTACATTCCTTGGCTCATGGTTCCCTTCCTTTGTCTTCAAGGCTAGCAATATTGTGTCTATCTGTTATTTCTAACTACAGCTGGGAATGTTTCTCGGTTTTTAAGGACCCATGTGGATAATCTAGGTAATCTCCCCATTGCACAGTTCTTATCTTAAAAAATTTTTTTTAAAAATATTTTATTTATTTATCCATGAGAGCCACAGAGAGGCAGAGACATAGGCAGAAGGAGAAGCAGACTCCTTGCAGGGAGCACGATGCAGGACTTGATCCCCAGACCTTGGGATCATGCCCTAAGCCGAAGGCAGACGCTCAACTACTGAGCTACCCAGGTATCCCACAAGGTTCTTAACCACACCAACAAAATCCCTTTTCCCATATAGTATATCACTGTGAAGGTTTTTTAGAATAGAAATCATACAAATCTTAGAAGTAAAACAAGAGTATGGTCTTCTAGATGTAATTCAGCTTGGTATAGTTCTAATTATTAGACCCTTTCAAGCATTCTGTTTTTAACTCTTTTTTTTTTTTTCCTTTTCTAAGATCCCTGTTTCAGCCCCTCATCTTTTGGGCTTTGGTTCTTGTTTGCTATTTTATCTTTGTTTCCAGACTAGCATGAGGACTCTATGAGCCTCTGTTGATCTCTGAAGGAGAGAAAGAACATTTCTTTTGAGGTTTATTTTGGTCTTAGGTCTCTCCTCTTTGATATTCCCATCAGACCTGTTGTCCTTATGGGCCCCTGCCTCACTTCTTTGTCTGATTAGGTTCTTCCCTGAGCTTTTCCTTTGGATGAAAAAATGGTTGATTGTTCTCTATGCTCTATCACTTTTTTCTGAGGTCCTGTTTTATCCCAGGTTTGTTGTTCTTGTGCTTTGTTGTGTCTTCTTGTTCTCAGGCTTCTTTGGATGGACTTTTTACCTCCTAATCCTCAGATTCTGTGTTGCCTCATTCTGTGTTCTTTGTATTTTTTTCCCTTAAAATTCTTCCTATTTATAGTTCTAGCCTCTGCTATTATCAGTCCTTGTGACCAGCAGTTTGAAGTTTAGTTTTTTTTTTTTAAGATTTATTTATTTATTTGATAAAAAGTCCCCTTCCCCCATCCCATGCTTTCAAGGGGGGGCAGGAAGGAGATTCTCAAGCCGATTCCCTACTGAGTGCAGAACTGGACACAGTGTCGGACTTGGGGCTTGATGCTTGATCCCACAACTCATGAGATCATGACTTGAGCTGAAACCAAGAGTTGGAGGCCCAACTGATTGAACCACCCAGATGCCCCCGACCCAGTCTGGTTTTGTCTCCCCAACCCAAGTCACAGTATCTTTTCTTAGGGACTTATAACCATCTACATTTAAGGCTAATTCCCATTTTATGTGGGAAGGCCATTTGTTGATTCTCCCTGAACAGTAAAATACTTAACACCTCCAGGTTTTCTTTCTTTCTTTTTTTTTTTTTTAAAGATTTTATTTACTTATTCATGAGAGACACACAGAGGCAGAGACACAGGCAGAGGGAGAAGCAGGCTCCATGTAGGGAGCCCAACGTGGGACTCGATCCCGAGTCCCCAGGGTCACGCCCTGGGCGGAAGCAGGGGTTAAACTGCTTAGCCACCCAGGGATCCCCACCTCCAGGTTTTCATTTAAGCCCATCTGCTGGGGCACCTGGGTGGCTCAGTGGTTGAGCGTCTGCCTTCAGCTCAGGTTGTGATCCCGGGGTCCTGGGATTGAGTCCTGCATCAGTCTCCCCGTGAGGAGGCTACTTCTCCCTCTGCCTATGTCTCTACCTCTCTTTCTGTGTCTCTCATGAATAAATAGATAAAATCTTTAATCCTTTGGTTTTTGAGCTCTACCTTATAGTTTACCAAGGTAAAAATTAAACTGTAGATGTCATAAAGTTTTTGTCTCAAGACTCTTTTTAAAACTTTATTATGAAGTTTTTCAAATATAGATAAAAGTTGAAAAACAGTGAACACTCATACAACTCTAAGATTCAACATATGTTACTATTGGCCATATTTGCTTTATCTTACTCCATATATTCATGCTTTTGTTTTTGTTTTTGGTTGAACCCCTGATGTAAATTGTAGATATCATGGAACTTCACATCTAAGTACTTAAGCATATATTTCCTAAGAATAAGAACATTCTTCTAATGGTTAGAGTACCATTATCATGTCTAAGAAAATTATTAAGAATTTCATATTAGCTAATATTCAATACAGATTCAAATTCCCCAGTTGTCTTAAGAGTGTATTTCATAGCTCCTGTTTTTAATTATGAAAGCTAATCGAGGTTTATGTATTGCTTTTGATTATTATGTCACTTTTAATCTGGAACAGCCCCTATGCTTTTTCTTCATGTTATTGATTTATTGAAGCATTCAGGCCAATTTGGGTTATAGAATTTTCCATACTTTAAATTTGTCTTATTTTCTCAAGGCTTTTTCTCTGTCCTTTTCTTTGTAGTTCCTGTAAATTGTAAGTTAGGTCTGGAGGCTTGATTAGATTCATGTTAAACATTTTTGGCAATGATTCATAGGTGATGTTTGTGTACATCTTATTGCATCATATTGCATCACATTAGGAAGCACAGAATGTCAGATTGTCTCACTCTCAGTGATGCTAATTTTGCTAACTGCCACATCTCTCAGTTATAAAGGTACATTTTCCCTTTTGCAATTAGTAAGTAACCTGCAGGGTGATTGCCTAATGTAATGATTTTAGCATTCATTGGTAATCCTGCTGGAATCTATGATTATATTGAATGTTACAAAGTAGCATTTTCTAATTCTATTATTTAATCTCTATTAGCTGACCTTTTTCTCTTGAATAGAGCTTTCCTTTCCTCTGTTTCATTCTCTTTTTTTATTAATATCTCTATAGACTCATAGGTTTGTAGTTATTCAACGTGTTAGTCAATTGTAGTTGTTAATTTTAATTTTCAAATTATCTCAAATTTGGCCAGTGAGAGCCCTTGCAAGCTCTTCCTGCTGTGTCTTTTTGACAGGACTCCATTAGTCTGAATGTTTCCTTCCTGGCATAAAATGTCCTCAGCTCACTTTGCCTTTGCTCTGCCCTGGGCCTGAAATCAATTATTTTCTTCAAGGAGCCCTGGTTTCTTTGAGTGACACGAGATTTACTCATTGTTTCTGGGGTATCATTGCTTTTAGGCTCTTTGAGGGCAAAAAGTCGACTAAAATATTTTTAAAAAAGAAATCATCAGTTCATATTAATATTTCCAATTCAGATTTAACATCCCAGAGCTTTTTCTTGACTTCTTTTACTTTATTTTTATTTATTTATTTTTAAAGATTTATCTATTTATTCATGAGAGAGAGAGAGGCAGAGACACAGGCAGAGGGAGAAGCAGGCTCCACGCAGGGAGTCTGACATGTGACTCGATCCTGGGTCTCCAGGATCACGCCCTGGGCGGAAGACAGCACTAGACCACTGAGCCACCCGGGCTGCCTGACTTCTTTTACTTTATATTTGTATCTGTTTTGCACATTGCAAATTCCAGATTTTAATAGCATTTATATGCTATTTGCATTATCTTGCAATATATAAAATATCAATATATAAAAAATTAGTTTTGGGACACCTGGGTGGCTCAGTCAGTTAAACGTCTGCCTTTGGCTCAGGTCATGATCTCAGGGTCCTGGGATTGAGCTCCACATCGGACTCCTTGTCAGCTGGGAGCCTGCTTCTCTTTCTCCTTCTACACCACCTTTGGGTACTCTCTCTCAAATAAACAAAAGAATTAAAAAAAAACTTTAAAAAATTAGTTTTAAAAGTAAGCCTATGTAAACCTGCTGATTGAAGTTTACGATATAAGCTTTCCTTACAGTTCCTTTTCCCTTGAATATATTTCACTAAGGATATATAGTCAGAATATAGTTTTCAAAAGTTAGGTGGAATAATTCTTTTTATGTGTTTATCATATACACAGATACTATCATCTACACATGTTATCAATCATATATATAGATATATTCATTTTTTTTCCTGTTTGTTTTCAGTTTTAGGGTTTGCTTTTTTTCCTTTTGGATTTATTTATTTATTTATTTATTTTTAAGATTTATTTATTTATGATATACAGAGAGAGAGAGAGAGAGAGAGAGAGAGGCAGAGAGGCAGAGACACAGGAGGAGGGAGAAGCAGGCTCCATGCCGGGAGCCCGACATAAGACTCGATCCCGGGACTCCAGGATCGTGCCCTGGGCCAAAGGCAGGCGCTAAACTGCTGAGCCACCCAGGGATCCCCTCCTTTTGGATTTAATTGTATTTTTTGAATCTGTAGAATATTTACATGGTTCAAAAGTCAAAACTACACAAAAAGATATACTTATAGAAAACTCAGTCATTGTCGTAACCATTTTCATTATTTTCTGGTTTATCCTGCTTCTGTTTTTTTTTTTTTTTTTTAAGATTTTAAAAAATTTATTCATGAGAGACACAGAAAGAGAGAGAGGCAGAGACACAGGCAGAGGGAGAAGCAGGCTTCCCACAGGGAGCCTGAAGTGGGACTCGATCCCGGGTCTCCAGGGTCACCCGTGGGCTGAAGGCAGTGCTAAACCGCTGAGCCACCTGGGCTGCCCTATCCTGCTTCTTTTTCTGTTTCTTTTTGTAAAATCAAATAAGTGTGTATGTGTGTGTATGTTCCTTCTCTCTTACACAGGTACTTTATATACCATTCCATAATTTTTCTCACTCAACAGTAGATACTGGAAATCACTCCTATAAGATCATAAAGCATTTCTTCCTTCTTTCCTTTTCTCCCTCCCTTCTTTCATTTTTTTTTTTTTAAAGATTTTTTTATTTATTTATTCATGATAGTCACAGAGAGAGAGAGAGAGAGAGAGGCAGAGACATAGGCAGAGGGAGAAGCAGGCTCCATGCACCAGGAGCCCGATGTGGGATTCGATCCCGGGTCTCCAGGATCGCGCCCTGGGCCAAAGGCAGGCGCCAAACCGCTGCGCCACCCAGGGATTCCTCTGTAGTGATTTTATTTTATTTATTTTATTTTATTTTATTTATTTTTTTTTTTGTTCTCTGTAGTGATTTTAAAATGTGACTTAGAGACTACTTGTAATTTGTAAGGATTTGGGGGGTGGTGTTTATTTTTATTTTTTTAAGATTTTATTTATTTATATCTGTCAGAGAGAGACAGAGAGCATAAGCAGGGGAAGGGCAGAGGCAGAGGGAGAAGCAGGCTCCCTGCTGAGCAAGGAGTCCAATGCAGGACTTGATCTCAGGATCCTGGGATCATGACCTGAGCCGAAGGTAGATGCTCAATCGACTGATCCACCCAGGGACCCTATTTTTTTTTTAACTTATATGTTAGCTTGCATGTGCGGGGAGGGGCAGAGGGAGAAGAACTCAAGCAGACTCACCACTGAGCACAGAGCCCCACATGAGGCTCAATCCCAGGACCCTGAGATTGTGACCTGAGCTGAAATCAAGAGCTGGCTACTGGGACACCTGGGTGGCTCAGAGGTTGAGCGTCTGCCTTCGGCTCAGGTCGTGATCCTGGAATTCAGGATCGAGTCCCACGTGGGGCTCCTGCGAAGAGCCTGCTTCTCCCTCTGCTTGTCTCTGCCTCTCTGCCTCTCTCTCTCTCTCTCTGTATCTCTCATGAATAAATAAATAAATCTTAAAAAAAAAAAAAAGAGCTGGCTGCTTAACTGACTGAGCTACCCAGGTGCCTCTTTTGGGGTAGTTTTTGCCAAAGATAAACATTACTACGAATGTCTATATTTTTGTTTCTGGTTCATTTGAGTATATACATGCCATACCTGATTTTTATTTTTTATTTATTTATTTATTTATTTTTTTTTCCATACCTGATTTTTTTTTTTATTTTTTTTTTATTTTTTAAAGATTTTATTTATTTATTCATGATAGTCACAGAGAGAGAGAGAGGCAGAGACACAAGCAGAGGGAGAAGCAGGCTCCATGCACCGGGAGCCCGATGTGGGATTCGATCCTGGGTCTCCAGGATCGTGCCCTGGGCCAAAGGCAGGCGCCAAACCGCTGCGCCACCCAGGGATCCTATACCTGATTTTTAAAATAACAGTAGTGTCGGGATGCCTGGGTGGCTCAGCAGTTGAGCGTCTGCCTTTGGCTCAGGCAGGACATGATCCTGGAGTTCCCGGATTGAGTCCCACATCGGGCTCCCTGCATGGAGTCTGCTTTTCCCTCTGCCTATGTCTCTGCCTCTCTCTCTGTATCTCTCATGAATAAATAAACAAAATCTTTTTAAAAAATTACAGTAGTGTCTTCTCAAAAACAGTTTTCCTGTCAGATTTGTTGAAATATCATTTTGGTGGCAAGAGAAAGGAAGCTAAAATAGGACATTTTGAGGATCCTTTATTTTTCTGAAATAATCTGCCAGCAGATTATTTTGAGAATCACTGTTCTGGGACGCCTGGGTGGCTCAGTTAGTTGGTATCTGCCTTTGGCTTGGGTCATGATCCCAGGGTTCTGGGATCGAGTTCTGTGTTGGGCTCCTTGCTCAGCAGGGAGTCTGCTTCTCCCTCTGCCCTGCTTGTGCTCTATCTCAAATGAATAAATAAAATCTTAAAAAAAAAAAAAAAGAGAGAGAATCACTGTTCTTGTGGTCTGAAATAATTTTAGATACTGCTAACTACTTGTTCTTGGTTTTCTTTTATATTCTGCCCAGGCTCCTGTTTATATTCGGGAATGTGCCAGACTGCACTATTTGGGCTCCAGAACTCAAGCATCAAAGGTAAGAATAAGAAATGGCTTTTAGCCCCAACAAGGAAGAGTTAATTAAGATTAATGGAGTTAAAGTGTGAAATCAAAGTAAAGCCATGGAAAATAAAATGTGTTATAGTTCAAAATTATCTAGTCAGTTTGAGATGAGGAAAAAGACTGAGAGGAAAGTTACATGTTGAAATAAAAGTGCCTCTGCATAGTCTTGTTTCCTTTCAGAGGTGCTCCACTGGTAGATGGGATCCTCTACATATGAGTGATGGCATAGATTGCATGTTTAAAGATTTTCATAAAGCCCCTGTGCATTCTGAAGCATATGATATAACAGTCTGTAAATAGCAAATGTATTAAATATTTTACAGCAGTAAATCACAGTTTTCTTTTTTTTTAATATTGTTTAATTTATTAAAATAAGTTGACTGCCAAATGTACCACATTCTTTTTTTTTTTTTTTTTTTTTTTTTTTATGATAGTCACACACAGAGAGAGAGAGAGAGGCAGAGACACAGGCAGAGGGAGAAGCAGGCTCCATGCACCGGGAGCCCGATGTGGGATTCGATCCCGGGTCTCCAGGATCGTGCCCTGGGCCAAAGGCAGGCGCCAAACCGCTGCGCCACCCAGGGATCCCTGTACCACATTCTTAACTTGCAGCTATGCAACTTGTCCAGGAAAGAAGACAAGTGGGAAGGAACATCTGTCCTGCAGGCAGCGCTCAGGGGGCTCCATGGGCCTTCCCTGGGAAATCACAGTTTTCTATAATACATTCTTGTTTCAGGTTCAGTGGTAACACTGTCAAACATTTCAAAGACTTGAGACCACGTGAGCTTAGAAAGCAAATGTGTGATGCTTATTAATAAGATTATATATAATTATTAAGCTTTAAAACTGAGAAGTTTAAAGAACTTCACAAGTACTTTTTGATGATCTCTTATTTAGTCTGTTTTGGTTAGAAACTTAAGCTGTTGTCTTACGCGGTTGTTTCTGTTGTTTGTTTCTGCCTCTCATTCAGTAAATATTTGGTGTGACCAGGACAACAATATATGATTTCAACTTGTTTCAACTGGAGTGTAGCTTCTCTTAGAGAGTTGTTTCTGTTCCTCAACCACTGCTGTGTAGTTATCCCATAATGTTCCTGTATGTAGGAAAGAGCACTGGCCAAGAGTCTGTGCACTTGGTCTCCAGGATGAGTCTGTCACTTTAGTATCCAAATGACTTTAAACTTAGAGTTTAACTTCAATTTTTTCTTCTATCAAATGGGAATGATACTTTCTCTGCTTACTTCATAGGATAGCAGTGAGAGTTATGTGCAATTAAAAGATGCTTTGAAAATTGAACTCTTTATAAATATAATTTTTGGTGGTAATATTCTAAATGAATTTAGGTTCTCTAGGCTGTCTTGGGAGTAGGCTATTTATATAGTCTGTAATTACAGATTTTTCTTCATGTGATAATTATATTTAGATTTTTCTTATTCCTAGGTATAGGAGTATACCATGCTCCCCACTTCTTCCTCTTTTTTTTCAGGGTGGCAGGAACCTGAAAACAAAGCTGGCAGGATATATTAATTTGCTTTTCTTTAAAATTTTCTCTAGGATGATCTTGATCTGATAGCTTCATGTTCTACTAAGTCCTTCCAACTGGCAAAATCTCAGAAACGGAACTTGGTGGATTCCTGCTCTCACCAGGAGGAGACCCAGCAGCGTACGGAAGAGGCATTGAGAGAACTGTTCCAACATGTTCACAATATGCCAGAGTCAGCAAAGAAGAAACAACTTATTAGACAGGTACCTGAAGGCAGGGAAACAGTGACAGGGCTTTAGCAATATGATTGAAGTTGTAGAATCCCTAGGGAATGTTGTTAAGCATCTCATTTAGAGAATAAGATTCTCTTATTGGCCCCAGCTTGGCTCAGTCAAGAAAGCAAACTAGTCATTGGAACCTCAGTGGCAGTCTCTGTCCTCCTACCCCACTACAGAAAGGAGTGGAGGCTCTGGGATTTCTAGAATTAAACAGAAAGATCTAAGTATGGTTAGAGTTTCTCACATTTTGGTCATGTACCAAGCATGCTGAGAGAGAACCAGCAGTTGAGATATATTGTTCCAAAGTTTAAATCCTTCAGATTTTCTTGGCAAATAATTTAATCTTTCTACATTTCAATTTTCTTGGTTTTTTCAAGAGGTAATTGAAATGTCTATGCTTCATGACTATGTAAAGATTAGAAGGAATATGTAAAGTGGCTGGCGTAGCAGAGCAAAAGTGGTAGCTCTTACTAATGAGTTGTTTGCAGTTAGAAAACACTATAAATTCAGGGGCCTAAGTTGGTGTTAGAAAGTAGGAATTCTGGTAGCTAAGTTTGTTTATTTTGGGGTTATGGGAGTAAAATTAGGTCTCCATTTGCCATTTTGAGACTCAAAGTGTAGTTTGAGTAAATCCCAATGACTTGGTTAGTTTCTTTCTTGGGAAATTTATTTTGTCTCAATTCCTCTTGAATTTGAGCTGAACACACAGGTCAGCCTCTTCTTAGTCAACTGGGACCTTCTTGAGGGAGGTCTCTTTTTATTTATTTTTTAATACTTAATCTGAAGTGTAGGGTCAGACATAACCATGTGCTCAGAAAATGTTGAACTGAGCTGTTCTTAACAATGGACAGTCCTGGGGGATCCCTGGGTTTGCTCAGGAGTTCAGCGCCTGCCTTTGGCCCAGGGCGTGATCCTGGAGTCGCGGGATCGAGTCCCACGTCGGGCTTCTGGCATGGAGCCTGCTTCTCCCTCTGCCTGTGTCTCTGCCTTTCTCTCTCTCTCTTTCTTTCTCTCTCTCTATGTCTATCATGAATAAATAAATAAAATCTTAAAAAAAAATTGACACTCCTTCAAGAGAAGTTTTCTGTTAGATTTTTTGAAGTTACTTTGAGATCTAGCAAATTGTGTTATGACTCGAATTTTCAAAGATGTTGGCCTAGTATTATTGTAGATTCAAAGCCTAGTATTATTGTAGATTCAAAGCAGTGTAGTGATTTAATTCTTGATAGAAACTAAGAGCAATTCAGGTAGGACAAGTGTCATGACTTCTGTCATCAAGAATAGAATGTTAAAGACATTACAAGGAAAAACTAACATTTTTGCTCTTTTTAGAAAAATAGGAAATTATAGAAAAGGTTAAGAAGAAAATAAATCATTCATCCCACCAGTGTTTACATTTTGGGTGTTTCTTTCAGGCTTTTTCATAGCGATAAATTTCTGCATAGTTCGGACCATACCACATACTTTCTTTTATTTTCTCATGCATGCTTATAAATTCTTGCATACGTTTAAAATACTGCCCTTTTGGGGGCACTTGATGGGATGAGCACTGGGTATTATACTATATGTTGGCAAATCGAACTCCAATAAAAAAATATACAAAAAAAATAATATTGCCCTTTTGTTTTGAAGAAACTATTAATTTTACTATTTCCTGATTTTTCTCTTAGTGATTATAAAAATAATAAATATTCACTGTAGAAGCAGCACAACTTCCAGTAGAGTATAAAGAAGAAAAATCACCTGTAATCATCCTGAGATAACCACTGATAAAAGTTTTGGAGTATTTTCTTCTAGTGTTACTTTCCATGAATATGTATTTGACATTTTTTTCTTTTGCTTGAGATCATAATATATGTTCAGTTTTTAATATTCCTATTCTTTTCATTTAATATTATATCATGATCATTTTCTGTATTGTTAAAAGGCTGTGAACAGGATGCCTGGGTGGGTCAGTGGTTGAGTGTCCATTTTTGGCTCAGGTTGAGATCCTGGGGTCCTGGGGTTGAGTCTCGCATTGGGCTACCCACAGGGAGCCTACTTCTCCCTTTGCCTTTGTCTCTGCCTCTCTCTGTGTGTGTCTCATGAATAAATAAAATCTTAAAAAAAAAGAGGGGGCTGTGAACATTTTTAACAGCAACTGGACATATTTGGGAATTAGGTTATTTTTTATCTTATAAATTTTTGTTTATAGGTATTTTCATTGCAGATTTTTTCCTAGAAGTGACATGACCAAAGAGCGTGCTTTTTTTTTTTTTTTTTTTTTGGTGGTACTGCTGTTTGGTCCTTTTTAATGTATAGGTTCCTCCTTCTCTCCCCTCTTTTTCTTTTCCCCTAAAAAATTGCCAAACTGGGACACCTAGGTGGCTCAGTGGTTAAGCCCCTGCCTTTGACCCAGGGAGTGATCCTGGAGTCCCGGTTTCGCGGCCCACATCGGGCTCCCTGCATGGAGCCTGCTTCTCTCTGCTTGTGTCTCTGCCTCTCTGTCTGTGTCTATCATGTATAAATAAAGTCTATTTAAAAAAAAATTGCCAAAAAAAATTGCCAAACTTTGTTTGAATCAACTTAAATTTGACATAATTTAGATTTAGAGAAAAATTGCAAAGATAGTACAGAGAATTCTCATGTATTTTTCATTCCTAATAGTAATATTGTTAAAACTAAGAAATTAGCATTGATGTATTACTATTAATGTGAGAGATTTGATTCAGATTTTAGCAGTTTTTTGCTAATATCCTTTTTCTGTGCCAGTGTCTAATCCAAGTTATCACACTGCATTTAAACACACACATCCGTACATTGTCTCTCTCCCTGCACTTTATTTGTGAAAGAAACCATATAGTTTGTTTTCCACAGTCTAGTTTTGCTAGTGTCACCCTTGTGGTGTTAACACATACCTCAGTCCTCTGTATTTATGATAAATTTGTAGTTAGATCTAATTCTAGAAGCTTGATCTGAATACATTAGATTTTTTTTTCTTTTTGGTAAGAACTTCATAGATAGTGTGTATTTTTTTAATACAGTAGTTCCTGCCCTTTATCTGTGGAGGGTACATTCCAAGACCCCTAGTGGATGCCTGAAAACCATGGATAGTATTGAACGCTATATATACTGTTTTTTTAAAAATATATATATATTTATAATAAATGTTTAATTTATAAATTAGGCACAGTGAAAGATTAACCACAATAGTTACTAAGAAAATAGAAGTATGTTATAGTTGTTCTATTATAATAGTATACTGTGGTGAAAGTTCTGTGAAATAAAATAAATATCTCTTAAAATATCTTACTATATTGTACTCTTCCTGTGATGATGTGAGATGATAAAATGCTTGTATGATGAGATAAAGTGAGGTGAATGATGTAGACGTTGTGACATAACGTTAGGCTACTACTACTGGCTAGGAGAATCATCTGCTTTTGGACTGTGGTTGATAACAGGGTACTGAAGCCACAGAAAGCAAAGCCACGAATAGAGGGGGACTACTGTATGCATTTTGAAAAGACTGGGCACACATTGCTAAATAGCTTCCCAGAAAATTATTAATGCTCCCACCAGCTAGGTACAAGACAGCCCCCCTATTGCATCTGGCCAACATTATCAGGAATGATATATTGGAGGGATGCTTGCTTTGTTTTTTTTATTTTTTATTTTTATTTATTTATTTATTTTTATTTTATTTTATTTTTATTTTGGATGGATGCTTGCTTTGTAAACTCTTTAGAAGTGACTAAATTTTCTGGTAATTAACTTTGAGAACTTTTTTGGTACCTGTATAATATGTATGAAGAGTGTCTTTTTTTTTTTTTAAACCTCCAGAACTGAACTTGAACTGGTAAAAATTTGCAAAATTACAATTCACATATTTAGAAACTATAGTTAGAAAAGGCAGATAAGTAGAAGAGTTTTAAGTATTATTTTTATTATTTTTTTTAAGATTTTATTTATTTATTCATGAGAGACACAGAGAGAGAGAAAGAGAGGGAGAGGGAGAAGCAAGGGACTCCATCCTGGATCCTGGTCACGCCCTGAGCCAAAGACAGATGTTCAACTGCTGACCCATCCAAGTATAATACTTCCCAAGTATTATATTTTTTAACTAAGGAGATAAATGGCTAATCAAAGCATTATAAATAAGACTATACAGTGTTTTAGGTTTTCTATTTTTCCATGTTAGATACCATCAAACAAAGAGTTGATATTGATGAAATTGACCACTTTTTATTTTGATATATTTCCTCCGTTTATAGTGCTGGCAAGCACTCATAATAAATGTCCATTTAAAGAGCTTTAGTAACTTTTTTATTCTGTATGCAATTAATGTTAAATTAAGGATTGTTTTAGGTTGTGCTGGTCACTCTTCATGTCCAAGATATTTTCTGCAAAAAATATTGATTACCAGCTGGAGATCTTGGGCAAATTGCATAACTCTCTGGGTCTTGGTTTCCTTGTTTATAAAATAGAGGTGATGCTACCAAACTTACAGTACATAAGAAAAAGGAAAATGAAGTACAGTCTCCTTATAGTAATTTAATAAATTTGAATTTTTTTTGGCAACATCATTTCTGCTTTTGAAATTTGCTTAGTAACCTACTAATCCATATGTGTACAGACTCACTTATTCCTGGACTTTTCTGCATATTTACACTTAGCTGTTGATTATCACAGAATCCTATCTCCTGGTAGAGGAAATAATAGTAAAATGTTTATGTTTTCTCTTAGTTTAATAAGCAATCTGTGACCCAAACACCAGGGCGAGAATCTTCTACTCCTCGGGTACAGAAAAGAGCCCGTTCACGTTCCTTCAGTGGCCTTATTAAGGTAGGTATGCTGTGTTCTCATTTTTAGCATTGACTTAGAGAAAACTTAACAGTCTGACTTTTCAATGCATAAACAGTTTTCTTCTCTTCTTTGGGATCCTATGAAGGGTTTATTTGTAAGAGGATAAGGATAGAATTTGGAAAAACTTCGGGTTTTTATAGCATTTTGCTGTGTTTCGAATTGGAGAAGGAGCTGTATGATTAGAGAGTAAAAGAAAGGTCCTTCCTTCTCTTTGGGCCTGAGGACAGAGTCCCCAATGTGGAGAGTTCTTTACAATTTGCAAAAGCTATGGAGAAATGGAGTTGACAGACTTATGGAAATGGTTAGGAAATGGATTTTCTGAGCCTAGCAAATTTTAGGTGATTTAAATTTTTGTAAGCTTAATATTTTAATCAGTTGTATATTCTCTTCCTTTGCAGCAAATTACTTAAAAATCTTGTTTTAAAAACAAGTACAATATCTACTGGGCTGTTGCTGCCATCACTATACTTGTGGATTTAGTTCACACGTCCTCGCGGATGATATGAACTTGTAGTTAAGGCATGTTGCCATCAGGTGGCAGTAGATAACGTAATAATGGGATTAGAATTTTCAGGCATAAAACTAAGGCAAGGTTCTGGTTAACTTGGAGAGAGATTAAGCACAGTTCTGTGTTCTGCTGTGTTTCTTTTAAAATTATTTTAACATCTATAAATTTAGAATCTATAAATACAACAACAGTAAGGAGGTCTGATTAAAATGGAAAATAAAAATAAATACCTTGTAATATATATTTTTTCTTTAAGCTGCAGTTGTTAGCCTGCAGTTGTTAGCCTGTGGGGGCCATTAGTCTGTGAGACATTAGTCTTGCTTGACATCAAAATTTCCTTTGTGATCAACAGAATGAAAAAACAACTCAGAATGGAATAAAATATTGTAAAATATATATCTAGTAAGGAGTTAATGTCCAGAATATATAATGCACTCCTACAAAAATGGGAAAAAGAATTTAAAAATGGGCAAAGGACGTAGATATTTCTCTAGAGAAGATAAACAACTGAAAAGATGCTCAATATCTCTTATCTTTAGGAAAATGCAAATCGAAACTACAGTAAGATAGAAAATAACAGTAGGATGACTATTATTAAAAAACAAAACAAAATAACAAGTGTGGGTGGGAACATGGAAAGATTGAAACCCTCATGGGCTGCTGGTGGGAATATAAAATGGTGCACCTGCCATGGATAACAGTATGGCAGTTCCTCAAAGAATTAAGTAAGATTACTACAGAATTCAGCAATTCCGCTTCTGGATATGTACCCCAAAGAATTGAAAGCAAGGATATGAACACATATTTGTACACCCATGTTTATAGCAGTATTATTCACAGTAACCAAAAGGTGGAAGCCATTCAAATATCTATTGACCGATGAATGGATAAACAAAATATTGTGTGTATATATATACACACATATACACACATACACATATATATATGCAATGGAATATTATTTAGCCTTAAAAAAGGAAGGGAATTCTAACATATGCTACAAGATGGATGAGCTTTGAGGACATCATGTTAAATGAAATAAACCAGTCACAAAGAACAAGTACTATATGATTCCACTTATGTGAGATACCTAGAATTGTCAAACTCATAGAGAAAGAAGTAGAGTGGTGGTTGTTAGGGTCTAACGGTTTGGAGGAATTGGGAATTATTGTCTAGTATGTACACAATTTGGGGAATTAAAAAGGTTCTGGAGATGGATGATGGTGATGGTGCTCAACAATATGAATGGAATTAATGATGCTGAACTATATACTTAATATAGTTAAAATGATAAATTTTGTGTTATGTATATTTTACTATAATTAAAAGGTAATTTATTTTGCTAGAACCCCTGCAGTACATTCACCTCCTTGGGTATAGTTCATTGTTGGTTCATTTTACTTGGAAGTCTTTCATTCCCTTTGACTTCCTGTCATTGAGATGATTGATAACAAGAAAAGTTATTAGTCAAATAAAGGTTTCTCTATGTGTCAAACAAATATTTCTTTAACTGAAGCTAGATGGGTGTAGTTTTCTCTTCCTAGTAAGTTCTTCTGCAGTGGCTTTAGATGTATTTCTAAATGTTGATTTGAAATGTAAATAAATATGGGGGCAGCCCTGGTGGCTCAGCGGTTTAGCACTGCCTTCAGCCCAAGGTGTGATCCTGGAGACCCGGGATCGAGTCCCATGTCAGGCTCCCTGCATGGAGCCTGCTTCTCCCTCTGCCTGTGTCTCTGCCTCTCACTCTCTCTCTCTCTCAGTGGGGAAGCTTCTTCTCCATCTCCTGCCTGCTTCTCCCTTTCTTCCCCGCTTGTGCTCTTCTCGCTCTCTCTCTCTCTCAAATAAATAAATAAAATCTGAAAAAAAAAACTTCTTTGGAAGCTTTATAGCCAGTCTTTTGGCTCCTAGCATCCCCCTTTCAGCTTAACTCTGAGGTGACAGCTGATTTCTGAAAGGAAGATGTAGTAGTCTCATTTTTCCAGCATTCCTGCATTTTAGCTATTTTATTTATATTCTGCTTTGATTCCTTTCGTGGGCTAGACTTTTTCCTCCAAAATTTCTCTTATGTGACATTGAAATATTCTTAATATTGCTGCTGATTCATATTGTAGAGTTTAATGTTCTAGTTTTGTTACATTTTTTTGGGATTTAAACTATCCTCTAAGAAGAAAAAGATAAGAATTCCCCAAAGATGGTAGAATTGTCACTATCAGCTGTTATAGTAGGTTATGTCAGCTTCTAAGCTGTTCAGATGAAAGGTCTTTTAATCCTGCTCTGAATGACAGTATAGTCATGTGAACCTCTTAAGAAGGCCTGTACACTCTTGTGGCTATATTAGAAACTCTTAAAGACTTTCTCCAAATTTTCTAATCCTATGCAAGGACATGACAGGGAAGCAGCCTTAAGGTGGACCCAGAAGAAGTTTCCCTGAGTAGAGAGGGGACTCTTAACAGCTGCCAGAGACAACACATATTTGGGGAAAAAATTATACTGGTAAATAACTGGTGGTGGTTGTGTTTTTTTGTTTGTTTGTTTTTGTTTTTTTATGACTTCAGAAACACACTGTAATTGGCCTGCTTTGCTAGTTTAAATCAACTATAAATCTGCTTCTTATATTTCAGCTTTTTTTTTTTTTTTAATTTCAGCTATTTTAAATGTAGAGGAAAAGTGATCACCTAAAGAAAGGCAATAACTTCATAGTTTTTGGTAACATGCTTTGGCATCCCATTATAAGATGGCCTTGGAGAATTTACCAAAAAGCTGAAATTTTTTTAAACTAAGAAACTATAGATTTAAAGACCAGTAGAGCTGTAAATAGTAGATCTTTATAAATCACATATTTTCTCTTCCTAAATCAGCGGAAGGTCCTGGGAAATCAGATGATGTCAGAAAAGAAAAACAAGTACCCTACTCCGGAATCTGTAGCCATTGGTGAATTGAAGAGAACCAGCAAAGAAAATATGAACTTAGTAAGATATTGTTCTTTGGACTTCATCTTTGTGGACATTGGTAGAAAGGAGAAATATTGATATACCGTCCTCTGTTATACTGTGTTTCTCTAGGTCATTCAACTGTGCCTTTTCTTTAATCCTTTAATTTATGTTGATAGTCAAAAACAAACACATGTGGAGTTCCAGGAAGCTATAGCTAGTATGGTACAGCTCTTCCTCTGAAGAAGCCATGTGGTCCTCTGGGAGGACCAGGGGATTTGCCGTTAGACCTGATTTGAGGCCAAGGGAAACCATTCATTCTCTCTGAGCCCATCTTCTCCTCTGGAAATAAGGATATGTCATATGCAGAGATGACAAATAGAGTGAAAGAGCTCCACAAAGTGCTGGAGGGATAGTTCTTACTGGCAGGTAACATTTGAGCTGGGCCTACTTGGCACTGCATTATATGTTGGGTGGCACTTCTAGTTATCCCAGATATGCTGCTTCATTAAGTCAGCAATAAAATCAGTTAAAACTAATGATGTAAATACAATCAGCCTCAGTAAAATGCTTCACATTGAAATTGAACAAGCAAATAATTCTGTTAATAAAGTCTGTCTGTAGGAATGACATTAATTAGCACATTTAAGCCACTATAAAATTTTCTTGTTACAGTTATTTTCTGGCTCTCCAGCTGTCACGATGACACCAACAAGATTGAAATGGTCTGAGGGGAAGAAAGAGGGGAAAAAAGGTATTGATTGTACTTATCCCATGTTCTTACTGAATGTAAGTCCTTTCTGCCTCTAGTCCATCAGTAGCAGTTTTTGAATTCCCACTGTCAGAAGCAATGTAAAATTGCAAGGCTGGTCAGCAGATGATTACTGATCATCTACCCAGCACTGTCTCGGGTGCTGAGGGGTAGAGCTGTGAAGATGGACACACATGGCCCCTGCGTTTTTGGGCAGATGGGACACATATGAAAAAAATCTTAAGAATACTTGTTGAGTAAATTAAAAGCAAGTGTAAACTAATTTGAAAGACCAAGTACAGAAATGCTAAGAATATGCTCAATAAACATAGAATAGTTATGTTCTTTTTCTTTTCTTTTTTTTTTTTTTAAATTTTTATTTATTTATGATAGTCAGAGAGAGAGAGAGAGAGAGAGAGAGAGAGAGAGAGAGAGAGGCGCAGAGACATAGGCAGAGGGAGAAGCAGGCTCCATGCACCAGGAGCCCGATATGGGATTCGATCCCGGGTCTCCAGGATCGTGCCCTGGGCCAAAGGCAGGCGCTAAACCACTGCGCCACCCAGGGATCCCGTTATGTTCTTTTTCTGTGTAGACTTTGCCTTGTTTATTCAGTGAGGCTTCCAGCTAATAAATAGCTGCTGGACCCTGGAAATCATATCATACAACATATTTTTCGGACAAAAAAAGATTATTTGGTGCTGGGACTGCTGGTTGCAGCAGGCTGTTCTGGTAAAAGGCAGCCGCTGCTGTGTTTTTTCCTGAGGAAGCCATGTGGTCCACTGGGAGAACCAGGGGATTTGCTGTTAGACCTGATTTGAGACTTCATTTTTCTAACCAAGGAAAACCATTCATCTCCTCCTCTGAAAATAAAGATAATAGTTATATCTAGTTCACAGATTTCTTATGAGGCTTAATTGAAATAATGTCTTAGAAGCATTAACAAATAGTGATAGTTGTGACTAGAGAGGACCGGCAGAGACTTGTCTGTTTTGTAAGGCTCACGTGGCAGATGAAGCGATCTCTGGCTTGATGTGTGCATTTTACTACTGAGACATGAGCTAATTACGATTTGAGACATCAGCAATAGAAAGAGAACAAGTCCAGCCCTTACGGATAAATCTTTTTTCTTTTCTAGAAGATTAGATTTCAGTGTGGTCTTGTTCCTTATTCTTGAATGAATTATCTGAATGCTCTTTCTTTCCATCTTGCTTCTGACTGGGCTGTCAGAAGCAGGGCTGTCTTTAGGCAAGTTGAGTGTTTGAGTTATGTGTGTCTAAATATTTCTACGTATATATCTGTAAATCAAAACCAAGCATAAGTTATTTTTGTAGGATACATTGTTTTATATAAATTATACCTTTTGTGGCTCTCGTTTTTGAAAATAATCAAGAAGGGCACCCATGTGGCTCAGTAGGTTGTGTGCCTTCAGCTCAGTTTATGATCCCAGGGTCCTGAGATTAAGCTCTGCATTGGGCTCTCTGCTCAGTGGAGAGACTGTTTCTCCCTCTCCCTCTGTGATCTCTTTTACTCTTAGTCTCTCTCAAATGAATAAAAAAAATCTTTATTTTTTTATTATAATTTTTAAAAGATTTTATTTATTCATGGAGAGAGAGAGAGAGAGAGAGAGAGAGAGGCAGAGAAACTGGCAGAGAGAGAAGCAGGCTCCATGGCAGGGAGCCCAATGTGGGACTCAATCCTGGGACCCCGGGATCACGCCCTGAGCCGAAGGCAGGCGCTTAACCGCTCATAAATAGCTGATGGCATCCCTAAAAAAATCTTTAAAAAAAAGAAAAGAATCAAGAAATAGTAAGTCTTTTTATACTGACAATTCTACTTTCAGAAGGGAGAAGTGCATTAAAGAAATAAGCCAAGTTCATATTTTACCAAGAAGATTTAGAGCAGGGATTCTTGAGCTGTTATGTATGGACCTCCTAAGGGCTTTAATCAAGTTCTTGGTATTGTTGATGTCATTTTATGTGTTGGTGCCTATGTACATTTTTCTGAAGGACAGAACATATAGTTTTATTAGATTCTCAAATTAATGAATCAGGTGTCCCAGCTGTCTTGGTCAGCAGAGCATGTGACTCTTGATTTTAGGGTCATGAGTTCAAGCCCCATGTTGGATGTGGAGCCTACTTAAAAATAAAAAAGTGATTCAGAAAATTGGGGGCCCACACATAATGAACACCTTTGATTGGATTAGGCAGTGGCATGTTCATACTGCTTTCTCCTTGGTCACTTCTTGTATTCTGAAAGGCCTGCCTTGGCTGTCATAATGCTGCCCTATTCTTGTTCTTCCTTCTGAATTCTTTTCCATCTCTCTGGTAGCTTTCCTGTTGCTGGCCTACCTCTCTTCTTCCTTCTTCCTTCTTCCTTCTTCCTTCTTCCTTCTTCCTTCTTCCTTCTTCCTTCTTCCTTCTTCCTTCTTCCTTCTTCCTCCTCCTCCTCCTCCTCCTCCTCCTCCTCCTCCTCCTCCTCCTCCTCCTCCTCCTCCTCCTCCTCCTTCTTCTTCTTCTTCTTCTTCTTCTTCTTCTTCTTCTTCTTCTTCTTCTTCTTCTTCTTCCTCTTTTTCCTCTTCTTCTTCCTTCTTTCTTCTTCCTTCTTCTTCTTCCCCCTTCTTTTTTTTTTTTTTTTTTAAGATTTTACTTATTTATTTGAGAGAGAGCACACGTGCATGAGTGGGGTAGGGAGGAACAGAGGGAGAGAGACAAGCCGACTCCATGCCAAGCATGGGGCCCAATGCAGGGCTTGTTCTCACAACCCCAAGATTACAACCTGAGTGAAACCAAGAGTCGGATGCTCAACCAACTGAACCACCTAGGTGCCCTTCTCTTTGTGTTTTAAGTGCTCTATCCTGAGTTTCTCTGCTTATTTCTGCTCTTACTTTTTACCTCTCAGCAGCCTGGGCTAACCCACAGCTTTATTCTCTCAGTTGAATAACTGCTTCTAAACGTGGCATCTCCAGATGGCGATTTTATAAAAGGAATATTATTTGAGGGAAATAATGCAGTTTTATTATCATCAAGAGCACGCTGCAAAAAGACATTTATTTAGCATAGGGTTTCTCAACATGGCACTGTAGACATTTGGGGTCAGATAATTCTCTGCCATGGGGAGCTGCCTTGTACATTGTGTCATGGTTAGTAGCTTCCCTTGGTAGCACCCTTCCCCGGTTTTGACAACCCAAAATGCCTCCAAACATTGCCAAGTATACCCTGGGAAGGAGGTGGCAAACTCGCCCTCAGATGAGGACTGCTGATTTGTCACCTTCTTATTATTGGGCATTATTTTCAGTAGTGAGAATCTTACTTCCTTCAAAGCCCAACCTAAACCACATCTCCTCTTTGAAACCTTTGGTTAACCCAGCCAGATGAATGTTTTCCTTTGAACTCTTACTGACGCTATTAAAATGTTGACATATTTAGTATGATTTATTGTGGTTATTTACTTCACATGTATTGTCTGATATCTGTAGCTAGTTTCTCTTCTGGAAGACAAAGGCCAGACCTGAGAATATATTTGTAGCCTCCTGTCTTCTGTTCTTTTCTTCCTCCCAGTACTGACAGTGCGTTGTAGGCATTTAATAAACATTCGCTGGTAAGAGGCATAGTTGTGGTAAGGCTTTGAGCTCTGCGTTCAGTTATACTTTGGTTCAATTCCCAGCTTTGCTGCTTAATATCTGTTAATCTTGGAGCAAGTTAACTTGTGTAGGCTTCAGATTTTTCACTTGTAAAATGGCAAGAGCATTACCTCATGCACAGATTGTTGTGAAGATAAATAAGATAATGTACATAAGGTGTTCAGAGTGGAGTCTGGTGCAAAATATGCACTTAGTACATTGGTCGCTGTTATTGCCATTAAGTTTTTTTTTTATTTATTTTTTATTTTTTATTTATTATTTTTTTTAAGTTTTTTTTTTAATATTTTTAAAATTTTTATTTATTTATGATAGTCGCAGAGAGAGAGAGAGAGAGGCAGAGACACAGGCAGATGGAGAAGCAGGCTCCATGCACCGGGAGCCCGACGTGGGACTCGATCCCGGGTCTCCAGGATCGCGCCCTGGGCCAAAGGCAGGCGCTAAACCGTTGTGCCACCCAGGGATCCCGGCATTAAGTTTTAATGAACTGAGATTAGGGTACATGGACAAAGAGATACTTACTTGATAGAAAGTCAAAAATTCTCAATTAAGCTCTTTAACCCTCAGTTTGTAGAAATTAAGTATAGATTCTCTAGCTCTTATGTGAGATGTTTGCAAAAAGATATTTATAAATATGCTTAATGTTTTTGTTTCTCTTTCAACCTAGGATTCCTCTGAAGGATCCAGAATTCTCCTGTTGTCCATCCAGAATTTTCTCATTGGTGGACCAGGCATCATTACTGCTCACAGAGAAGCTTGGACTTGCAGCTTGCATGCTGCATTTTGCATTGTGAAAGTCAACTAATCCTATGACCTGACTGATACCTCTAACCCCACTCACTGGATGTCTGCAAACTCTGTCTACTGAATGGGTGCTAGCATCTCTCTCTCTTTTTGAAAATATTGTGGAGAAACCACTAACCAGCCAACCAGCTCACGTAGCACAGTAAATGGGCAGAACCAGGTGGGCTACAGTGCTTATTCCATGTATTTGTTTGATATTATTTTTTAAAATATGAAAGTTGTATTCAACTACCAGTGATTTTTTTTTTTTAAGTACTGTCAGTCCTAGTGGATTAATATTATTTTCAACTGATACTTGAGGCTTTTCTCTGTTTTGATGGCATGGTGGCGTATTTTGGTTGTTTCTTGTTTATTTGTTGTTGTTTTTTTTGAAGCCATTTTTTATTTATGTCATCTAAATTGCATCTAAGACAGATGTCTTTCCCTTCTTTTCCACCTTAAACTTTGGGAAAGCTTTTTATCTCATGAGGCTGTATTCCTCAATATCGTTTCTGTTCAAAGAACTTACAGCTTTCCTAGAAATAGAAAAATTATTTCTTGGACCTGAGTTATTGAAAAAGGAGAATTCAGAATGATACCATATTTTAACAAATGTCAGTTTTTAACTTTGTCCCTTCCTCCCTCCTTTCCTCTCTCCCCCTTTCTTTCCCTCTCCTTAGTGATGACAAAGTAATTGTGTGGTTGTGGAACTTGTCTTCTTCATTCAGTCTCTCCTCACCTAAAACATCTCTGGTGCCACTATTTCTGTGCCAGATCACTGTGACTCAAGGAAAGTCACCAATGGCTTGAGAGAGATTTACTGAAATATCTGAATGTACTGGAAACTCTGGAGTGTGACTAGGTTGGGGCCAGCTGGCTTTATGTCCAGGGTGACACCTTGTGGTTGGGGTGATCTTTCACCTTCTAAGGGATTGGGTGTGAGGCTAGACTTGTCTCCTGAGAGCAGGAGTCACAGGGGGAAGTGAGCATCACTCTCTGCAGGGCTGAGAGGATTTCAAAGAGCATATTCTCCCTTGGAAGCTGTTGTGGCTCATCATCAGTGTTTGAGGAGGGTTGCCGCACCGCCCCCGTCCTTGTCAGGATGGGTGCAGGAGTAGTTTGGAGGTGGGGCTGGGGCTTTGACTGGGTTGGGGATGTTCATGTGTGTTTGAGGTAAGCAAGCAGTGGCATGGCTTTGATCTGTTGTATATACTCACTGCCTAGAGAGCAGCATGTGGCAGGAGAGAGCGTTTGGAGTGGGCCTGCTTTCTTAAGCTGTGTAATGGCTCAAACCCTGTGCAGGAGCTCAGTCAGGCTCTGTGAGGAAGCAGTGCCCAGCAAAGTATGACTTGCTAACTATCTTGAAACTCTTGAAAGAGCTGTATTTCTGCCGAAATGAAAGATGACTCTGGGGGTTCACAGTTTGGTTTTGTGGCCAGCTATCCTCTCTTCCATACTTTCCTGTTTCATTTGCTGCTTAATAGCAGTAGTGAAGAGAAATGTAAAATTTGGCCTTCCAACTTGGATCGTGAACAATAGATGGTGGGGTGTATAAGCCTGCTTAAAAGCCCCTTTCTCTAGAGCAGTTTTATATCATCCTTAAAAATACTTATTAGCAAATATGTTTGTGTAGGTTTCTATTTGGCTTTTTTATTATTGAGAAAATAAGGACCAACTACCAGTGAATGCACAGAGAGACTGCTTTTGATTCGACCAGACTGGAATAGTATTCTCCCTTAACCTGATACTTCCTTTCTTTATTTGTCTAAGTGTTTCATCCCATAGTGGTATGGTCTGTTAAACATGCCTGGCATCAGGTGGAGAGAGCAGAGCAGTGACCTGATACCTTCCTGTCTTCGGCTTTGTTCTGGGGTTCTATTTGAGGGAGAGGTAGCTGAGATTTAGAAGACTTTGGTTGAATGGAATTGGTAACCTAGGTGTTGTGCCAGGGCTAGGGTGGTGAGAGAGATGCTTGCCACATGCACATGCTTTTGTACAGCTTGCCCTCTTGGGCACTTTATGTGTGAATTTGGGTATGCATGTTTCATTTAAGTTATTTATTAAATATACTTTCCCTTGCTTAAAGGGTGGGATAGGTCATTTTTAAATAGAAGTTGTGATCCAGTTGGAATCCAAATTTGAGAAATAAACAGCATAACCTTCTGCCTTGTAATATTTGAGTGTTCTAATCCTATGGAATCTTATGGAGAACTCAAAGACAAAAGCCCTTTATCAAAAGGAGCAGGATACTGTCTCCTTTCTGACTTGGTGGGGGGTGTATTTTTGAGCCAGTATTTAACAGTTTTTTTTTTTTAATCTATAAGATGTTGTTGTTTTTTTTAATCTGCTATGTTTATTTTTCATGTTGGAACAGTCTCTTTGGAAATGCTTCCTTTTATGGCTTTTAACATTTCATTTCTTTCTGGGGTCAGTTGTGATGGATTCTGATGTGATGTTAGTACAGGACAGTAGACTTGTGCCAGTGGGCATAAATGTGAAGACACAGAGCACCTCCTTGATTCAGGTCCGGGGTGAGCTACACTAGTTGGATCAGTGAAAACCACAGACACTGGAATGTCTAACCTTTTATAATGATAGACTTTTGCACTGAGACCAGGAAATCTGGTTTGAAAGACTCCACTGCCACAGTGAAAGATTAAAAGATCCTGATTGTACCTGAGTGCCAAAACATGTTAAAGGAGCTGGTACTTAATTGGTTATAACTGAAACCACAGCTGGTCCTCCACCCACTCTTCACCCTGAATATCCTTCTAGGGAGCACCCTTGGGAAATGGAGTAGTGCAGAACTCTTGACTGTGGTGACCACTGGGAGATCTAGAGGTGGCCGTTTTCTTGACCTGTAAGGAAGCCAGCAGATCCCAGAGTGTCAGAGCAGAGCCTTTCTTTCCTCCCAGATGCAGTGTTTTTGTGTAGTTTCCCTCACAGGAGACTCTGTTAGGATATGGTTTAAAATACTGCCTTCTAGGAGAACCTATGGTCATTGTTCCTGTGCCCCGCAGTGACCAGCTGTGTGGTCCATGCATAACTGGGGAAGCGGTCTTTGGGAACAGACTTCTCTAGACACTTGCTGCTTCCTTATATCGTACAGGGCCTCACACACATGCTGGAAGGTCTTTTCTAAATAGAACTTCTTTTCCCAGAGAGAGCCTCATCCCTGTCCCCTTCACCCTGAAGCTTTTGTACTGAAGATGGGACCTTGATTTAAACCTGGATATTGGCATTTGGCAAGATTGCTCTAGAATTTGGGGAAAATTTGGGTTCCTAAGATGCACAAGCTTTTCAAAACCAATCTAAAACTCCCCCGGAAAAGCTAGCTTTCCTAGACAGTCAGTACTGACATCTTTCCACTAGTGGAGAATCAGTGGAGGGGCTAGCGAGGTGAGTACATAATAGCCTGAGTGCTTGGGTTGCCATGGAAACTGGAGTGTGCGAGGCCACAGCCGGGGGGCTGAAGAGCCATTGAGCACTCCCACAGATGCTTCGAAACTGGCAGAGCCTGTTGGGAAAAACACTCCCACCCGGAGCCCTCCATAGTAGGGGTCGCCCTTGGCTCTCCCTGATCTTGCTCAACAAGAGAAGCAAGGTTCCTTAACTGTTTCACCATTTTTTTGTATTTCATTCTTCTTTGACTGTATATCAGATATATATATATATATATATATGTATATATATATATATATATGTAAGTATAAAGAACAACCATATGCATTGTCTTTCTTTGTTATTCATGTAATATTCTGAAATTAAATTTCTTTTGTTTCATATCCATAGGCTCTGACTGGTCTCTTAATTACTGTTTTGACTGATAGGTTATCTTAAGGAGAGGTTGCTTCTTTAAAAATACCCCCCTCCCCCAGTTTTAATGAAATATTATTAACAGAGAGGTTGCTTCTTGTTCTGAGGAATATGTCACTGTCTAAGAAAAGTACCTCTGCCTTGTTTTTCATCTGAGCAGGTGAGTTCAGGGGGAATGGGCCTTTGGCTGATAGGAAATGGGACTGGAACCTCTGGGAATTCTAACCTTTCTCATATCCTGTGGCTGAGTCTAGAATGTTTTGCACAGATTTCAGTTTCTCACATAATCTTATTTCCTTGTTTAAAAATAAGGAGTGAGGGGGCAGCCCCGGTGGCGCAGCGGTTTAGCGCCGCCTGCAGCCTAGGGCGTGATCCTGGAGACCCGGGATCAAGTCCCACGTCGGGCTCCCTGCATGGAGCCTGCTTCTCCCTCTGCCTGTGTCTCTGCCTCTCTCTCTCTCTCTCTCTCTCTCTGTCTCTCTATGAATAAATAAATAAAAAATCTTTAAAAAAAATAAGGAGTGAAAATAAGTAGTGACAGTTATAATAACAGTAGAAACCAAATGACATTTTCATCTTGGGCAGCAAGTAGTGTTTAGACAACCCTGGTTGAAATGTTTCTGCCACTTATTATGTATGTGACCTTGGCGATGTCCTCTCATCAGTAAGGTGGGGATAATGGTATCTTGTCTCAGTAATGACGTGCTCTTAGATATAAGGGCTTAGCACAAAAAGTTTTAATCTGGAGTCTGTGATTGTGCTTTGGAACACAGTTTGCCCTTGGGAGTCTATGTAAAATTTTGTGTACATGTGAATTTTTCTAAGGGAGAGACTTTATAGCTTCCATAGGAAGCCCAGAGGAGTCCTTGACCACTAGAATACTGAGAGCCACTAGCCTTGCACAGTGCCCAGCAGATGGCAAGTATTCATTAGATGTTAATTCTCTCTCTCTGCCAGAATATATTTTATAATCAGCAGGTTATTGATGCTGACATAGTTATTTTTGATAACAAAGGAGTTACTTAAATCTGGAGCACAAATAAAAACCCTGCGGTTGTCTTTACTCCATTACCTACCCATGCGGTCCTTTTTTGCCATGTTGGCTCTCTAGGTGCTGCTCAGAACTATCTGTCCTTTTCCTAATCCCCCAAGGACCAGCTTATTATTTACTGTAAAGAAAGGAGCCATGTCTTGTTCTTGAGCAGGAAACATAGAGGGACTCTTACAGATAGCACACGGGAAACTGAGTAATGCAAAAGAAAAGAAAAAAGGGATGGAGGAGATAAGAGTTACTTTGAAAAATAGGGTGATCAAAATGCCTAGTCAGTGCTGAGCACATAATATGTGAATTGTAGAAAGGAATGAAGAAGCAGATCTGCATTAAACAGTAGGAAGGGAAGATGGAAAAACAGGAGTTTCCCCGGGAAGAGTTTTCCTTAGTTTCCTTTTCTCCTGGGCCAGTTCTGGGGCCTCTGTCCCCTGTGGCTTTTTTTTTTTTTCTTTCTCCTACCTACATTTCTGAATTTAAAGTCTATGGGGGTGGGAATGAATAGTAAGGAAGGCTGAAACCCAGGTTAGAGAGTTGTGGTATAGCGTTCATCATGACTGTTTAGATATTTTAAAGTCCCAGCCTTTTAATTTCCCCATAAAAAACGAAAAAAATAAAAATAAAAATTGGGGTCGAGCAATAGCCAAATCTTGGTCCAAATTGGTCATTAATTTCTTTTACTAGCAGCATCCAGTGCCCAGATTCAAAGAATCTTCCACTTTGGAACCAGGATGGAGGTTAACAGGAGAGGCCACTGGTGTCATTGCTAGCTTTGCCCTTTCATTCCCAGATATAAGCCATTTAAAATTGTTAGTGCCTTGGTACTGAAGACTGCTTAATTCAGTTGAACCATACCTGTGGGCAGCAGAAAGGAAACAGATTGTCTAAAAATTGTGAGTGTAGAACCCATTCCTCAACATCTATGTTTGCAAATAAACGGAGGTTAATTTTGAGAGCTGCTGCTACGCATGTACTTCTCAAATTTCCCATATTGAAATAGGACCATGGTAAGGGCTCTAAGGAATTCATGCCTCCTGTGAATGAAAACTAATACCCACAATTTATTGGGTACTTACTATGTACCAAGCTTTGTGCTAGCCAGTTAATTCCTTATCTCACTCAAGTTAAACATCTCTGTGAAGTATTGTGATCTCCAGTTTTATAGTAGAAGACATATGAAGAATTGTGTATCCAATGTCAGCTAAAAAGTGGTAGAGTCGAGATTAACATCCAGGACTACCTGACTTCAAGAACCGTGTGTGTAATTTAATATTACACATCCAACGTCTATAAGAGCCAGGAAGGAAATATAAAGCTGTGAAAACAACAATTACTCCAAGAGATTGAAAACACTGTGGGAGCCAAACACAACTCCTCCATGGCCTGGATTTGGCCCATGAGCTCCACTTGGCATCCTCTGTATAGGACACTGTGTGGTGCATCTTTTGGCTGGGCTCTGGATCTGCAGGACATTCTCCTGAGCTGCTCAGGGTTGTCTCTGGGAGACAGCAGTCTCTGTGCCTGCCGGGAATGATGTTGAGCTGCAGGACGATGGTGTCCACATAACCACTGCACTCCACCCCCCGCCCCCAACTCTGGGAACGGCTTAGGAAGAGTCTATCCTCATTTCTTTGCTCTCTCATATGCACTGTCCAATATGGTAGCCTCTAGACATGTGAATATTGATTACTTGAAATGTGGCAATCTGAAATGAGATATGCTCTCCACGTGAAATACATGTTAGTTTTAAAAAAAGTTTTTTTAATGAAAAGCTAGTGTGAAACATGTTAATATAAAAAGATAAGAATTTAAAATGTCTTATTTTTTATAAATATTGCATGTTGAAATGATTTTTTGGATATATCAGGCTAATAAATTATTAAAAGTAATTTTGCTTATTTCTTTTTACCTTTCTAACATGGATGCTAGAAAATATTGAATTACATAAATGGCTCCTGTTATATTGCTATGTTCCAGATCCACTGGGGCTCTAATCCTAGGCTGTCTTCTCCTCCAGAACCTACTCCTCAATTCCACTGGCACTTGTGGCCACATCTTCTCTTTTCCTTGAGTCATGAGACCACCCTGGAGAGGGGAGGGAAGGTTGCGAGAAAGGTGGTAAAAGGTTTATCCACTAGCTTCTCTGGAATTGGCTTGTGCCTGCCATGACTGGCTATGGGAATGCCTCAGTGTGATCTAGCTCCTGGGAGTACACAGCCATGGGGACTTCACATAGCTCCTGGGAGTACACAGCACTACAAGGGGACTTCAAGTCAGGGTGTGCACTGCCTGCCTCTTCTAGAGGCAATGCTGTCCTTCAGTGTTTGTCTGTGTTGTGATCTATCAAGATATTTTTAAGTTAATGAAATCATAATAGCATGTAAGTGTGTGTGCGCACGAGCGTACACACTGTAGTTTCTATATGGATAAAAATGCAGCTGTAAAGGGTAGAAACTAAAATTTGTGGGTGTTAAGAAGGGTCTTCATATTCCCAGATGCAGGGAACTAGTGATAAATTCTCTAAAAGCAAGATGACCACAAGTTAGGCTGGTCAGAGCAGAAGAGGAAACATTAAAAGGGTGACCTCCCATTAATTCTTCTCTTCATCTTAAAGGCCTAGGGCCAGGGCCTCCTGCCTTTCCCTGATGAAAAGGCACTAGGATTTACTGGAAACCTAATGACCCCGTAATCCAGGCTTTATTAAATACTTTAATGTAACTGGAATTGACCATTAATGAGAGGTTTCGTGTTGCAGCCACTTCTCGAACATGCACGGTGGGTATTATGTGGAATGAATCACGAAGAGGAGGAGAATGGAGAGGAGAGGCGTGGCCCTCTTCCTTGTCTCTGCTTCCCTCTTCTATGGGAGCACAGATGCCTGTTCTTTCCAGAGGAATCTAGAAATCATATGGTATGGAGGAAAAGGATATATTTAGTCTGAGGCAAATCCTCAGCAGAGACATAGAAGCAGTGCCTATCAGAGCTAGTTGGGACTTAGAGACAATGGCGCCCTCTCACTATGAGGAGGAGAAGAGGTTGGAAGCACACCATCAGATTGCCCGTGCCCACTTCAGCCAGGAAGCTAGCTCCTTTGTCTCTGGTTTACAGTAAGAATTTACTTCAATACGGGGCCTGAAAGTCATAGAATTAGCTCACAAAAGATGTTTTACAAATAGAAATGGAGATTTTGAAAAAATGGCGACTTAGGGCCGAGGTGGTGACACATCCCATGAGTGGCGGTGAGTGCATGCGTATGGACAATCCATCTTTCCTTTTTTTTTTTAAATTCATTTTTTATTGGTGTTCAATTTGTCAACATCAGAATAACACCCAGCGCTCATCCCGTCAAGTGCCCCCCTCAGTGCCCGTCACCCATTCACCCCCACCTCCCACCTGCCTCCCCTTCCACCACCCCTAGTTCGTTTCCCAGAGTTAGGAGTCTCTCATGTTCTGTCTCCCTTTCTGATATTTCCCACTTATTTTTTCTCCTTTCCCCTTTATTCCCATCTTTCCATTTATTTATTTATTTATTTATTTATTTATTTAGATGTACTTGTGTTTTTTTTTTAATTTTTATTTATTTATGATAGTCACAGAAAAAGAGAGAGAGAGAGAGGCAGAGAGAGAAGCAGGCTCCATGCACCGGGAGCCCGACATGGGATTTGATCCTGGGTCTCCAGGATTGTGCCCTGGGCCAAAGGCAGGCGCCAAACCGCTGAGCCACCCAGGGACCCCTCCCATCTTTCCTTTTAAAGCAAGTCTAAGCATACGGTTTGATAAGATGTGTACATCCTGTAACCACCACCCCAATTAAGATGTACATTTCCATCATTCCAGAGAGTTCTCTCATGCCACATTACAGTCAATCCGCCATGTGCCTGCCCTAGGCTACCATTTCTTTCCTTTTTTTTTTTTTTTTAATTTTTTAAATTTATTTATGATAGTCACACACAGAGAGAGAGAGGCAGAGACACAGGCAGAGGGAGAAGCAGGCTCCATGCACCGGGAGCCCGATGTGGGATTTGATCCTGGGTCTCCAGGATCGCGCCCTGGGCCAAAGGCAGGCGCTAAACCGCTGCGCCACCCAGGGATCCCTCTTTTTTTTTTTAAAAATTTTTTAAAATTTATTTATGATAGTCACAGAGAGAGAGAGAGAGGCAGAGACACAGGCAGAGGGAGAAGCAGGCTCCATGCACCGGGAGCCCAACGTGGGATTCGATCCTGGGTCTCCAGGATTGCGCCCTAGGCTACCATTTCTATCATTGGAGATTATTTTTGTCTTTAATCCTATTGCCTGATTTGCATTTGGAGTGTTGACTATATCCTTTCACTGCCTGGATGACTTTTTTTTCTCAAAAATTTTATTTATTTGAGAGAGAGTGAGCAAGAGCAAGAGCGAGAGAGAGCGAGAGAGTACATGCATGAGCTGGGGAAGGAGCAGAGGGAGAAGCAGACTCCCTGCTGAGTAGGGAGCCTGAAGTGGGGCTTGATCCCAGGATCCTGGGATCATGACCTGAACCGAAGGCAGACACCCAACCAACTGAGCCACCCAGGCAACCCCTGACTTTTTTTTTTTTTTTTAAGATCTTATTTATTTATTTGGGAGAGAGACAAAGCAAGCATGAAGGGGAGTGCAGGGGTAGTTAGGACAGGGTAGAGGAAGAGGGAGAAGCAGACTCCCTGCTGAGCAGGGAGCCCAATGTAGGATTCGATCCCAGGACCAGGATCATGATCTGAGCTTAAGGATCAAGACATTTAACCAACAGTCATGCAGGCACCCTGCCTGGCTGACTTGAAATATCTGAGTGTTCCCATGTGGAGGAGGAAATGTTAAATGTTTCTGTGTCTGAGGCCAATGGCAGAAAGAGTGGCTCTAGCTTGTGGAAGCTCAGGTTCCTTGAAGGTAGGAGCTGTTCCTTATTTCTGTTTCTGCCATACTTAAGATAGCACCTGGCACATAGGATGCTCTTCGTAAATGTACTGAACTGAATCAGATCTGTCCAATAATGGAATACTCGTCAGCCTTCCTGGATGAAAATGTGTTGGTAGCAGTGGTGCCCATCACCAGTGAACACAGGTGAGTTTGAGCTTTCTGACCTTGAATGATAGATGTAAGGGCAAGAGCTATATCCAATCATCTTGGTTTGACCCTGGTGGTGCAGGGCAGTGGGAGAGATGATGGGTTCTAATATGGTGTGGTAGGTTCTAGGTAGTGCCTTGTGCTGTGGAAGCAGAGAGGAGGGGCATAGAGTCCAACTGAGAGATTTGGGGAAGCTTTTCTGGAGGGCACATGCCATGAAGGGCAGTGCGAAGTAGCCTTCGGAAAGGGATTTTGGTGCTGGAAATACAGTCTAATAAAGGCGCAACAGCTTGAGAGACCATGGTACCTGTGACATAATTGCTCTGAGTGGGAAGATGGAATACACATGGTCCCTAAAATTGCTGTCATCCTAAGATATTGTACCTACTAGGTTTACCTGAATGGCCACCAGTGCCCACAAATATCCATATAGATTTGAGGTTCGGGTCAGAAAATGCCCTGAAAATGGCCATTTTCTCCAACAGCAAAGTCTTCCATCCTGGGAACAGAAATGGAAATGAATGGATGGTCAGGGTGAAACATTGCTGGGCCCTGTAGACATGAAGGCAGGCAGAGTGGTAAGGAGGTCCTGGTGTCAACAAAAGCTGGGGGGAAATGCCAAGTGTTGCAACATTGAGCACAACTGGAATTCGAATGTGGCTGGTGGGAGTGTTACATGGGTTCAATCACTTTGGAAAAATTGGCAGCATCTACTAAAGTGGAACATCTAGGCAATAACCTGGCTGTCCCCCTGGATATGTTTAAACCCAATGGAAGTATGCTCACCACAGACTTGTACGGGAACCACCCAGATGCCCAGCAGCGGTGCCATGGATACCGCGCAATGGATGTGGGAGGCAGAACAAGGCTGTGCTATGGATGTGTTGTGTTAGCAGGGGAGGATTGGGTAGCAAATGGGAATAACAGGTCTATCAGCTGACCTTAAAATAAAGAGATTATCCTGTATTATTAGGGTGGGCCAAATGTATCACACGGTTCCTTAAATGAGGAAGAGGGAGACAGAAGAGTCAGAACTGGAGGCAGCAGTGTTAGAAAGACTCAACTGGTCATTGCCGGCTTTGGAGATGGAAGAGGCCACGAGCCCAGGAGTGCGGGTGGCTGCGGGAAGCTGGAAGAGGTAAGGAATCATTTTTTCCCTAGAGCCTTGGGAAGGAATGCAGCCCTGCTGTACCTGGATTTTAGGCCAGTGAGACCCATTTCTGACCTCTGACCTCCAGAACTGGAAGATAATAAATATGTATTGTTTTATGCCACTACATTTGTGGTAGTTTGTTACAGCAGGAATGAGAAATGAACACACGGCACATTCTTACAGTGGACTACTACACAGCAGTGAGAACAAATGATTTGCAATTAAATGTAACAATATGGCTGAGAACATATATTGAAGGTTTGCTAATGATAGGGTTACTCAGCATTACTGTAGGTGGAGTGGGCAAGGGGAAGAGTGTGGGATGGTTTTAGGTGCCGGGAGAGTTTCTCCATAATAAAATAGGGGGTCACTGGATGGAGGGGGTGGCAGGGAAGGTAGGACCTGAAAGTGGGACCCAGGAATCTAAGAGGAATAGGCCTGGTGGAGTGGGGGGCTTTGTAGAGCAGCAGTTCTCAAATTTCATGTGTCAGAGTCACCTGGACAACAAGTGGCAACATTGCTAGGCCCTACCCCTGGAGTTTCTGAGTCAGTTGATCTGAGGCTCAGGAAGTTCAATTTTTCTTTCTTTCTTTCTTTCTTTCTTTCTTTCTTTCTTTCTTTCTTTCTTTCTTTCTTTCTTCTTTTCTTTCTTTCCTTTCTTTCTTTCTTTCTTTCTTTCTTTCTTTCTTTCTTTCTTTCTTTCTTTCTTTCTTTCTTTCTTTCTTTTCTTTCTTTTCTCTTTCTTTCTTTCTTTCTTTCTTTCTTTCTTTCTTTCTTTCTTTCTCTTTCTTTCTTTCTTTCTTTCTTTCTTTCTTTCTTTCTTTCTTTCTTTCTTTCTTTCTTTCTTTCTTTCTTTCTTTCTTTCTTTCTTTCTTTCCTTCCTTCCTTCCTTCCTTCCTTCCTTCCTTCCTTCCTTCCTTTCTTTTTAGATCTTATTTTATTTGTGAGAGAAAGAGAGAGAGGCAGAGACACAGGGAGAGATACATAGGCAGAGGGAGAAGCAGGCTCCATGCAGTGAGCCTGATGCTGGACTTGATCCCAGGACCCTGGGATCACTCCCTGAGCTGAAGGCACTCAAGCACTGAGCCACCCAGGTGTCCCATGAAGTTGCATTTTAACAGGTTACCAGGTGATGCTGATATTGTTGGTCCAAGGACCACCCTAAGAACTGCTGATGTAGAGGTGGCAGTGGGTGAACAGTTTGTGACCTGTCGTGGGTGTGGAATACGGGGGCTGGAGGCGCAGCTCCCTGTAGCAAGGGGAGGAGCGGGTGTATGGGCCTGGTGACACATAGGCAGAATGTGGAGCGAGCTGGTGCTGGTGTGGGCACCCAGTCAGCACCAAGTGGGGTCCCCAGGAGGGCTGCAGCTGGAGCTGGTCCTTCGCAGTTGGGGAAGCTAATACCCAGCCATGGCACCCGCAGCTTAGCAATAACACGAAAAGGCAAGTAAATCAAGAAAATCCTCTGATGGTGCCTGGGGAGACTGCTTGCTCTAGTTTTTCTCCCATTTTGATCAGCTCTGAGAGAGAGAACCAGCTTCTGAGCACCCACTGTGTCTGAGGAATTATATACGCCTTATCACATTTAATCACAATTCCATGTTACAGGTATCATTAATCCATTTTAAGAATGAGGAAACTAAGGCCCTGAGAAGTTAAAGAACTTTCTCACTGTTATTTAGGCACAGCTTGTTACAGTCAGCCCTGAGGCTGACCAATTAAATCTCCTGGTTGTTTCCCAGGCACCGCCCCCCTCCCCCCGCAATATTATCATTTCAACACATGCAATCCATTTTACGTTTTTTCTCATATTAAGTATGCGTGCCTGTAATCATCACCTCTACCAGTAGATGGCGCAGGTGACCTTCCCGCAGTTAATGCATCAGGCCTTAGCGGTTGGGTGGGCAGGGACCAACCACTGAAATCTCCGTGTCTTTATCAATTTACTTGTTTAAATTTTACTCAGAAGTGAGCTTGAAAGATTGCAAACCATTATAAACGTACTATAGAAATAAACACATAGAGCCGGATCTGTGTGTGTCTGGGGCCAGTTGTATAAGCTGGGTTTGCTCCAAGTTGACAATCATGTAAAATACAATGTTTATTTAAAAGATGGATAGTAAAAGTGTGCTTATTTAGAGCTTATAAATATATTACTATAATTTAATAGTAATGGTAGTGATTGTTTAGAACCTAGGCATACGAAAAGTTTCTTATGGGTGAGGAGTATTCTTTCACTGATACTCTTTAGAGTTGCAAGTACCTGGTGACAATAAAAATGTAACTAGCAGACCAACTGCTAGGTCATTATTTAAAAAAAAAAAAAACTATCCATAAACAACTGACTCCCTGGTTGCCTGCACCTGAGGGGAACCAATCTGATCACCCCAACTTTGGTACTGCTGGTACCTTCTATCCTGGGGCTTTCCCTCTGTTTGTTTCAAGATTTATTTATTTATTTGGCGGGGGTGGGGGGGGGCAGAGGGAGAGGGAGAGAGAATCTCAAGCAGACTCCTTGCTGAGCGTGGACCCTGACGTGGGGCTCAATTTCGACCCTGAGATCATGACTGAGCCGAAATAGAGATGGACATGTTACCGACTGAGTCACTCAGGTGCCTCTCACTCTGTTTTAAGAATGGGGAGACTGAGGCTAGCAATGTGCCTCTATTCACATGACAGGAATGCTGAAGGCTGGTCTAGAACTAGAAGTCAGGTGCTCCAACTACCTGTCCCGTGCTCTCCCCATCACATCACTCTGTTTGAGAAGTGGTGGCAGCTGCAGCCATCTTGTTTCCTGTCTCTGCGTACCACAATCTACCCGCCCAACCCAGCCTGATGCCATGGCCAAGAGCTCAGCCCCTGCTGTGCCATTTATAGAATAAGCATAGGGCTGTGCCTGGACCCCAGGGGACACTCAGAAAATTATTGTAGAATGAGGAAAGGAAGGAAAGAAATGCCCTCCATACAATTTAGAAGCTTACCACTCCTGAAGGGGGGGGGGCATCAGTTAGCCATCTGGTGGCAGATTGATTATGTTGGATCCCTTCCATTGTGGAGGGCATCGGTTTGGTCATCACTGGAATAAACACTTATTCTAGATGTGGATTTCCGCTCTTTCCTGAATACTTCTGTCCGCCCAACCATCTGTGTGCTCACAGAATCCCTCATTTACTATTATGGTGTTCTACATAACGTTGCCTCTGACCAGGGATCTCATTTCAGAGCAGTGTAAGTGTAGCAACAGATTTATGGGCATGGGAATTCACTGCTCTTACCACATGCCCTTATAACCCAGAAGCAGTTGTTACTGACGGAACATGCGATGGCCCTCTAAAGGGTTGGTTATGGTACCAGTAGTCTGGAAAGGTTGAGCTCTGTCTTATAGGATACACATTGTATGCTCTGAGTTTGTGCCCGTCTCCCATGGAAATGGAAGGGCCCTTCTCAGTCCTTTAACTTACCTGCAGAAACTTGAGCTTAGCTTTTTGAATGCCTCAGTTCCTTTTTTTTTTAATATAAATTTATTTTTTATTGGTGTTCAATTTGCCAACATATAGAATAACACCCAGTGCTCATCCCTTGAATGCCTCAGTTCTGATGGAGGTATGCCTGATATGGGACTCGATCCCGGAACTCCAGGACTGAAGGCAAGCGCTAAACCATTGAGCCACCCAGGGGTCCGCCTGGAGGTATGCTTTCATTAGGGGACACGACAATGAGTCTATTGAATTGAGACAGCCATCCAACCATGCTGGGCTCCTTGTGCCTCTGAACCAAAGGGAAACTGGATTGCTGCTACAAAGTGGGAACAGAAGAGCTATATCTGCAACTTTGGGGTACCTCTGGGTACAGTTGATCCTTGAACAATGTGGGAGCTAGGGGTGCTAACCCTCCTACACACACACAATAGAAAATCCATGTACATAATATGAAGTTAAAAAATAAAGTCCTCTTTAACCCAGCATTTCTATTGTGGTGATGTCAGTCCAGTGCCCATCATATCTCACTAATCTTCCCTGTTGTCATTCTTACCCTCTCCCAGTCCAGAGGGCTCATGCCCTGTTTGAGTCCCTTGAATAAGAGCTCCGTGGTCTTCCAGGTCTTCTGTATCAAGGACGGTCTTCTAACATGATCTGCTGGGCTATTCCCACTTCCTCCTCTAGCCCATCTCTACTTTCTCTGCCCACTTGCTACCCAGGCTTTCAGATCCCAGAGCTTGCAGATGCCCTCTGGCCTCAGGCCTTCGTCTGGAAGCTCCCCCACTCCCAGAACTGCACCTACTCTTCATCCCATGGCAAGTTGGACGTCAGCTCACGGAAGCCTTCTTGGGCTCCCAGCATCCTACATGATTCCTTCATAGCTCTCACTACTTTTGGTAATTATAAACTCTGGGGATTCTTTGTTTTTCACTGATGTCTGCCTCCTCTACTAGACCATGGGCTCCCTGAGGGCAAGAACTGTGTCTGTGTGATTTACTGTTGCATCTCAGAGCCAGCACAGACACTGGCACATAGTAGGCATTCATTATTTAGTGGACAAGTTAATATAAGAGGAGGGCATGTGTTGGAATAGTCTTGGATGAAAAAGTATATGATGTCCTGGGAAAATCCTGCATGGTTTCCTGAGAATACATGGTCAGAAATGTTGGGGGGTGGGGGGGGGGCATATCACAGGGGTCTTGTTGGCCACATTAAGGGGACAGATTGGAGTTGTTCAGATCCAGAGAACCATAGGAGGTGCAAATGGAGGAGTGATGTGTATGCCAGGTGGCCCCTTTGACTGTCTCTGTGGTGGCAAAGGGAGAGCTCAGGGCCAGGATGAGCTGGGCTGGCACCACAGTCCTGATTAGGGTCCTAAGGGCTTGAGTTGGGCTCATGGCAATGATGATGGGATATAGGAATGTAGTCAGCATTTGCGACAATTAATCTAGCTTAGCAGCTCTTGGCTCTTCTTCCCTGAAAAACCAGTATGTCTGTACAAGAGAGATGGGAGTGGAATCCCACAGGGGCCTGAGTGTGTTCTACAGACACATCCTTTGATCACAAAGAGATTTTCGCAAATGGTCCCTCCAGAGGTGGTCACCAGGATATGATTAGAAGCCCAGAGGCTGGGGACGGAGGCAGAGGCAGGGGCAGGGCCCTCATCCCTAGGCCAGGAGCTGTGGGGACAGCAGAGCCTGGCAATGGTGAATGGAAAGTTGGCTTGTTAACGCAGTAAATCTCTCTCCAGCACTCCTTCATTTAGGGTTTGACACGGAGCCAGCGGAAGGAACCTGAGAGACCCTGGAGCCCAAGAAGCCCCTGGAGCCTCAGCTGGAGCCAAGAAGGGGCTGCTAAGAGCTGGGTGTGTGCCATCCACCAGGAACAGGCTACCCTGGGACCTGCTGTACTTTGCTGTCCCAACACATGCGTCACACTTTCTCTCCATCTCCTAGGAGGCTTGTAATTGGTTGCAGAGATGGAGAGCAGAGCCACTGGCTCATCTAGCTCTTCTCGTACTAAGGCGCTGTGGGCATGAGGTGACTGGGAGGATGCCAAGGGAAAACTTATATAATAGCATAGACTGGATACTTACTCCACACCTGGAGTCAGGCTTTTTAATGCTATGCATTCAATCTGAGCTAGGTTCCTTTCTTTCTCTCCCACTGTGTTCTGTATTTATTCTTTAGAACACTTAGCAGAGTTGTAACAGATATTCATTCATGTGTTTGTGTAGTTAATATCTGTCTTTCCTGCTAGACTGTAAACTCCACGAGGCAGGGATTGGGTCTCATTATCCTTTACTGTCACCCCAGCACCTACTACACTGCCTGACATGTAGCTGGTGTGCACAATGTGTTTGTTGGACATATGAATGACCCTCCCCATAGCCCAGCAAAGCCGGTGCTGTTACTCTGCTTATTTCAGGACAGGCAAACTGAGGCAGAGAGAGGTTGGAGTGGCCAAGCCACAGAACCCAAAGGTGGCACTCAGGATCCAGACTTATAGTGAAGATGTGGGGACCTGCATTTGGCTGATAAAACCCAAACTGGGGAAAGTGAGACCCCTGTCCTTTTTGGCCCGTAGCCTTTGGGATGTGAGACCAAGGCTGCTGGTGGCCATGATTCCAGCCTCCTAGGGAGCTGGTCTGAGGGAATGGTGTCAGAGAAGAGCAAAGATAAGGGAGAAAGTGTTTCTGAGTTCCTGGAGACAGTCATCCCTTTGCCCTGTCTGCTCTTGGGAATGGAGTCAGTACATGCCTTTTAAGCTTAGGCCGGCCTGGCTTCCGCCCCTTATACTTGTAGTGGAGAGTTCTGACCAACACGGTGACCAAACCCATCTTCTCTGGGCTAGTGTGGCTGAAGGAGAGTAGACAACCTGGGTTTTAGTTTCAAGTTCACCGGCACTCAGTACATGACAGAGCAAGTTCTCCTCCGCCTCTGGGTCTCAGCTTCCTCAGCTGCAAAATGGGCACGATCACTCCAGCTCTCAGGGAGAAGTGGGAGGTGCTGAGAGAGGAGTACTGAGAGAGTTGTACTCAGAGCCTGGTATCCTGCAACTGCTCAGGAGGTGTTGGCTGCCTGGGCTGCCTCTGTAGGAGGCCTTTGGCTGCAAAGGACAGAAAACTCATCAGAGGACAGCTTAAACAATGAAGGCTTTTAGCACCTCGTGCCACGAGGAGATCCGGGCCAAGGTGGTTCCAGGGTGGTGGATTCCAAAGCCAACAGCGTCGTCAAGGATCTAGGCTCTTCCTGTCTTTCAGCCTGTCATTCTCAGTGTCAAGGTGGTGAGATGGCTGCCCCTGCTGCAGGCATGACCCAATGTAGGCCTGAGAAGGAGGTGTTCCTTGTTTGTCTTGCCTTGTAAGAGTGAGGAAAACATTCCTAGTAGCTCCCCAGCAGACTTCCCCTCAAGCTTTGTCAGCTAAAATTGTCATATGGCCTTTGTTAAATCAGCATCTATGAGACATGTTTGTCCACTGAGGTGCCCTGTCTCCCATGGCACCTGGCCATAGCAGGTGCTATGTCCTCCCTGAACAAGCGACTCTGGGAGCCCTCTGCTCTAGCCGTCAGAGTCAGGTGGAAGGAGGAGGTTCTGGGATGGAGCAGGGTTCTTCAGATGACTGTGGCTCCGTGCCTTTCCTCCTATTTTACAAAAGTACCCAAACTCACTGGCATAACAGGGGTGGGAGTGGGGACTGCCATAGAAGTTTTGGCTCGGTGGGGCCAGAGGGGCCAGCTTTCCATGGCTGTCTCAGTTCAGGGAAACAATCTAGGTCCACCCCATTTGGTCTGTAGGCTCTGTGGGGCAGACAAGGCAGATGAAAAGGGGTGATGTGGCTCCTATAGGGAAGGCCCTAGGGCTGCGGAAGGTGGCAGGCTCCCTTGGGTCGCAGCATGTAAATGGGGGGAATGTGCTCCTTTCTATCTCTATCTATCATCTATCTATTTATTTATATTTTTAAAAATGTTTTTTTTATTGGAGTGCGATTTGCCAACATATAGTATGACACCCAGTGGTCATCCCATCAAGTGCTCCCCTCAGTGCCTGTCACCCAGTCACCCCATTCCCCCCCCCCGCCTCCCCTTCCACTACCCCTTGTTCATTTCTCAGAGTTAGGAGTCTCTCATGTTTTGTCACCCTCTCTAATTTTTCTCACTGATTTTCCCTCCTTCCCCCTATAATCCCTTTCACTATTTCTTATATTCTCCGTATGCGTGAAACCATATAATGATTGTCCTTCTCCGATTGACTTTTTTTTTTTTTAAGATTTTATTTATGAGAGACTCAGGGAGAGAGAGAGAGAGAGAGAGAGAGAGGCAGAGACACAGGCAGAGGGAGAAGCCGGCTCCATGTGGGGAGTCCGACTCAGGACTCAATCCCAGGACCCCAGGATCACACCCTGGGCTGAAGGCGGCACTAAACCGCTAAGCCACCCAGGCTGCCCTGTCCTTCTCCGATTGACTTACACGTTTTTCTGTTTAAATCAAGTATCCAGGGGCAGCCCGGGTGGCTCAGTGGTTTAGCGCCACCTTCAGCCCAGGGCGTGATCCTGGAGACCTGGGATCGAGTCCCATGTCGGGCTCCCTGCATGGAGCCTGCTTCTCCCCCTGCCTGTGTCTCTGCCTCTCTCTCTCTCTCTCTCTCTCTCTCTCTCTCTCTGTGTCTCTCATGAATAAATAAATAAAATCTTAAAAAAAAATCAAGTATCCAGCTCATTCCCTGTATCTTCACTGAGCACCTGTGATGTGCCAGGCATGTGCTACAAGCAACAGATGCAATGATGACATTGGCATGGCTCCTGCCGTCTTGGAGCTTATAGTCTAGTGGAGGAGGCAGATCCTAATCAAACAATCACAGAAGTAATTTAAATGGTGGCCATGGTAGTGATGAGGAGAGGCATGTGGCATGAGACCCCAGGGGAAGATGGCAGGGAGAGGGAGAAAGGGGAATGACACTGTGATGCGATTAGAACATGAAGTTCTTGTGTCATGGATGGGTCAACAGTGAGGTGAGGAAGAGGGAGGAGTACAGGGTGCCTCTCAGGTTTCTGGCTCATGGAATTGGATGGACACTGCAGTTGTTCAGAGAGATAGAAAATACTGGAAGGGGATCAGCCTGGAGGAGAGTGACAGGGGAGCTCAGGCAGTGGGTTTTCCACCATGTTGAGTTTGAGGTATGAACTCATTCAGGCAGCTGGATGAGTAGGTCTGGAAGCAGCAAGACTTCTCAAGCTCTCCCATCCCCAGGAGACAGGAAAGATCGGTAGATGGATAGATTCCCCTCTTTTTCTGGCCTGGCCATTGTGAGCCTGGGGCTGTGCCCTTATGTGAAATAAGGACAGGCACTGAGCACTTACCCTGAGCCAGGCTCTCTTTTTAAAGACATTTCAGGGGTACCTGGGTGGCTCAGTGGTTGAGCATCTGCCTTCGGCTCAGGTCATGATCTCCAGATCCTGGGATTGAGTCCCACATCGGGCTCCTTTCAGGGAGCCTGCTTCTCCCTCTGCCTATGTCTCTGCCTCTCTCTCGTGAATAAATAAATAAAACCTTTTAAAAATGAGACATATGTCAGCATGTTGAGGCCCTATAACAACCCTATAGAATAAATACTGTTACAACCCCCCACTTTACATATGGGAAAACAAGTCCCAGGGATTGTAGGGAGCTTGTGGCGTGAGGTCAGGGGGCAGAGCCCAGGTCTGGACCCAGGCAGTCTGAACAAGTCTGCATTCTTATCCACTGCTCTCCGGCATCCTCATATGCATGCTGGGGGCTGTGTTTGCATGAGCATTAGGGACTTTGTGCTGGGACACTTGTCACCACAGGCTGATAAAAAGCTGTTCCAATCCTGACCCTGTGATGGTACATTATGGTGACACAAAGATTTTAGCAGAATTCACATTAGCGAATTTGGGAACCAGAAAATGAAATTGGACAGCTGACAACAAAGGCGTTGAGTCTTAACTTTGTGTACTCGTGGCTGAGACCCTGGGTTGTCCTGCTGCTGAGTACTGTTTTCCTGTGACCCCTTGGCAGAACTCAACTGTTTGGGCTCTGTGAAAAAGTCCCCAGGGATAGGGGCAGGCTGAGCACAGGACCTGGGGTTCGGATGCAGGGAGGAGACCCGGTACAGACTGGGCTTTGCATGAGTATTCAGCAAGGGAGAGGTGTGGAAGAGCTGGTGGGCCCAGCTTCAGGCTGCCTTGCTCCCAAATTCTCTTTTCATTCAGATGAAGTGGTTGTTTTACCCGAATATGTTGGCCTGACAGGATTGTAGCAGCTTTCTTTCTTCTCAGGTTTTCTTCCCTCTTACGTTTGAATTATACTTGAAACAGAAAAAAACCACAGATGGCAAATGCGTAGCATAGTGAATTTTTATAAGGTGACTCCTCTGGTAAATCAGCACCTGGATTGGGTGCCTGGGTGGCTCAGTCGGTTAAGTGTCTACCTTCAGCTTAGGTCATGATTTCAAGGTCTTGGGATCTAGCCCCACATTGGGCTCCTGGCTTAGTAAGGCATCTGCTTCTCCCTCTGCCTCTGCTGCTCCCATGCTTGTGCTTGTTCTCTGTCTCTCTCTCTCTCTGTTAAATAAATAAATAAATAAATAAATAAATAAATAAATAAAATCTTAAAAAAAAAATCAGCACCTGGATCAAGCAGTAGAGCTACAGCAGCCTCTCTGTGCCCTGTCCCAAAGACACCTCCTTTCCTTTCCCCAGAATGTAGCTCCCCACCCCAACATTTATGGTAATCACTTCCTCACATTTCTTTGTAACTTTACTACCCAAAAGCACCTACTTCGTCTCTACCATTTAGTCTTACTCACTTTTAAAAATTAAATAAAAATTTTAAACTGTAGTAAAAAACACACAGCATAAAAGTCACCATATTAAGCATTTCAAATGTCCAGGTGTATAGTACAGTGGTGTTAAGTACATTCACATTGTTGTGTAACCATCACCACCACCTACCTCCAGAATTTTTCATCTTGCCATACTAGAACTCTATTATCTATGTGACAACTCCCCCCGTCCCTCTTCCCCTACCCCTGGTAACCTCCATTCTACTTTCTGTCTCTATCAATTTGATGACTCTGGGCACCACATATAAGTGAAATCACATAGTATTTGTCTTTTTTTTTAAATTTTTTATTTATTTATGATAGTCACAGAGAGAGAGAGAGAGAGAGAGAGAGGCAGAGACACAGGCAGAGGGAGAAGCAGGCTCCATGCACCGGGAGCCCGATGAGGGATTCGATCCCGAGTCTCCAGGATCGCGCCCTGGGCCAAAAGCAGGCGCCAAACCGCTGCGCCACCCAGGGATCCCAGTATTTGTCTTTTTATGACTGCCTTTTTCTACTCAGCATTCACGTCCTTAAGGTTCATCCACATTGCTGCATGTGACAGGATTTCCTTACATTTTAAGGCTGACTTATATTCCATTGTATGTATAGACCACATTTTTTTTGTCCACTCATCTGTGGATGGATACTTGAGTTGCTTTTACATCTTGGCTATTGTGAATGATGCTGTAATGAACATGGGTGTGTACTTACCTACTTTTTAATTTTTTTTTTTACCTACTTTTTAATTTGATGCATCTTTTTTTTTTAAGATTTTATTTATTTATTCATTAGACACACACACGCACACACACACACACACACACACACACACACAGAGGCAGAGACACAGGCAGAGGGAGAAGCAGGCTCCCTGCAGGAATCATGACGCGGGACTTGATCCAGGGAGTCCAGGATCACACCATGGGCTGAAGGTGGTGCTAAACTGCTAAGCCACCTGGGCTGCCCTTGATGCATCTTTAAAGTCTCTTTTAACCCAAAGATTCTCCCTCCATCCCTTTTGCCCCCTCTTTTAATTATATGTTGAAGATTCCAGGGCATTGGACCAGCAGACCTTCCCCAGTTTGCATTTTGCCGACGGCCTACAGTTCAGCATTGGTATTTCCAGTAATTGGGTTGTTGGACACAGAGGATTGATCAATTCAGGTTGTGATATTTTGGCAACTATAGGTGGTGGTGTGTTCTTTCATCGAAAGATGCACACAATGTCGTGTTGTCATTTTGTGTGAATGCAAGGGGTGATGCTAACAGCGGCTGATACTCAGTACCTAGATCCATTAATTAATTTATGGATTTATTATTAATTTTGTAAAATGGTGTTGTTCTAATTTGTCCATTCCGTTTTCATTAATTAGCTGCAGCAACTTTCTTAACATTTGATCAATGGAGAGAAACCATACCACAACCAACGCAATATTACTTTGGTGTGTTTTAGATATTTGTTTTTTACATTAAGATTTTGTTTGAAGACAAGATCCGTTGCTTTAAAAATAATGAATAAAAAAGCAGAGAAATTCTGAATAGTGATAATTGACTGAATATATTCATTTTCACCCTCTTAAAATTCTACTAAATTGACAGAAAAATGATATTTTGAAGGTGCAAGATCTGTAGAGACAGAAAAGAGAAGAGGGATAACAGTGACATAATTGTGAATCTGTTATAAAGGATTTGGCATTCTCCGAGAGCTTCCTGAGAAAAAGGTATGCAAAAAGTCAATATTTTGAGACATTTACTATACGAAAATGTCTTTATCTTACCTTCACATTTGATTGATAGTTTGGCCGTGTGTAGAATTCTAAGTTGGGAATCCTTTTCCTTCACAATTTTGAAGGTGTTGCAGTGCCTTCTGTGCTCCAGTGTTTTGCTGTGGAGAGAGCTGAGACCATTCTAATCCTTAGCTCTCTGTAGGTAATGTTATTTTTACTGTTTCTGGAAGCCTGTAGGATCTTCTTTGTGTTCTCAGTATGCTGAAATTCCACAGTGGCTTAACGAGGCATGGATCTATTTTCATACATTGTGGAGATAAATTCCAAAATGACCAGTTGTTAAGAGGTGAAAGTTGGTAGCTCTCTGGAGGGGAAATGATGGTGGGAGTGGGGGTGGGGTAGGGGACGACTGCCATTTTCATAACTAATCTTACAGAATGATTTGACCATTCTTATGCACATATAGCTTTGATGTTAAAAAAAAAGAAAAAACTACAAAGGAAAAGACAAAGAAGGAGCATGGGTTTAGGAAGGCAGACCTGGGTGTGAATTCTTAATCCTTTACTTAGTTAACAGGGTTTTTAAACCACAAACCCCCAGGTTTGTGGGTCATACAACATCTCTGATCTCTGAACCTTGGTTTTCTTACTTAAAATGGGAGTGGGTATTCCCACTCTGTCCAGATCACATGGTTGTGTGATGAAGGATGGAGGGGATTTTGTAAGCTGCGAAGAGTGAACCCACAGGAAGTCAGCATCACTGAAAAGAACTGACGGGAGACTATCTTTCCAGCTGCTAGAGGACTTTGCACAAATGAAGAGGCAGTCATTTCCTGCAGTCCAGACTGTGCTTCCATCCTGCTCTTCTCCTTTCCCTGCTGCTAGAGAAAAGCTAGTTTGTTCTACATTGTAGAACGTGGGCCCCTGTCTAACTATAGCCTTTGCTGGGCCCCAGTCTTAGCTGGGGTGCTGAGTTAATCACCTTACTCTGGATAGTTTCATACCCCTCATGCTCTCATTCTCCAGCTTCCCAGACTGCTGCCCCGAAGCCATCTCCTCCTGGGAACTGCACCTGGAAGTCAGGGAACTTGCCGCCAGCTAGCTAGCTGAAGCCAGTTCTTCCCAAAGCATGGCCAAACATCGAAGATGATGGCATATCTTAATTAAGGTACTTGTGTATACATAAGAAGATGCTAATCGTTTCTGATTCAGGTCAACCTGGCTGGAGTGCTGGATTGAGAGCAGTTCTAAAGCTGAGTTCAGGGTGGCTCAGCGGTTCAGGCGCCTGCAGCCCAGGGCATGATCCTGGAGACCCGGGATCGAGTCCCACATCGGGCTCCCTGCATGGAGCCTGCTTCTTCCTCTGCCTGTGTCTCTGCCCCCCTCTCTCTCTCTGTATCTCATGAATAAATAAATAAATAAACAAACATCTAAAAAAAAAATAAAGCTGAGTTCAGTGAAGAGGAGTATGGTGGTTAATCAGTACTGATGGACAAGGGAGGGGATAAGGCACCCCACCCACCATGAACTCGTCATCCCCCACAGAAATGTTCTTTTCTTTTTTTCTTGGGGCATAACCGTCATAAAGTACATTAAAGTTAAGTGTGCTATTTGATGTCTTTTTACACGCACACACACATTACTACCATCTAGATAAAAATACAGAGTATTTCCGGAAGACCAGAAGAATTTGATCACTCCTCTTTCAGACACAACCATTTTTTTTTACCTCTATCACCATAAATTAGTTTTGCTTGTGTTTTACTTCATATAAATTGAATTAAACAAGAGGTGCCCTAGTGTCAAGCTTCTTTCACCTGGCATAATGCCTGTGTGATTTATTCCTGTTCTTGCTCATTATTCCATTGTATGGATACACCACAATTTGTTTATCTATTTCCCTACTGATGAGCACTGGAATCCTTTCCAAGTTTGGGCTATTATGAGTGAGGCTGCTATAACTATTCATGTACATGTCTTTTTTTTTTCATGTACATGTCTTTTGGTGGACTAAACCCCTCTGTTTCTGTTGGGTATTGTTATGGACTGAATGTTTATATCCCCCTAAACTCATATACTGGACCACTAAACCCTAATGTGATAGTATTAGGAGGTGAAGCCTTTTGGAGGTGATTAAGTTAAGATGGGGACAAAGGGGGCAGCCCCCGTGATAGGATTAGTGTCTCTATAAGAAGAGGAAGAAACTCCAGATGTTCCTCTCTTTACTGTGTGAGGATACAGCAAGAAGGCAGCTGTCTGCCGGCCAGGAAAAGGGATCTGAGTGTGCAGGCACATTGATCTTGGACTTCTCAACCTCCAAAACTATGAAAAATAAATGTGTGTTGTTCAAGCCACCTACTCTATCCAGTCTGTGATATTTTATTGTAAGACAATAATTCATCTCTATCCATATCTATATCTGTAGTTCTTTCTAGATCTATAGTTCTACCTAGAAGAGAACTAGCTGGTTCACAAATTAGGTGAATGTTTAGGTGGATTTCTACTCAAAGCACCAAATTGCATCAAATGTGAACAGAGACTGTGCATATCAAACATGGTGCTGGGCTCCCAGTCTACATGGAGCTGTTGATCTCTGACTCTGAGACAAGGCATCAAATTAGCACAAAACTTAAAAACAAACACTTATACAACCAGGCAGCTTGTTCTCTAACCTTTCACTATTTTAACATTTTTTAATATTTCATATTTTCAATTATGTAATTGAACTTTGGTTTTCTGCAGGCTTGAATAAATCTTGAATTCCCTCTACTTCTCTCTTGATTTTTGAGGGGGCTTGTCTAGGTTTGTTTTGCCAGATGTCAAATCTTCAGCTCTCTTCAGTTGTCTTAGTGCAGATCTTTCCTGTATTTTCTGGAAAAAGGCTTGGGATACTCCCCCAGTCCACTAATCAGCTCTCTATACTTGGAAATTATCATTTTTTTCCATCCAGGAGGCAATACTTTCTTTAAAAAATGACCCCTTTTAACCTTAACTCTTTGCTTTTTGAAATAATAGCTTCTGTATGTACCATTTATATTGAATGTTTAATACGTTTTGCTCACTAAATACCTCTGGTTGTAGAACATTCCTGAGTTATAAACTTGCGTCTAATTTTAACAAAGATTACACTTCTTGTTTCAGCAATACAGACCCTTGTTCATGGTGGATGCACAATAAATATTTATTGAATAAATTAATGAAAATCATTTAAGAAAACATTACATAGAACTGTAACTAGAGGCTGTGGAAGCTTCCTTCCAGCTCTAAGGTTTTCAGGCAAAGCCCTTGGGTGATTTCCTCACCCTAAGTCCCTGGAGTTGGCAGCTGGAGGAAGAGCTAAGTAACTAGTTTTCACAGTGGGGTGGAGTGGAGCTGCCTGGGCAGCAGTCCAGGGTTGGTGGTTGGGCACATTTATCCAGCCACCAGCTGCTCTGGCTCTTACTGTTATTATACCTGGATTCCTAACTTCTGTCTTTCCTCCAGGATTGAGGACCTGAGTTTTCAGCTCCCATTCCAGTTCATTTTGGCTTCACAAACATTTATTGAGCATCTACTAGGTCCCAGATAGTGGACAAGGTGCTAGACAGCAAACCTGAACAGTAGGCAAGCTGATAGTCTATAAGCTCTGGGACCCTGGGCTAGTGATTTCTAGAGGATCTATTTCCTTATCTGTAAAATGGGGCTAAAGTGGGGGGATTGCATTCAGCTGATACTATGCATCTGTCCTCACAGAGGGAAACAGGACAGGGTGGCTGGAGTCACTGGACTGGTCACAGAGCTGGACCAATTCGGGGCTTCCCTGGGTACAGTCTGCACCTCGGCTCCGGCTCTTCGCAGATGGTGCCTGAAACCTCCCCGAGGGCCGCCGCGCCCATCCCCATTTGTCCAGAGGCGCTGTCCCCATTGATCCAACAAAAGTGCTTGCTTTCCGGTTTGTGGGGAGCCCCCCTCGGGGGACGCCCCCCACCCCCAGGGGGCAGGTCCAGATGGCCCCACCTCGCCCCTCCGCATCCGCGCGGCCAGGACCAGTCTCTCTCCCTCCCCGGAACCCCAGCACCCGCAGCAGCACCCCATCCGTGTCCTCCCGGGTGGAGCTAGAGGGGAGCGAGTGTCTGCGAACCCACCCAGAACCCGGGCAGCCCAGGGCCAGTGGACACACCCTCCAAGGACTCAACCTGGCTGAGCAGAAACCCAAAGCAACCTCATAGTTGATTTTAGAAACTCTTTCTGCCTTGCCTGGAAACCCTCCAAGCCTCTTCCAGCCCCACCCCCTCCCTTCTTCCAGTCCCCCCCTCCCCCTCCAGTCCCCAACTCAATTTGAATACTGCGTCGGTTGTTCTGATCTGCATCACTCACCCACACCGTAGTTAGGCCTTTGCAGGCTGCGGCCTGGGTCTAAGAATGAAACTCCCCCCGCCCCCGCCCCCCCCAAAGCTGGATAACTCGGCAAGCAGCTCGCTCTGAGCCTCAGATTTCTGTCTGTAAACAGAGCAGCACTTCCTTGCAAGGTTACCTACAGACTATTCGTGTCACATGAAATCGACAGCAGACAGTTCTGCCTTGTGGAGTGCATAACATGGTTAAAGGTGTGACATCTGGAGTCACATTGCCTGGGCTCAATCCCCTGTCCCGGAAGGTGAGTGAGGGTGAGCAGCTTATTTACCTCTGGGCAGCAGTCGCTTATTGTTAGTGATAACTACTGTTTTCATCATGTATTGAGTCCATCCTGGGCAGCTGGTGACAAACCAGTGATTGGACAGGCATTCTGTAACACAGCCTCTCCCTTCACTGAGCCAGCACTTATTGTGGTATCTATCTATCCATCAATCTATCAACTAGCTCCATTGTAACTATTTTTAAGTGTACAATTCAGTGCCATTAATTACTTTCGCAGTGATGTGCAACGTCATCCCTAACTGTGCCCATTAAGCAATAACTCCCCATTCCCATTCCTCCCTCCCTCTGGCCCCTGGTGACTTCTAATCTGTTCTTTCTCTTTGAGTTTGCCTATTTTTGATATTTCATACAAGCCATCGCTTATTTTTAAAGCATCCTTTGCAGATTTATAACAGCTCTTCAATCCAAAAATGTAAAATATATGATTTATTATTTCATTTGCTCATAAAATAAATAAATTTGAAATGTTAAGTTTAATGGTAATTTATTCAGGCAATATCTATAGATTTAAAATTACATCTTTATTTCTAAAATAATGTTTTTTTTTGTTATAGCCTGTTTATTGCAGAAAATATGGAAAATACAGACAAGTATAAAAGAAGAGGTTATCCCAGTAATGTTAATATTTAGTATGTTTTTTTAAAAAACAGATTTCCAATTACTTAACATAGTACTGGAAGTCCTAGTCACAACAATCAAACAAGAAAGAAATAAAAGGCATCCAAATTGGTAAGGAAGAAGTAATACTCTATTTGCAGATGACATGATACTATGTATAGAAAACCCTGAAGACTCCACCAAAAACTATTAGAACTGATAAATGAATTCAGTAAATTTGCAGGCTACAAAATCAACATACAGAAATCTGTGAATTTCTTTTATACACTAAAATGAACTAGCAGAAAGAGAAATTAAGAAAAAAATCTTGGGGCACCTGGGTGGCTCAGTGGTTGAGCATCTGCCTTTGGCTCAGGGCGTGATCCAAGAGTCCTGGGATCGAGTCCCATATCGGGGGAGCCTTCTTCTCCCTTTGCCTATGTCTCTGCCTCACTGGGGTCTCTCATGAATAAATAAATAAAATCTTAAAAAAATTCATTTACAATGCATCAAAGACAATAAAATACCTATGAATAAATTTAACCAAGGAGGTGAAAAATCTGTACTCTGTAAACTGTAAGACATTAATGAAAGAAAAGAAATTGAAGATGATGCAAATAAATGGAAAGATATACCATATCTATGGATTGGAAGAATTAATATTATTAAAATATCCATACTACCCAAAGCAATTTATGGATTCAATGGAATCTTTCAAAATACCAGTATTTTTCATAGAACTAGAACACATAATCCTAAAATTTATATGGAATAAAACTCTCCGAATAGTCAAACCAATCTTCAGAAAGAACCAAGCTGGAGGTATCACAATCTCAGGTTTCAAGATATACTACAAAACTATAGTAATCAAAACAGTAGGTACTAGTACAAAAATAGACACATAGACCAATAGAACAGAATAGAAAGCTGAGATATAAACTCACATTGATATGGCCAATCAACCTGTGACAAAGGGGACAAGAATATGCAATGGGAAAAAGATAAGCTCTTCAAAAAGTGGTTCTGGGAAAGCTGGACAGCTACATGCAAAAGAATCAAACTGGACCAGTTTTTAACACCATATACAAAAATAAACGGAAAATGGGGGCACTTGAGTGGCTTAGTTGGTTAAGCATCCAACTCATGATTTTGGCTTAGGTCATGATTTCAGGATTGTGAGATGGAGCCCTAAGTCAGGCTCCACGCTGAGTGAGAAATCTGTTTAGGATTCCTCTCTCTCCCTTTCCCTCTCATCCTCCCTTCTACCTGCTTGCTCCCTCTCTCAAATAAATAAGTAAATAAATAAAGTTCAAAATGGATTAAAGACCTGTATAAAACTAAAGAAAACATAAGCAGTAAACTCAGACATCAGCCTTAGCAATATCTTTCTGGATCTGTCTCCCCCAGACAAGGGAAGCAAAAGCAAAACTAAATAGTTGAGATTACATCAAACTGAAAAGCTTTTTGCATAACAAAGGAAAATATCAGCAAAATGAAATGGCAACCTACTGAATGGGAGAAGGTATTTGCAAATGGTATCTGATAAGGGGTTGATATCCAAAGAATATAAAGAAATCATATAACTCAACACCAAAAGAATAAGTGATCTGATCTAAAAATGGGCAGAGGACCTGAATAGACATTTTCCCAAAGAAGACATACAGATTTCCTACAGATACATGAAAACATACCCAATATTACTAATCATCAGGAAAATGCAAATCAAAACCACAGTGAGCTATCCCCTCACACCAGTCAGAATGGCTAGTACCAAAAAGAAAACAATAAGTGTTGGTGATGATGTGGAGAAAAAAGAACCCATATGCACTGTTGGTGGGAATGGAAACTAGTGCAGTTACTGTGAAAAACAGGATGGCATTTCCTCAAAAAATTAAAGCTAGAAATACCACACCGTCCAGTAATTCCACTTCTGAGTATTTACCAAAGAAAGCAAACAAACAAAAAAACAAATTCAAAAAGATATATTCACCCCTATGTTTATTGCAGCATTATTTATAATAACCAAGGTATGGAAGCAATCCAAGTGTCCATCAGTAGATGAATAAAGAAGATGCCATCTATACATATGTTTGTATATATGTACATATATGGAATGGAGTATTATTCGGCCATAAAAGCAAATGAAATCTTGCTGTTTGTGGCAACATGGATGGACCTAGAGGGTATTATGCTAAATGAAATAAATCAGACAGAGAAAGACAAATACCATATGATTTCTTTTTTTTTTTTAATTTTTATTTATTTATTTATGATAGTCACAGAGAGAGAGAGAGAGGCAGAGAAGCAGGCTCCATGCACCAGGAGCCCAATGTGGGATTCGATCCCGGGTCTCCAGGATCGGGCCCCGGGCCAAAGGCAGGCGCCAAACCGCTGCGCCACCCAGGGATCCCCATATGATTTCACTTATATGTGGAATCTAAAAAACAAAACAAATGAACAGATAAACAGAAACAGATTCATAAATACAGAGAACAAACTGGTGGTTGCCAGAGGGGAATGGGTGAAATAAGTGAAAGGAATTAAGAGGTACAAACTTCTAGTTATAAAACAGGGATACCTGGGTGGCTTAGTGGTTGAGTGTCTGCCTTTGGCTCAGGTCATGATCCTGGGGTCCTGGGATTGAGTCCCACATCAGGGGAGCCTGCTTTTCCCTCTGCTTATGTCTCTTCCTCTCTCTGTGTGTCTCTCACGAATAAATAAATAAAATCTCAAAAAAATAAGACAAATCATGAGGATGAAAACTACAGTATGGGGAATATAATCAATAATATTACCATATATACCAATTATACCATAATTACTAATATTACCAAAATATAGTCAATAATATCACCATGACTTTGTATGGTGATAGGCAACTATACTTAGCATGGTGATCATTTAGTAATGTTTATAATTGTGCTCGCTTCGGCAGCACATATAGTAATGTTTATAATTGTCAAATCACTCAGCTGTACATCTGAAACTAAAATGATATTATGTCAACTATATTTCAATTTAAAAAAGGCTCAAGGGACACCTGGGTGGCTCAGCGGTTGAACATCTGCCTTTGGCTCAAGGCATGATCCCGGGTCCTGGGATTGAGTTCTGCATTGGGCTCCCTACTGGGAGCCTGCTTCTCTCTCTGCCTGTGTCTCTGCCTCTCTCTGTGTCTCTCATGAATAAATAAATAAAATCTTAAAAAAAAAATAAATTTAAAGGCTAAAAAAATTAGATTTACATTAAATTCATTTGATGTTTCCAAGCTATAACCTGCTGAACTTGGGTATTTTGCTGGTTTAAGAAGAACTCTCACATTTGAGGTTAGGAGATCCTTGTACCCTCCGATGGCAAAGAAATTTATGAAGATATCGGGTCTTTGTATGGGTCATTTGCCAAGCAGACTCAGAGGGAATTCATTTGTAAGAGCTAAGGAAAAAGGAGAGGAGGGAATCCTCCAAAATTATTGATCAAAAGGAATGTTCTCTAGATAGACTTTTCTCTAAGCTGTCATTATTACCAGTTTGGCTTAAAAAAAAAAAAAGAACACACTTCCCATGGGTCAGCACAGCATAGGTGCTTTCATTCATACTTTTCATTCAGTTCCACTCCCGTTCCAGGAGGTAGATCTTATCCCCATGTTACATCTTGCCTCTGCCACTCAAATGTTGTGTGACCTTCGGCAAGTTCCCAAACCTGTCTGTGCTTCCACCTTCTGGTCTGTAAAAAGTACCTACCTTATACGTTTTTGGGAAGACTAAATGATTTATTATGTAAAACTCTTGGAATAGTATACATCATTAGAATGTATAGGCACAATGGAAGTTTTTGGTTAGCTGTTAACAAATGACCCTCTGAAACTTGGGAGGTAATAATGAGCTCCCTGATGACAATTTCTTTCATCTTCTTGGATTTTGCAGAGAATAGAGACTACCTCCCCCTTTTCATGTCTTGATTTGGGTGCAGGATGTGCTTCCAAGCAGGGCCTTTGCTCTCCCATATGCCACAGGAGGCAGAAGATCTGAATCAGAGGATGAGTAGAACAGAGAAATGGATCATGTCTCACTTCTCAGCTTAAACCCCCCAGATGGCTTCCCATTCCCCTTGGGATCTGGCCTAACTCCTCAACAGCCTTTCAAGATCTGCCCCTCCTGGACCACCACTCCAGTCTCATCTCCAACCTGGAAAGCTACTTCCAGTTCTGCCAAAGGCCCTGTGCCTATTTTTGCCTCTGGATCTTCTCTTACCCTGTTCCCTCTGTCTGGAACACTCTTCTCTCATTTTTGCTCAATCGACTAATTCCTTTTTTTTTTAAACATTAACATTTAAATTTTTTAAAATTTTTATTTATTTATGATAGTCACACACAGAGAGAGAGGCAGAGACACAGGCAGAGGGAGAAGCAGGCTCCATGCACCAGGAGCCCGATGTGGGATTCGATCCCGGGTCTCCAGGATCACGCCCTGGGCCAAAGGCAGGCGCTAAACCACTGCACCACCCAGGGATCCCTCAACTGACTAATTCCTAATCACCCTTCAGGTCTTAGCTTATACTCATTCCTGGAAGCCTTCCCTGGTTCTATGGGCTAGCTGCCCATCCCGTGGGCTGCCCTGGCCCCATGCTACTCTGTAAATGGTACTTACATATGTGATATGGTGGATGCTCTGCTGCAAGGCCCAGATCTACCTTCAGGAATGAAGGACTTACCCCAGCTGCTGGCAAAGTAGCCTTAGGACAGCCCTCAGCTGTCAGCCCTGTCTGAGGGTTGCCCTTATGTGAAAAACTGCCTCACACAAGGTGACACCTCCCTTTAGGAGCAGCCTTGGTCCAGTGACTGGTCAATGCCATGGGATAAAGGCCTAGCATTCTTGCCACAAGTTGGGACAGTGACAAAGTATCCTCTCTTCAGAATTCTCTGTGGAGTTTTGCGTCCACTGAAATGGTATTGCGATCAGCATTGCCTCTGTGCAGTCTTGCCCTGTTCCTCCATCAACCTTGATCCTGACAGTATTCCAAATAAATGCTCTGTAGGCTCTTCTTCATCCCAGAGGCTCTTCCCAACCTATGTCCTATGGCGACTGTTCCCATCCATCCAGTGGCTTGTGAATGCCTCCAGAATAACATCCAAGGGTCTCAGCCTGGCTTCCAGGTCCCACAGCATTCAGCTCTCTCCCCAGCAGCCTGACTCACTGCTCTCTGGGGAATTCTCTTTCTAGCCAAACGTGACTCTTCATTGCCCTGAATTTGACAGGAGACCTGCCTTTTTTGCAGCTTTATTCTCAAGATGCATCTCTGCTGAATGAGATGTTTCAGTAAAAAATATTTATTTATTTATTTATTTATTTATTTATTTATTTATTTATTCAGCATTTTCTATGTTCCAGGCATTAGGGAACAAGATTGATGGGAACCTGCCCTTGTGAGCTCCAGCTTAGGAGGGAGAATAAACATTCTCTCTATCTCTTATATATAACAAGTCATTATCAAAGACAGTATCAGTGCTCTGAAGGGGGCACAGGGAGCCAGGAGATTGCATGACTGAGGAGGGGGCAGACTCAACCCAGGGTCAGGGAAGGCTTCCCTGAGTAGGTGCTATTTAGGATGAGGAGGACTAAGCCAGGTTGAGAATGGCAGAAATAGCATGCTGGCATAGGGACTGTCCTGAGCATGGAGTGTGAGGTGCTTTATGAACTGAGAGAAGCCCTGTGTGGCTGAGACTCTTTCCTCTCTGGCCAACTTCATGGTACTTGTCAGAGTCAAGTGACTGTTTGCTTGGCTGTACCTCCCTAGCATGCTGGGAATGTTTAAAGGGTACAGAGGGGGATCCCTGGGTGGCGCAGCGGTTTGGCGCCTGCCTTTGGCCCAGGGCGCGATCCTGGAGACCCGGGATCGAATCCCACGTCGGGCTCCCGGTGCATGGAGCCTGCTTCTCCCTCTGCCTGTGTCTCTGCCGTTCTCTCTCTCTCTCTCTCTCTGTGACTATCATAAATAAATAAAAAAAATAAAAATAAAAAAAAATAAAGGGTACAGAGTGTTGCTAAAAATCTTTTACAAACTTCTGTTTCTGTGCAGGATGGAGTAATGGGCCAAATTTACCCTTCTGCCTTAAACAACTGAAAAAAACAAACAATAAAATGAAACAACTATTTTCAGAAATTGGACAACGGGTAATGTGGGATGATAACTACTCTGAGAGGGAAAATTAGTGTGGTGAATGTAATAATTGCCCTGGCTTATAAGCTAGAGAGAGAGTTTACAGGCCAAAGAGCAAGAGGGGCACCCAATGATAACCCAGCATGAAGCTGAGTTGTGGAGTTGAAGCTGAGAGTTCAGGAGGCCAAGGTGGCTAGAGTTCTCAGGGAGATGGGAGAGGAAATTGCTGCAGAGAGAGAGCAGACAGGGATTTGCAGATGGTTCCTCCCTGTGATCCATCCCACTCCCAGTCTTCAGCTGAGCACCAATTACAGCATGCTGTAAACTATCTGTAGCTGGGGAAAGTTCCAACCAAATGGAATGGGCAAAACAATTCTTGGAGCTCCTACAGAGTCAGTGTCTGCACTGGCTAGAGTGGAAGCCTCTGAATTCACAGGCATTAGGTAGAATATTCAGAAGGGTATATCCTCAGTAGTGGGGAAATTGATCAGAGACTAAAGGTTCCTCTGGTCTTAAGAAAGCTTAAAAGTAAAAAAAAAAAAAAAAAAAAGAAAGCTTAAAAGTAAGCCTTGAAAGGATCAAATATTTCCCAATAACTTGACTCTGTTCTAGGCCCAAGATTATTTTTTAAAATACGAGAATATCAGGACACAATAAGATAAAATCCACAACATCTGGCATCTAACCTACAACTAACAGGATACAAAGTAGTAGGAAAATGTGACCCAAAATGAAGAAAAGAAGAAAACAATAAAAACTGACCCAGAAATGATGCAGATAATAGAATTCACAGACATAGTTATTACAATTATATTCCATATGCATGAGAAGGCAGAGGAAACATAAACCCATAAAGAAGATAGATGGAAGAGAAAAAAAACACCCAAATAGACCTTCTAGAGATGAAGACCATAATGTCTGAGATAGAACTGTGCTGGATGGGCTTAACAGCGGATTAGTCACTGCAGAAGAAAAGATAATGAATGTGAAAACACAGCAGTAGAAACTAACTCACCAAGATGAAACACACAAAGAAGACTAAAAAAAAAAAAAAGAAAAAAAGAAAACATCAACAAGCTTTGGAACAACTTCAAGATATGTGTAAGTGGGGTCCCCAGGGGAGAGGATAGAGAGGAGGGGATAAAAAAAAAGTTTGAAGAAATAATGATTGAAAGCATCACATCAGATGAAAACCATGAGCAAAATACAAGAAGCCCAATGAACCCCGAGCAAAATATCTCTTATATTCCAGCGCTTGGCTCATAGTCAGCATGCAATCAATGTTTGATGAATGAATGAACAAATTGCTGCCTACACAGACTCTCCCTCCTGCTTTCTCCCTCTGTTTCCTTTCCTTTCTCCTCTCCCCTCTTTGCTTCTCTCTTGCTTCTTATCTGTCAGAGTCATCCTGCATGCATATGGTAGCCTCTACAAAAGCCACTGATCTTAAGTCTGGGAGCTAGTTTCTGCTTTAGGCTTTGTCATTGAAAGCCACAAGCAGTCCAGCCAGCCTACTTCGAATTTGAGTACATTAAGGGGTTTAGAGATTAAAGCTAAGATATCCTGAGCCCAGCTGACATTACTTCCCCAGGACCCCTGGTTTTTCAGTCCCTGTGGGGGTTGCAGGGGCAGGAGGAGTGCCCAGTGTGGACCGATTGCTGTGTTCCCTCCAGGTGTATGGCCCAGCAGAGCAAGATCCACCTCATTCATGGCTCACCTCTGCAATTCCTTTGCTATGTGAGATTAGGCTGCTTGTTTTACTTCCTTGGGCTGCCAACTGTACACAACTGTACATGGTGATTGGATTTAAGAATTTCTTTATCCCCCTCCAGCTCTGACATCTTGTGATCGAAGCTTCGATGCACCAGTGTCACATGGCTCTGTCCCCTCCCCTCCAGTCCCCTGTGGCTTTTTCTTTGATGTGTCTCATCCTTGCTAAGAGTGTGTGGAAACTGGAGAGGAGGAGCAGACAGGCCTCAGACCCTTTGTCCTTGCTGGTCCCTTTCCTTGAGTGGTTCCCAGAGTTTTTAGGTCCAAGTTCAAACTCATTAACCCAGCACACCAGGCCTCCATTCTAGAGCATGATCTCTGGAGCCACATTTGTCAGAATCATACTGCCTCACTCCCCAGTGTGCTAATAGTGAAGATTCTTTCTTTTTTTCTTTTTCTTTTTTCTTTTTAAAAAGATTTTATTTATTCACGACAGACAGGCAGAAACACAGGCAGAGGGAGAAACAGATACCCTGCGGGAAGCCTGATGCGGGACCATCCCTGGACCCCAGGATCACCACCTGAGCCGAAGGCAGACACTCAACCACTGAGCCACCCAGGCGTCCCAACAGTGAAGATTCTGATTAAGAAGGTCTAGGTGGGTCCTGGGAATTGGCATTTATAATAACCATCCAAGGGGATTTAAAAATGTATTGGTGCGGGCAGCCCCAGTGGCCCAGTGGTTTAGCGCCGCCTTCAGCCTGGGGTGTGATCCTGGAGACCCAGGATCGAGTCCCGTGTCGGGTTCCCTGCGTGGAGCCTGCTTCTCCCTCTGCCTGTGTCTCTGCCTCTCTCTCTCTCCCTCTCTGTGTCTGTCATGAATACATAAAAAATAAAATATTAAAAAAAAATCCTAACAATGGAAGCATATGCTGAGACTGTCCCCCTGCCATTATCCAGGCCCTTTCCTGGGAGTGACCACTGTCACCGGTTCCGGGGATAATGTATTGCAGGTACATACATATATGGGCTTGTGCTTTAGCACAGCGACAGATGAGGGAATTCTACAAGCCCAGTAAAGCCAGAATAGCTGCAGGAGGGCATCTGGGATGCTTCCTCTCCCCCTAACCCAACTCTCTGACCTCTGCCTGCACTTCCTACTTGAACCCCTGCCGCATTCCAGCCTTGCTGAACTTGGACCAGCTCAGCCACTGAGAATACCCTCTGTGGGCCTCACCTCTGCACTTCTCTTTGCCCAGGAAAGCTTTTCTTCCTCTTCTACTGCCCAGCCAATGCCTATTTATCCTTCAAGATGCAGCTCAAGTGCTTCCTCTTCTAGGGAGTTTTCTGCTACCCTGAGCCCCACATTCTGGGTTCTCTGAAGTTCCACACTCCCTGTTACTAGACTCATCATGCAGCGTGGGTTTTCGTCTTTCTGCTCCCCTTGGACTGTGAGCTCAGTGCAGGCCAGGGCAGTTCTTATTCCCTGTTGGATTGCCAAGTCCCAGTTCCCTGTCCACAGATACTTCATAAGTGGTGTTTAACAAATGCCCAGGCAAATGCCCAGGCACTTCTTTGTCTCCTTCTTGCCTTTTGCAGGCCAGAAATCCAAAGCACAGTGCTCCACAGCCTCCCCCAGGCTCTCTGCTTTTCGGTGTCTGGGAAGGGCGGCTGGAGGTGGAGCAGAGGGCGATGAGCAGAAAGCTGGAAGAAGGCACTCCCCAAAGCCTCCCCTAGTCCCAGGCAGGAGGTGGTCCTCAACTCCTGAGCAGGCTGAAGGGACTGGAGAAAATTCACACCACCAGGATGGGGACACCCAGTTCCAAGTGGAGCCCTACGCGACTCCCCCTGTCCCCAGCATGTTGCCCTGATGGTGGCCAGTGGGCTTTGACAGAGCATTCCTGGCAGAAGCAATGTGACAGGGCTGCCTCCTCCCCACCCCTGCAGAGGGAGCAGGTGGCCCTGCTGTAGGGAGGGGGTAGGGAGATCCAACAGAGGGAGGGGCCTGGGAGAGGAAACTGAACCAGCAAGACAGTGTGGGGGTGGAGGGTGAGCTGCTGGCCAGGCGGTTGTTTCAGGAGTAAATGTGCTAGGAACGCTAATGAGCTGCGTTCATTCATGGCTAGCTGCCTCCCAAATTGGGGAGCCAGCCAGGTTCTGGGGTGGAGGAACTGGGGATAGGAGCCAAGTTGGGGAGCTGCCTGGCTGCTGGGGCAGGGCCTCCCATGACTAGGCTGGTGGGGGTGGGGGGGGGAGTCTTTGTCCTGGGTCTGAGGGGTCCCTCCTTCCTCTCTTCTCCTTTATAGGAAAGGGCAGGCTTTGCCAGGGGGGTGATAATTTGGGATTCACTGTCCAGGCTAGTCTAGAAGCTTCCAGGGCACTGGCTGGCTCTTGGGAGACACAGGCTGGGCTGATCTTGCAGCCCCCTGCCCTCTCCTATCCCTCCTTCCACCACTTCACCGGAACATTCTGAAGCCCCAGGGCATGTAGCCCGGTTAATCAACACTCTCCCTCTTCCCCACATGGGTCCTGGCTTCCGAAGAGCCCTCTGAGGTCTGAGGAGGCACCGCCGGAGCCGAAGGCTGGAAACTGGGCATCTTCAGCACTCTGAGTGCAGCCTGTGATGGGCCTACTAAGTGCCAGGTGCTGGGGTAAGTGCCAGAGTGAGGGAATGAGTAAGCCGCGGGGAAGAGGCAGGCTCTGCCCCCAGAGGAGTGTCAGGGAAGGAGCCACATGTGTAAACAGCTCCAGCCAAGAGGGGATAAACGAAGCAGCAGGCTCAGAGAAATGAGGATTTAACTCTGCCTCAGGCAGCTGGGGAGGCCCTTGAGGAGAGGGTGGCTGAGTACCCCACCAAGAAGCAGGAGAAATTTGTGAGGGAAAGGAGTGAGGAGGCCCTCAGAGGCTGAGGAGCTCTGGCTTCGTTCCTGGGAGGCTTCTCTAAGATCACACCCCCTGGGGATCCGTGAGAAGGCCCCCGTCCCCCTGAGTTGTCATTGAATTGATGCTGAAGAACCCATGGCCCTGGATGGAGGTCAGGACAGGAGTGTGTAAAAACTTGTAAAAGAACTGTCGAAAGCCCATAACACCAGCCATATTTGTTGTGACATGCTGGCCACAGTTCTGTCTGTACTATGTACGACAGTAGAAATACTGTAAAATCATCAGGATGGAAAAGGAAAACAAAGAAAACCCCTGCATCTTGGATACCTGGTAGATAAGGCTTTAATCTTGTGGCGATTCTCCGCATCCCACCAGCCCCCTCTGACCAGCTGTATCCCTGCTGTGCCGATCCCGGCATCTCTTGGACCAGTTACCTCTCTTTCTGGTTCCTCCCAAGGGGAAACCCAGGGAGCCAACTCCTGGGAAGGGAGGTGCTTCTTGAGCTTTCTTGAGCTGCTCAGCCATTTTTTCTTGTCAGCCTTCCTGTAGGTGGCCTGGAATCAGGGGGACAGATGGACAGAGGATGTCTGGGTCCTAGACGGCACAAGCGAACCATGGCTGTTCTTGCTTTTGGGGAGGTCTTTCATTTTTTTTGGGCTGGAGGCTCGTTCTCTCCCTATGGATGTCCTGTTCGCACACATATCTACACCTGCCTTAGAGTAAGAAAAGTCACTGCCTGAAGGAGGCTAAAAGTTTGGAGTCTGACAATGGTGTCCCGTGGAGCTTCTCCCCCAAGCAGGCCACCCAGCCTTCTTCCAGCCCTCCTGCAGTCCTCCGATGGCAGGACTGAATACTCATTTTCATCTGCCAGAAACGGAAGAATGCTGCTGTGAGTGGAAGAAGATATTTGCTGGATTTCCAAACACCCCCCGCCCCTTGATACTTTGCAACCCCCACCCTCCCACCCGGGAAGCCAGGGTAGCCCAATGCGCAGAAATAACATCTCCCCGGGGTGCCAACGTCCAAATCAGAGTCATTTTCATCTGGGTGCAGCTAGCTTCGGTCTTCTCATCAGACAAGTGGGGCTGCTGTCATCTTGGTGGAGGGGGGCGAGAAGACAGTACTTGGCTTAGGGCTTTTGTGCATTCCCTCCCCCCACCGCCGGGCTCCGTCCCTCCAAGTCCCAGGCTAAGTAAGGTAGGTGGCTTAGAGACCGGGGCAAGGGGTTTGCTTTCACCAAGTATTGACGAAGCCTCCCAAAGCCTGGCCGGCCTGGCAAGCATTTCCGCCGTCGGGGAAAGCGTATCTATGGCCCCCGGGAGGGGGGTGCAGGCGGCCGGATAAGCTCTCCCTCCGCACTCTGGCCCAGCCGCCCAGGCAGCGCGTTCTGAGCGCGTGCGTCTAAGTGTGCACATACTCGCGGGGTGTGTGTGTGTGTGCGCGGGTGTGTGCGGGTGTGCAGCTGGCCAGGGCCAAGACTGAGCAGGTCGGGCAGTGGCCTTCCTCTCACCCCCCCCCCCCCCCCCACGCAGCCCCTTGACGGCTCGCGGCGCCTCGAAGGTTCCACCTTTGAAACTACGCTGCTCGCCGCGGCCGCCGAGCGGTGGTCGGGAGGCGGGGGAGGGCGGGGAGGAGTCTGGCCCTGGATGTGTGCTTTTCGATTGATGGATGACTGCTGGGTGAGAGCGAGCGTGCGGGTGTGAGTGTGTGGTTGCGCGTGTGTGCGCGGGGTGCGTGCGCGCGCGGGGCCTGCCCATTTTCCTCCTCGCAGCAGTCAGTTGGGAGCTGGAGGGAGGGAGAGCGGGAGACGCCGCCGGCGAGGAGCCGAGGAGGAGCCAGCGCCCTCCGCCAAGGCGCCCTCGCTCGGTCCGCGCACGGACGCCGTCGCTCGGGGGAGCAGGGCGCCTCCCAGCCCCTAAGGGCGGCGCTGCCCGGGCTGCACCTGGAGGCCCCCGGGCGGGGATGGTCAGCGGCTGCCGCGGGCCGGCGCACGAGCGGACGCGGCGAGGGCACCATGGCGCTGGCGCCCCGGAGGGGGCCCCCGGCGCGGCGCGTCCGGCCCGAGCTCTGGCTGCTGCTGTGGGCGGCCGCGTGGCGCCTGGGTGCCACGGCGTGCCCCGCGCTCTGCACCTGCACGGGCGCCACGGTGGACTGCCACGGCGCGGGGCTGCAGGCCATCCCGAAGAACATCCCGCGGAGCACCGAGCGCCTGTGAGTACGGCCCCAGCCCGCAGCAGCCGCGCCGTGGCGCCCACCGACGCCGGGGGGCTGGGGCGGGCAGGCCCGGCCGGTGCCCGCGGGGTCCTTCCCCACCGAGCCGGCGCTTCGCTCTCTCCCTTCCCCGGGGTTCAAAGGGCCCCGGCGGGGCTGTCCGCCGCACCCTCACACCTGCACCCCGTGCGCGGCCCGGGCAGGCCCTCCCCCCGCGCCAGCACCTTACTCCCCCGGGGTGCCCGGGGATTGGTGCCAGGGAGCCTTCCTGGCCCCCGGGGGGCAGCTCCTCACGCTGCCGGGCGCCGCATCTCCTTTCGGGCACGTGGGGCTTGGGCTGTGTTCCGAGCTTCCAGCGCGGCCCGGGCGCTGAGGGCTAGAGGCAGGGGATGGGCAGCAGGATGGGATGGAGTTGAAGTTTCCAGTCCTCCCCGTCCTCGCCATTGTTTGCCCCAGAGCCTTAAGAATTCTTCTCTTGCAGGTGTCAGGCACTGCCCCCCCACCTCACACCCAGCCAGCCCCAACCCAGACAGACAATGGGACCTGAGGGGTTTGGGTTTGGGGTCTGGGGTTTGTGACATCGACACCCGGAAAGGGGGTAGGTGTGAGTTGGTCTGGGAGCCCTGTGAATCACGCCGGGAGGTCAGGAGCCTGCAGTGGAGACACTGACCATGAAAAGTCATTAAAAAAAAAAACCCATTTCTCTTCCCCTGTCTCTTACTTCTAAATTCTTGAGGAAACTCAGCCCTTTCTAGACCCAGAGAGCTTTGTAGGGTGTGTGTGCGTGTGTGTTTATGGACCTATATAATTTGCTTTCCGAGATTCTCCTGCAGAATGTGTGATGTGTGAATTCCTAGTATCTGTAGTGTCACCTCAGTAATGGGAGGTTGTAAGAGTCCCTGTACGTGGGCCATGCGTGTGGATTTTTGGTCACATGCAGAGCCTTTGTGCTGCCTACAGAGGTGACTGCCTCAAGAGATTTTTGAACCAGACTTTGGAGAAGGCTGCTGGCTCCTTTGAAACCTGCATACTCCTGCCCACACTCCTGGGCGATGGCAGTGGCTCTCAGGAAAGGCATACATATTTTGATAACTTGAGTACATTTTCATAGCTTCTAGCTGGCCAGAGCAGAAATTTGACCCTGGGGAGTGCTGTCTCCTGGATCAAACTCTCTACCAAGGTCAGCAATTAGTGAGCACACATTTGCCCCAGACTCTTCTTGGCTGAGTCTGAAAAATGCCCGTGGAGGTTTCAGAGAATTTGCAATCTAGATGCAATCTAGATGGGAATTGGTGTGTGTGTGTGTGTGTGTGTGTGTGTGAGAGAGAGAGAGAGAGAGGGAGAGAGAGAGAGAGAGAAAGAGAGAGAGAGGGAGAGAGAGTGTGAGGCCAGTGTGTGTTGTGGGGCTGGGGAGAGATGCTGTGTGGAGAGAGGTCGGACCAAATCAAGTTTCCTGTGCATTATCCTGTGTGGCCACGGGGCAGCCGTTGCATTATGCTCTGTGGCTGTGGAGAGGGACTGAGGGGCAGAAATCTACCCAGAGGAGCCTTGAGGTTGCAGGGTCACCCTCCACACCTGTTCACTTTGGACCTGTTCTCTGTTGCTTTGCCTCATCCACAGCGCATTTCTCCTGCAGTTGTTACCCTGGTAGCAGCCTAGGTCTGACACACAGTAGCACCTTGCCTTTGCTTCTGGATCTGAATCTTGAAATTATCTCATTCCTTGCTCTTTCTCTCCATCCTTAGTTTTGAGGACAGTATCTGTTTTGATGTTCAGGAACTCTTGAGCTCTCTTATAATCAAAGTGGAATGGAAGTGAAGTTTCCTAGTGCAAAAGAAAGAGTCGGGGCAGCCCTGGTGGTGCAGCGGTTTAGCGCCGCCTGTGGCCCGGGGTGTGATCCTGGAGACCCTGGATCGAGTCCCACGTCAGGCTCTCTCTGTATGATGCCTGCTTCTCCTCTGCCTCTCTCTCTCTGTCTCTATGAATAAATAAATAAAATCTTAAAAAACAAAAACAAAAACAAAAGAAAGAGTCGGGGCTCCAACTGCTAGGTTGCTGTGTGACCTTGGGCAAGTGACTTAACTTCTCTGAGCTTAGTTACTTTCTATCCAGAAAATGGGGCTGCTGATACTAAAGTCTCTGGTTCAGTCCTCTGGTGAGGACTGAAGATAATATGTGGAAAGTGCTTGGTTCATGATGATGCTCACTGAGTGAGAGGCATTATTATGATAGAATCAGGAGAAGAGTCTTATTATTTAATTCAGCAAATGTTCACAGAACCAGGAACTGCCCTCAGCTCTGAGGCTCCAGCAGGGAGTGAACATGTCCCTGCCTTCAAGGGGTGCCTTCAAGAGGCCTGGGCAGGGGACACCTAACTGAAAGCTTTTGGGAGAGGGTCAGGCTGGCAGTGTGATGGGGAGCATTGGGGTGGGAAGCACTTTTCTTGAGGGGAAGGTGCTTCTCAGAGGATGGGCCATTTTATCAGCACTTGGTGGGACCCAATAGTGGTTGGCGGGAGCCTGCTAAACAGAGAAGGTAGGCAGCCCAAGCCGAGGGGATGCATGAGCAAAAGGCCTGCAGGTGTGCCTATGCCAGCCTGATGGGTGAACAGACTAGCTTTGGCCCTGGGCTGCAGCATGCTGTGTCTAGTTGGAAAGTGATGGGACTTGAGGCTGGGAAGGTTGGGAAGAGTCAGGAAGCCTTCTCTGGATTTTCCCTTTGGAGACTTCAGAGATGGAATCCATGGTGCATTATTGTAGAAGAGCCAGGGGTGTCTGGTCTTTGCTATGTGCAAAACTTCTTGGATGGGGAAAGGATATAGAAAGCAGAGGGAGCCTGCCTTTGCAGCAGGCAGGCCTTGAAATAGCCATTTGAGGAAGAAAGGAACACCCAAAGAGAGGGTGAGAGCCCAGGCAGACTTAAAATAACTGTAGCAAATGCTCTTTCTAATCGATATGGGTGTCTTGCAGTCCTGGGGGCCGAAACAGCAGGTCTGAGGCTGTGAAATTTGGAGAGACTGCAGCTGTGCATTCGCCTTTTGTCTTCTGGGAAGTGTCTATGACGGCCTGCGAGGCCCCACAACTTTATGGTCCTGTATCCCATAACTCTGGGTCCAGGCCTATCACCCCAAGTGGGAAGAAATTGGTGTGCTGCGGAGACTTCTGGGAAGAGACTGTGCAGGCCCCAGAGTTGTTGAGGAAATTGGCTCAGCCAGAGGGGCTGTGGGGCTGGTGGGCTGGAAGACGAAGGGATGCTGAATAATTCACTGTGATGGAACAATTAAAATACAGAGTGAGGGTTAGGGGTGTGGTGGAGGAGGCCTGATCGCTTCATCTCTTTGTAGAATTCAGGCTCAGAGGGACCTAGCCATGGCGACTATTAATTGTCTTTTCTTCCACTCAAGGACTTTGACTTTCAGTTGAAAAAAAATTTTTTTTTTTAAATTAAAAAAGCCTTTCAGACTAGAGCATCCAGGAGTGTGTGGTAAGAGAGTGTAGTTTGGGCGGGGGGAGACACCCCATCTCCCTTCCACCCCAGGCACTTGTATTCTAGGCTTCCTACAGATTCCCCTTGTAGGTACAGGGTGCAGAGAGGAGAGAGGCCTGAGGATGGTCAGGCCAGGACGGGCCCTGGGGAAGATCTACTGCCTTCCATTTGCACCCCCAGCCCAGTATTGTCTGCTGTTTGTCAATTTCTGGGGCCCACTCTCTTGCATCCTGGCCAATTCGTCCACTGCCCTAGCTCCCTGCCTGCTGCAGAGGCATGGAGGGTCCTTGCCTTTTCCTGGCTCGGTCCCCTAAAACTGGAAGCCCCATTAGATGGGGCTTGGTGGTCATGCCCAAGGAAGACTTCCCCGGACTGATTGTTTGGGAGCCTGTTTGGAATGCCAAATAATGATTGGGTGGTGGTCATGGAGAGGGATCAGGGGGCTGGACGGAAGCCATGTCTACACTGTGGTGTCCTGTGGTGGAGACCTGTGCTGTGCAGGGGTGGCTGCATCTAGGTGGGGCTTGTGTCTCCAGTAGCAGGTGCTCTGGGCTCATTGCTGGGTTCTGCATGACTGGTGGCGGGCCCCTGGTGCTGTTACTCCATCTGCTATGAGACTCTGTTTCCCCATCTATAAAAGGGAATGATGACTGTGTTGTGGGTTGATGATGAGGGTAAAGTGAGCAAAGGCATTGTAGAGGGCCTGGTGGCATGCTTGGCACAGGGCTGGTATGTGAAAATGCTTTGTGATTTATTTATTTATTTTAAAAATTTTGTTTATTTATTCATAAGAGACACACACACACACAGACAGGCAGAGACAGAGGCAGAGGGAGAAGCAGGCTCCATGCAGGGAGCCTGATGTGGGACTCGATCCTGGGACTCCAGGATCACACCCTGGGCCGAAGGCAAGCGCTAAACCGCTGAGCCACCCAGGGATCCCTATGCTTTGTGGTTTAACTAGATGATGTTATTATTATTTTTATTACTTGAGAAGCTCAAGCAAAGGTTTGAGGATTTGGTGGGGTAGGAGAGAGTTTGGAAGGTAAGTATGTGAATTGGCCGTGCTGCAAGCCGCTGTCCTGGAGTCTGGCTACGCAGAGTGCTCCTTCCTTGTCCCTGGGCATCTTTGTCTCTGGCTCCTGCAGTTTGGAAAAAGGAACAGGGTGGTAGCATGCAGGGATTCTCTGCAGGGTAGATGGTGTGATGGCATGACTCTGGAGCCAGACTGTGTGCGTCGTTAGGCCCACTCTGCCACTCAGCAGCTGGGGGGACCTTGGACAAGTTATGGAGCTTAATTAATTCATTCAACAGATAGCTGTCTATCGAATGTCTGCATGGCACCAAGTGAATAGTGCCGCACAGAAACCCAAACCGCCTCTCTCTGAATTTTAGTCCAGCAAGGGAGGAAATGATGAATGGCACAATGTGAGAATAAACACATATTTGCAAACTGGGGTAAGTGCTCTGGAGGAAAGTGTGACTTCTCAGCACTCAGGTTTCCTTGCCTTTAACGTGGAGACAATGACAGGACCTGCTTGCCAGGCTCATTGTGAGGATTAACCACAGCAGTGCTGGAAGCAGCGCTTTGCGATGGGCCTGGCACACAGCAAGTGCCCCGTAAATGGTAGTATTATTATTGTTTTTAAGGTGACAGGATTGCAGGGACAGGAAAGGAACTGGGGTGCCACTCAGGGCTGGATCCCAGCATGGCCCTGCTCCCTCTTCCCTCACTCTGCAGCCACTGGTGCTCCAGATCCCCTGCGAACCCCGCCCCTGCCTCCGAGGTGTGGTCTTTGAGGCAAGGGGCTGGTGCTTGGTGGCCCTGGCTGCCAGAGGCTGCCAGCAGGGGTGGCCGAGCCCTTTGGGGCTGGGTGAAGGGCGGCGGGGACAGGCAGCTCCTGCATTATTGGAAGCAGACGGGAGCTTGGCGGACTTGCTGCCTCCAGTTCTGTGCCGGCATTAGCAGCTCGGCAGGGCTCTTGCTTAATGGGATTTTCTCCCCAAATGCTGTAATTATCGCCATACAAATACTTATTACCCAGAGCAGATGACGGCCGGGCCTTGGGCAGTAGCCAGGGAGCTGGGCTGTGCTTGGGGGTGGAGAACTGGCTCTTCTTTTTGATGGAGTTTACGACCCCCCTCCTCTTCTTTCTGGAACCCAGCCTGTGGCGGACAAACAGCTGTTGGGCACCTGCCGTGTGCATAGTGTTGAGAGAGGTCCAGAGTGTGGACCCGCTCCCCAGGGAGCTTGCAGGCTGGTGGGCGAGAAAGGTCTGTCTGCAGAAGAACAAATGTGTAAAGATGTCTGTAGGGACGCAGAGCACAGTGGCACCAGCACAGGCTTTGGTGTGAGAATGGCCTACTTTGAATCCTGGCTCCAGCGACTACCACCTGAGAGATCCCAGCTGGCTCACTAGTGACTCAGTGTCTTCATTGGTAAAGTGGAGCCAATGATAGCACTTAGCTTGCAGGGCTGTGAGTTCGAACAAAATTACTCTATGCAGGGGCATGTGGGTGGCTCAGTGGTTGAGTATCTGCCTTTAGCTCAGGTTGTGATCCCGGGGTCCTGGGATCGAGTCTTGCATCAGGCTCCCTGCAGGGAGACTGCTTTTCCCTCTGCCTATGTCTCTGCTGCTGTGTCTCTTGTGAATAAATAAATAAATCTTAAAAAAAAACAAACAAACCTCCGTGTAGAGTGGTTAGAATAATGTTGGCATGTAGAAAGTACTCTATCATTGTTAGAGATGAGGAGATGGGCGTGAGGGTGGGAAGGAAGGGCTGAACCCCTGCGCTGATAGGGCTTGAGGCTGGGCAAGACCCAGGGACAGACAGAGCTAAAGCGAGGGTGGGGGAATCTGGGACATCAGAAGGTGTGTGCCATACATTTGAGGAGGAGAGTAAGGAGCGGATCCAGCCCGTGGGGTGCACATTAGTATTGGTGAGTTCTGAGAGAGGAGATTAAAGTAATGGGTGAGCAATCAGGTCATGGGGCTGGGAAATAGGGAGCCACCAGAAGGAGTATGTGTGTATATACAATTTTTATAAAAATGCTTTCTTAAAATTCAGGGATTTTAAAAAATCTCCAGAGTTGTGCAAACATCACCACAATCTAGTTTTATTTTTTTAAAGATTTTATTTATTTATTCATGAAAGACAGAGAGAGAGAGAGAGAGAGAAAGACAGAGGGAGGCAGAGACACAGGCAGAGGGAGAAGCAGGCTCTATGCAGGGACCTGATGTGGTTCTCGATCCCGGGACTCCAGGATCACACCCTGGGCCGAAGGCAGGTGCTAAACCTCTGAGCCACCCAGGGATCCCCTCACAATCCAGTTTTAGAATTTTTTTTATTACTCCAAAGAATCCTTTGTGCTTGTTGTAACTTTTTATTTTGTTAAAATTTCAAATTTGTAGAAAAGTTGCAACAAAAGTATTAGGAACTCCTATATATCTGTTGTCCAGATTCAATTGTTCATATTTTTCCCCATTTGCTTTATCATGTATTATGCACATGCACAATTTTTTCAGAACTATTTAAGATTAGGTTGGGGGGCACCTGGCTCACTTGGTCAGTAGAGCATGTGACTCTTGATCTCGAGCTTGTGAGTTCAAGCCCCATATTGGGTGTTGGGCATAGAGTTTACTTAAAAAAAACATGAAAACAAAAGATTAGGAGTGCCTGGGTGGCTCAGTTGGTTAAGCATCTGACTTTTGGTTTCAGCTCAGGTCATGATCTCATGGATCGTGGATGGAACCCTGCATCAGGCTCTGTGCTCAGTGGGGAGTCTGCTGAGATGGTCTCCCTCTGCTATCAACATCCCAAAATTTAACACTGATACAGTACCGTTATCTACTTCATTGTTGATGTTTGCATTACATCAGTTGTCTCAACAGTGCCTTCTGGGATGATCAGAAGGTGTGTGTGGGATCACACGTGACATTTACTTGTCACAGCTCTTTAGTCTCCTTTAATTTGGACTAATTACTTGGCCTTTCTTTGTTTTTCTTGACCTTTATGCTTTTGAAGAATACAGGCCATTTATTTCATAGAAGGTCCCTCAGTTTGGCTTTGTCTGCTTTGTCCTATCATTACACTGAGGTTATGTCCTTTTGGCAGGCGTGCTAAGTTAGTGATGTCCTGCCCTTCTCAACGGGTCATGTCACAAGATACATGATGTCAATTCGTCCAACACTGTGATTTTCATTTTGATCACTTGGTATGTGGGTGTCTGCCAGGCTTCTCTGCCAAAAAGTGACTATTTCCCCTTTTATTGTTAATAAGTCATTTGTGGGGAGGTACTTTGAGGTGATGTAAATATCCTGTTCTTCATCAAACTCTCACTAGCGTTAACACCCATTGCTGAGACATTTCTAATTTTCTCATTTCTTCTCTGTTTATTAGTTGGCATTCTACTGTAAGAAGGAACTTTTCCTTCTCCTCCATCTGTTTTTCTGTTTATAACATTATGGACTCATGAATTATTATTTTATTCTTTGAGTTATTTTTATTTTGATGTTTGGCTGGTGGAAGCCCCTTCAAGCTGCTTCTGTGTCCTTTTGAAAAGATCCTTTGAGCACTTACCCCCAGGGGTTTTGAATGGAGGGGGACAAGTGCAAAATAGTGTTTTAAGACATTCTGTTGTCTGGCTTTGGTGTGGAGAATAAACGGAGCAGGAGACCAGCTGGCAGTGGGGAGACCAGTTGGTTATGGTGACGGTGACTATGATTTCTGGCTTGTCTATGACAGTGGTTTAGCTGCCATTGCTGTATTTTTATTCTTTAAAAAAAATTGAAGACTTGTATTTAAAAATAATTTTAGACTTGCAGAGAAGTTCCAAAAATAGTGCAAAGAGAGTTGCCATGTACCCTTCACCCAGCTTCCCCTAGTGTTCACATCTTTCTTATCTAGAGCACAATGATTAAAACTAAGGAATTAATATTAGTACAAGACTATTAACTAAGCTACAGACTTTATGTGCATTTTACCAGCTTCTCCACTAAATGTCCTCTTTCTGTTCCAGGATCCAGTCCAGGATTCCACGTGGTGTTTAGTTGTCATTTCCCCTTATTCTCCTTTTAGTCTGTGAGAATTTCTTAATCTTTTCTTGCTTTTCATGACATGACCACTTTTGACAAGTACTGGTAAATTATTTTGTAGAATGCTCTTCAGTTTGACTTTGTTTGGTGTTTCTTCCGGACTGGATTGAGATTATGGATTTTGGACGGGAAGGACGTAAGGATGGTGTGCCCTTCTCAGGGCATCCTATTGGGATGACACTGATACATCTCATTGCTGGTGGTGTTAACTTTAGTCTCTTGGTGAAGATGGGGTGCAGCCAGTTTTCTTCCCTGAGTTCGCATCTGCAGTTACTAAATATCTGGGGGAGATATGTTGAGACTGCCATGGCCTTTTTTGTCCTCATATTCTCACCCTCTAATTTTAGCACCCATTAACGGATCTTGCCTGCAACCGTTATTATCCAATTTTGATTTTCTATTTCCCTCATTCCTTCTACATTTATTAATTGGAATTCTTCTGTAGGGGAGAGCACTTTATTGCTTTTTAAGAAGCTGGTTTGTTTGATGGGTACCTGGGGTTTTGATTTTCCTGAGGGCAGAGGCGGTGTCTCATGTACCTTTGTATTCCTATTGCCTGGTACGTGGTAGGTGCTCAAAAAATGTGTGTTCAATGAGTTTTTTTTTTAAACACTTGCTAAGACATTTTATATTTCTGATCTTTGCTTTAGAAAATAAAGTTATTGTGGGTTGAATCATGGTCCCCAGAGATGTCTGTGTTCCAATCCCTGGAACCCATGGATATGTTACCTCACATGACACAAGGGGCTTTGCAGATGCAGTCAAGGATCTTGAGATGAGAGATGACCTTGCATGATTAAGGTAGGCCCGTCATCCCAGGGGCCCTATAAGAGAGAGGCAGGAGGATTAACCCTGGAGAAATGGAAGCAAGAGGTGGGAGTGGTGACCGGAGGGACCATAAGCCAAAAGTGGCCTCTAGAGCTGTAGGATAATACATTCGTGTTGGTTTAAACCCCAAAGCGGGTAGTAATTTGTTACAGCAGCAGTAGGCTATGGCCACAGCCCTCATGGAGTTAAGCCACAGAGGCCGAGCCGCAGGAGGAAGCAGATCTGGACCAAGGTAGAAATGCAGAGAGAGAAAATAGGAGGGTCGTGGGGCCTCAAGGCTCCAGCCTGGGAGAATGATCTTGTGAATGGAGTAAATGTAGGCAAGGTGGCTGATCCTGGAGGGGAAGCCACAAAGCTGGCATGTACGTCTTTTGTTTGAATTGCCAATAATCAGCTACATGAAAAAGATGTAGGGGTTGGTTGCTCTGTAGAGTATGTGGACTAAAGAGACAGTTTGGCAGGGCCTCCTGGGGAGGAATTGGAACAGGAACTTCAATGGGAATAAGAATTTACTGGGGGGGCACCCAACTGGCTCAGTTGGGAGAGCATGCAACTCTTGATCTCCAGGTTGTGAATTTGGGCCCCATGTTGGGTGTAGAAATTACTTACAAAGATAAAATCTTAAAAAAAAATAAAAGAATTTCCTGGGAAGCTGGTATGAAATGCAGATTCTGAGACCCATCCCAGAGATGTTGATTCAGCAGGTTTTGGGCGAAGGCAGTTCAGGTGATTCAGAGGCAGGAGGTGCCCAGAGCACAATCTGAGAAACACTGCTTATTTCTGGGGGTTTCCTGGTGAGGAAAGTACATCCTTGGTTGATGCATGAAATTACCTTTAGTTTTTGCCCACATTAAAGTGGTAGGAGGTGAAGTGGCTGAAGGTGGGCAAAAGGTACTGACTTCCAGTTATAAAGTCAGTAAAGTCCTGCGAGGTAATGTATAGCATGGAGACTGCAGTTAATAATACTGTATTGTATATTTAAAAGTTGTTAAGGGCAGCCCAGGTGGCTTAGCGGTTTAGCACCGCCTTCAGCCCAGGGCGTGATCCTGGAGACGTGGGATCAAGTCCCATGTCAGGCTCCCTGCATGGGGCCTGCTTCTCCCTCTGCCTGTGTCTCTGCCTCTCTCTGTGTATGTGTGTCTCTCATGAAAAAATAAATAAAATCTTAAAAAAAAAAAAAGTTAAGAGAGTAGATCTTTTTTTTTTTTTTTTTTAAGAGAGTAGATCTTAAAAGTCCTCATCGCAAGAAAAAAAAATATTGTAACTATGTGAAGTGACAGATGTTAAGTAGACTTACTGCGCTGATTATTTTGCAATATATACAGATATCTGATCAAAATGTTATATTCCTGAAACTAATATAATGTTGTATGTCAGTTGTATACCTCAATTAAGAAAAAAAAAAAAAAAAAAAAGAGGGCAGGCAGCAAGAAGAAGGCGGAGAGACTGGAGGAGCTCCTGGCCGTTTGTGGGTCTGGACCTGGCTCGGTAGTTGCTGCCCAGGCCAGAGGAGTTTGGAGGTGGGGAGGCTTAGCCTGGGAGAGCAGCCAGGCTGTCTGAGGACGAGGGCTGAGGACGGCTTCTGGACCTGTGGTGGGGGTCACCAGCCAAGCTGGGCAGCCGGTTTCCTGGGAGAAGTGGGAGGCGAAGGCAGATGGTTGGGGAGCGAGTGGGTGGTGAGGAAATCTGTGGGAGGACAGAACACCAGGAGCTCTGAGGGGGAGCGGGCTTCAGAGCCAGTAGCTGGCAGTGTAGGAGCAGGTGGGCCAGAGCGTGCAGGGGAGGGGGGCGATTTGGAAAGGAGGAGCCAGACAATTGGGGGTGGAGGATATGGGTCAGAGGAGGAGCGTGGCAGTGAGGGATTGTGGTGGTGTCAGCAATCACCGCAGAGAGCCCCACACCCGGGCCAGGCCCAGAGTGATGCTTTACCCTCCACTGCCCTTTCCCTGCTCACAACAGTCCCGGGAGGAAGGTATATCAGCACTCTGCTGCTGAGGAGAGGTTGGGGAGGCACATCATCTGCTCAGGGGCACAGGCTGGTGAGTGGGGTGCCTAGGGTCCCCGAGCCTTGAGGCTCTGAGACGTGTACATGTTTAGTTTTTAAATCTGACTACTGCACCACGTATCTGCATAAGGCCTGGCTTCTTTCATTCATTCATTTATCAAACATTCATTCAGCACCTATAAAACCCCTATAGGGCTTAGCACAGGAGCATAAAGGCAAATTGGCCATGACTGAGCCCAACCTATACATGTTTACAGGGTGGACCCAAGTACAGGCTGGCATAGGGAGGGGTGTCCAGCTTCAGGGTAGGGCTGGTGAGCAGAGTCGGGGGCAGTGGTGTTACAGGTGGAGGTCAGTGTCAGGGAGTTAGGGGCCTGGGGTAGGCGGAGAGTGGAGAGAGGGCTGGCAGGCAATGGACACAGAGGCTGGTGGCTGACAGTGGGGTACTGGCTGCAGGCTGTGCTTTAGGGGTGGGCCCCAGACCTGGAAAGGGGATTGGCAAAAGGGCAGGCCTTGGTAATAAAGAGACTGGGGTGCAGTTTGAACCTCAGAATAGTACATACCACAGAACTGGGGTTAACACCTGGTCCCTGACCACCTCATACCAATCAGGATGGCTGCTATCAAAAAACAGGAAATAACAATTGGTGGTGAGGATGTGGGGACATTGGAACCCCAGTGTACTATTTCGGGGAATGTAAAATATGCAGCCCCTCTGGAAAATATTCTGATGATCTCCCCCAAACTAAATAGAATTACCATATGATCCAGCAAGTCCACTTCTGGATATACACCCAAAAGATTTAAAACAGGGTCTCAGGGATATTTGTACACCCATGTTCATCGCAGCATTATTCATAAAAGCCCTCAGAGGGTGGAAGCAGCCCACGTGTCCATCTACAGATGAATGGATAAACATAATATGATATAGACACACAGATAGTGGAATATTCTTCAGCCCTAAAAAAGGAAGGAGATCCCATCATATGCTGCAAAGAGGACATTAATGCTGAGTGAAATAAGCCAGTCATAGAAAGACAAGTACTGTGTGATTCCACTTATATGAAGTATCTAAAATAGTCAAATTCACAGGGCACCTGGGTGACCCTGTCGGTTAAGTGTCTGCCTTTTGCTCAGGTAATGATCTCAGGACCCTGCTCAATGGGGAGCCTGCTTCTCCTTCTCCCTCTCCCTCTGCCCTTCTACCCTGGTTGTGTTCTCTCTCTCTCACGCTCTCTGTATCTCTCTCTCAAATAAATAAAATCTTTTAAAAAAATAGTCAAATTTGTAGAGACAGAGAAGCAGAATGGTGGTTGCCAGGGTCAAAGGGAGGGAGAAATGAAGAGTTATTGTTTAATGGGAACAGAGTTTTGGTTTTTCAGGAAGAAAAATCTCTGGAAATCTGTTGCACGACAATGTGAATATGCTTAACACTACTGAACTGCACACCTAAACTAGTTAAAGTGGTAAATTTTGTTATCTATATTTTATTGGAATTAAAAGGAAAAAAAAAAAAGAAGGATCTGGGCCCTGGAGTGAGACATGCTTGGGCTTGACTCCTCAACCTCCTTACCAGCTAGCTGATCTTGAACGAGTTACTTAAATGCTTTATGCCTCAGTCTCTTCATAACAGGAGTCAGAACTGATAATAAACCTTTGAGCCAGGTGCTATCCTAAGGCTTAGATTAGCTTGGTTGTGATAGTACACATATTGCTGGTATTCAAGCCAAGGTGACAAGACAGGTCCTCAGGAGCCCAGGGCAGAGTGGGACTGTAGCCCCTGGTACTCATCCCTGGGGCTTCTTGACTAGTGGTGTGCTGGAGGCCAGTCCCAGGGCTGGGGTTGATTCCAGGCCTGTGGGCTCTGCTCGGTGTGGGGGGTGTGAGGGGCTTGGGGGGCTCCTGACCCTGACCTGCCGGTGCCTGAGGATTGTGGGCAAGGCTCAGCCAGCTGATGGGAGTGTGTGCTGCACTTCGGCTGAGATATGCCAGCAGCAGCTGGGCTCGTGGGCAGGGTCGCTCCTTCAGCCTATTTTCTCTCTGTTCAGTGAACACTTACTGTGTTGAGGGTGCTGGGCTTACACAGGGAGCAAACCAGATGTGGCATCTGCCCCTGTGAACCTGGCAGGAGAGACTGGCCTTCACAAAGGACTGCGTGTTGCACACAGCTCCAGATTCCAATCCCAGCTCTGGCGGAGATGCCGAGTGAACACACCCGGGAGGCTGGTCTAGAACAAGTGTCTCAGGGCAGCCCAGGTGGCTCAGCGGTGTAGCACCACCTTCCTCCTGGGGCGTGATCCTGGAGACCTGGGATTGAGTCCCACTTCGGGCTCCCTGCATGGAGCCTGCTTCTCCCTCTGCCTGTGTCTCTGCCTCTCTCTCTCTCTATCTAAAAAAAAAAAAAAAAGAACAGGTGTTTCAACTGAAGCCCTGAAGGGCATTAGGGATCAGTCAGGTGTTTGTGTTGGTGGGCAGGACTGTTCTGGGCAGTTCTGGGCTGAGAGAGCAACGTGGGCAAAGGCTCCGGCTGAGACAGGAGTGCTGGTGTGTTGAAGGAAGCAGAGGAGCAGAGCAGCTCAAGTCCTGAAGGCTGGTATTTTCCTCTGAGAGCTGCTGAGGAAAAAGCAGTCTTTTAACCTGTGGGCTCTGTGGGAAGTCATTGGTAACACAGCAGCATCCTCTGTGTGTGGAGCTTTTCTTGGTGGATATCCATTTGGGGAGAGCATTTCTTTTTTTAACTTTTATTTTTTTATTTAAAAATTTATTATTAAAAAAATATTTTTAGGTAATCTCTACACCCAGTATGGGGCTCGAACTCACAATCCTGAGATCAAGACCTGCATGCTCTACCAACTAAGCCAGCCAGGTGCCCCCCCAATTTATTTATTTTTAAGTCAAATAATTGACATACAGTGGTAGATTAGTTTCAGGTGTACAACATAATGATTTGATAAGGGAGAACATTTCTTTTCCTTTTTCTTTTCTTTTCTTTTTTAAATAGTTCCCAGCGTGGAACTCAACACGGGGCTTGAACTCACAACTCTTGAGATCAAGACCTGAGCTGAGATCAAGAGTTGGACACTTAACCAACTGGGGCCACCCAGGTGCTCCAAGGAAGAACATTTCTTAATTAGTGTAGTTTTTTTTCTTTGTGTTGGGGGGCAGGGAAATGTAAAACCCCCACAGCACATCCTGTTTGGAATATGTCCATTTTAATGCAAATCTGTTCATGCATTCAAGAACTACTTCCTGCAGCATCTGTGAGGTGCCACTTAACAGTGTTAGGCCCTAAGGATACAATACTGAGAAAAAACCAACAGGGCGCACCTGGGTGGTTCAGTCAGTTATGGTCTGCTTCCAGCTCAGGTCATGATCGCAGGGTCCTGGATCCTCGAGCCACATTGGACTCCCTGCTCCGTGGGGAGTCTGCTTCTCCCTCTCCCTCTGCTGGCCACTCTCCCTGCTTGTGCTCTCTCTCTCTGTCAAATAAATAACTAGAATCTTAAAAAAAAAAAGAAAAAAAGAAAAAGAAAGAAAGAAAAATAAAAGAAAAGAAAAAAGAAAAGAAAAAAGAAACCACAATCCATGTCCTCAAGTAGCTTATAAATTCATGTAGGGGCTGAGATAGCAGTCAAGGAAGCTCCCAAATCCAAATCTGTTTGGTGCTGCAGAGGAGGGGCTGGGGGGTGTTCTGCAGGCCTGTTATAGGGAGTTTGATCAGCTGGAAGGAAAAAGTTGGAATCAGGCAAAGAGGAAGGACTATTCTAGGCAGAGGGGATGGCAGTTCAAAGGCCCTGCCCAGGAGGGAGCGAATCAGAACTGGGGGGGGGGGGGGCCAGGGGGGCGGGCAGCGTGTGGAGCAGGCCACGTGGGCCTTGTAGTTCTTGGTAAGGAGATTTTTTGTATCAATTCCAAGAGCAATGGGGATTCATTGAAGGGCTTAAGTGGGAGTGACACGATCAGATCTGCATCTTGAAAGGATGCCTCTGGCTGTGGCTAGGAGAACAGATTGGAGGGGAGCCAGAGGGGATGTGGGGCACCCAGTTAGTTGGCTCTGTGGGGGCTCCAGGCACTCCAGGCGCAATGGCATGGGTGTGCAGCTGGGCGGCCTGCAGGTTGGGGTGTTCAGCCTGTCATTCAGGGGGCCCTGGCTGGGTAGGACCCCCTCCGTTCTCCCTTCTGACTGCAGGCTCTCACTGCCCTGGATTTGGCCAGGTTAAGATTTCAAAGGACAGAGCCGAGGTGTACAGTTCCCCAGCCCAGACACCTGTCTCAGCTCCAGCCAGAGCTGCATGTTTATTTTTTGGAGATCCAGCAGGGAGGGGTTCGGAGCATCCCTGGGCCTCAGCCTCCCCATGGCCACGCAGGCTTGGGGCACTGTGGGAAGGTTCTGGTCCCTTAGGGAACTGGTGCTGGAAGTGGCGGAGCTCTAAGGGCAAGAAATGCTCGCAAGGCATGTGGGACCCCCAGGACACGCCAGGAGGGACCCAGGCTGTTTATTCCTGCAGCGTTCAGAAATCCGAAGGGGTTCTTTCCGTTTATCACCAAACACCCAGGTGCTGGGGATCAGAGTTTTGTTTCCTGAGAGGATTTAAGAAATCCTTGTGTGTTTTTGTTTTTATCTTGGTAACTTCGCCTCAGAGGATTTTCTCCAAAACCTTTTACCACTGAGGCTTTTCTTTCAGGGTAAGACCACACAGGAGCTGATGGATATCAGGGCCATTTGCCACTGGAGTGTATTTCCTTCTGGGGGAGAAGGATGGATGCGCACCCCTCACTTTTGGAAGAGAGAGAACTGTCTTAGGCCATCTTCCCTGGGCTTTAGCGTCCTGGCGCCTGCAGGGCACGGGTAGCTGCTGGCTACCCCCGGCTCAGGGGGCTGCCTGTCCTGCACCGGCCTGAGCGGAGCCTGGGGCACCGTCCTCCTGGTGGAGCCATAGCCCTTGAGGGAAACCTCCGCAACAGTAGTAGCAGTGAATTAATCACAGCACATAATACTGATGCAAAGAGCCCTTGTGTGTGCCAGGAATTGCTCTCCGTGTTTTAGAAATATTGTCATTGAGGTGCCTGGGTGGCTCAGTTGGTTAAGTGGACGACTCTTGGTTTTGGCTCAGGTTGTGATCTTGGGGTCCTGAGATCAAGTCCTGTGTTGGGCTCCAGGCTCAGTGTGGATTCTGCTTGAGATTCTCCCTTTCCCTCTGTCTGCCCCTTTCTAAAATAAATAAATAAATAAATCTTAAAAGAAAGAAATATTACGTTATTTACATCTCACCATACTTCTAAGAAGTAGTTACTGTCATTATCCTCATTGTACAAATGGGGAAACTGAGGCATAGAGCATTTAAGCAACACGCCCAAGGTTACACAGCTAGGGCAGGAATTTGAAGCTGGACAGTTTAGGCACAAAGGCTAAGCTCTTAGCCACTAGGAACACACATGGCTCAGCCGGCTGAGGACCCCCTGATGTTGCCGGTTAGGCAGAGCACATGGTCTTTGTACAGAGCCCCAGTGTTTCCTACCCAAAGCCTCCAAGTTGTTTCTCATGAGCATTTGGGGTGAGGGGTGGGCTTGACAGAGTTGGCAGGAGGCATCATGATTGGGGGAAAGAACATGGAATCACATCAGCCTGGGTTCGATCCCAGCCCTACCCCTAGTTAGCTAAGTTGCCCTGGGCAATTGCTTCACCAGGTCTGTGCCTCAGTTTTCTCCTTAGCAAAGTGGAGAGAACACGACTCACCTCACTGTGAAGGTGAGGATGGAGTGAGATGAAGGGTGTGTGGAATTAGGCTCAGAACCTGCACATAGTGGGTGTCCAGTGGTGAGGAGAGGTGGATGTAGACTCTGGTGGCAAGAACCTCAGGGAGCCTGGGTAGCTCTTGGTCAGGGTTCTTCCTGGAAACCAGGCCTGGAACTGCGCTGGAGGCCTACCCCATTTGACTGCTCTGGCTGCAAAGGTCTTAAGGTCATAGCAGCTTCTCCCAGCTTCTTTTTTCCCCAGGCAGCTCGCTGGGGAGGGAGTCTCCATGGCAACACTCAAGGACCACCTGTTGGAGGAATCAGGCCCTGGAGAAAAGTGACCTCCTTGCCTCATTCCCGCAGCCTCTCCTGAGGTTTTGAGGGGAAGTGGTTGGCCCACGTTGGAAACTCGGTCCAGATGGGCTGCTCTGCAGACCGAGTGAGGGTGGGCTGCCCAGGGGAGGTCATTTCCTGGGCCCAAGTGGTGACAATGCCTTTTTAGCAGCAGCCCTCAGCCCTGGTGCCTGATGGGAGTTGCCTCTGCCTCCTGGGCTGCCTCCAGAGTGCTCTTCCCTGAGAGGAGGCACTTGGCTCCTGGGTTAGAGAGCAAGGCTGATGGGCTGGGCTGGGCAGGGGCCTGTGGGCTTAGGTGTCCGTGGACATTCTTGTCTGGAAGCAGCAGGGCCTCCTGAGAGAGAGGCTGTATTTGCCTCATTGTTTGCCTGTCTGTCCTACGTCTTTTCTTGCATAGGGGTGGAGTGGGGTGTAGGAAGTGAGGAGGTGAGGAGGGGTGGGGAAGAGGGTGGGCTAAGGGAGGGGTCCAGAGTCTGAGCAGTGGGGCTGGCACAAAAGGGTGAGAAGAGAGGCATGTGACTGTGACATGACACCAGAAGTCCCTGTGAGCCCTCCACCCCACCCAGACCCACCTCAGGGAATTCCATCCTCAGGGATTCCTTCCTGACTTCCATGTTGGGCCTTGCCTTGTTCAGACAAGTCTTAACGTTTCTCTTTGCCTCAGTTTTGTTGTCTCTGAAGTGAACAATTATTGAAGTCAATTGCCTTAAATGTGGTTGCCATGAGGAGGAATGAGCCAATTGTCAGGTCCTCACGACTTGTGACTGAGTAATTCCACTACTAGGAATGTATTCTCTCCACCATACTTTGTGCGGTGGTGTTTATAATTGAACGATATCAAAACAACTCAGGTGTCCAGTAACCAGGGATCAGGGAATGCCCCAGTAACTTGATAGATCTAAATCCAGGGATAATTGATGACCAGTCAAAAATCATCAGTGGGGAATGAACAGGGTAGAACCTTGTGGAAGGAGTGCAGACCATGTATATCTCAGTCATCCTCATATCTTCAGGACCTTGCAAAATGCTTTACAAACAGTAAGTCTTCAATAAGTATTTATTAAATTATTTCAACCATTTAAAAATTGTGTCCAAAGAAAACAGGGTTGGAAGAAACTATTCCAAAATGTTAACAGGGGTTAATTCTAGGTGATGAATTTATGTGTGATTTTTTTTTATTCTTCAGAAAATTGAAACAATTCAACAATGTACACGTATTACTCTTTAATTTTTTCTTTGAGAGAGAGTGTGCATAGGTGGGCGAGGGATAAAGGGAGAGAGAACCCCAAGCAGGCTCCACACCTAGCATAGAGCCCAATGTGGGGCCTGATCCCAGGACCCTGAGATCTTGACCTGAGTGGAAATCAAGAGCCAGTTGCCCAACCAACTGAGCCACCCACGCACCCCATATTACTCTTTTTAAATGCAATAACTTGAATATTACGTTGCTTATAAAATATAGATATAATTTAAAAATTCAAACAGTGCAGAAAAGTGTACAAAAGAAACTAAAGTCACCATTTAGCAGTTATAGGCATGAATATGTGGTAAATAGCCACCAGGGACCTCACTCTATGCACATAACAGGATGGACATGTGTGGGATTTTGCATGAATGAGCTCATAGAATACAAGCTGTCTTGTGACCATTTTACCACAAACTGTATCATGGACATCTTTCCCTGTCAGTACAAACTGATTTGTACTCTTTTAAAGTCTATGTAGTGGGCAGCTGGGGTGGCTCAATGTTTTAGCGTCGCCTTCAGCCCAGGGCCTTGATCCTGGAGACCCATGATTGAGTCCCACATTGGGCTCCCTGCATGGAGTCTGCTTCTGCCTCTGCCTGTGTCTCTGCCTCTCTCTCTCTGTGTCTCTCATGAATAAATAAATAAAATCTTTAAAATAAAAAAATTAATAGACGTCAACAGAGCAACACTCGGTTGACCTTCCAGCACATCTGTGAAACCAAATACTATGTAGACTTTTTTTTTTTTTTAAAGATTTTATCTATTTATTCATGAGAGACACACAGAGAGAGGCAGAGACACAGGCAGAGGGGAGACGCAGGCTCCCTGTGGGGAGTCTGATGTGGGACTTGATCCCGGGACTCTAGGATCATGCCCTGAGTTGAAGGCAGACACGTTCAACCGCTGAGCCACCCAGGCATTCCTGTTGACATCCATTTAAGTTTAACATTTTTGCTCTTGTGATCAGTGCTGATGGATCTTTATAATCAAAAAATTAAAACATTCAAAAATTCCTTGTGGTTTTGGGTTTGGGGATGAAAGTTTTGGCAGGAAACCAGCCCTGCTTGCAGAGGGAACCAGTTTGAGGGCTTGTTGAGGAAGTTCTCGAAGCTTGAGGCACGACTGTGTGCTGAAGGGGTGGGTTGGGGTGCAGTGCAGGTGAGGCCGAAGGGTGGCTATTTCAGGAAAGAATGTTTGGTTCAAGAAAAAAGACCCTCAGGTTGAAAAGAACCTGTCTCAGGTGGAGAGGGCCTCCTCACAGCATCTAGGGTGGGAAACAGCTTGGTCTGGGGTGCTCCTCAGTGGCTCCATTTCCTTAGAGAGGCCTCAAGCCCCTCTGAGAGATCCTGTTAGAAAAGAGATGAGCAGGGAATGAGTTTTTCCAGGTGCTCCTTAGGATCAGGAGCCAGGCTCAGGGGAAGGGCAGTGAGACTGATGGGTTGAATGAGTTATCAGCTTGTTACCAGTCAGGTCCTGTTACCAGACAGGACCTGGCCTGCTGGAAATAGCCTGGGCCCTAGGATCAGACGGCCATGTCCAGATCTCTGCTCTGTCTTTGACCAGCTGGTGACCTCTGGAAGACACCTCACCTCTCTGAGGCACAATTTCCTCATCTGTAAGTTGGGTGCTGTAATTACTTTCCAGCCCCTTACGAGGGTGTACACAGAGCCTGGTTTCTGGAGTATGTGAAAACTAAAATATGTGGTTTGTAGTAGATGCAACTCTAGATCATTGTCTAGGCCAAACACACTTCCTACATGCTTACAGGAGAGGGACCTTGCTGTTTTTCAAAGTAGCTGGGATTTGGGTTGATCCATGTTGGTAAGTGAAGAAGCTGGGCTGCAGGGGAACATTGCGTGTGTGTGTGTGTGTGTGTGCACGCGTGCATGCGTGTGCCCTTGTGTGCATGTGTGCGCTGGGATGGGGGTAGTTACGTTGTTGCCAAGCACATAAGTGACTGTGACGTGGTGAGAAAGTGGAGGAGGTGGCGTGGATGTGAACACGGAGCTGCCACAGGGAGGCAGATGAAATGCGGAGGTGACAGCTGGGTGTGGGGCAGGCCTGATTGAGATTTGCTGTGTGTGGCCTAGTAGAAGAACTTTCTGGGGAGTGTAGTAGCTGCCTCCTGGGAGCACCTGCTTTTCCAAGGCTGCACTAGCTCCCTGTGAAGAGAAGTAGCCTGGCAGAGGCAAGTGAGCTTCCCTGGGAGGCTCAGCAGGGGCCAGATGGCCTTAAAGGTGGGGTCCCTGTCCAAAGTGCCCAGGTCATGGTTTGATAGGGCCAAGGAGGAACATGTGTATCCTTGGAAAGGGGGATGGGCCAGAGGCCAGGGTGGTGTGTGGGGAGGAGCCCCTGCAGTTCAGGGCTGGCCCTGGGATCCAGACAATGGGCCCCCTCCCCTCCTCGACCCTGCCCTCCTTCCCTGACTTTGTGGTGGGCTCCTGCCTTCCGACCTCCCTGGCTCCCTGGCTCCTCTACTTGCTTTCACAGGCCCCTGTGATCTGGACTCTCATTCCCCCAACCCTGCTTCCCCCAGTTCCCGACGCCCAGCCTGTCTCGTCCCTCAGCCCCCAGATACTCTGGGGTATTCTTTCCTGGAACATCCACCCCATCCCTCTCACTGGGCACATCTGCCTAGTCTTTTAGGCCTTAGCTTGAGTCCCACATCCTCAGTCTCCTTTTTTTTTTTTTTTAATTTTTTTTATTTATTTATGATAGTCACACAAAGAGAGAGAGAAAGAGAGGCAGAGACATAGGCGGAGGGAGAAGCAGGCTCCATGCACCGGGAGCCCGACGTGGGATTCGATCCCGGGTCTCCAGGATCGCGCCCTGGGCCAAAGGCAGGCGCCAAACCGCTGCGCCACCCAGGGATCCCCCATCCTCAGTCTCCTAAAAATGACCCACCAGACCCACCAGGCTCTCTTCTGCTCAGAATCTGGACAGCTCCAAGGAGCCTGTGCCACGAGATGACAGCATTGTGTCTGTAGGGGGCCCTTTCCCAGCACAGGCCATGCTCTTTACTGGTTTAGGCCCCATGCTACCCAGTGACATAGTCACAGTTTTTATCCTCACCTTATAGATGGGGGGATCCTCTTGAATAGCCTCCAGTTGGCTAGTTTCCAAATTCCTCCTTGCATGAATGTCTTGGCTGTCCAATTAGCCTGAGCTCTTTCTGGGCAAAAGCCATGACTTCAGCTCCCACAGCTCTCCCAGCAGCAAGCCTGTGCCTTGTGCATTTCCCTGGCTGGACGTCTGCTGCAAAGATGGGCCTCAGCTTTTTGGGCCTTGACATAGACTTGAGGGCCCCAGGGCTTGGCTGGGAAGCACCCAGCCCCATTGGTGAGATGACAGGCTGGAGTCTGGTGGAGAGGGAATGTGGAGCTGAGCCCTGGCTTGGTGGCCTGCCCTGTGCATTTCACTACTATCTTACTATTTCATTTTCTTTCCTCCACCAGGGAACTCAATGGCAACAACATCACTCGGATCCACAAAAATGACTTCGTGGGGCTCAAGCAGCTGCGAGTGCTGTGAGTATGGGCTGCGGCCCCACTCATTACCTCCCTCCTGCCCCCTCCCCCCTTGACCATGGCCCTGTGCATCCGAGGCAGAGCCCTAGCTGTGGGTTGTAGAGTCATAGGCCACCATGGGCCCCTCCCTGTGGAGTCAACCTTCGGAGGCCCCGAGGGAGGTGGAATGGAAGTCATGGTGAGTCCTGAGCCTGAGCAGCCATGACCTCATACACGGCTGAAAAATTGGGTGTGGCATAGGCACCAGTGGCTGCTGCCTAGCAGGACCTGGGCTGGACAGATAGGGAGTCTTGTTCTGGAATGAGGGAAGACTGGTCGACTGTGAGGAAGCTTTAGGTCTCTGGCTTAGTCTGCTGGGGCCAACAGCACAAGACCACAGACTGAGTGGCTTAAACACAGAAACTTATTATCTCACAGTTCTTGACGCTAGAAGTCTGTGATCAAGGTGTCATTAGGGTTGTTCCCAGTGAGGCCTTTCTTCTTGGCCACCTTCTTGCTGTGTCTTCACATGGCCTTTCCTCTGTGTATGCATAGAAAGAAGTCTCTATGTCTTTTCCTCTTCTTTTTTTTTTTTTTCTTTTCCTCTTCTTATAAGGATACCAGTCCTATCAGATTAGGGCCCTACCCTTTTGACCTTATTAAATTTTGATTACCTCCCTACAGGCTCTGTCTCCAAATCACATTGGGGGTTAGGGCTTCAGTGTGTGAATTTTGAGGGGATGCATTTCAGACTATAACAGTCTCCATAGTTCTTTGGATGCTGTGCCTCAGAAAGACTCCCCAGTGAGACCACAACTACCCCTGACTCACCCATAGGTGAATGGGGACAGTTGAGGGCAGAGGTGGCTGTCCACAGGTGCCTGACAGTAGCAGATATTGGAGGTGGCAGGTGTGGGCTCTTTTGGGGTTGACCACTAGGCACCAAAGGAGCCACCTGCAGCATTTCCCTTGTCAAACTGGGCAGGGGTGAAGAGTGAGGAGGGGAAGGAATGGATCCCTTCATCTCTTCCTGGTCTGTGGCCTTCAGACACATGCATACATTCTGACACATTCAACATCAGACAATCATAGGGTCCTCACTCCCTACTTCCAGAGTAGTGCAAGGGTCCTTGGGCTGTAGTTCTTTCAGAACTACTTTGCTGCTTTGAGAATCTTTGGTGGGGCTGGGGACTCTCTATCTTCTCTGGGGTCATAGCTGTCAGTCACTAGGCAGGGGTCTCTGCTGCTCTAGAACCCACTGACCTTTAATTCCTTCCCAGGCTCCAGGAATCTCTTCTGAATCTGGGAAAACCCTCCCTCCCTCCTGGCATCTCTCACCCACCCTATCCTCCAACATGAGTTCCTTAACAGCTCAGGCTTCTGGAAACAAGGTGGAAGAAGAAAAGTGTGTGGTTGAAGTTTCTGCCCCCTGCACTACCCCAGACCTCCTCTGAGGTCCACGTGGGACCTCAAGCCACCTGCTTAAGAATGGACAGGGGAGAATGAGGGGAGAAAAATATACTTGACCATCTCAAAAATTACCACACAACAAGCAAACTGCTTGCCAGCCGGACATTCTGGGTTGTAGGGAGCGTTGGTGGTGAGGAGGTACAATCTCATGGAGCCAGGTGGTTGAGTTGGCAGCAGATGGGGCCAGGCGGTGTAGGGGTGCAGGCAGAGGGGGTGTTGTCTGCCAACTGCAGAGTGTGTTTGCTGCATGTGTGGGCTTTGCCCAGTTGGCACAGACTCCCCTCCCCCTGTTACCGACCCATCCCCCTGCTCTGTCCCTCGGACATGGGCGGAAGGAGGGCACGGGTGCCAGCAGCCTGGAGTTGGCCCCTGCTCCCTGGATCCCAGTTCCTGGAACATGGAGCGGTGGCCTGGTGTTCTGGTGTGCTGTGGCCACAGTGGCTGCAGAGAGGTCTGCGTGGGCTCAGGGGCTGGAAGTACATCTTGCCGTCAGGGCTGGGTATGCTGAGGATATCTGTTGGGTTTGTGGGGCAGTTTTGTCAGCTCAGGCCAAGACCCGGGTGTGTGCATGTCTTGGGCCTTGCTCCTGCTTCACTGCCTTGCACCAGATGTTGCTGATAGTCCTTGTCCAGCGTCCTGGAGCTGTCTTTGTCTCTGCTTCCTCAGGCAGCTGATGGAGAACCAGATTGGAGTGGTGGAACGGGGGGCTTTTGACGACATGAAGGAGCTGGAGCGGCTGTGAGTATCTGTGGGTGCGGGCTCAGGGCGGAGGGGCCGTGCTGAAGGGATGCAACAGTTGAGCCTGGCAGCAAGGGCAATGTGCAGGGAGGGAACCGCATGCCCCACCTGCCTCCCACCTGCTGCTGGGAGCCAGGGGCAGCCACAGCCGTGGAAGTGGTCACAGCATCATCACGAGGTGACGGCGAGGACAATGCAACTAAATGCAACTCTCTTTGTTGTTTTTGTCTGATAATACATTATGGCAAAAAATCCACGCAGTACAGAGGAAGTGAAATTCCTCTTATAATCTTATATGCTGGGTGTGACCACTGTCCACACTACTGTTTGTGTGGCAGTAAGGAAGAATTTGTGTGCCAAGGGGACTGTCAGGGAAGACCCAGTGGCCACCTGTGAAGCTGTGTCTTGGGTGTTCAGTGCTACAGTACAGAAGCTAGAAGGTGGAGGTGTTTCTGATTTACATGATTTGCTCCATACATGGCTTTTCCATTTGAAAATGGGTCTTGATCAAGTTTTGCATTTCAGATTGGCAATAATGAAAAAAAAAAAAAGGGAATGTGGTATGAGTGAGGTGAGGGGTCACACATTCACGGGGGTTGGTTTCAAAAGGTGCCAAGAGTCCTTGAGTTTGTATGCTTTGAACCAGAAAGTCCATTTTACTTTAAGGAAGGAATCAGAGACGTGGCTAAAAATTAATATATCAGGATTTTCTATGCACATTATTTAAATACAACAACCAAAAAAATGGAGAAAGCCATTCTTGTGGAGACACAGGGTATCAAGTCACATTTTTGAAGAATAGTTAAGGCCATTAGAATGTTCTCACAATATAATATTACACGGAAAGGGCAGGAAATGACATATTTAAATCACAACAACTTATATGTATATAGAATACAGGAGGAGAGAAATAATTGGGAAGATTAATTTTCATTACATTGAGTGGTGGAATATCAGGTAACTTTAATTTTACTCTTTGGCTCATGTTTTTTATGGATTTTTTACAGTGAGTTTATAAGTATGATTATCACTACAACTGATTGCCTTACTCTATGCCAGGCACCAAGATAAGCTCTTTGCCCTACAATATCTCATTTAATCCTGAAAACAACACTGTTCAGTGGTATCTTACAGATGAGAAACTGAAGTGCTTGGAAGTTAAGGCACCTGTGTTATTAAGTGATTAAGTACAGAAGAGAGAATTAGAACCCAGATCATTTTGCCTCCAAAGCCTGAGATCTTGATGACTATGACCTAATACCTCACTATTCTCTTTTACTTCAAAGGAAGTAAGATATAAAATAAAGGGAGGAGAATATGGGTATCTCCTTGCCTTCCTGCAGCCTGGAAGAAAATCAAGTGGTCTTTCTTTTGAGTTCTTCATCCAGGCCTAAAAGTGAGCAATAAGGAGCCTGCAGCTAGAACAGATGATTAGTGCTGTGTTTGTTTTCTTTCAAAGGTTCCAAACAAAGTACATATTCCTGACCTGGCTGTGAGGGCCTGATTGGGACTGAATCCCCCCTGCAGCTCTAGCCTTGGTGCTGCCATGCCCTGCAGGAGGAGTAGGAATGGGCAGGGCCCTCCTTGTTGAGTCATGACTTGCCCCTGTAGACTTTGTCCTTTCAGTTCCTTTCTTCTGGGGCAGGTTTTCTCCCCAGCAAGTTCATAGCAGGTGGCTCTTCTTGGGGTTTGTGACTGCCATGTCCCTGAGGGTGTCAGGTGCTTACTGCGGATGGCTGGCACCCTCTCCAGTGGTGGATCTGTTAATCGTAAAAGTTGGGTAAAGCAGGCAGTCATAAAAACCACACATACTCTAGAAACATTCCATTTTAAGCTCAAACATGTAAGTGTGCATTTATTGACCCTCTTCCCCCACCTTTTTTTGCCAAGTCTTTTCTTCTTAGTATGAGACTGGAGTTCTATATTGTTTTCCTTGCCTCCACTTCATACAAATTACTTGCTTATGATTTTTGGTTTTGGTTTCTTTAAGGTGAAGTGAGGTGTTTAAAAGGCACCTGGGTGGCTCAGCTGTTGAGCATCTGCCTTTGGCTCAGGGCATGATCCCAGGGTTCAGGATCGAGTCCCAAATCGGGCTCCTGCAGAGAGCCTGCTTCTCCCTCTGCCTATGTCTCTGCCTTTCTCTGTCGCTCATGAATAAATAAATAAAATCTTAAAAAAAAAAAAGGCTCTTAGAAGCAATTTGGGTGAAGAATTCTGAGTTGCTTCTTTTTTTAAAGATTTTATTTATTTTTTTAAATATTTTATTTATTTTTTTTTTAATTTTTTAAAAAAATTTATTTATGATAGTCACAGAGAGAGAGAAAGAGAGGCAGAGACACAGGCAGAGGGAGAAGCAGGCTCCATGCACCGGGAGCCTGACACGGGATTTGATCCTGGGTCTCCAGGATCGCACCCTGGGCCAAAGGCAGGCGCCAAACCGCTGCGCCACCCAGGGATCCTTATTTTATTTATTTATTTGAGAGACAGAGAGAGTGAGAGAGCACAGAGGGGCAGTGAGAGGGAGAAGCAGACTCTCTGCTAAGCAGAGAGCCTGACTTGGGGCTCGATTCCAGGACCCCAAGATCGTTACCTGAGCCAATGGCAGATGCTTAACCGACTGAGCCACCTGGGCAACCCCTGAGTTTCTTTGTGACCCTCCTCCTGCCCCTGACCCAGTCTTTTATTTAATTCAACAGCTCTTCAATGAACAACTTTTGGTTTATTGACTTTCTACAAAGCGTCCAATTTAATTTTCACAGAGATGGCCTCTTCACATAACCATAAGCACCTCTGGTGTAGAGAGGTTTGGGAACCAGACGTATCTGGCTCTTGTAAGTGGTTACTGCAGACTCAAGTACAGAAGTGGAAATGTGCAAGCCCTCTGGCCATGAGGGTCAGTGTGCCCTGGGCACAGAGGGAGAGTGGGATGCTCAGCCACCCTATGCCGGCTGTGGGGCGGTTGGTGTGTAATGTGGGGGAGAAGCTGTCTCCAGAACCTGGCTCTAGTACTTGGCGGTCATGAGGGTGAGTCACTCACCTCTTGACATCCCAGTTCCTTCAACTGTCACAGAGACAGCTCAATAGAGTCCATGAACATTCAGAGCACATATAAGAGCCAAGCCATGTGGCAAGATGGTAGCAGTAAAACTTGCCCTCAGTGTTCTTGCAAGGAAGAGACAGGAGGGTCTGTGCGTGAATAGAAGCCGTTGTTGTCATACTCAAAAAACAAAACAAAACAAAACTGTACCTGTGCATTCTGCTTTCCCTCTGATGGTAAGATAATGCCTCCAAAACACTTGTCCCAGTGCCTGGCACATGGGGAGGGCCAATGGGGACTGGTGACCACTACCACTGTCACTGTTCTAGCTACCATGCTCCTTCACCATGCTGTCCCTCCTTCAGTGTCCTTTGGTTTTCTCCTTTAAACTGGCTGTTGAATTTTTTTTCCTCTTCAATGTTTTCAGAAATTGAAGCTGGAAAAATGAGAAAGTCTTGGGGGAAAACAAAACAAAACAAAAACCAATGATTACCCGGCAGTGTAAATACAGGATTAATTTATTGGACAAGGTTAAGGAACTTGGGGTGATCTGATGTCCACTCCTGTTGCTTTAAGGATTATATTGGTGGTCCCTTTTTTCCCAAGGCAGTGATGTGTTTCCCTAGGAGCCTGCCCTTTTGAGTGAACTTATTCCAGCTGGTCTACTTGTCTGTGCCATGCTGGAAAATGGTGCCTTTCTCACGTATCAGATGAAGGGTGACCTCCTAGGCGGTAACCACAGACCAGTTACTATTGGCCACAGACAACTTCATTACTTCCTCCCCCCCACCCCCTCGCACTTACCCAGCAACAGAAAGCTTTTGCTGAGTTGGTTTATCATCATCTGGCACTGTTAAAGGAGATGGTTGTATGAGATCCAAACTGTGCTGTAGTCTGGAGGGCAGGGGGTTGGATTTTACTCTGTTGCTTCTCTAGCCTTGACATGCACTTGGGGATCTTGCTGAAATGCAAAATCTGAGTCAACAAATCTGAGGTAGAGGCTGGGATATTGTGGCTCTTATCAACTCCCAGGTGAAGCACTTGCAGATTCAAATGGACAACAGCATGAGTACCAAGGTTCCATACTTGTAGGTGTCACACCCCGGATGGGCTGGAGTCCTGTACTGCAGTGACAGAGAAGTAGTTGCTGATGGTGGCAAAATGAGTCCGGTTAGGTGTCATGGCTTTCCTAGGACACATCTGGGTTCTTTATAAATTATATCCTCTTGCCAGGCCACATCCAGAACCAGACTTATTACTACTGCCTGTGTTTATAAAACTGAAAAGTTGTTCTGTCCACCAGTAGAGCAATTAGAAATGATGGACGTACTAGTCAGTCACTAAAAGTAAAGGAGTTATTCTCTATTGTTTGGCATGGGGAGACATCCACAAATTGTTGAGTAAGGAAAATGCAGGTGGCCCAATACTTTTTCTTTTGTTATTTAAGGTTTTTAAGGAATTAAGTATGTGTTTTCATAGATAATAAAAAAATCAATAAAGTTATTTTCATTTGGAAAAAAGACCTAAGCAAATAATAAAAGAGAAAAGCAAATAATAAAAAGACCTAAGCAAATAATAAAAGAGAATAATAAAATAATAAAAGAGAACAGTGGCAAGAACTAAGTTGCCACTGAGTCAAATATGGATGAAAGCAGTGAGGAATCAGAACCAGGGGGCTGGTCCTACCCATTAGGGTGTATCTCATATTTCAAATATAGTCAGGTGTTCAACCCATAAGCCAAGATAATATTTCAATCAGTGCCTTATGAATTACAATGGGTCTTGCAAATGTAACATGATGATGGCGATAAGCATTAGGAGGAGACCATTTAAGGCGTTTACTGCCCATCAGCTTCTTGGCCAGGAGCTTCCACAAGTAATCTGTGCTTGTCCTCCCCAAGTGTTGGATGGTGAACTCCCACTTTATAGAAACTGAACCCCAGAGAAGGTCATTTCCCTGGGGTTACACAATGACCTTTTTAGGATTTGAACCCTGTGCCCCTATTGCTCCAAACCCAAGGAGTTCTGAAAAGTTTTTGATTTCCTGGACACCGAGGCACCTTCCAACTCTTCCTTTCTTCTTTCTTTTTTAGACGACTGAACCGGAACCAGCTCCACACGTTGCCAGAACTGCTGTTCCAGAATAACCAGGCTCTTTCGAGACTGTGAGTGACACTGGCCAAGGCTCTGTGTGTGGTCTCTTGTCCCTCACCCTGTGGGAGGGGTGGTTTCTGGTCAGAGTGCCCATGACCTCCTGCTCCTCACCCATCAGGAATCGTGCCAGGCATCAAAAGCCAGGCCCTTTCTCTGGAAGGTGCTGTGCAGTGTGTTTCTCTGTGGTTGCACCTGCTGGAATCCACGACTCATTCAGTGCTGTGTGTTGCCCCTAACAGTGCGGGTGTGAGAATGTTCTGGGGCGGGGGCAGGGAGAGGCATTCTTGTCAGCCATGATGCCAGGCTTTCCAGGGTTGAATATTTATTCATTCAGTGAAACCCTTCTTGGACCTATTTCTGTTTTCAGATTGGAGTAATGAAGTCTGGAAGCTTATCCACCATAGCATAAATTCGTACTTTTATTTGCTGTCAGCATACTTCTTTCAAACTTAAAGGGTTTAAAGCAGCTAATTCTGCTGCTCTATGATTTGCTAAATGTGGCTATAATTGTTTTACCATCTATTTCATTTTGTGGGATCTTGTTTTGGACAGGATCTCAGAGATTATCTAAGGAATCTCCTCTGCAGTTCCTTAGCCTGTGGTCCTTCAGTCTTTGCTTGGCTACTTCTAATGATAGGGAGGGAGTTCACTACCTCCCCAGTCAGTTGCATTATTGGACAGATCTGCATATTAGAAACATTTTCTAATTAGATTTGAGCCCTAAGTCTGTTTCTCAACAATTTATGTTTTTTTAGCTTTGCTTTCTGTAAATATCTAGAACAACTATGTACTCTTGTTAGATTAAAAAAAAAAGATTGATTTATTTATTCCAGAGAGAAAGAGTAAGCACACAAGTGGGGGGAGGGGCAGTGGGAGAGGGAGAGAGAATCCCAAGCAGACTCCACGCCGGGACATGGTTTTACTGCTGAGGAAAGTCAAGACAAAAGTCAAGGTTGGAGAGGTGAAGTGACCTCCTCGGGGTCAGTAGTGAAACCCCTGTTGGACTCCCCACCCAGTGCTCTTCATGGCTTCATATTTTACTGGAGAAAAGTGGTTCTATGCTTTAACAAATATTAGATAACTGGATTTTATATCTAAAGTGTGGCACAAGGAACTCCATTCAAAGAGTGGAAAAGCCATTGAAGAGGGCAGAAGTCGGCTTGACTCCTGGGCTAGGAACCAGGGGAGGCAGTGGCCTTTAGAACCACTGGATGTCCTCACCCCTGTGGCCTGGGGTTGTCTTGGGGAGGGGGCTAGTCACCACTGAACAGAGGGACTTCCAGGATAAAGGCCTGCCTGATAGAAGGCTTAGTGGTTCTTTGGGGCATATTTCTAGGCTCTAGAGCCAGAACCTTTCCCCTGTGCCTATTGTTTTTTCTCTTTAGGCAATTGGTCCCTAACTCTTGGCAGGAGATGTTTCTTATCTAGGAGCATAGCTGGACCTGGTGGAGGGAAACTATTTTCTCTAGCTCTGCTGCTAATATGTCTTAAGCTCATCTGTAAGCACCAGTGTGCCAGCCAGCAGGACTTTGGGGAGGACTCCTGTGCAGTGTCCCTGCTTACGTCAGGCTGGGACTTGAGTTCATGACTGGGCCCAACCTGGTTCAGGGCAACCTGGCACCCCTCCAGTGCAGGCCATCTCAAAAGAGCACATCCTGGGGGAAATGGTTACACAAACCCTTTTCCTGATCTAGTTATTTGTCCCTGGTGTCTGACTCACTGAGTTTTTTTTGTTTTGTTTTTGTTTTTACCTTTGTCATTGTTATAGGGAAGCATGGAGGAGCAAGTGCTTAAAGATTTATTTGCTAATATTCTTTGTCCTACCTCCACCCTCAATCTATTGACTTGAGCATCTGGCATTGCCAGGCATCTCTGTTAACTCTCCCAGTCCACTTGGTCTGGATGGGGAACACTTGGGCACTTCCAGTTCCAGAAGCAAAAACCCCTGCAGGCTGGTGATGTTAAGGGTGATCAGGTATTGTAAGGGAACAACCAGAAGACTTATAGGTTTCTTAGGACAGGAAGTGAAATATTGCTGGGACCAGACTGAGACGTGAAGGGTGTTTGCAGTTCTTTCTGAATATCTAATTATTGTCCTGCTGCTCCCTGCAGATGTCCTGGGCTTATGGGCAACATCTCATTTCCGCCATGATTTTGGTTAGCCTAAATGCATACTCCCCTCCTCCTTCCTGTGACCTTAGAGTTAATCCCCCTGTCTCAGGTCTCAACCCCAGATTTCTGAGGAAAGAATCTGATTGGTTCATCTTTGGTCATGCAGTCATTCCTGGGCTGTGTTGGGGGTTTGTGGGACTGCCTGGTGCAAACTTAATAGGGAGCCCACTCCTCCTCCAGGAACTAGAGGGGGACTACATTTGCTTTGGAGGCAGGGTAAGAGGGGAGACAGGGCCTGGTGCTTCTGGTCTCTCACCTGTTGACCTCCTCTCTGCTTTGAAGGAATCCGTTGCTAATCCTTTCCACCTGGAGCAAATCATGGACTTTCAGCAGAGACCGTTATGCTAAATCAGCATGAAACAGGTTTGAGAGAGACCAAATGCGTCGGTGAGGTATGGTCACAGAATGTGTCAGGTGGTGCAGTCCATATTTAGGCTGACTTTGTGTGTGTGGCTGCCAGGTGTTAAAATCCTGTTACTGGCCATTCTGCAGTTGTATTTCTGTAGAAATACGTGTTGGGTTTATCTGTCCATTTCATTCTCCTTGTGGTACCTGAGGCCTAGAGAAGTGACTTGCCTTGGACCACAGAGCAGTTTGGTGATAGGGTTGGAATTAGATACCAGGCCTTCCAGAGTCCTGAAATCTCACATTTGGGGATCTAGCCTAAGGGAATAATAAAACGCAAGCACAGAGGATCCCTGGGTGGTGCCCCGGTTTAGCGCCTGCCTTTGGCCCGGGGTGCGATCCTGGAGACCCGGGATCGAATCCCACGTCGGGCTCCTGGTGCATGGAGCCTGCTTCTCCTTCTGCCTGTGTCTCTGCCTCTCTCTCTCTCTCTCTGTGTGACTATCAAAAATAAATAAAAAAATAAAAAAAAATAAATTTAAAGCGCAAGCACAAACATGCTCACCGCAGCATTATTTAGAGTTTTGAAATATAAAATATTCCTATTTTGATATATAGAATATGCCTATATTGAAATATAGAATATTGATTATAGAAATATATGTCCAGCTTTAGGGGAACAGTTAAGTAAATTATGGTATATCTGCTTGATTAAATACTTATATCATCATCAAATGTGTGGTCTTTATGGAAGATGTAAAGTAATGCAGATAAATGTTTGTGTTATCAAAAGCCAGGATAGGATGCAAAATCGTACTGACAATATAATCACTAAATAAGTCACTCTAAAGAAGGCATGGAAAAGACTGTGAAATGCCAACGGGGGTTGTCTCTGGGTGACTTTTTTCTTTTCTGTGTTTCCCAGATGTTCTGTAAAAAGCATGTGTGATTTTTATGGTAGGAGACCTCCCAGCTTTTACAAGTGCTGGAAAGCCTCTGTGGTTGGGGTTACAGTAAGTGCTAGCTAGGTGACGTTGGAGGCCTTCCTCTAGCCCCGTGGAGCCCTGTTTTGCTCTTCTATCAGATAAAGAAAATTTTGGCTACCTCACAGGCTGTTGCAGGGATTTGAGGAAGGTGTAACCCACTCCCCTCGCAGGTGTAGACTCTGTGGCCTGTAGTAGATGCTCAGGAAATGTTAGGTGAATCCACATGAGAATTGCTTTGGAGGCGGCACTACAGCCTCTAAGCTGACCCTGTACTGGAGCATTTTGTCCACTGCTGGTGGTTCATCTGTACCTGTCTTTTATTTTTTTTAAGATTTTAATTTATTTTTTGAGAGAGCTAAAGAGAGCGAGCATAAGCATGAGTGGGGCAGGGGCAGAGGGAGAAGCAGGCTCCCCACTGACCAACGAGCCCGATGCAGGGTTTGATCCCAGGACCCCAGGATCATGACTTGAGCTAAAGGCGGATGCTTAACTGACTGAGCCACTCAGTGCCCCATTCAAGTCTGTCTTAATGTAGAACCACCCCCTTGATTGGCAAGGACCTCCTGCAACAGGTTTAAACTTTTTCTTTTCACGAGACACTGTTTCTCATGAGGTGCACCTTGCAGAGGTACCCTAAGGGCTATCGAGGGAGGCTAGTGTGCTCACCAGCAGCAGGCTCTGCAGATAGCCACTTGAATGTGGCCTGGGGCAGTCATTGCACAGGCTCCGGAGTTAATCTGCCTTTTGTACTCTTGGGTACTTTCCTGGACAAGCATGGAGCAAGGAGATGAAGTCACCTCAGAAATATTTCTTAGGGCCCTGGAGTTACCTGTGTGTTCCTTGCTTCCTTGGAGATGCCTCCATTGAGGGTGAGCCCCGAGTTCCTGCTCAGCACCCTCACTCCATCACCTCTTTAGAAGAGAGCGCCTGCCCACCTCTTGTCTGCAGGTGGAGGGAGTCAGGGCCCCTGCAGAACTGTGCCTATCCTGTGATGTCCTCTTACTGCCTGGGTCTCCCAGGACTGCCACGAAAGGTCTTAGGAACCACAGTTACAGTAATGATTAGAACAAGTGGAAGGTCATTCTGTGCCGGGCTCATGAGAGACAACCTACAAACATTATCTGATTTCATCATCAGACCTCTCTGAGGTCAGCATTTTCCCCATTTTACAGATGAAGACATGCCAGCTCAGAGGTTTTGTGATATGCCTAAGGCGCTAAGCCAAATTTGAACCCTGGTCTCTCTGATGCTAAAGCTCATCCTTCTATAGCTTTCATCCATCCTCCTTCACCTATCCATCCTCTACTCACCATCCATCCACCTCCTGCATTCCTTTACCTACTTATTTACCCATCTACCTACCAATCCTCCCAACCCCATCAACCTGTCACATACCCACACCCCACTCAGCTGCACTCCTGCTTACCTATCTACCAGCTCACCAGTAAACCCACCCATCTGCCCATCTCTATACCTGTACCATTCCTCCATCCTCCCATCTCCTCCCACCCATCCTCCCATCAAACACACTCCCACCCACTTAATCCATCTGCCTACCCATCCATTCTTCCACTCATTTACCCTTCAACCGCCCTCCCCCCTTCCAGCTCCCCACCCATCCAACTTCTCCCTACCTGTGTACCAATCTACCTATACACCTATGCATCCACCTGCCCACCCATTCATCTAACAGTTACCCACCGCCTCCTATGGGCCAGGTGCTGTTCTCGGGCTGAGAACACTTGGACTGGGCTGTATAAGACAGATGGGTAGGCACTGTCTCTGCAGGAGGGGAGAGTTTATCACCAGTGCTTTTTGAGAGGTATCTGCTAGTCTCTGACCAATAGCAGGATGGAGTGGGTGGGAGAAGATTCTTCCCTGGCTGGACCCCTGTCTCCTGCCAGGGTGGTTATATCCTGGTGACAGGTTACTCGGATTTGGGCTGAACTTTATCACCTGACAGTCAATCACAAGAGAGAGTGTGGAGATGTTTCGTGGATGCACACAGGGGTCAGACATATTTGAACCTGACAGCTTCTCTTACATAGTAAAACCCAGTCTCCATGTGTGTTTGGGTGTTGGAGCACAGTGAGTGGCACCCTCTGTGCCTCTGTCCTCCCCGATCTGGGGAGGGGTCTGTGCTGCTGCCCTGCGATCCCGCCTCTCGTGGTGGCATTCCCTTCCTCATCCAGAAGCCACTTCTGGAAGCCCAAACCCAGAGGAACTGGGCTTCTTTTTAGCCTTGAAACCAATATGCGTCCGGACAAGATCAACCTTTTGTGTCTTTGCTGGACCTGGAAGGGGTAAGGATGGGTGATTAAGGGCAGCAAAGGGCATTTATTTCCCCTTATTTATATCCCTGCTGTAAGGACCAGGATAGCTCATTAACAGGGCCCTGGTGGCTGGAGAGGCGTGGATGTGATATTCTGCAGGAGTCCTGTTGAAGAATGCCTGACCCTGCTGACCCCGTCTGGAGCTGGGTTTAATTAAACTGTCAGCACTGGTCAGAAGAACAAAGCCTCCCTTCCAGTCTTGGTCCCCAGCCCCCATCAGAGGCGAGAGGGCATTCTCTGCTGAAATGAAGAGCTGTTAAAAATGGATCTGTCTTGCCTCCAAGGGAAATTACCCGAAGCAGGAAGGTGACCTCGCTATTGTGACACGTCCACTCTCGGCAGCAGATCTTTGGAACTGAACCAGCTTACTGCTGAGGACCCTCGTGCATAAGGAATGGGGCTCCCGAGGCTGCCCTTGGCTGACTGGGGCCTCCTTCCTGCCAGAACCATCGCCTTAAGATAGTGTCCCTTAGTCCCTAGGCTTCATTTTTTCCCAGGAAGGACGACCTTTGAAAGCTTTTCTCATGAGATATTAAGTCTGTGAGATGTTTCTGGCATTAACAATGGAAAGAAACTTCCTTGGTTATACAGTTTGGGAAGTAGTGGGTCAAACAGGGTTCTTTGTGGAGGGACTATTCAGCCCCTCTAATCAGCTATGTGCCTTTTAAAGCACTTGTCCTGGGGGACATGTAGGGTGTTGCAATGCTCAACCTAGATCTTATGGGTCTAGCGTCAGGAACTTGCTGAGTTCTGACGATAGGGGTCAGGGCTGACTCAAACTCAGGTCCTTCTGACCTCAAACCCATGCATCTACCTCTGTTAGTACTCTAATTAGTGAATAAGAGTTGTCTAGGGGAGTTGATTAAAATGCAGTTTATCATCAGAGATGCTGAGTTAGTAGATGTAGAAGGGCCCAAGAATCTGCATTATAATCAAGCCCCTCTTTATCTGGTTCATACTTTGAGAGACCTTGCTCTCGGCACACTTGGATGAGTCTTAGGTAGGTACTCTTGTACGATTAGAGCCATGCTTAGCCTCTGCCCGGCCTGGTTCTGGTGTGAGAGCCACACTAACAAAGACCCTCCCAAGGGCAGACACTTTACCTCCCGCAGCCACACAGAGAACAATTTGGGGATTATGAGTTAGCAATTATGGAGCACTCTGAGAATTCAGAGTGCTTTCCAATCATTAAATCTGTGCCTGCTGTCAAGGCTCAAGTGAAAAAGGCAAGCGTCCCACTGGGCTGGCCGGGAGCCTCTGCAGAAGAGGGCAGCCAGCCCAAGATTGACATCCTGAGTGCCAGAGAGGGCTGATGCGCCCAGCATGGTTTAATGTCCTAAACACAGTGCTGGCCCCTGGCTCTGACCCCGCTGCTTCAGAACCACACAGGCCTTCACAAATGAAGACAGCCAAGGCCTGGAGGAGGGCTGGGGGGAAGAGCAGTGGATGGGTCACCCCCTGGGAGAATGGAGAGTGCTCTGCTGGGGGCGTTTTACAGAGACTCAAAGGAATGAAAAGTCCTCTCCTACACCATTACAAAAATCAGCATGGAACAAACTGAATTCATAAGCATCGAGAAGATTCTGAACAGAGAAGAGTGCACACAGAAGGCGGCTGTTGTGAATAACTTTTAGGGGAATGAGGGTTTTTTTAAGCCATTTCAGAAATTTTATAAATAATTTTGCCATGCAGAAAGATAAGGCTTTAAAAACATTAAATAAGGCATTTACAAATGCTTGAGCTGCCATTCAAATATTTTTTAAAAGTAAAGTTTAAGGGGGGCCTGGGTGGCTCAGCTGTTTAAGCGTCTGCCTTCGGCTAAGGTCATGATTTTACGGTCCTGGAGTAGAACCCCACGTGGGGCTCCCTGCTCAGTGGGGAGCCTGCTTCTCTCTCTCTCTCTCTCCCTCTTCCCCTCCCTCTTGCTTGTGCTCTCTCTCATGCTCTCTCTCTCAAATAAATAAATAAAACCTTAAAAAAAGTTTAATACCAAAGCAACATGTAATTGCCATAGAAATAGTAATTAGCATTTGTTAAGCCCTTATGCACCAAACACTTTCTGTGGATTTTCTCATTTTAATTGTCACAGTCCTATGCAATTATTATTCTGTTTTACAGTGGGGAGAATTGATGCATAGAGGGATGAAGTAATTGGTCGCATAGCTATTTGTTGGCAGATCCAGGCTTTGAATGTAGGGCATGCTCTTACCCTCCAAGCTATCCTGCCTATTGTGATAGGAAATAGAGAAATGGGAGGAGGAAAGAGATTCCCCAGAGTCTTCTGGGGAGATAACTTTTGAGTCAGGTGTTGAAGGATGTGGGAGATACGGATGGATGGAGAGGATGCAGTTGCTCTATGTGCAGGGGCCCCACAATTCTGGAGTGTTATATGGACCTTGGCCCAGAAAGAGGTATAGACGGTCTCTATTTTCTAGAGTGAAGAGTTTGGAATGGTTGCTAGGCAGAAGGGGACACAGAGGATTCTTATGAGCAGAGTGACTGAACAGAGGGTAAATGTCATCTTTCCTCAAAATCCCACTCCCTCAATGAGGGCCTCTCCTCCTCCACTTTTCCCTCCCAGTTTCTGTGCCTGAGAGGTGAGGGACAGATGTGCCTCCGTCTCTCCCTAGGCTGGCCTGAAGTGCCACTTCCGGGTCACAGATCCTCAGTTACCCCCACCCCAGGCAGAACTGACTATTTCCTCTTCAGAGCTTTCTATTTTTTCCTTTATAACTTTTTTTTTTTTTTTGGTGGCAAAATAAACATAACCTAATACCATTTTAACCATGTGTAAGTGTGCAGTTCATTGGCATTAACTACACTCACATGTAGGGTGGCCATCGGTGTCTGTGGCCCAACTGCCTCTTCACTCCCAGTAGAAACTCTGCGCCCGCTAAACTCCCCATTCCTGCCTCTCCGCCAGCCCTGGTGGTCTCTCTCTGTCTCTGACTTTCCATCTCTATGAATTTAGCTATCCTAAGTACATCATCCATGTGGAAGCAGACAATATTTGATCCTGGGCCTGGCTTATTTCACTCAGCATGGTGTTTTCAAAGCCCATCCGTGTTGTAGTGTGTGTCAGTCTCACTCCTTTTTACCACTGAGTAATATCCCCAGGTGGGGCCCTACTATATTTGGTTTCCACCAGGTACAATTGCTCGCACTTGTCTGAGCACCCCTCGCCATGTTCCTCATGACCCCTGTGTCCTGCTTCCTCTATCAGACGAAGCAGGGATGAAGGCCCGCCCGTCCTTATTTCCACAGCACAAGTGGGTTTAGCAGGGCTGGCAAGCCGTGTCTTTCTGGTGGCAGACACTGTCCTGAAGGCGGTGGGAGGAGAGTGAACATCTTCTGCTCATCGTACGGGGCGCAGGACTACCTCCTTCCCTTCTCAGGGCTCTGTGCTTGTGTGTTGTGCCGCCGCTTCCTGGATTTGATGGACTCAGTACCTGCCAGCTGATCCCTGTTCTCCTTGACCTGTGTTTTACCTTGACCTGTGGCCTGGAAATTTGAAGCCAGTTGTTCAAGGGCTTAATGATGGTTTGTAAGAGAAGTAAAATCTACGGAGCGTGGGCTGGGTGGAGTCTCTGGAGAAGCAGGCGGGGGTGGCCCTCTGCTTGAAATGGGATGTGGAGGGTAGTTATAGGGAGCCCCTACTTCCTGGGAGGAAAAAGCACCCAAGAAAATTTCAGGAAAGGGTGTTTAACTCCTCAAGAAATATATGAACATGAGCGTAAATATGTATATGTATATGTATGTGTGTATATGTATGTACGTGTATATATGTGTATGTGTACATATATATGTATGTGTAAACACATATTTATTTTAAACTAAACTGAGAAAAGGTATTAAGAAAAATGTTGAGAATGAAATACAATATTTAAGACAGTGTTCATATGCTGTTTATGTGAACTTTGACCTTTCAAAATGAATGAATCAGAACTTAAGGGAGGAGGAGGGCATTAAGGGGGGAACATGGACCTTTTGGCTGGTGGAGATGGACATGAGTCAGCAAGAAGCTGCACCCAAGTGACACATGGCAGGGTTTGACTGACTCCATTTTTTATTAGGATGGGCCAGGACCCTGCATGTCCTGGTGAGACCCTCCCCTACACTGAACACTGTGGCTTTGGTGGTTCTGTTTACTACTTGGGATTCTGGCTGTGTGTCCACAGGGCTTGAGAAGCTCAAAGAAGAAACCATGGGGTTCCTTAAGCTCTTTGTGATAGGTGCAATCAGACCAAATGAGCTAACTCAAATAGATTTCCTTTGATTTTTGACTGGAGTCATATATCTGGCGTAACACTGGCCATCTTTTTGCTAAAGAGAAGCCCTGACTGGCAGTGGATTAGTGGCTCTTGAGTAATAATAAAAATACAGAAAGATATATTATTAATAAAGATATTTTAATGGTCCAGACATTTCAAATGTTTGGAGGGTGTGATGGAGAGGCATCAAAAGGCATCCTTTTGGTGAAGTGGTTGGGAATCATTGACCTACACATTTGGACCTGTTCCTGCACCCCACCCCCATCTCCATGCTGGAGGGCTGGGAGCCCTTGATTGTTCTTCTCCATGGTTAGTCTGGCTTTGGCCCCAGTGTTAATGTGGAGCTTCTGGCAGAGGCTCTGTCTTTGTCCCAGGACAGCTCTGGGTCTCCTGCTCTTTTGTGGGGAGCCTTGGAGTGGGGTGGGTAGAGAAGTAGGGAGCTGATAAACCCATTCCAAGTCCTTCCTAAATCTCTGGCTCTTTCTCTCATAATTCTGTGGGGTCCAGACTTTCCTGAAGAGATGCAGCCTTCTACCTGGCCAGTTGTTGGCACTGAGCAGACCCTTATGTAGACTGTGGGTGAGAGAGTGGATTCTGGCCAGGGAGGGAGGGGTTGGGCTTCTTGGATCAGAACTGGTCCTGACCAGAGACTTTAAAGGTGGGCACTAACCTGAAAGGAAATGCTTGTCTTTTATGAAAAATGGGCATCATAAAATTAACATCGTATATTTTTAGACCACTTAACACTTTGCAAAAATACTTCTTAGCAAAACTTGGAGTTGGTATATGGTATTTTTTTCACATCTTAATGAGGCAACTTGAGATTGGCTAAAGCTTGCTAACTCTGCTGAGTGGATAAAGAACATGTACACCATCTCCTCATACTGCCTTGTCAGTTTAATGAACCTGGAGCCACTTTGGCCTTTAAGGACGTTGACTTGCTGGATTTTCCTCACCTGGCCAGGGTGGAGGGAGGGGGTGGTGGTGGGATGTGGGCACAGCTACAGGCAGCTCTGCCCTTTTGTCTAGGTTTGTTTCCTGTTGCTGCTGTGATGGATTGTCACAAACTGAGTGGCTTAAAACAACACAAATGTGTTATCATAAAGCACTGAAGTTCAGAAATCTGAAATGGGTCTCAACATGAGGCTCAAGTCAAGGTGTTGGTAGAGTTGTGTTTTCTTCTGGAGGCCCAGGGGAGAATTTGTTCCTTTTCTTTTCTGGCTTCTACGGGTCAAGCACATTCCTTGGCTGCATCATTCTCTCCAACTACTTTAGCTGCCTTCTTTCCCTCATAAGGCTTCTTGTGATTCCATTTGGTCTACCGGGAAAATCCAGGATAACCTCCCTGTCGCAAGATTTATAACATAGGCACGTCCGTAAAGCCCCTTTTGCCATGTAAGGTAACATTCATAGGTCTCAGGGGATAAGGACAAAGACATCTTCTGGGGACATTATTCTGTATACTGCATTGTGGCTTCGCTTTGGAGGACAGTAACTCTCAATGACCAGAAGGATGGTGTAGCTCCTTCCCCTGCCCGGGGTTATGGAATTATGGGCACACACCATCATAGTTCCAGAAGCCCACCAAAGAAGTGCACCTCTGGGCAGCATTCCTGGCTCTTCCAGGTTGTAGGTAGGCTCACTGGCATTGAGTCCTCTCTTTCCCTCCAATGATCATTGGTACTGATGAGCTGTGACTCTGGGTGAGTTACTTAACCTCTCTGCATCTATTTCATCATCTGTAAAATGGGAGGGGGATGTTGTGAGAATTAGGGGTGATTTGTACAGACCACCCTGTTCAAGTGCTGTGAATGCTATCATCACCCAAACCATTATCCTGAAAGCAATGGAGGGAGTGGGCAGGCATGCCCCATCCAGCCACATTACTTGGATGTAGAGGACAATCTGCCATTCTAGAAGTCTTCATGGGTTGCCCCAGGCTGGTGGGCTTCTCTGGCTCCCCTTTCCTCATGGCCTCAGTGGGAAGTTCCTGGGTAGGACTGATTTGAGAGTCCTGATTGCCTTTTTGCTTGTCTCCTTGGCTCAGAGCAGGGCCAGCTCTCAATCCCAGCACCTGTTTTCTCTGTGGACAGAGCTCTTCACCTCCCTTCGCAGCTTGCTGCAGCTCAGTCTGGATTTGGCAGGCAGCTTAGCCTGTTGCCTGAGAGTTTTACTCATGCAGTCTCTTCTTTTCTTGGTTTTTGTAGACAGAAAATGAGATAATGACTTCATCCATATGGAGGAATTATTTCTATAGCCTCTTTCTCTGAATGCATTCCCCAGGAGTTGACTATAATGTAGAGCTTTTTTAATAGATTAACTTGATGTGACTATTAACATGATTGAGGACTCATTACATTTTAATTTTTGATCTGTAATAGCACAAGATTTAAGGAAATAAATATTGGATCTTGTGCATTACCTTTTTCTTTAATTCTTGATAGGTAGCAATCTCTGCTTAATCTAATCTTAACTTTAATAATGTTGAGCCTCTTAGCATCAGGAGTTTTTCCTAGATCACACACATGGTTTTATTACTTTGGGACTTGAGGTCATCTTGGCACCACAAGTTCACAGGGACAGTAAAGGTTGTCTCATGTGAATAAAGGATTGGTATTGGGATCCCTGGGTGGCGCAGCGGTTTGGCGCCTGCCTTTGGCCCAGGGCGCGATCCTGGAGACCCGGGATCGAATCCCATATCAGGCTCCCGATGCATGGAGCCTGCTTCTCCCTCTGCCTGTGTCTCTGCCTCTCTCTCTCTCTCTCTGTGACTATCATAAGTAAATAAATAAAAATTAAAAAAAAAAAAAAAAAAGGATTGGTATTGATATTCCAAAAGACTCCCCGGCTTTCACGGATGTATCTGTAACTTGGTTCTGCTTCATTAAAATCTAGGCTCTCATTTGCCCTTCTCAGTTCTAGTGTGTCAGATAGAGCTTTTTCAAAAAAAAAATTGTGACTTAAAACACATAACATAAAGTTTACTGTCTTAACCATTTTTACATCTACAGTCCAGCAGTGTTAAGTATGTTTATATTTTCGTGAGACAGAGCTCTAGAACTTTTCATCTTGCAAATCTGTACCCATTAAACCCCTCCTCGTGGCTCCCTTCACCGGCCCCTTGTAACCACCATTCTGCTTTCTGTCTCTATGAAGGTAACTACTCTCAGAACCTCACTGAAATAGACTCATACAGTGTTTGCCTTTCTGCAAGGGTCTTCTTTCACTCAGCATGATGTCCTCAAGATCCATCCATGTTGCAGTGTGTGATAGGATTTGTAACTTTTTAAGGCTATATAATGTTCCATCACATATAGAGACCACATCTTGTTTATTCACTCATGTGTTGATGGACACTTGGACTAGTGCTGCTCTGAACATCAGTGCACAGATATCTCTTTAAGACCTCACTTTCCATTCTTTTGAGTGTATCCCAGACGTGGGATTGTTGGATCATATGGTAGTTCTATTTTTAATTTTTTGAGGAACTGCCAATGCTGTTTTCTATCATACTTATACCAGCTTCCCAACACTTGTTATTTTCTGGGTTTTTTTTTGGTAGTTGCCTTCTAATAGGTGTGAGAGGATATATCATTGTGGGTTAGATTTGCATTTCTCTGATGATTAATGATTTTGAGTATTTTTCCATATGCTCACTGGCCATTTGTATGTCATTGTTGGAGAAATATCTTTATATGTTCTAGATATTTAACTTTTTGTCAGATGTATGGTTGGCAAATATTTTTTTCCCATTCCATAGGTTCTCTTTTCGCTCTATTGATTATGTCCTTACATGCACAGAAGTTTCTAAGTTTGATGTAGTTCTATTTGTTTTTGCTTTTGTTGCCTGTGCATTTGGTGTCATGTTGAAGAAATCATTGCCATGTATAATTTGGTGAAGCTTTTCTCCTGTTTTTTTCCTAGGGGTTTTATAGCTTTAGGTCTCACGTTTAAGTCTTTGATCTGTTTTTAAAAATACTTTATTTATTTGAGAGAGAGAGTATACAAGAGAGAGTACAGGTAGGGGAGAGGCAGAGGGAGAGGGAGAAGCAGACTCCCTACTGAGCAGGGAGCCCAATGTGGGGCTTGATTCCAGTACCCTGGAATCATGACCTGAGTTGAAGGCAGACAGTTAATCAACTGAGCCACCCAGGCACCCCAGTCTTTAATCCATTTTGAATGAATTTTTATATATAGTGAAAGATAAGTGTCTGACTTTATTTTTTTGCATGTGGCTATCCAGTTTTCTGAATGCTATTTGATGAAGAGACTATCCTTTCACCATTGGATGGTCTTGGCATTCTTGTTGAAGATCACTTGACTCTACAGGTGAGAGTTTATTTTTGGGCTCTCCATTCCATTCCTTTGGTCTATTTGTCTGTCTTTATGTTAATACCACACTGTTTTGATTACTATGGCATTATATGTTTCGAAGTCAAGAAGTATGAGTCTGTCAGCTTTGTTCTTTTTCAAAATCATTTTGGCTATTTGGAGTCCAGGGATCGCTTTTTTACTTGGAAGCACAAGGGATCTGTCACAGCAGAAAAGAGGCTACAGAAATTTAGAACTTTGGATTCAAGTGAGACAAAAGTCATTTGCTCCAACTTCCACTTAAATGCTTTGCTGATGGGGAGCTCACAAGGCAGCTGGTCTTGTGGTGACTAGCTCTGATCATTAGGAATTCTCATACTAACCTTGACCTGTTTTCCTGGCATGTTCACCCTGCAATCTTGATGTTTCTCTCTTGAATTATACTCAAAGCAAAGAGGTATGCCTAAGGTCAATCCTTTAACTTGTCGTTATCTTCAAGGGACCATGCAAGACTTGTTTATAAGAGGCTATAAGGCTGAAGCTATCTTTAAGTGACTGTCCATTATATAGATTCTTTCTGAAGTTCAGAGCTAGCCTCAGAATCTTTGTAGGCATCCTATTCTAACCTATTCATCTCAGGCAGCTTTCATCCCAGGACCTCTTTACTTTCCCAGTCCTGTTTGGATTAGTCTGTTGGGTGGGCTGCTTGAGGCTCCCTTAATTAGCATAGAGCCATAGCTGCAGGAAGCGGGCATAATTTAACAAACTAGGATCCTTTAGGTAGGGGGTAATTTCCCCATCTTCCTCTCAGGAAGCTAGTCCTTACAAGACCTTCCTGTCTATAATCAAGGTCTCTTGGGATAGACCAGTAAGGAGGTGGGGGTGGTAGAGGGCTGAAGAGAGAACAGTCTGAGAAGTCCTGGGGACTTTTTGGCAGAATGCGACAGAAATGAGCATTGGATTGAGAGCTAGGACACTTGTGTTATAGACCTGGCTCTGTCCCCATCTGGCTGTGACACCTTGGACAAGTCATTAGCATCTTTGGACACTGCTGTGTTTATCATTTTATTAATGAATTGAATGAGCATATGTAAGGGATACTCAGCAGATTTGCAGGTGGCACAAAACTGCAAAGGGATGGTCATTGTACCCAAGGTGACAGAGGATTGAGAAAGAACTCCATGAACTAAGCTGGGGTGAAATTAAATACTGATAAACATGAAGACAACTTGAAAAACGTGAATGAGGGAGACCTGGTTTGGGAGCACTTCTTAGGAAAAGGGCCTGTAACTTTAAGATGGGGATGAGGTGAGTGTGGTAAGGTGGCTAAAAGAGGGAATGTAGTCACAAGCTGAATTAATGGGGGCAAGGTGTCTTCTCTAGGGGAGGGGATAGACCTGTTCTAGTCTGTGCTGACTTGAGTACATACAGAGAACAGCGTTCGGTACCCGAATCTGTGTTTTGTTATGGATGGCTGAGGAAGGTGACTAACACCATCTGGAAAACATTTCATATGAGATGTAGTCAAGGGGCCTGGGGCTGTTTGGTGTGAAGAAAAGAAATGTAGAGGAACTCTGAGAGCAATTTTTTAATCTATGTGAAGGGCCGTCATGAGAACAAGGGAGCTGATTTGTTGCAGAAGCAGAACTGGGTACACTGGGTAGAAGGTGGGGAAGTGGATTTTGTTCTGTACGAGGCAGGTTTCCTGAAGAGCTGGCTGCAGAAGGGTGGGTTGCTCTGCTTGTTCCCTCATCCCTGGAAGAGTTCAAGGCAGAGCTGAGTTGACATCTGCTAGAACTCTGTGCCCAAGATGCCCGGGAGACTGGATGTGATAGCCTCAGGTGCTTGTAGATGTAGTGCCACGGGACCAGGTTCATGTGGATGGCCAGTGAGCAGGTGAGAGGCTTGCTCTGAATGGCGTTCCGATGGGTAATCTGCTTGCAGACACATGCCACTGGCAGACAGTGGGAGCCTGGAAGGCCCTTTGCCTGAGCCTCTGTGCTGGAAGCCACCCCTTTACAGCAAAGTGCTTCCAGCGAATTCTGTAACAAAATATTTACCAGACCTCAGATTCTGGCCCATGTTTTGTAGTCAGTTTTGGAACTGTAAAAATCAACAGATAGCTCTGAAAAGGGTGTTGCTCTGTGAGGAGACACAGAAGGTTTGTCCTCAGGAAGAGTCTGGTCCTAGAGGTGATCTAAGGGGTGGCTCTCCCCAGTGTCTCCCCTCCACCCCAGCTTGATGAGCAGTGACTCATTTCCCCCTTTGAAGTCAATATGTTGTCTTCAGAGCCCTGCTGTTTGCACCCTCTGCTCCTTCAACAAAGGCCCTTCTGTCAGCAGATCTCAGGGGCCAAGCAGGGAAGGGTCAGAAAAGGAAGGTATTGACTGAATACCAATAAGGAAGGGAAGTGTGTTCATGGAGGATGAGGGGCGCCAGGCAACTCAGAGGCCCACTCGTGCTGTGCAAACAGAGCAAGAATGCCCTTCGGTGGGTTTGTTTTACTCAAGGCTACGGGGTGGAGGGGGTGGGGATGGGGCCCCGGAGGGAGGGAGGAAATATTTCCCAGTGTGGGTTTCAGCTCAGCCCCTGACTGGGGAGGGCCAGCCTGAGAGCCTGGGCTAACAAAGAGGCAGTGTGGGCTGGTGACAGTCAGGGGGAAACACAGGGCAACTAATGGGGTAGTAATGGGTGGGGAGGAACCTGGGAAAAGCTGGTACAAGGAGAGCTGGTGCATAAATTCTGGTGGCATGACATCCCCCTTGGCAGGGAGACAGGGCCCACTCTTTCCCCTCCCGATGCCAACACCAGAGATATTCCCGCTCCCAGGGATGAGCCCAGGGTGAGGGATGACTGGAAGGGGAAGAGCCCACTGGAGTTTCAGGGCCTGCAGAGCCCCGGGAAAGGATGGATAGGAAGGGGAGAGTGTTCTCTGCAGAAGCCAGAGCCCTGGGCTGAGTGCAAGGAAGAGTGGTCCACGCTGCCACCCCTCCGAGTGTGGTAGAGGGCTGATGCGGCCCTGCAGATGCCCCAGTCTGTGCTGGTGCCACCGCGGGCACCCACTGTGACAGTTTGCATGCAGGCCAACCCTCAGGAGTCCCCAGCTGGCCAGGAGGAGCCAGAGGCCCATGTCCCAGGCCCAGCACTGTCATGGAGGAGGACCTAAGACACCAGGTTCCTATTCACCACCCCCATAACTCTGTGGCCATTTCTACAAGAATCTTTTGGACATGTCAACTCTCAAGGGAACAGTACTCATTTCCTGGGGACTTTTGGAGGAAGCCGTTTAGCAGGTGATATTGAGACTTTTATGGCTTACATGAGATTCCCCAAACAAACCAGGGGCATCCTGGAGTCCCGAATAGTGGCTCACTGATGGAGGTTTTAGTTCTTTGTCTGTCACAGAGCAACCATTTTTTGAACATGTAGTATTCTTTTGTTAGAAAACAAAACAGTAAACCAACTTATTTTTTATTTGGGTGTGTGACAGCACTGCTCTTCAGAACATTTAGGAAACATATAAGAAAGAAGAGAAGACCCAGGATGGGGGCACATCTGCCCCAGGTGCAGGTCTGGAGCATTATTAAAGGGGCATCACATTGGGAGCCTCTCCTCCTTGGTGCTCTGCTGTGGGTGGGAATCCTTAATGCAATTTCTGGTTGATATTTGAAAGCAGCATAGGCTCCTGAGTACTTGCAAGTTCTCATGGTGGGTGTCCTTCCTGAAGGAAACAGGAGTTCTGGAGACATCCCCAAGTCTTGCTGCCTGGCTGAGAGGCAGCCCTCCTTCTGCGTGTCACTTTTCCCAGCATGGCAGTGGGGACTTTGGGCTTAGCTTCTCCTGATGGATGGATGGATGGATGGATGGATGAATTCACCCAACAAACCTATTACAAGCCTGCTGTGTGCAGTGATTTGTTGGGCTCGAGGAATATCAGAGTGAATTAGCTATGGCCTAGGGCTTGGCTGGAGCTTGACTGGTGGTTCTGTGATTGCTGATTCCTCAAGAGGCTGGTGTGCTTGAGCTGTGAGAATTTAATGGTCGGAAAAAGCCTGGCTTTTCCCCTCTCTGTGCCCACGAAATGGAAAAGAAAGAAAAAAAGGAAATGTGAAAGAAAACTAATAGAAGTGAAAAATCATATTTCATGGAGACAAATGGACATATATCCATTATACTGCTATTCAAACATAAAATTCCCCACACTGTTCGTCTTCTGTCTCGGATGTATTGAAATGTCACCACACCTGGGCATTTGAAGGTCTCATTCCTCTAAAGGCAACTGGAAGAAAACCAAAACCGTTTCCTACAGTCATCAACTCCACTAATAGGAAACAAAGGATAAGAAATCATTGTTGAAAGGTCCATACAGTAAACTGTGTAAGCAGAGGCTGGAACTCATTTATCACTGACTTTTAATAGCCTCTTTCACAGCCAGCTGGACCTGGCATGAGACCTCCGTTGTCTCTGGGGGAGAGCTGTGGTCATTTGAACATTGACCACAGGCTGCCAAGGGCTTTGTCCCCAGGGGCTCCCTGCAGGAGTGCAGCCCTGGCCGGTGAGCGCCATCTGTCGACGGCAGGGGTGCACACGGGTGACCCCAAGGCCCTTGTGTGGCCTTGTGCAACTTCCATTTGGACTTCTGTGGATCCTCTGGGCTGCTAAAATACCCAGAGTTGAGGAGCAGGCATAACATGGAAGTTAAGAGTTTGGACTCTGGAATCACACAGCTCCGCTGTGGCTACCTAATTGAACTGGGCCCATGGTTTAATCTTGCATGGATGCTGTTTGCTTATATGGGAAAAGAGCGTAATAAAGACATCTCAAATCGCTGAGCACAAATTAAATAAGATGATTCCAGGGATGGGGGCTGGGACTCTGGCCCACGTTCTGTGTGCGGTGAACCATCAAGAAACACTGAGCTTGTTCTTTCCTGGATAGTTAAGCCCTAGTTCCTGGAGCAGTAGGAAATGCAGGAAACAAAAGAAAAGTTACATCTATATTACCTGGTAATCAGCATCTTAGTATCATTCTATACCTAGAATTTGTCAGAGCAAAATTTCCCAAAGGCATTTTTTTGCTGATTTGTAATTTGATTTTTTTTTTTTCAAACGAAGATAATTGGGCAGCCAAAGGGGGCTGAAATTATGGAAATTCATTCTGGATGGTAAACATGTTGGAGTCTTTCAAGCAAGAAGGAAGTGAGCCATGAAGACAATGCCTCTCTCCAAAGTGGTTCTGTTAATACCTAATGTTTCCTGACTGAGCGGCATGGTAAAAATAATTCTCTTTATTATTTAGGAAGAGAAAACCACATTTTTAAAGAAATAAAAATGTGGTGGTTTTTTATGTTGGCCATGGGACCTGGAGCTTAACCAGCAAAACAGTTCTTTTTTTCTTTTTTTTTTTTTTTTTAAAGATTTTTTTATTTATTCATTCATGAGAGAGAGAGATAGAGAGGCAGAGACACAGGCAGAGGGAGAAGCAGGCATCATACAGAGAGCCTGATGTGGGACTCGATCCAGGGTCTCCAGGATCATGCCCTGGGCTGCAGGCGGCGCCAAACCGCTGCGCCACCGGGGCTGCCCCAGTTCTTTTTTTCTAACGTGACTTCACAAAGCATCCACTTAGCCCAGGTTAAAGGATGCTGATCTTTATAGCTCATTGAACTCTGAGAGCATCATGCGTGGTTGAGGTATAGGCCTTGACAGTTATGTTTGACTCTAACGGGGAGGACTTGGCCTCGTTTGGTGTGTTCCAGTCCCTGTCCCCATTGTGAACATCAGCTCGCACCCAGGAGGCACCGGGGTGACGTTCCTCCTGTGTGATGCAGGCCACTGCCTCCAGGGATGTCACATCATGCCCTGATGACACGGTGTTGCCTCTTCTACATCAAGAATGTGCCTCCAAATCTTGAAATTAGGGGCTCTGTTTACATGGGAACATCATTCCTTTCGGCTCACTTTGCAGCCTTGGCATCCCTTCATGGGGAGCAAATCATGCTGGGAAAAGCCCAGCAGAGATGGTTGGTTTGTATTTTCGTCTAGGGAGATGGGTTGTTTTCTGAGTATGGTTTTATTAGTATATCCCTGTTCTTCATCCCCAATGCCAAGTGCAGATGCTGAAGCCTCAGGCTAGCGAGCCCTAGAGTCCTATCCAACATGGTCACCCCAGGGACCCCAGAAATTCAGGAGTCCATTCAGGGGTCTGGAGCGTCTGTCCAGCCACCATCTCTGCTTGAAACCCAGCCAGGGCATGCTGTGTCAGTTCATGAGGCGTTTTTCTGAAGGGCAGGCAAAATAGGATTGTCGAAAGGAAGCATTTCCCACCCCCAACCAGCCCCAGTCATTGCCATTTTTGGAAAAAGGGGGAAGGACCCATTGATGGAGTTTAGATGCACTTTGGAGCACAGGGTCCAGTGAGATCTGCAGAGACTGAAGGCGTTCCTCAGCTAAGGTACCTCCCGCACTCCTGGGTTTATCTCTGCTCAGGTTTTAGATTTGGCCATTGCCACCCAGAACCTCAGTGCTACCCACCACCAACTGGGGATTGTCACTTTTGCTCTAGTTTCCAAGGCGTCAAACTCATTCCCTCATCCTTGCTGATTCCAGTTTGTTGTGGGATCTCTGCTTCTCACTCTCTGCCTCCTAAGGGAATCCTACACTGGGGCCCAGGGTGTGGGGGTTGCCAGAGAGGGCTTTGGAGTCAAATTCCCTGGCTGCCACTTCACTGTAGACGAGCAGTGTAACCCCCCAGCCTATATCCTCATCTGTGAGGGGGGAATAATAACAGACTTCCATCCTAGGGCGAAGTGAGGATTTGGGGGGGGCACTGCCTGGGTGTCTGTCAATGCCAGCTCTAGTATTATTAGCTGTGGCTGTTCTGTAGCCCCAACCCTTCAGGTCCACTGTGGTCTGTAAGGGGCTTCCCTCCTAGGGAAGAGGCTGGAATGGGTTGGTCTCTTCTCTATTCTCCCAAGGAAAAGCTGGCGGGGTCATACGGTGCATGGCTGTGGGGCCTCTGTATGCTGGAACATACATGGAACAGCATGTTAGCTGGTTGACCGGTTACCATCAAATGAAAACATAGGGGGCACTTGGGTGGCTCAGTGCTTGAGCGTTTGCCTTTGGCTTAGGTCGTGATCGGGGATCCTGGGATCCAGTCCCACATCGGGCTCCCTGCAGGGAGCCTGCTTCTCCCTCTGCCTGTGTCTCTGCCTCTCTCTCTCTGTGTCTCTCATGAATAAATAAATAAAATCTTTAAAACAAAAGAAAACAAAAACTTCAGTTGGCTGGTGGTATGGGACTGTGTCATGAAGGGCCGAGACAGCCATTCGTCTGGCACTCTAATCAGTAATGATGCAACAGTGAGGGTGATGAAGGCAGGGACTGCAGGATGAAGGCAGGAGCTAAGGCAGGGATGCTGGAGCTGAGGATGGGCCACAATGTTGAGGTCCAGCCCTCTGTCTTCCTGTTCATTCGAGCTGCTCTTTCTGACTCTGTTGCCTGTGCATCCTGCCTTGGGAGGTCAGATCTGTGACACCTGAGGTCTTGTCCCACCTTTACCAGCACTTCAGGATGCCCAGAGCCCTCCTGCTTCACTACATCCTTGGTCTTGGCATCTTCTGACTATAGCGCTTTTGCTGCTTGTTGCTGTGTCTGTGATTTGGGGGTAGGCTTGCTCCTCTGGTCCAGGCTGCTGCTGTCTCCCACTCTAACCTGTGCTCTGGGCTCCTGTCTCTGCTCCTGGCACTCTCTGCCAACAGGATGATGGATCCATGTGTGCATGGCTGCTGCCTGGTCCCAGCTGTGACATTACCCAGCTGAGATGCTGCTGGCCTTGAGGGTCCTGTACTCCAGTATCCCATGTGTAAAATAGGAGCCACGCTGATACTCCCTCCTTGCCCTCTTGGGGATGGGTGGCAACACCCAGTCCCAAAAGCTAAAACAAAATGATGGCTAGAGAGAAAAGACATTACTCAAAGTTCAGTTACTTGGTGTTGCAGAAACTGCCTTGTGGGTTTCAGTCAGAAGGAAGTTTTTAGATGAACAGGACTTGAGTGAATTAAAAAAAAAAAAAAGTGTGATCTTTTCCTAGCATGTAGGCAAGAGTTATTTCACAAATAGCAGCCTTTATGGCACATTAGAATTCATTAAAGTTCCTGTTTTATTTTGTTTTTAAGATTTTATTTATTTGAGAGAGAGAGCAAGAGAGCAAAAGCAGGGAGGAGGGTCAAAGGGAGAGGGAGAAGCAGACTCCCAGCTGAGCAGGGAGCCTGATGAAGGGCTCAATCCCAGGACTCTGGGGTCATGACCTGAGCTGATGGCAGACACTGACTGAACCACCCAGACTCCCCAAAAGTTCCTGGTTTTGAAAGGAGATTTCTGAGACCCTCCTCAGAGCCTCTTGCTTCTATGGGGAGCCTGTCGGCTGTGATTCTGCACCCAGGAAGTTCAGCCCCGCCCCAGATGTCTGCACATTGAAGGGCAGATGGTGAAAGGCAGAGGTCAGTGGAGAGAGGGCAGGCTCCTCAGTCTCTTTCAGGGCACTGGTTCTCTGCTTCCACTGGGAGAGAGGTGTTACTCCAGAAACCAGAAAGCGGTCTTTACACCAGCTGGTCTGTACTGAGCACCTGCTGTGCACCTGAGTTGTTAATCCTCTTAACACTCTTTGAGGATATTTAAGGGGATAAGAGAATGTGGCTTCTGCAGGCAAAAGGTGACACTGGGAGTCACCAGAACAGAAGTCTGAATGCTTTGAGTCAGCTCCGGGAACCAAGTACAACTGGGGCCTGGCAGGGAGGGCTGCCCTGGGGAAAGGAGGGGCAGTGAGTCTCCTCAAAGGGGCTTTTGTCCCATTAAGAGGCAGCCCCAGGTGGGTGAGCTCGGGCTGGCCTGGGAGACTTCCTGCTGCTTGGGGTTCGGGTGGGGAGGTGGGCATGGGAGGCCCCAATACTCTCATGGCCTGACTTTCCCTCCAGACTTTGCCTGCAGAAGTGGGGAGTTCCCTGTCTTACCCAGGGGCGCAGAGAAAAAAGGCTGCCCTTTCCCAAACTGTGTGTGCTTTTCCCAGGGGCCATTGTTCCCAGTTGCCAGGAAACTGGGGCCTTCAGGTGTCACCCGGGAGACTAGGGCCTGGGTATTTGGGTTTAGGTCAGGCACAATAACGCCTACAGAATGAAGTGGCGTCCCCGGGACCTCCTCAGTCATTTGTCACGCAATTGCGGTTCCCAACGACAGTGGAGACACGGGGGGGGGGGGGTTTGGGGGAGGAGGTGGGTGGGGGCTGGATGGGGCGAGGGGCACGAGACGGGGCAGGCTAATGATCTCCCCCCAGAGAGAGCAAACACACCCCTTTGAGAAGAGGAAGTGAGGCCGCCCCAGCCTCTGAGGACTTCAGGAGGCCTGTGAGGGGTCTGACGAAGGTCCAGGACTGCCTGCTGGGAGCTGGGGGCTCGCCAGACCTCAGGCCTAATGATGCTCCAGGAAATGCTCAACCACTGAATGGGACCTCTGCTCCCGGCCAGATAGCCCAAGGGCACAGCTCCGCAAGACACTGTCCAAAGCCACTAGGCTGTACAAAAATGATAGCGAATCAGAGACCCAACAGTGGGCAGGGGCCGTGGGAAAGCTGCAGTAGTACAGGGCCATCGCATTATAGCAGGTGCACGGCATACCTAGATCCTCCGCCAACCCTCATGCATAGCTTCTCATAAATGTGATTTAGAGGGCACAGAGAGGAGGTAGCGTATGTGTGATCAGCTTGCAAAATAGCCCTCTTCCCACTTTGATTTTATTGTATTTGTCCAGATTTTTAATTGTGTCAAAATGTACATAACATAAAGCTTACTATCTTAGCCATTTAAAAGAGTACAGTTCGGCAGGGGCAAGTGCATTCCCATTGCTATGCAACCAGTCTCCAGAGCTTTTTTATCTTAAAACGAACACTCTGTCCCCATTAAACAACTCCCCATTTTCTCTGCCCCCAGCCTCTGGCAGTGCCATTCTCCCTTCTGTCACTGAGAATTTGACTACTTGAGGTACATCCTCAAAAGGGAATTTAGAGCATTTGTCTTTTTGTGACTGGCTTATTTCACTTAGCAAATGTCCTTAAGGTTCACCCGTGTTGCAGCATGTGTCAGAATTTCCACCTTAAAAAAGGTGGGAAAATATGCCATTGTATGGGTATACTACTTTCTATTTATCCATTCATCTGTTCATGGGTTGCTTCCATCTTTTGGCTGTTGTGAACTTGCTATGAACATGCCTCTCCCTGATTTCAAGGCTCACTCTGACTTCCTTTATGACCTAGGGACATGAGCAGGTGACTGTTTTCCTTGTTCCTTATCCAAACACTCAAGCCTTCCTGAAAGCAGGCCCATCAGTAATTCCTTTCTTGCTGACCAAAGATGCTCATCTTTGGCTGTTTCCTTCTGCTTGACAACTTTTCTGTCTTAATTCAGGAAGGGAAGGGGGGTGGGCTAGGAGGTGGAGCGCTGGCTCAGCCAATGCTGGGGATGTTGGCAGGTAGACAAGGCACTGCATTTCAAGCACAGGACTCCCTAGCATGTCTGGCAGGTGCCAGGGAGCCTGGTAATAGCTGAGCCCCCTTTAGGTAGAGGAATACACAATAAAGAGTTGGGGTGTATGTCCCTTGGAGATACAGTGGGGGGGGGCTTTTGTTTTTTTATGGTTTTGACCAGTGATAGTTTGGAGTTTAAAGAAAGGAACAGGGGTGAGGGGGATGGGCTGGTTATTGGACTGGTGGCCAGGGGTGAGAGGCAAGGTGGAGCTCACATGAAGAGTTCAAGTACAAGGTCTTGGCCATGGGACAGTGGCACAGGCATCTGTTATATGGTGGCAGCTTTGGAGGTGGCCCGAGGCTAAGGAAACCTACTCTTAGGGTCCAGGCTGGGATGTGGCACCCTGGGAAATGAAGTGGTCAGCTTTGGGACCCCTAAGAGGGCAAGTGCAGAAAGCATGCTACAATTCTTTTTGTGATTGGCTTATTTCACTTAGCAAATGTCCTTAAGGTTCACCTGTGTTGTAGCATGTGTCAGAACCTTAAAAAAGGTGGGAAAATATGCCATTGTATGGGTATACTACATTTTATCTTTTTATTTTGCCATGGTGGAGAGGGAAGGGGCTGAGGCTGCAGGGGTACCCCGAGTCGGCTGTCTGGGAATTGGGTTTCCCTGAGTTGCAAACTCAGGGGCCAGCCTGGAGTCTGGAGAAGGCAGGGAAGTCAGAACCTCGGTTCACCATGCTTAGAACCTGAACTTTGAAGAGTTTGGATGTCCTGGGGCCAAGTCAGGGAGCCAGTCTGGGTATGCAGTCAGTCATAGGGCTAAATGGGGCAATTATCCTGGAGCTTCAGTTTTACTTAAAAATTTGGGGGTGGGTGGGCATTTAGTAATTAAACACAGTTTTGCATATTACATTTAGATAGTGGTGAAAGAAGTGCCTCTGGGGGCCAGGCTGGGTTCCTCATCCCTGCTCTGCCTTTTGCAAGATATATGACCCGGGCATGTTGCTTGACCTGTTTGCCTTGGCGCCCCTATCTGTACCATGAGGGTGCTAATAGTGCCTGTCTCACAGCCTTCTTACAGCAAATGAAGTGATACCCATGCAGAGGTGAGAATAGCACCTGAACAAAGCCGGTTCTCCATGAATAGTGGTGGTTAGTGGTAGGACTATTGGTAAAACCAACTGGGACATGGAGGAGAGTGCAAAATGGGCTAGAATGTGTGAGATAAAACACAGGACCTCCAAGAAGTTCTGTACTTGGGGTGGCTGTCCTTGGCCTTGAGGGCATTTTGGTGGAGCCATCTGAGAAATACCCCAGGCTCCAGAGGGCGTGTTGGCAGGGGCTCTCCGGTGCCTGGCTCTGAGTGGGGTCGCCGCAGATGCTCGTTGCCTATGATGAATGTGCCATTGGCCCATGTCCTGCATGACTGGCAGAGCCGGGGCCTGTGTGCCCAGGGTTGCTGCTCAGCCCTTCTGCCCCATCCAGGGCTGGGTGGGTGGCCTGAAAAGTCCTCATTTTTTGCCTTTTCCTGGCCGCCAGAGGCAGTCAGCACCCAGGTGGTGTCTGTGGAGATGAGCTGCTTGAGTGGGCCTGCTTGGGAGCAGAGTGTGTGGTGAGAGATGTTGGCAGAATTTGACGGGCGTTAGGAGGTGCCCCATCGGCCCTGGAGGGACAGCTGTACACACAGTGAAAGGCTTTTTCTGGCTGAGTAGCCCATTGGGACAGAAGGAAGTGTCCTGTATGGTGCTGATAGGGAAGGTTACAATTGTCCACGATGCTCTCACTTAACCTGCTCTGTACTTTGACCCTCACCTGACACGGTCAGCTTGGGCTCCCCGGACTCCACCCAACATTCTGGCCACCCACAGTCTGATGGCCAGGACTGAGTTTGTCCTTGTGGCTGAGGGCTGGCCCACTCAGGGAACATGGGCTCCTTGGGGGTCCGCACCACAGGATGGGTGCTCTGAGCAAATCCAGGGGAGAAGGAAGGAAGATAGAAATGCCCTTAGATATCCAGACTCTGGGTAGAATGACTGTCACCACCAATCACAGGAACAGTGCTGGTGTGGTGTTTCCATGTCCTTCATGTTCTAAATGCTTGATATACATCAACTCATTTACTTCTCCCATTACCCTCCAAAGTAAGTGCAGTTATCCTTGTTTTATAGGTGGTGAAGCTGGGGACCAGAGTGGTTAAGTAACTTGCCCTGGGTCATACAGCTAGAAAGTAGAAGAGCCAGGAGTTGAACCCAGGCAGTCTAGTCTGGCTCCAGGATTCATGCTCTTTCCCATTACATCTCTCATTATTTCTTTTTTTTTTTTTTCATTTTTTTTTTTCATTTTTTTTTTTTTCATTATTTCTTTAATTTTCTTAACACTTCTCTAGAGTTGGGATCGTATTCCCTGGTTTTCAAATGAGAACAGTAAGTCCACAGTAACTGGCCTCTGCGGTCACCCAGCTGGGTGGCCTGTGAGCCCCAGCCTGGGCTCTTTGTGCGGGACTTTTGGAGCTCCGTCTGTCCCGGATTTCCTGGAGGGCACTCGTGCCCTGGTACCTGGGCTGCTTGCTTAGCAAGGGCTCTCTGATCTCCCTCTTGCTCCCTTTTCTTACCGTCAGTGGCCAAGGACACTTGTTTCCTGCTTCTAGCTACTCTGGAGGATGTGGGACTTAGGAGTTGGGCACTCTGTGAGCTTTATTCGAGGGGTGTTTTCTGGAAGTTTCCATTTCACAGGTGCAAAATGACCCTCATGTATTTTCTGTGCTATTCCCAAATGGCCTGTCATTTCAGTCTTTTCAAAAAGGGTACGTGATCTGGTTGGGAACCTTTGCCAGACTGTTTTTGCATGTATGGTAAAATGGATATAACATAATATTGACCATTCTAACCATGTCAAGTGTACAGTTCAGTGACAGGAAGTATATTTGCATTGGTGTGTCTGTCACCACCATCCATCTCCAGGACTTCTTTCATCTTCCCTGGTTGACATCTGTACTCATTCAACACTGACTCCCCATTGCCCCTATACTCCCCAGCTCTGGGCCACCCTATTCTACTTTTTATCTCCATGAATGTGACTACTCCAGGTACCTAAGTAAGAAGTGGAATCACACAGTATTTGTGTTTGTGTGACCAGCATAATGTCTTCAAGGTTCATTTGTGTTGTAGCATGTGACAGGATTTCCTTCCCTTTAAGGCTGGAGAATATTCCACTGCATGTATTCACCACATTTTGCTTATCCATTCGTCTGTTGACGGGTCCTTGGGTTATTTCCACCTGGCTGTTGTGAATCATGCTGCCATGAACATGGGTGTACAAATCGGTGTGAGTCCCTGCTTTCAGATCTTCTGTGTCTATGCCCAGAAATGGAATTGGTGGATCAAATGGTAATTCTATGTTTAATTTTTTGAGGAACTGCCACACTGCCAGGCTTTTTACACAGAAAAAACCATGCATCAGAGAACATGCCTGATTAAGGATTTAGAAGCTTCACTTACCTGGACTACTTGGGTGCTGTCCAAAACCTCTCCCTTTTTCTTGGAGCTGTGTCCTTGCCCTGGTAGCCAAGAGATGGCCCTGACAGGAGTGTGTGTCCTTCCAATTTCCCTCTTCTTCTTGCCTTCACTGCTTTTGGGATCTAGGGACCATGCCAGGGCCAGGCAGGTGTGTGTATTGGCTCCAGAGGTGCCCTTAGTCTTGGCTGAGGGTCTGTTTGGGGGACTGGTAGTAGCTGGGCTGCATCTAGCTGTAAAGGGACACATGTGGGGTTCATCAGTGGTAAGCTTGTGGGTAGGGATCAGAGCTATGTCCCATTCTTCCCATGCCGTGCCCAGGGCCTGATGTGGTGTCAGCTGGGCAGAGATGAAAAAATGAAGTGAGGAGAGCAGGCTCTGGTGGTAGTGGCTTGGTGTTACCTTCTTGGCAGGCTGGGGAGATGGGCTGCTGCCTCTCCCAGGAAAGGGGAAAGAAGGTGGAGTGGCATGGTGGCATGGTGGAGTGGCATGGAAGCAGCCCTCCCTTCCCTAGCCTGGTTTGCATCAGTCACAGCACTCCTGGTTTGGACCATTTTTAAGCTCAGATTCTTCAGCTCAGAATAAGGAGCCCTAGAAGATCCAGCTCTGACAATCCATGTTTAGTAAAAGTGAACATCTGTTGGTCTTAACTGAGAACCAGGGGCTGTGCTAAGTACTTTACATGGGTTACTGGATTTAATCCTCACAACACTTATATTTGCTCCATTTTATGTAAGTGAAAATTGAGGCACAGATGGGTTAAGCAGTTTTCTAAAAAACACACAGCAGTAAGCAGAGAGGCTAGGATTGAATGGAGACCATCCAAGCCCATGGATTGGACTTGAAGCTACTTCTCTGAAGCACTGCACCTTGCCAAATAGAATGACTAGCTTCTATCCCCTCCTAGGATTTTTTGGGGGTGCGGCAAAGGGGCTTAGTTTTGGGGGGCATATATTTGAGGAATAGGGAAAGAATGGGGCTTATAGCTTTTTCTGCTGCCAGAAGGCTAGAAAGACGGAACATCATTGGGTATAATTCCAAGTGAGATCTTTTCTTCCTTTGGCAGGATCTGGTGGAGGCTGAAATTCATCACAGCGAACACGTCCTCTCCTTTCCTCTTCATCTTGCTCTTACACAAACAAGAAACCTCAGTCACGATTCCAGCTGGGCATCCTCTGTCTCTTAGCAACCACCATCAGCCCTGGGCTTTGGGCTCCAGGCTCCAGGCGTGCCTTTCTTTGCTCTAATACTTTCTGTGGATTCTACACACACAATGCAGTTTGTGGGCTCCCTCTTGGAGTTAGAGTGGGGAGGGGAGGGCCTGCTGGGAAGTTAGGACGAAGAGCTTTGGGGGAGGTGAGCTGATGGGCACCCACTCCCAGCTCTTTGCTGAGGAGGAGCAGGACTGGAGCAGTGTGTGTGTGCAAGTGTGTGTTTGGAGGCAGGGCAGCCTGGGTTGCCTGAGGCAGGCATTGTGCCAGGTGAGAGAGGCAAACACTCCTGGTTCTCCTGCTGGGCCCATCTTTACAATTACACACGTCTGTTCAAAAGACTTGTTTCTTAAATGCAGTGAAGAGCCCCCTGGGACTCTGGCTCAGGCTCTGTGTGGAGGGCCGGGGCCCTGGGACTGGAGAGGTCGGCTGAGAGAGGGCAGTGTGGACGGAGGACCAAGAACAGGGCCAGGGCTGAGGCTGGCTTCACCTGGGGGAGGTAGTGAGGCAGAGGGCCTGGCCTCCTGATGGGTGGACTCTTCCTGATGCTCCACAGTCAGTTCCTAGGGGCTTCTTTGTTTGCATTGTGTATGAGGCTGGTGTGGGGCTGGATCTGTCCAGGACCATAGCTCGTCAGTTCAGTGCAAATCTTTGCCCTTGGGGTATCTATCTCTCATTGTGAGGAATCGCTGCTTTAGTCTTATATAAACTGGAAAGAACTTGAGAGAGGTTCTAATCTGTATCCCAGCTTTACAGATGCAGAAACAGAGGCCCAGAAATGTGATGTGACTTACCTAGAGTCTCCTTGTGTAATGGGAGCAGAGCTGGGAGCTATACCCCAGACCCACATTTCCACACCTGTGGTTCTTTGTAAAATGCAGCTTGCATACATAAAAGTGAGCCAGTAGAGCCTGCTGGGCTCATCTTTGTACCCAGAGGACATGGTTTCTGATGGGGCCCTTACCGGGTTGTTTCTGTACCTTCAGGTGATCTGACCCTGTTGGGGAGAGACCTTGAGTCCACCCCTTACAGAGACAGTGAGCTGCACACCCTTGGTATCTTGCGGCGCCTGGGAAGACATGGTCTAGTGAATGCACTGTGTGGGATGGCGATAGGATTTCCCTAGCCTTTGCCTTTTTAAATAAGCCCAGGTCGATGACTCTGGTGGGTCTGGATGCTTTACAAAAATCTCTGACTGGAGACCAACTTAAAAACCTCTAAAGCCGGGCAGACGGATGGCTCAGCGTTTTAGTGCTGCCTTCAGCCCCGGGCATGATCCTGGAGACCTGGAGTCAAGTCCCATGTTGGGCTCCCTGCATGGAGCCTGCTTCTCCCTCTGCCTGTGTCTCTGCCTCTCTGCCTCTCTGTGTGTCTCTCATGTATAAGTAAATGAAATCTTTAAAACAAAACAAAACAAAAAAACCCCTCTAAAGTCTGAGGATGTGGTGGGTGGAGGGAGCATGTTGCCTCACGTTGGATCTGGAACAACATGATTTCTGTGGACACTCGGGGCGCAGGCAGGGTAGGAAGCTTCGAGGAGGGTTGCAGATCATGGGCTTCAGCCTTGCCTCTCTCTCGTTTTACTACTGGTCTTGAGCAAGTCACACAAGCGCATGGGGCTCAGGGGCTTCCGGAAAGGCCTTCCAGATCCGATTGTCTGTGAGCTCCTAGGCAGGTTGCCCACTCACGGGCACTCATTCATCCATTCTACAGATGTTTGCTGGGTGGGTGCCTGCGCCTGGCACCGAGCCGGCTGTCGGGAGCTGGGGAAGAATTCCTGCACCAGCCGTAAGGTGGCACACACAGGCAGCCTGGTGTCGGCGTCCGTCAGCCGGCAAGACAAAACCCTCAGGCATCCCTGCACCCTGCGCTTTGGGAGCCAGCCTCTAGCCTGCAAGTTGGTCCATCAGATGAAATATATGCCTCTCCATCCCCACTGGAACCTGGTAAGGGACAGTGCAGACCCTTTCATTTTCAGTGGCTCCTGAAACACCACTGGGGATGAATGAGGTGTGAGCTCCAGGAAGCATTGAGCAGGCCATCCGAATTCATTGGTCTCCTAGACGCTCAAGTGGTTTTCTTCCTTAAGAAATGCCCACGTTGCATGTGGGAATTGATGTGTGTGTGCAAATGAATAGCACGCTGCCTGTACGTGGTCCTTTACAGTTTATGAAACAACTCTCATATCAGCTGCACTTAATTTTCACACGGCAAGATGTTCCCTGTCTAAGCAGAACAAAATCCTCCTGTCTTTAAGTTATTGAAAATTCAATACCTGGTTTAAAACATAAATTAGGACATAAAGCATATAAAATGAAATCTGTCCCACTCCGGATCTCCTGGTCGCCTTCCCAGATGCAGCTACTGAAACAGCCTCATGTGGAGACTTCCAGAAATATTCTGTGCATGTAAAAACAGATGTACTCCTCTCCCACTTCTCTCTTTCTGCCCTGTTCTTTTCATTGCAGCAGAGCTCCGGGTTGCTTCACATCAGCACATTTAGAGCTGCTGTTCTTTTCCTTGGCATTGTGAACTCTCATTGTATATTCATCGAGGGTCACTAAACTGTTTTTAGTCTTTTTGCTTTTATAAACAAAACAAAAAGAATATCCTTGTCTGTCGCCCTTATATCAATAAGTCTACAGGATGGACTCTTAACAGTGGAGTGCTAAGTCACAATGCATTTTATTTTATGGTGGCTGTTGCCAAATTACTGTCCAGAAAGGCTGTACTGTCTCCACCGTATATGAAAATCTGTTTTTCCACACCCTCTGGGCATCATTAATGTTTTTCATTTTGGCCAACTTGATGGGCTAAAAAAAAAAAATCTTGTTTCAATTTATATTTCTTTAATTTTGAGTGTGCTTGGACATCCTTTTTCATGTTTTTAAGGCTGGTTGTGTTCCTTTTTTGTTAAACTTCCTGTTTGAGTCTTTGCCCATTTTTCTATTCCATCTGTATTTTATATAGTACACTGAAGCTCAGAGAGGTTAATCTAGTTATCTTAGGCCACACAGCAGGCACATGGCAGAGCTAGGACCTGAATTCACTCTTCTGATTTCTGATCTAGTGGTTCTTCTAGTGCCCAGGCTGCCTTTCTGTCCGAGAGCTGGACTAACCATACCTTGTGTTCCTGGGATGGGGATAGATCTCATGCTGGGCATTCTCAGGAATGAATACCTTTGGCCCTGAGAAGAATGTAGGGGTCTTTAAGAGTGTTTCCAAAGTTAAGCCTTCTCAGGCTGGACCTTGACTCTTAAAGTGCTTCTAGGTCCTATCCCTCTCTGGTAGGCAGAGTGGGCACATGTGTGGTTGTTTGCTTCTAGTGGTTAAAGGTTTATCCTGCCAGCCTCCTCAGAGGCCCCTCCCCCACCCAAAGAGAATATCCAGCTGGCACTATTGTTTGTACCCGTGAATTATTGATAAGGCATGAAATGGCCTCAGCTTTGGAATAGCAGGGCTCGAGGGGGGACAGCCGCTGTGCTGAGGAGGAGCACAGGGCTGAAAAGCCCCCTGTCTGGGTCCAACCTTCCCAAGGCCAGGGGTCCGCTCTCAATGTAAAGAGACTTCACAGACCTTCTTTTCACTGTCCTGTCTGGTCATAAGTGGACTTGGAGCATGTATCATTTCAGAAAATGCAGGAACAAAGCTACCATGAATTTAATACCATTTTTATTTAGATTATTTAAAAATTTATGGTCATACATACTCATTTAAAAAATTTAGAGATCCCAGAACTGTACCATATAGAAAGTGAAATCCTGTGTGGTCTCATCCCTGAGGCTTCCATTGAGGAAAGGCTTTTAAGGGAGTTTGTTTTTTACTCATCCCCCCTGAGTCTGTGTATGTGTGGAAGGCGTACTGTTTATTCAGGTGACACTGTTTGATGGAAGGATTCAGGACTCCTTGGAGTGTGTCCTATGCTGCCTCAGGGTTGGTGGACCTCTGAGAATGAGGCTTTAGGGCTTTGCTTCGATGTGCAAGTATTTCTTGTATTTTAGTTGCCAGTGGTTAACTCCTAATGAACAGGGCTCCTGTGCTAGGTTTCTCCTCTGTCTCCCGCTGTGCCCGGAACTGGGCTTGGCACGTAGTAGGTGTCTGTTCTGGATTGTCCAGACTTAGTCCAGATGTTCCAGAGAAGTCTAATTGTCTAGTCTCCCTGTGCGTTATGATCTTTGTCAGATAAAGGGAGGTCACATCCCTTCTGCTTTGCTGAGTGGTTCACACTTTTACATTCCACAGAACTTTTGAAGGAATCCATTTGTTTTGTTAAAATGTGACATGCTGATAAGTGATGTCAGGTTTTTAGGGAGAAGATGGTTAATGTCTGTGACTTTTCTGCGGTCCCTTCAAGGAGGACAAGACATTGGCTTCTGAGGATCATTTCTTTGGGAAAGATGGAACAAGGAATGCTGGGAAGAGCATGACCAGCTCTCTGATGTGGTGCAAACGTCACCCAGTTCCCTGAGCCTCAGTTTCCGTAAATTGAGATAACAGGCCTCATAGGGGCATTGTGTGGGTTCAGTGGAGGGTGTTAGAGGGTCCTGGTGCAGGTCTGGCTTTAATGAACATTATTAGCTTGGCTCCATTCCTGGGTTAAGGGGCTGTAGCATCTGTTGACAAAGACCAGCATTGAGGTTCTAGGAGGTGTTGGAAGGGATGACTCTGGAGACAGAGACAGAGAAAATAGACTTCAGGGAGACCTGTGAGTGGGTGAGGCACAGACTCAGAGACTGTTTGAGAAGCCCAGAAAGTAAGGCAACTCTGGACTGCCTTTCAGAGCCAAACCAAGTTTGCCACCTAGCAAAGCAGCAGTCAGACAAGGAAATCCCAGGGAGCATCTTTGGCACTCAGTATACATTTGTTGGATGAATGATCAGGCTGTCCTGCTGCTGCAAGGTGGGAGCAGCCTCCTTGGGTTCCTCAGAGGTGCCATCCTTCTCAAGGCTTGCTTATGCTATTCTCTTGGCCTGGAATATGCAGTTCCCTGGAGAGATGCACTATATACTCTCACAGATACACAGAAAAATTCACACACTCACATACTCACACACATCATCTGGACAGGTTCTGTCATCCTCTAGGTCTCACCTGAGACACTGCTTACTCAGTGAAGCCTTCTCTCATCACCTTGTGGGCTAGGTGGGGTCCCCCTGCCATGTGTTCCCTCAGTACTCTTGACTTCACCTTTTTATAGGGTGCATCAGGCCTTGGACACTTGTTTTGTTTTTTCAAAGATTTTATTTATTTATTCATGAAAGACACATAGAAAGAGGCAGAGACATAGGCAGAGAGAGAAATAGGCTCCCTGTGGGGAGCCTGATACAGGACTTGATCCCTGGGATCACGACCTGAACTGAAGACAGAGGCTCAGCTGCTGAACCATCCAGGCATCCTTAGGCCTTGGACATTTGTAATGATCTGTCCAGAGTCTGCGGCCCCTGAAGGATGGAATGCACATCTATTGTCCTCAGTGTTCCGAACACCCAGTGTAGTCCTTGCTCTCTAATGGATATTCAGTAGATGTTTGTTGAAGGAATGCTCTAGAAATCTTCCCTATCAATTATTGTTCACTTGATAACAGAGATTCACGTGCCCATAATGGAGTTGTGGGAGTCTGTCTGCACTCACTTCGTGACATGCTTAGACCCATCTTCCGTATTGATCAGGGTCCTTATGTGTGTAGCGGCCTCTCAGAAGTATAGTTGGTTCTTTCCTTGTGAGGGAGGATGGCTTAATAGACTGGAGTCAGAGTGCTTGGGTTCAAATCTTTGTTCCATAGGCTACTACTGGATGACCAAGGCCAGGGCTTCATCTCACCTTGTTGTCAAATGGGTATGATAATGCCCATGGTCACCTGCCTTATAAGAATGTTGTGTGGATTAAATGAGATAATCTAGGCGTTGATGATAGCAACCTCATAGAACTATAGACACACATACAAGCATGTATAAGTAGCGTCTACACTGGATCTGGCACCAGGATGGGCTGAGTAAATGTTTAAGAGGACCAAGATGGCAGGGGCTCCCAGAGCAGGGTGGACCAATATACTTGTCCTGGTAAGAGATCATGTAAGTCTGAAGAAAGGCAGGGTGAGCTGAATGCGTTCAGCATGGCTTCGCAGGGTGACACCACTTATTGTGTAATTAGGGAGCAACTTGCATGAAAATGAAAATACTGGTCCAGATGGCAGGCCTTCCATGCTGTTGAGAGGCAGAGCTAATGAACTTAACAAATCACTGATAATTAATTTTCAAAAGCTAAAGGAAATGGGTGAGCAATGAATAGGTCTACAGAAGGAGAGAATGTAGAGTAGTGCCAACTGTCAGCCGGGAGAAAGGTGTGAGATGCTGGCACTTTCAGGCCGGTGAGACAGATCTTGATGTCTTATAGACACAGAGGAAGGTGGAGGGAGAAGGCTTGCAGGTAATGTAGTTCTGACAATAGCAGCCAACCTTGCCTGGGCCCTTCTATAAGCCAGGGACTGTGTGGAGTATTTTATCTGGACCAGCTTTGTTTCAGATAGGCAGCTTCTCCTGCTGGGTAGGGACGGGAGGTCAGAGGGTCGGGCCAGAGTCGGGGCTGATGGCAGCCTTTATTTGAGCACCACGGGACAATGAAACAAAACAGTGATAATAGGTACTATTTCCAGAGCACTTGCTGTGTGCCAAGCACTCCACTGAGCACTTCCACAGGTGTTGTCCACTCAGAAAGACAAACGACCCAAGTAGGAGGCACAGCCCATGAAAATGTAATGTCAGGGAAGGCCTGCACCTCTCTTCAGAGCTTCCCCTGGACATGGTGTGAAGAACAAAGGATTGGAAACATGGGTTTTTGTTCCTGTCTTCCGAGACAAGTCATTGCACTCTCCCGGATTTTTGTATCTTTCACTATAAAATGTGAGTAGTAGATTTGAATCAGCAGGGCACAAATTTTATAGGTGGCAGCCTGTTCGTTCAAAAATAAATCTCACAGGGAAACTTGTAAGATAAAACAGGCATTGTGGGGAGGGCAGGGGCCTGGTCCACCCCTTTGTTGCCCCTTGGCCTCAGGCCTACCTCCGAAGCTATGTGGATTATAGTTGGATGGTCACTGCTGATCTCTGGGGTATCCTCCGCTCTCATTGGTGACTCGAGCATCCCCACCGCTGGCAGTCACAAGGAAATGGTTGTAGGGAGCTACGTGTGTTAACAGGAGCATGGTACATTGTCTTCTTTTGCCTGATCCTGGGCTGAAATCTGGCTCTGCACTTGTTAGCTGTGCAACCCTCACAACTAGCTTAACCCCTCTGGGCCTCACTTGGCTCAACTATAAAACGGAAATAAGACTTCATTATGTTGGTTATAAGGATTAAATGTTGTAATGTATGTAAAGCTCTTAGCTCTGTGCCTGGTGCCTAGTAAGGATCAACTATGAAAGCGACTTACTGATAAATGATTGTTAAATAGCTAAGTTCTTGTGTATATATATGATTTTCTTGTTTTAACTTTTAAGGCTATGTGAGGAAGAATTAGAAGTGAGGAAGATGTAACAATGTGCCGGCGTCAGGCCAGGTGGGAACAAAACGACTGCTCTGGCTGATGGGGCTGAAATGTTTGGGTCTCTTTGTCTGCCTCTTTGGCTGCCAACACAGAGCAGGCGGGCGTCAGCTGGGCCCCTCCCAGCTGCTGCTGGGCCACCTCCTGCCTGTCCTCTGAGGGTCAGATGACAAAGCCAGGCGCCATCTCAGAGCCCTTCTGGACACTCCCAGTGACCTCTGCACCCGCCTGCCACACACTACCTTCTGTTCACGGCCCGTCAGCCGGCTTTCTCCCTGACTGCGCTTGGATTTGAGCCTTTGTCAATTCATGTTTCCAGATTAATTAGCGAGGCCCCATGTCAGATGCTAACTGAAACCCAGATGTCGGCTTGGTTCCTCTCATCAAATCATTTTGTACCAGTAATTGAAGAACACAGAGGCAGTAGTTAGGTTGGCCAGGAGCAGCTTACTTTCTCCCTCCCGTTTCAATTAAAAGATAAATAGACCCCCCTCCCCCAATCCCTGAGAGGATCGTGGAAAGGGGATTTGCCTGCCATCTCGTGTAATAATAAAGATGGTGAAGAGCTGATGCCCTGACCTTCACATTGAAGGTCGGGTTCCCTGGAGAAGTTTCCTGTGGGTTTACAAGAAGGTGACAGGGGCAGTGGGAAAGGGGAACTCTTTCTAATGTTAACTTTAGCCAGGAAACCTTTTCCCAGGCTATGAAATGGCCCTCTAGCAGACAGATGTGAATCTAGCACAGTGCCTGCCCATAACTAACACAGTGTTTGCTTAGCAAGCATCGTTGTTGGGTGTGTGCATCCTTCCAGCTTCTGGGGGACTCTGTGTATGTCTGGGTAAAATGGACAGGTCAGAGCAGGGATTTATTTACATTTCTCTCTAAGCCACATGTCGTGAATGTGTGTGAATATTTTTTTAAGCTTCCATTTATTGAGTACTTACTATATCCTAGTTATCATGGTAACACCTTATGTATATTATCTCATTGAAATTTTTTTAAAAGATTTTTATTTATTGGAGAGACAGGGAGCATTAATGGGGAGAAAGGCAGGGAGAAGCAGGCTCCCCACTCAGTGGGGATCCATGGGGTTCGATCCCAGGACGCTGGGATCATGACCTGAGCTGAAGGCAGATGCTTCACCGATTGAGCTACCCAGGTGCCCCATCTCATTAGATTCTTACAACAACCCTGTGAAATCAGATTTCTTAATTCACATTTTTTTCCAATGAGGAAACTCTGGCTCAGAGAGAGAAAGTTGCCCAAGGTCACATAGCCAGTGTGCAATAGAGCTGGAGTTTGAATCACTAAGCACATTGCGTCTGTGAAGTATAGATAGCTATTGTAGGAAAGACTAGCCACGTTTTCTTCCTCAAGTAATGTGTGTTCTCCTGGGCAGATGAGATGAGCACAGGTTTTGGTTATACCTTTGCCTTTCTCAGTTCAATGTCAAAACCCACAGTGACCACTTTGGAGCTAGAGGAGTGCTTTGAAGGATGACATGAGTTGCTGATGTTCTGTTGGCTTGGGCTGGAGTCTGAAGTATGTCCTATAGAGCTGATGAAAGCTCTTGAGAGCTGGGAGCAGGCCCTGAACCCAGTGCTTGCTGGGAACCCCAGCCACACCACACTGAGAAATGGAGGATAGAGTCAAGAAGGCTTTGGGTTCCTTGGCAAGTTGATGTATATTCGAAAAATGATTTCAGACCCAGCTCCCTCAGCTTGTGCTCTTGGGCCATTCATGATGGCTCTTTGAGCCTCAGTTTCTCCATTAGCAAAATGAGCCTCTAGCTGTCTTACACTATAGAGTCCTTATGAAGCTGCATTGAGTATTGTGTAATATTCAGGCCCTCAGGAAATGTTAGGGTGTCATGAATGCCCAGACATCTCAAAATTTCTAGATTTAATAAAGGAGCATCTTAAATATTACATATGAAGACTTGGGGTAGCCATTCTCAAATATTAAAGAGATAAGAACCTGCTTGTTAAAAATGTGGATATTGGAGCCTTTCCTCAGATATTATAATTTAGAATCTGAGGCTGGAACCAGAAATCTGCATTTTAACAGACACTCTTAGAGGTTCTGAAATACATTCATATGACTTCCAAATGTCAGAGCCAGCAAAGATCTTTAAGATCTTTATTTTATAGACAAGGAAAAGGGTGGGTTATAACTTAGAAATAAGTTGCCTTCAAAGGTCCCTGAGAATGGACCTTTGTTTGCGGAATTTTTTTTTTTTTAAGATTTTATATATTTATTTATTTAGAGAGTGAGAGGGGAGGGGCATAGAAAGAGGGAGAGAGAGAATCCCAAGCAGACCCCAATGCACAGAGCCCAGTGTGGGGCCCGATCTCACAACCCTGAGATCATGACCTGAGCTGAAATCAAGAGTCAGCCACCTAGGATCCTCAGTTTGCGGATTTTTCAAAATTGTTGCTGGTAACTGAGGTGTGACCTGCATGTAGGTGATATGACAAAAGCCTCATGACTTTTTTCAGATATACTTCTCAAATTCTGTCCCTCCAATTTAGGTACACTGCCACGAGGTGGCAGTAGTGTGCTCTAGGCTCTCAAGGGTTAAAATACTGGAAATAGTCACATTGTGGTTTTTTCTGTTATTGTTAAACACAAAGATAAATAGCTTTATTAAACTTGCTAAATGCAAGCAAACATCAATCAAATATTGAAATGGAAAGTACGTTTATAAGCAAGTAAATTATTAGAGGCAAGAAGCTGTCTTTCGGTATGATTTTTTATTAGATGTTCCCAGTCTTCTCCCTGTATTTAGTTCCTTTTTTAAAAAAAATTAATTTTATTTTATTTATTTGACATAGACTGAGAGAGAGAGTACAAGCAGGAGGAGCAGCAGGCAGAAAGAGAGGGAGAAGCAGACTCTTCTTAACTGAGCAGGGAGCCAATGTGGGACTCGATCCCAGAACCCCAGAATCATGACCTGAGCTGAAGGCAGTTGCTTAACTGTCTGAGCCACCCAGGCTCCCCGGGTTCCATTTTTTACCTAAGTAATTTTTTGCACACTCCATTCGTGGTTTTATTCTCAGACTTGCCAGGGTAGATTTCTTGGTATCAGAGCCTCTTTTACTTTTTTTTTATGCCAAGTGTTTTCCTTTCAAGCTGGTCTCTCAGAAGCAGAGATAAAGTTGCTTTTCTGTGTGTGCTTCTCTCTCTGCAAAGCAAGGTACTGGCATGTTTCTGCCACCAATTCTAAATAGGGATGAGAAGGGGAGAGAGGAAACTAGCATGTCACTGGGTACTGACTGTGGACCAAGTTCCAAGCCATGTGTCTTCATGTTACTTTATGACAACATGGGGCAGAGCGTGCTATCATTTTACAGGTGATAAGTTGGGACCAGCAGTGAATCCTAGGTCTACTCTTTCCAGAGGCCACCCAGTGTCTTGTCTCCATGGTGTGCATGTCACAGAAGGGATGTGGTTGCCAGATGCTCCCCTACCCTTATAGAGGAAGCCCAGATGCCCTGGGGTGGAGCCTAGGCCTAGTGGCAGCCCTGTGGAAGGCAAGCCATCCTGCCTCCTCCACTCCTTGGCAGTGCGTGGGACCCCCCTAGCCTGTACCTGAGAGGAGGCAGGAACACCTGATGGTTCTTTGAGCTTCAGTTTCTCCATTAGCAAAATGGGCCTATAGCTGTCCCTCTCCCTGGGGAATCCAACTGCCACCTCAGCTGCTCCACTGACATTCTTGAGAGTGTTAATTTGGCAGGGTGCCCAGCCCCTGGCCCCACTGTCTCCAGAAATGAGCTAGCCAGGGAGAGAACCTCATTGCCACCACAAGTAAGGGAGCCAGGACAGGCTCCTTCCTGGTCAGCAACATTGGGGAGAGGGTCCAGGAGGCCAGGCTGGGCCTGTGGGGAGTGAGTGCCTACTTGTCAGTGGTCTCCACTCTTCCAGCATCTGTAAAGTGGGGTAGGAATTTTGACCCCAGGCTTCAGGACAGCTCATTGTGGGAGGAACCTGGAATGTTTGCAGTGGGCTTCCAGCAGTTCAGGAAGCAATCCTCTCCAGTGGGGGTGGGGGTGGTGTGATGTGGAGATGAATGATTATTTCTTTTCCTTCTCCTTCTGGTTCTTTATCACCATCACACTGGAGACTGTTATTCAGTGCCAGTCCTAACCTGGGCCAGCCAATGACTCTCCATACATTATATTCCTACAACAACCCTGTGAAGTACATTTTGTTGAGTCTCCTTTCACCTTAAGGCTCAGAGAAGTCAGGCGACTTGCCCAAGGTCATACAGCAAGGAACTGACACAGCCAAGGCTTGAATGCAAGTTTGACTCCAGTGTCTATGCTAGGTCCACTCACCCATGACACTCACACTCTACTGACAAGGACAGAGCCCCTGCAGCCTTCCCCAGCTGCCCTGTAGTCCTTTGAAAGAAGTATATGTTACTTTAGTTGTCAAAAACTTGGAATCTGACACAGGCTTCTTCTCTGAGCCTTGGCTCCTTAGAAGGAAGGGCAGAAAAATACTATTTCCACAGTGCTATGGGAGATTGGGATGGTTCATAGGTGGCGATTGGATTTCTAGGAGAAAGGTCCCAGCACACCTGGGTGTCCAGTAATGGGTGTCGCTTATTGGTTGTCCCCCATCAATGACCTGAGTCATTGACATGACATTGACATCGACATGACCATGAGTGACAGAAGACCCCTGTACCCGCAGAAGGATGGGAGATACTCAGGGAACAGGGTTTGTAAGGGTATTCCCGGCCTGAGACAGGGGTCAGGGAGGCTAGCGGGGGAGCTGAGGGCTGCCAAGGAAACCTCCTTCTCTAGCATGTGTTACCAGGCTCCATACTCTCTCCTGGAAAGTTTGCCAAACCCACAGGCACCCAGCATCAACCTGTGAGGGGTCATTGAAAAAATTGGAGAGATGTCAGCCAATGACTAGAAGGTGAGGGGGTGGTCCCCAGGGCTGCTGAGAGCGTTTGAAGGAGTGGGTGCCAGGCACAGGAGGGCATGGCTTATTTCATGTTCTCCAGAAGTAGGATCAGCACTAGCAGGTGAGCTGAGGTCAAGTCCGAGGAAGAGCAACCTGAGAGAGGGTCCCGGGCCTCCTGCAATAGCGAGACCTCTGGCCCTGGGCACGTGCATGCAGAGCCTGGGTGGGTAGCCCATAAGCCACCTCCCAGGAAAGCCAGGAAGGGGCTCCTGGGTCAGGCTAGTCCCCACACTCTGTGATCCATATATTTCCTCCCAGGCTGAATGGCCTCTGGTGGCCTGATGGTTCAGTCATTTGCTATTTGCTGAGCACCTAGTTTGTGAGCAGGCATTCGATAGTGACAAGGTCCCCATTCTCATGCAGCGTACAGCTAAGAATCTTGCCTGTAACAGCAGAACTTTCAAACAGTAGGAGACACTTTTTGTTAAGGGTCCCCCATGTGCTAAGGGGTTTATATGCCTTGTCTCATATCTTCTCAAAAGCCTATGAGGTTGGACTTGTTATTATCTGCATTTTATAGAAGAGAAAACCCAGGCTCACAGTAGCCAGGGGTAAAGGAGGCTGGGAAGATGAGCCTCCTTGGGACTCTTTCTGAGCTAAGGCATGACTCCAGGTGTCTGGCCATAATTCTCCCGGGCCTTTGCTGTCCTTACTGGAAGATTTGGGACTGTACAATAGTGATTCTGTCTCTGCGTCTGAGCTCACTTGGGCCCCCTCTAGGTGGGCCCTTGGCCAGGCCCCAGAGTTGGTGCTTCTCAGGTGGACATACCACCATTGCCTTGGCCCTAATGCATCCTGTGTCCAGCCACATTCATTCTGCAAGGGACTTGGGGCCCTGGCCACCCCCACATTGACCCCAAGGATTGTGGTGAATTGCTCTGCCTACCTGTCCCATGGGTCCTTGGCTTATACTGCTGCTGCCATAGACAGTCATACTGTGAAGTGGTCAAGAATCAGGCAGATGGTGCTCCTCTTCTGAAACACTCATCCTCATCTCCTGCCTTGCTGGGAAGGTCCCTGATGTCCTGAAGGCCCAGGAGGGGTGGGAGTGGCCTCAGGCATGGAAGGCCCAGAAAGCTGGATGGGGCGGGTTAGGCCACCGTCCAGCCCCCACCAGGCCTCACTGCCATCCTCTGTCTCACCTGGAGGGATAATGAGAATCTTTATGTGTCTGTGGGCAGGTCTTTGCATTGGCTTGTGCCACTCTTGGGACAACCTATAAAACCTACCTTAAAAGTCCTCAAAGGCAAATTTCAGAAAAGCTGATTAGATAGAAAATCCTCTGAAATTATAAGGTGCAGTACAAAATCTCTAAGGTGTTGTCATTAGTGCATCTTTGTAGATGATTAAAAAATTAAAAAAAAAAAACTCTCAGGGGTACAAAAATGACCATGAAAATTTGTAACTGCTTCCCAATGTGCTTTTCAGGGCTTACATCCTCTGACTTCCAGATTCTGAGGGCATTCAATTGTTTATTCCAAAAATTAATCACAGATCATGGGCTTTGGAGTCTGATAGGCGTGGGTGGTTGGCTGCATGATTTTGTTTCCGTCACTAGACTCTTCGAAAGCTCATCTCCTCATTGGTGAAGTGGGGATGGCTTTGCCTCATGGTGTGGTTATGAGGATTAAGTCAGATAATGCTGTCAAGCAAGGCTCAGCACACTGACATGGATTACCTGTCCCTACCCACTGTTATCTTCTGTGGCCCTGGGGCAGGAGGCTCAGGTGACAAGGTGCATTTCTTTATAGTGAGCTCTGAATTCATATCTGCCCAGCCTAGAGTCTGGAGATGCAGAAAGAGGAGCTCAGGGTCTGTGGAGAAGGATGGACCAGAAAGCAGAGCTGGTGCAGAGGGATGAGTACCAGGGGGGGCAGTTTGTGCAAGAGAGTTGGGAGCTCAGCAGTGAGGCTCAGCAAAGCTCCCTCCTGGAGGAGGCATCACTGCTGGGCTCTGAGCATGCAGTGGGCATTGACTAGCCCAGGAGAGAAGTGAAGTGGAGAGGGCGGAGGGAACAGCCGTGCAAAGACAGGTGGCGAGAGGGAGCACGATGCATTTGAGAACCTGCCCCTGGAGCCCAGCCTTCCGTTCAGGGTGTGGATGTGAGCCGTGGGCAGGAAGATGTGAGTTCAGCCAGGACGTGTCATTCTGCTGAGGGGTTTGGATTTCATTCTGAAAGCGATGGGGAGCCTTTGGCAGATTTTAGGCAGCAGAGAGGCATGAATTCCCTCACAAACACGGCATCCTGTGGTCGCTGAGCACCCGAGTCTTATTTTCATGGTGTGTTAAATTGATGATGATGAGTAACGGGGCAGAGGGCCATCTGTGTAGGATGTGAGCGCAGACGTAAGTGTGCATTCATGGAAATGAGTTAATGTTCCCAGGTGAGCCACAGCCTGCTCCCACAGAAAAAGCCCCATTTGTCTGACGCCAGGGACTTCAGAGAATAGGCCTTATCAAAGCAAAACATTTGGTTATAAATATTTATAAATATGTGTTGGATTGAATTGCGCTTTGGTTCATTCACCATTTATGTCTATAAATATTTGAGAGGCTGCTTGGCATCATGGAAAGATGCGGTCTTTGCAGGCACGGACAGATGGGGAGCATTTGCTTTCTCACTCAGCGGCAGGACCAGTCTGATGACCCTGGCCTTGTCACTTCACCTCTCAGAGCCATATTTTCCATGGCGAGAATGGTACCTATCTTCCACAAATGGGAATTAGAATAATCTCTGTAAAGAGACTAGCATGTCCGATGACATGGTGGGCACCAATAAAAGCAGCTTTTATGATTGCTCATTTGTCTCTATGGTTTTTATAACCTGAACTCTCAGCAGGCTGGATGTTAGTGATCATCTGGTTTGGCTTCAGGGTTCCTTGGAGCTTCAGTCCCTTTTTGCCTGCATATGTCCCTACCAGTATCGTTGCCAGCCCTCTTTTTGAAAATGATTTTTAAGTGAATTTTTCATAATACAAAAGAATATTTATAATGTGTTATAAATAGGGTATATGTTAATGGCAAAGCATAATAGTAAAACAAGTATCCATGAATTCACTGACTTATTTAAGCAAAAGAACATATGGTGCCATTGGAAGGTCCCTCTACCTTCCGCATCCCATCCATGCTCACCCTAGTCTCCCAGGAGCAGAGGGGGAACCACGCACTGATTTTTGTATTTGTAATTTTCTTAATTTTCTTTGTATTATTACTACATGTATATATATATATATATTTTTTTAATTTACTTATTTGAGAGAGAGAGAATGAGCAGGGTGAAGGTCAGAGGGAGATGCAGACTCCCCGCTAAGCAGGGAGTCCAATGTGGGGCTTGATCCCAGGACCCCAGGATCATGGCTTGAGCTGAAGGCAGGTACTTAACCGACTGAGCCACCCAGGTGCCCCTACTACATGTATATGTAAACGTAAGTGTTATTTTAAGTTTTGCTTGCTCTTTAAGTTTTTATAAAAGGAACCAAACAATGTATACTCTTCTACAATAAGGTTTTTTTTTTTAATTTTTATTTATTTATTTATGACAGTCACAGAGAGAGAGGCAGAGACACAGGCAGAGGGAGAAGCAGGCTCCATGCACTGGGAGCCCAATGTGGGATTCGATCCTGGGTCTCCAGGATCGCGCCCTGGGCCAAAGGCAGGCGCCAAACCGCTGCGCCACCCAGGGATCCCGGTTTTTGTTTTTTTTAAACTTAGCATTATAGGGACACCTGCGTGGCTCAGCAGTTGAGCGTCTGCCTTTGGCTCAGGGCGTGATCCCGGAGTCCCTGGATTGAGTCCCTGGATCGAGTCCCACATCGGGCTCCCTGCATGGAGCCTGCTTCTTTCTCTATGTCTCTGCCTTTCTCTGTGTCTCTCATGAATAAATAAAATCTTAAAAAAAACTTTAGCATTATGTCTCTGAAATTCACCCATGATGATGTGGGTGGCTGTGGTGTGGCTCATGCATTTTCACCACTGTATGAATTTCTACCATGTATCCATTTTCTTGCCAGTGTATATTTGGCTTGTCTCCAGGTTTTTTAAATTTTTATTTTTATTTTTTTTTATGATAGTCACAGAGAGAGAGAGAGAGAGAGAGGCAGAGGACAGAGACACAGGCAGAGGGAGAAGCAGGCTCCATGCACCAGAAGCCCAATGTGGGATTTGATCCTGAGTCTCCAGGATCGCGTCCTGGGCCAAAGGCAGGCGCCAAACCACTGCGCCACCCAGGGATCCCGTCTCCAGGTTTTTTGGCTGCAAACTGTGCTGCCGAGAACATCCTCATGTGCTTCCTGGTGCACCTTGGAGAGAGTTTCTTAGGTGAATTCCTGGGAGTGGGGTTGCTAGGACATGGGCATGAGCATTGCCAACTTTACTGGCTCTTAGCAAATTGTTTTACAAAATGGTTATATCAGTGTGTCCACTTTCACCCTTTGTCATTCTCAGGGTTCTCAGGGGATCCTCTGTCACTGTGACTGTTTTGACTGCACCTTGAGTGAGGGGCCGAGGGATAACTTTGTATGGTTTCAGGCCATAGAATTGCCTCTGTACCTTCTCCCCAGGCGTGATTCTCAGAGGGGCAGAGGATAGAGCCAACAAATGTTTTTATAGGTAAAATCTAATTGCCATGGTTGTTGAATGGCCAGTGTGGATCAATGATCAAGCGATTGATGCTTTTCTGTGCCCCTGGGAGGTCAGTAGCTATCTGACCTGATGAGCAGACTGGGCTGAGTGAACACTGTTCTCTTCCTCCCAAACCCTGGCCCGTCCAGTTTGACAGAGGTCTGCAGGAGGAGAGGCCAAAGCTGTCTGCATCTCTTCCTGAGAGAGAAGACAGAGCAGCATTTGAATGCTGGCTCATCTAGGCTGGGGCAGGTTTGTCAGGGATGTCTCTCTTTCATGTGCTGCGGCTAGAAAATGAGAGATGACTGACCAGGCACAAAAGCTGTGGGGACCACACATGCCGGCTCCGCCCCGCAAGCCTCCTCTGTGCTGGGGCTCCCGCTCTTGCCACTCTTGCCCCTCGGAGCGGGAGCGGAAGCAGGAGGCAGCACTCAGCCAACATTGACTTTGAAATGATAATTTCCAGACTCCAACCTTTCACGCCTTCCTCTCTGCGTGACCAGGCTAACAGTGTAAGGAGGGAAGACAGCAGAGTTAGCGGAAGAGGTGCAGGGAGCGGCAGGGGCCCACAGCTTCTCACTGGAAAGGGTCCTGATCTGGACCCTGTGTAAGAGAGTCTCCTCTCTTAGCATCTCAGAGGCAGTCCTTCGGTTCTGCTTTTTTTCCTTTAAGTTCCTCTTGAGAGAGTAGCCGTAGCTGCAAATGACTTCAGGGTAGTGTTCATTATTGATAGTAACCCCGCATTATTAGTACTAAAAATAACAGAACCCATTACATGTATTGAGACTTACTGTGGGCTAGGTAGTGTGCTAAGTTCTTTAGAAACATCCTTTCATTCACTCCTGCAGTAACCCTGTGAGGTTGTCACTTTTATCTCGGGTTTAGAGATGAGTCCACTGAGGCTCAGAGACCTGCTCTTGTCACAGTACCTGAGCCCAGACCCATTCGGAGCAGGACTGTGGAGTCCACTGTGTGGCTCTTAGTTATCACTTGTATCCCTAACTCCACTTCTGACCTTGCTTGATGGCCCTGTGGAGTGGTCGGTTGTTCCAGGTTGCTACTGGGGAAGTGGATTTGGCTCTGGACTGGAGACACGGGTGTGGGTGACACACAGCCTACGCCCCTGAGGAGCTCTCCATTCTGTGGAGGAAAAGGACAAGTTAGAGATACAAAAACTCACGTTTATTGCATAAGCTGGGTGCTGGGCCAGATGCCTCACCTGAATGATTTCATTCATGCCTCAGCGCCATTCTCCCCATTTTACAGATGAAGACAGTGAAGTACAAGGAGGGTAAGTGGCTTGGTTAAGATGACGAAGTGGCAGAGCTGTAGTGTGAGCCCAGGTAGCCGAGGAGAGCCCACCTTCCTACCCCTACTTCCTCTGCTTTTTACCTTCCAGAAAGTGCTTCACATAGGTACCTACCAGGTGCTGATGTAGCCCTGGTGGAGGGAGCGTGCGGAGGGGCTGGGTAGAGAGATGAGGAGGGTGGAAGGAAGGATCTCCTGGGCAGATGGGGGAGGAGGGCAGTGCCCCAGGGCAGGAAAGACCCACACACAACTGTGCCTCACTTAGGATTTGGTTTTCTCCCAATTTCTGCCTTCAGTTTCTCTTCACACATCAGTCTCTGGCTCTGCCCTCTTGTTAGCAATTCTGTACATTTCTCCTGTGGGTGAAATGTGGGTGGGGTGCTTGAGGCCCCCTCTGCAGGGGGCTGGGACCTCTCTGCCCCCAGCCCGGCTTCTGCTTTATACGGAGGACTGGCCCTACTAGTGGGCTCCCTGTCCTCCCTGGCTTGCCCCACTCTTAGCTGGGATGGCAACACAAGGGATGGGGCAGGGCCTTCCAGTGTTGGGTGGGGGTAGGGGGTGCCATCAGCAGGGTGGGTGGCCAAACTTTCCCAGCCACACCCTGGAGGAGGTGGCTTCTGTGTGTCCTTGCTCTTTCCTTTGTTTTTGTTTGTTTGTTTGTTTTATTTTGTTTTGTTTTTCAGTCTTTCCTGCAGTTCTTGATTATTCCTTTTTGGGCAGTAAAGAGCTCCATTTTAGAGAATAAGAACTGGCCCAAGACCAAATGGGCTTGAATGTCAAGGGGAATCAGCAGCCCTTTGGGGGCTTGGTGGTATAGTTAGGTGTGAGGTACCCAGAGACAGGGGAGACCCAGGGAATAGAGGTAGCCTCCTTGGCAAGCTGCCCCTGCCCTCCCCAGGGAAAGACTGCAGTATCATTTTAACAAAGAGGTTGAGTCTTCACAAACCAAGCATAGAGTTAAAATGCCACTGCCTCACATTTTACAAACACATGCGGTTGTTGGAACACAGTGCTAGTGGCATTTCCTTCTCCCCCACAGCTGATGGGGCCAGGAGGCACATCTTCAGTAGCAGCAGGGTATTTTCCTCCCCCATGTAACATGCTTTGTCTTTTGTTTCTGACACCTTCCTGTTGCTGTTTACTGCTTTGTGACTTTTCTGGCTTTGGCCTGTGTCCTTGGCAATCTCCCTGGAAGACACTGAGAGCTCCCTCTTGCATTATAACTGATGGCTCTGAGTCACTGCTGTTCAAAAAAGTTTAGCTTATTGCCTACTCTATACCAGAGGACTGTGTGCATTCTCACTTGTCAGTGGCTCTTCTGCAGGCTTCTGTAGCCCAGAGAGATCTTTCTGAAGCATATTCCAGCATATGTGGCATTTGTCTCCTAAAGAACATTATGCTTGTTAGTCCCTCATGCAGATGTTTCACTGGCAGCCCTCCTCTGGCTCAGTTATCAAAATGTGAACTCCCCTGGGTCCACAGCCCTCTGAGGATGCTCACCAGAGCTCTGGCCTATTGGCCCAAGGGTAGAGTCACACAGCATAAAGATCATAGCCTTGGAGATGACCATTGGTTGTGGTTTCACCTATAGTGAATCGGCTGACCTGGGAGTGTTAATAAAAACCTCTTTAACTTCAGTTTCCTTGTTTGCAAATTAAAAAAAGGGGGAAAAGAAGCCCGTCTCACAGAGTTATTGTGAAGACTAAATGCAGTGACATTTATACCATGTCCAACAATAAATACTCAATACCCATTAACTTCCTTCCCTCCTTTGGAATCGGGTAGACCTGAATTTAAATCAAATGAGACCTGATCAGGGGCTCAAATGATGATACCAGGGTGTTTCATTCAAGTAATGATTCATTCATTCATTCACCTATCCATCCATCCATTTATTCTCTCTTTGTCTCTGTCCCTCCTCTCCTAATCTCTTCCACACTGGTCCAATCCTCAGCACTTTCTCCATTCATGCTCTAAGGTGGCTACAGAAGCTCCAGCCTCTAGCTCCAAGTCCACCAGGAAAGAATGTTAGCTTCTGTCCCAAAAGTCTCACACCATTATATTGGCTTTGATGGATTCTGTGGCCATCTTGAACCAGCCCCCATGGCCAGGGACATGATGGGGCGGGCCTGGAGTTGACTCATTTCTACCTGACCATGAGAGCAGAGCATGGTAGGGATAGATACCCAAAGAAAAAAATTGGGATTATCACTGGGAAGTAGAGTGAGCAGATGCTGCAGATAAAAACAAACAGAACAAACCCCACAGGATGTCCACTATAGGTGCCATTTATGGGACCAGGGATCTAACTGATTGTCCTTTGGTAGGGCCTTTTGATCATATTCTGGGTACCAGTTACTTGTCTGGCCGGTTGCATTGTCTGTTGGGTTCTTGGCCCTGGGCAGGGGCTAACCTGGCAAAATCGCTTGAGAGAGAGGAGCTGGAGCCTCCCCGAGAGGCCTGAGTAACAACAGTTCATGAGTCCTGGCCCCATTTTCACCTTGAGTTCCTTAATTCAGACCCTCTGGAGGCTGCTCTATGGTCCTGTGATTTATCTGCATCTGGTTAAGCAATCATCTTGAAGATTCTGACCCCTGTTTGATCTACCATCTCTTCTGCCTGCTTCAGAAAACCATGTGGGAGTTCAGAGCTCTTTAATATGTCTTCTGTAAAGACAGGTGGTGAGTTGTGTTCCCTTTCCTCATTACCCTGTGGTCACTGGAGGCCTCTGTGATATAGATGAAGTGCTGCTCATCACTGACTTTGCAAGGATGGCCCCACTTCCTTTTCATCTGGTTCATGCCTGGTGGCAGCTTCGGGACTTCCTGGATGTGTGAAGAGGTCTTTTCTCCAGAGGCAAGAGCTTGGCCTGTGCGTATGTCTGCGTGTGTGTGCGTGTGCATGTGCGTGTGTGTGTGTTTGGAACCTCCTCCTCTTCTTTATCATGGCTGTTTTTTATCTTGGGAAATACCTGCATCTGTGATCACAGGTGGGGGCCAAAGCCTTTAGGCTTAAGGGGTGATCAGAATAGCCCCAATCTGGGCAGCCTGTGTGGCTCAGTGGTTTGGTGCCGCCTTCAGCCCAGGGCCTGATCCTAGAGACCCAGGATCAAGTCCCGTGTCGGGCTTCCTGTGTGGAGCCTGCTTCTGCCTCTGTGTCTCTCATGAACAAATAAATAGAATCTATAAAAAAGAAATAGATCTGAGCAGTTGTTGAATTTATTTTTCCCTGTTGAGTTTTTATATTTGAAGGAAGAGAAATGCCCCCTCCCACCTTTTTTATTTATAATTAACTGGCCTGTTGGACAGCCTGGGAGAGCAGGCTGCCTCCTTCACTGCTTCGCTGAGCCTTGGCCACTTGAGCTTTGTCAAGTGGGTGGGGTAAACAGGGGCTGTGCATTTATTGTGTTATTCTGCTGATTGTCAAACAGGCTTATCTAGTGCTTTGTCTAAGCCCTGCAGAGGAGCGTGCCAGGTAGCTTCTTCATGGATGGTGGCAGGGGCTGGAGGCAAGGTTTGGTGGGGGATGAAACCAGCACCAAAGATAAGAAGATCCATGAGTGGCACAGCATGCTTGGCTAATGGTGGAGACTTCAAATCCATCTGGGGTTGCCTGAGAGAAGACTTCATGGAGGAGGTGGTCTTTGAGATGGATGTGACATTGGGCAAGCAAGGGCCTTCAGGAGGAAAGGAATTGTGTAGGGGAAAGCAGAGAAGAGAAGAGGCATATGCAGATGTAGGGAGAGCGAGTCTGTAGCTGGTAGCTGGAGGTGGCATTGGGCCTTATGATAGAGGGCTTGAATCCCAGATTGAAGGACCTGGGGACCCCTCAGAAGGTGGAGCAGCGTTACTGAAGTGTCCCGAGTGTTACATGCATTTGCGTGTGTGGAATTCATACGTGGAAGCTTAAGGGGTAAAGTCTGACAATAGCTGATATTAATTGAACACTTACTCTCTGCCAGGTACTGTTCTTAATGACTTAAGTGTGTCATCTTATGAAACAAGTTGCTCTTCTGTTCAGAACCCTCTGATGGCTTCCTGCTTCCTTCTGTGTGATATCCAAAATCCTTAACCTGCCACTACTCTCCCACTTTCTTACCCCAGCCTCCCTGACACTCTTGCTTTTCCTCGAACACTATGCATACTCGTGCCTCAGGACCTTTGCATTGGCCATTCCCTCTGCCTAGAATATTCTTTCTTCCAGATACCCACATGTCTTGCCCTCTCCCTTCTTTCAGCAGCCAGGAATGGCTGGGCCTGCCCGCACCTGAGCTGTCCACATCACCCGCACTGGTCACACCCTCTTGTCCGTTGGTTGTGACCAGGTGGCAAACATTTAGGGCAGTGTGAGGTTTTGGGGAGTCTTTGTGTTCTATGGTGTTTTTGTTAGAAGGAACTTTGTTCCTGGAGGGTTCATTAATCCAGGGCATGGCAGTCTGTGAAGAAATTGCTAACTTGGCTTGGAATTTCCACTGCGTTCTGTTTAGCTGTGCTAAAATGAGCATTTCGAGGAGAGGAAAACAAGAGTATGGTTGTTGTAAAAATTAAGCAGCTTGCAGGGAGAGCTGGAAGCTTGTTAAAATCACTACCAAGGGGCCTGGGAAGTGGTCACTAAGGAGGCCTGTGGCGCCTTCGTTTTTGGTTCCTAGTTCTGTTGTGAGAGCTGCTTGTCAGCTGCTGCCAGTGAACGAGCTTTGGGGGCTTTTGGCAGGTTTGCCGTGTCCGCTCTGGTGCAGCTCCATCCTTCCCTGTTGTGCTGCAGGCAGAGAGGCCGTGGGAGATGCCTGTTGGCATGTTGGGGGAGGCTGTGCCCTCCCTTAGAGCAGCGGAGATGTGGAGATGAAAGAATGTCACTCTCCATCTCCCTCTCCTGAGCTCTAGCATGTGCCATGCACCAGCCCCTGCTGGCCATTTGTCGTTGGAGAGCTCACAGCTCATGCTTTTCCCATGCATGAAGCCCGAACTGCTGTCCTGGGACCCAGTGCTTACTGTCCCAGATCTGCCCCCTGAGGATATTTGCAGAAACAGTCTGTCTCCCCACCCCAGATCACAATCATAGCTGTCATTGCTTAAGCACCCATCAGGAACCGGCCTGGGGCCAGCTTTTTACCTCCAGGCTCTCCTGGCATCCTTATGTCACCACGGAGATGTGGAAATGAGACCTGGAGACTTCAGTGGACTTGCAGCTGTCCTGGTGCTGAGGGATAAAGAATAGGTGGGCAGACCCAGCTCTGGGAGCCCAGAACCTATATTCCCCAGATGCTGTGTAAAGGGGGCGGGGGAGGTGGTGTTGGTGGTGGAAGGAGCATTGGATGCTCCAGTTGGATGACTTGGGAGAAGCCACTTGACGTCTCTGGGTTTTTTATATTGGTCAGAAGAGAGAGAGCTGAACTCTCTCTGTCATGTTAAATTCCCTTCTAGGGAAATAAATAAATAAATAAATAAATTCCCTTCTAGGTCTTATTCTTTGAATGTGTGCTCTCTGCTAGGGGTGTTCCATCATGGCTCTTTTGGATGGCAAGAGAAAGTTCTAGAAGGGGAGACAGAGGAGCAGCCTTGTGCTCTCTAAGAGTCTGTCCTGGAGCAAAGGGGGAAGCAGTGTTATGGGTTGTCCCAGGAGGAGAGCTCTGACCCAACAGCAAGAGGATGTGGGAAGCCTTCCTCCTTGTTATATTTACAGAGGCTCCACCTGTGCCCCAACTGGGACCATCCAGGACTCCCTCCCACTTGAATTTAGTTTCCTTGCAGAGGCTTCTGTGTGTCTCTTTGGGGTTTACCCTCCCCTCGCAGCTCTGCATGGTCCTCACCACCCACCTGGAGCACCTGGGGATGCTGGTGATATTATGGCCCCTGCTGCCAGCCGGATGGAGTGCAGCTTTGGAGGCCCATGCAGAGATCACTTCCCTTACTGTTTCCTGCTTCCACAGGGGAGCGGAGCATATTCATGGGGCCAAACCCAGCCCGTATCCATCCAATCCCTGTACACATGCAGAGCACCTGTCCTTTCCTCCCTCCAAAATGATTTCTCCTCTGTGGCCTCCTTCTCTTCCCTGGGGAGGCCAGGGAGCCCTGCAGCTTCCAGGACATTTGTGCTTGTGGTTACTAAGGCTGAGGCGATGGTGTCCCAAGGGGGTGGCTGTGGGAGCCTCCTTCTAAGTAGGGAGTAATATTTTATCACCGATATTCTTTAGAATTTCCTGTGGATGGTGGTAATGGAAATGAGACCAACGTTCATCATTATCATCATTATTATTAAAATATTTTATTTATCATTTAAAAATTTTTATTCTTACTCTACAGACAATGCACCGCTTTTGGCTACACTCAAAGGCCAGCTGATCCCTCAGCCCCTCCTCATACTGCATGAGGGCTACAGGTCCTTACCTGTTCCCCTGCCTCCCAGCTCAGTGACTTGTGAAGGAACATATGGCAAGCCTGTTTCTGAGTCTGAGTCTCTCTGTGCCACATCGATCCAAGACCTGGGAGGAAGAGTCCCCCTGCCTCTGGAACACTCTCAATACAAATCATGTGACATAATGTCACTTATTGTCAGTGAGGGAGATTCTTGGATTCAAATATTGTGTCTTATAGGGTGATGGAAGTGAGAAAATTTGTTCTTTGGCCACACTCTAAGTATATATTGTCAGAGGAATTTAAATACAGATAAGACATTTAATTATTAAATGGCTTCTCAATGTGAGGCTCAAATGGAGCTTTCTAATTAGCTGTCAGTTCTGTCAGAGCCAAGCCTGGGGTGCCCGGGGCCGCTTCTCTCCTGATTTTCATGTATAAATTCCATTTCATGGCAACCAGCCGCTACAGGGCCACTGCCTGGGGTGTGCTGCTTCCCCCAGGCAAGAGGTTGCCAGAGTTTCCTTCTCCTTCTGGGACTGCCTTTCTCCCTTCTGGGTCAGGGCAGCTGCTCAAGGGCCATCAAACTGGATTTGCTAAAAAAAGGACAAGCAGAAGAAAAGACTGGAAACGCTGCCTCCCTGAATACCTAACATGTATGTGCAGACAGAGGGCCAGGGCCCAGCCACGGGCAGAGGTGGCAATGGGAATGAGCCAGCGGTAGCTGGGGGCAAACAGACACCTAACCAGATGCACTTTTGACCTTGACCCCTGGAGAGTCTCATGACCTTTGTGGCATTTTTGCTTTTGGAACCTCACAGGTGGCAGGGGCCGCTCCAGCTGTTGTTGAACCTGCTGCTCCGGGTGGCCCCTGTGTGACTGAGAGATCTGACACCCTCCCGCCCTCCTGTGGCTTCAGCCTTTCCCTTCTCGTGGTGACCTGCAAATCAAGACCCCTCACCCTGCCTACGGTCCTTAGGCCCCCTCCCGCTCCCAGACGCCTGCTGGAGGAGCGCCACGGCATCTCCCAGGACCTCCCGCCGGCCTGGGCTTCCACTGACCTTAGCTCTAACGGCCGGCGGGTGCTGGGCTAAGCGCTTCACACACGCGGCCCCGTGTGAGCGGCTACAGCTGTCCCTGTCTCACCGCTCAGGAAATACGTGACCAAAGGGGCTCGGGGTCTTGCCCAGAGCCGCCCAGCTGGGCGAGCTCTAGCGCTCGTGCTCACGGCCACGTCGAAGTGCTGCCCTAGATGTTTTCACCTCTGGGAGATGCTGGTCCTCCACGTTGGGGCCCTGTCACTAGTGCCGCGAGGACCGATGTGGCTTCCCGAGTGGCCCCATTCCCTCCCTGGCCCTCCCCAACCCCAGCCATCCCTCCAGGGTGCCAGGCATCGCGTGATCTTCCATGCGTTGTTCCAATCTGTTCAGTCTTGTTTTTGAAACTACAGTGGTCTTTTGTCATCTTGGCTGGGGTTCACCTTTCTTTTGCTGGCTTTCAAGGCCCCCTGGCACCGGGCCCTTCCAGGCTTGCTTCTCCCCGTTCGTTCCAGCAGACCCGATCTGCCGCTCTGTCCCAGCTCACGCTCAGCACCATTGATGCGGGCCACCCTCTCCTTTCTGAATCCTCACTTTCCCCTTGACACTTACCTCACTTCCAGACACCCTCCTGGGCCTCTCCAGGCCAGGGGCTTGCTTCTCTATGACTTCCTTCCATAGTTAGGTCCTTTGTGTAGCCCTGTCTGTGGGAGCTGGGTGGCTGTTACACACTTGTCCTTCTCACTCAGAGTCCTGTCTCTCTCTCACTGAGGGTCCTGTCTCTCTCTCTCTGTCAGGCCCCCCCCCCCCCCCCCCGTGTCAGGGTCCTGTCTCTCTCTCTCTCTCAGGGTCTTCTCTCTCTGTCTCTCAGGTTCCTATCTCTCTTTCCAGTTCCTCTCTCTCTCTCTCTCTCTCTCTCTCTCTCTCTCGGTTGTCTCTCTCTCTGGGTCTGTGGTGGTAGAATTAGCGTCACGGTTAATACTTTGGTTCTGGAGCAGGAATATCGGGGTTGGAAAGCCAGCCTGGGCTGCCAGCAGTGAGTGTGGCTCTCTGGGTCACCACATCTGAAGTGAGCCTCGTTTCCCCACACCTGAACTGGGGGTAGTAATAGCACTGAACTGTTGGGCTTTTGTGAAGATGAGACATGGTGGTGTGTAGTGCAGAGTGAGGGCTCCAGAGCTCTTAGCTATCAGGGTCTTGCATCACTGTTAGTTTTGTTGGTGAACTCCACGAGGACAAGGACTGTGCCTGCGTGTCCGTTTGTATCCCTTACACAATCCAGCCACTGTGTTTTATGTGGAAGGCACTCTGGGAATAGTTGTTCCAGCTATGACAGTTCAAGGCGATTGGTTTTGCCAGGCATTTGATAGCTGGCAGTGCAATCAGAATTTTCAAACTGAACTATATAAATGGGGCTTCCTGATTCACTTGAAATGATAACATCAAAACAATTTAAAAAAAAATATTTATTTATTTATTCATGAGAGACACGGAGGGAGGCAGAGACACAGGCAGAGGAAGAAGCAGGCTCCCTGTGGGGAGCCCGATGTAGGACTTGATCCCAGGACCCCGGATCATGCCCTGAGCCAAAGGCAGACGCTCAACTACTGAGCCACCCAGGTGCCCTCCTCTCTGCTTTTAACAGCTCATTTCTCCTCCCAACAGAAGAATCGCAGAGATCCTAATTCTCACCTCTAAACCCCACCCCACCCCCACCACCCTAATGAACTGACATTTTAGAGCATTGGGTTGGAAATGCTTTCTCTGTAAAAATGATTACCTCTGTGACCCAGGAGTAAATTATTTAGCGGTGAGTCAGATGCATTCCCATGAACCCTGACCTTGCTGAGCAGACATAAAACACGACCCTGACTTTCTTCAGAGACAGTCAAGTGTCAAGGCGCTCCTTGCTCTTGTGTCTCTTCTTTCTGAGGCTCAACAGTTCAGCAGCTTGAGGGATCAGATGTGATTGTAGCATTTGATGTCTGATGTGTAAGATGAGGGAGGCCCCCAAGGCAGAGGGCGGCTGGGGAAGGCGGGGCACTGAGCCTGACCCCAGACACCTGCCTCTTCTCATTTCACTGTCCCAGTAGCCCTATGAGTGGGGATGACGTTCCCCTTTTAGAGAGGAGGAAACGGAGCTTCAGGTATCCCAGAACTCAAGAGAGAGGCAAGAAGTCTGTAAGTTCAGCAGAGCGGTGGAAGGGTGGTTTACATTTGTCTAATGTTTAAATGAGGATAAAGCTGCCCAGGAGGGGCTTGTTGGTGGCTCTCATTGAATACACGACTAAATGGGATTTAATTTTTCTGCTTCTATGAGTCTTTTCACATCTGTGCGTTTCTAAACATACCACGTGTCCTAATTCTTGGGAGAGGAAATATGGTGAGGGGAACAAGAACCCGCTGGCCGTGAGGAGCTGGGCTGGTGGGGGGCTGGTGGCCTGTGCCGCACCACGGTGAGGTGGTGGGACAGCTCCACAAGACACAGGAGTGTGGAGCTGCTGACATTTCATTCCCGGCCCCTCCTGCTCTGTGAAGCCTTTTTAGCTTGGCTGCTGGAAGCTTCGAGCTGATAATGATGAGGGAGTGTAAATGTCAGCGGGATCCTAGCTTCAATCAGAGCTGTTAAAAATAAGCCTGGCAAGCCTCTGCTAGAGGTGAGCTCAGAGAGCGGAGGGGAGGGCCTGAGGAGTTGGGAGGACCCTGTCAGACAAGGCTGCTGGTGCAGGGGCTGGGAAAAGAGGATAGAAAGATAGCAAGGCTAGTTTCTGGCAAGTGGTAAGTAGGGGTGGGAAGCAGAGGAGGAGGTGGAGGAAATACTTGTTTTCTTTTCTCAGCTGTTCTGTGATTTAAAAAAAAAAAAGTGACATCTCAAATTTTGTTTGGAAAGGGAAAAGCAGAAGGCAGCTGGCTAGGTCCCTGAGCTCTGTCCGCAGCTGGCTGTTTTGTCTGCTGGGCTGAAATTGTAGAGGCAGGAGAGGGGCCAGCTGCCAGGCTCACTCAGGCAGAGGCTTTCCTTCTCTACTTGGTTGCTGAGAGACCAGAGAATGAGAATGAGGCAGAGGACCAGTCTTGTCAGAAATGCAGACTTTCAGGCCACCTTAGGATGTGAACAAGACCCCAGAGGACCTGTGTGCACTCTACAGCTCAAGAAGCACTGCCTTAAATATAGTTAGGGCCTTCATTTCGTAGATGGGGATACTGAGGCCCAGAGGGGCAGAGGGACTTGCCCACAGTCATACAGTTAGCCTAAGAAACAAAGCTGCTAAATCAGGGGCCAGGGCAGCCCGGGTGGCTCAGCGGTTTAGTGCCTGCCTTCTGCTCAGGGTGTGATCCTGGAGTCCCAGGATCAAGTCCTGAATTGGGCTCCCTGCGTGGAGCCTGCTTCTCCCTCTGCCTGTGTCTCTGCCTCACTCTTTCTCTGTGTCTCTCATGAATAAATAAATAAAATCCTTAAAAAAAAATAAAAGGTTTAAAAAATAAATAAATAAGTCAGGGGCCAGAGCATTTTTCCCTGTCAGCTTCACAACAGCATAACATCCATTATAGCGCCTGGCATAATGGCAAGTTCAACAAGTATGGTTGTCATTTCTCTTCCTGCTGCAGTGAGAAGGCTTGTCTCTGCCCTGGGGACTAGTTTCAGGAACTGTTTGGCATTGATAGGTGAACCGCAGCTCTTCTCATTAAGACTCTCCCTGGCACTTGATTCAGTCCCACCCCGTCCTTTATCTGAGACCTGCTAATTTCTCCTCTCTTGTCCAGAGTTGACATCGAAGGTGTGAAGGGTAACAGGGTGTGGTGGGCCTGGGGAGCCACAAGCGAAGGGACTGTCCCAAGGAAAGGTGTTTGGTCTGCAAGAAGAGCATCAAGGTGTGGAGAGGTCAGCAGCTAGACCCTGTCTGGAAAGCATAGATGCAGTTTAATTCATTCTGGTTTGGTTTGGTTTGGTTTTAGTTTGGGGGGCTTTTTTGGTAGTTGGGGCAGGGGCAGAGAATTAAGGTTGGAATAATTTATTTATTGGGACCTATCATTTGCTTTTATTTATTTAAAATAGTTCTATGAATTGTAAAAGTGCTTCCCTCCCTCCAAGGGAAAAATAGACCAATAAAATGACATAAAGAAGCTTTCATTAATTATAATAAAATTCATTTATCATGCATTGTTGAAGCCCACAAATTATTAGACTGTGATTTCTACTTAGGCCTTATGCTTGGTCTTTGTTGCCTCATGGAGAAGGGCTACAGTAACTTTTGATTTTAGTGTAGGTGTTACCTGTTCCACATAGCTGCTTTTTACTTATGAATGACATTTAACCACATGCTCAAACTTGACATTGTATCTTTTTTTATGGTGGAAATATCTCCTGCCTTTTTAATCAGGGTCCACATGGCTTTATGTAATCATTACTTAATAAGGCTGAGACATCCTTAGGAGCATAGCATTCAGCCAGTTTGGAAGCCATGCAGTTGCAGGTGTGGTGGGACCAGGTAGATATGCAAAGTCACTCTGTGGTTGTACAGGCTGTGCACTGTCCAAGGGCGCCATCTCTAAGGGATACCATTCACATCATAGATGTAGATTTGTATTTTATTTTGACAGTTTCCAAGCAAATACAAGTGTTTTAAACAAGGGGCACCTTTCTCCAATTCCCACAAAGGTCCCCTATGGGTTGGCAGTGTTCCTGAAGGTTCTGACTCCAGAACTAGCCCTGGAACTTGCTGCTATGGTTATTCCCACAGATTAACATGCTTTTGGAACCTTCTGAAAATCTTCATCTTTGAAGTCATCAGCTTCCGTGGCATTCACTCTCTCTTTAACATCATTGCTTGTGTCTTCCCACCCTCCATTGTTACCTGCCTTAAGAGAGTCTGGGGTATGAAGGAAGCATATACCCCTCATCTCAGGACTTTGCTGTCATCAAGCCCAATGTCAAAGACTGCAGATCCTCTATCTGATGTTTTTGCAGATAAAGTGCTGGATGCTGCACAGCTCTGCTGGTCTTCTCCCCAGAGGTGATTTCTCTGCCAAATGGGAGGATTGAGTTTGGGTCTATATAAAGAAAACTAAAAAAAAAAAAAAAAAAAATTAAAAATATTTAAAAGGTGGCTTAAACTAAGTATAGGAGTTTCTCTCTCACATCAAAGTATGGCAGTTCCAGACTTGGGAGTCAAGGTCCCAAGGTCTATCTTTTGTTCCAACCTCATGGCTCAAGATGGCTGCTGGAGCTCCAGTCATCTCATATAAAATAGAAGACCAGATAGATATGCAAAGTCATTCTTCGGTTGTACTGTCCCAGCAGAGTTTTACAACACAGATCATGTCTTCTGGACTGTTGAACTGCCCTCTCCTCACCCCACTTAGTGGTTCCTTTCTCCCTGCTGTGGCTCTCTCCTCTGCCACTTCCTCCATGAATCCAGGAAGGCACTGTTGTGTCGTTAAGATCTGGACTAAGACAGACCTGGTCCAAGTTGTCGATTTGGCTCCCCAGCTATGTGACCTTAGACACATGTTAGTTGCTCTTAATCTAATATAGTCTTATTTTTGGGTCTTGTCCTTGGCATGTCTTTTGTAGGTTTCATCAGTCAGTAACATGTCTCTTTCCTCCTGAGCAATTCTCATTCAGTCAGCAATTATTTATGGAGCATCTAGGATGGATCCTAGGGTAATCGACTGACAAAGCACACAAGAGTCCCTACCTCAAGGAGCTGATTTCTATTTTACTGGGTGAGGTCCTATGGCCCTTGGCTACTCTTGTGCCACCAAAAGTGGCATCTGAGTGAGTAAATATGTCTCTAGGCTGAACCTCTCACAGGCAGTCTTAGATTCTGAGCCTTTCAGGTCCTTGACCAATGAAATGACCCAATTTAAAAAAATGACTTTTCAATTGCTTCGTTCCCATAGTCACAAATGGGCCCATGTGGGCAGGCTAACCTATGCAAGTGCTTGGAGATTAATGTGTTTTCCTTCTCAGGCAACTCATTTGCTTCTAATAGGGGCCTTCTGCAGACAAGGTAGGATGCTAATTTTTTGGAGTTAGATCCCTTTGAGAATCTGAGGCACCATGCACATAAGACAAAATTTGCACATAGTTCCAGGAGATGCACAGACTTTGGGCAGTCCCTCTTTGGTCCCCTAGGGCCTCCATGCTTTCTGGGTCAGTGTCAGAGTCCTGCGGACACTCTAAGAAGTGACTCTCTGCTGGAGATGCCTTACCTCTCTAGCAAGCAGGTGATATCTCATTGTGTGGCTGGCATTCTTTTTTGCTCCTTGTGGGTGGCCTTGACTGAGCAAAGACCTGAGCTAAATGTCAGAAGATGAGGCAGTCGTTAATAAAGAAACATCTCTTCAGAGGCAGTTGTCCCTTGTCCTTTACCAGCATGCAATTGTGCGCAAGGCTTCCCACTCCCCTTGGTCTCAGAGCCTGCCTCTGTAACATAAGGAGTTTGGTCAGGTCATTTTGAGATACCCTGTCCACTGAGGTGACCCCTGAGGCCTGCAGGGGCAGTTAGACTCTGGCATCAGACTGCGGGGCGTCTGAATCCTGCCTGAGTATCTGCTGGCTGTGTGTAACTTCACTAGTTCACCGGCTTCTTTTAGCCCCACTTGTCTCATCTGCAAGATGAAGATAAAGGACTCCCCAAGTATAACTGCAAAAGAGAAACATGACTCTTATACAAATACAAAGTGGTTGTATGCCAAAGGTTTATTTACATCGTTAATGAGAAAGCCAGCGGGATGGTAAAGTTGTTTTAAGGAGAGTTTGAGGCACTGAGAGCTTATAAGCAATGAAATAAAATTACAAAGTTAGACACAAAGCTGGTTAGTGTCCTACAGGGCAATAACTAATCCTGGAGATTATCTTTGCTGCCAGGCAGTAATAATTTGCTACTCTACCACACAAAAGTCTCCAAGTTTGTGTGTAACTTCACAGAGTACAGGCCCTAATTGGTAGTAGTGAGATGAACAAAGGTTAAGTTCCCTAGGGAGCCTGGCGGGCTTCCTGGAGACATCAGGAGAAGCTCCTTTCCAGGGAGAGGATGGTGGAAATGATGCAGGGAATGTGTCTGAACAGGCCCATGCTGATGGGTTTTCTGATGCAGCTGTGAAGTTAATGTTAAATGGAGAAAAAAAAATCAAAATAAATTCGTACTTTGAATTTATAGCATTTGCCTTCTGCAAGAGACAGATTCTGAGTTCTGGGGAGAGGGTGATAGAATCTCACTGAACCAGAGTACACTTCTGGTGGGACCGAAATTTGGTAGGTAACTAGGTGTCTTCTTGATTTAGGTAAATGACCTCAAATGCATCAGAAAGGGCTTTTTTTGCCCCTTGCACCACCCCTGACATGGAATGGCTTTTTTCCCATCCCAGCGGGTTGTTTCCATCTGTGATGTGGGCAGGTGTTCGAGGATTGGAGCAGGAGAGAGCTCGTGTTCAGATCCAGGGCCCCCAGTGATCTTCTCCCCTCCCTCAGCACCAGCAGAGGGCCAGACTCGGGTGAGGGGGGCAGGCGTGTGGGCTTTGGAGCCAGCCAGACTTGGGGCCTAACCATACTCTGGACCAGCTGGGTGACTCTGGGTTCCCAACTGAACCTGTTCTCTAAGTAATGACAGTGAAGGTACCAAGTCCTGGGAGATGTAAGCACTCTATAAATGGTAGTGCTGTGGGCCCTGTACTCCTCTTATCCTGCGGCCTCCATCCACGCCTCAGCTTCCTCATCCTAAAAACCCTCCCTCCCTGGTTGTTCAGAGGGCTCAGTTCTTGCTTCCACTGCCGCCTCCTTCCCCCCTTCATAATTCATTCACATCCCAGCAGCCAGTTCTTGAAAATGTCAATTGGATCCTGTCTCTCTCCTACTGAACACCCTCTAACTCATGTAGAGTCCAGGTTGTGTCCTGGCCATGCCCATGACGTCTCTGCCTCTATTCCTAGCCACATCTCTTTCCTTGCTCGTGGCACGCTGGCCGTGCAGGCCTCCTTTCTACGACACTTCATTCCCGCCTCATTTTCTCTCCCCTGCTGCTTCCTTTGCCCAGAACGCTCTTCCCCAGGACTCCGCCCAGGTCCCTCCTTCTCACCATTTGGCTTCCCCTTGGAGCAACAGGGCAGCCTTCCCTGACCACGCTGGCCACCAAAGCCTTGTCCCACACAGTAACTCTTCAGTATGGTACCTTGTTCTAGTTCCCTCATGGCACTCATCTGCCTTGGAAATCAACCTGATGGTCTTTGGTTGTGCTATTTAGTATCTCTCTCTCCCCAACCTGAATGGAAAGCCATGGAAGCATGGACTTCATCTGTCTTGGTTGCTGCTCTGACAGGACCCCCAGCCCTGCACCCAGCACTTACAGGGACTGAATGACTGCCAGTAGCAAGAAGGATGATAGCTTACACACGAATCATCTACAGTGTGCCCATAGGGACTAATCTGAACACTTTATACTATTCGTTCATTGAATCCTCAAAACAGCCTATGAGCTAGATGTAATTATTATTTCTTATTCCCACTCTATGGAGCAAGAAAAGTGAGGTACAGAAAGCTTAGGCCACAAGCTCAGAGTTACCCAGCTAGTAAGGGGCAGAGCCAGGATTCAAACCCAGATGGCCTGGCTCCAGAGTCTCTGTTCTTAACCTACATGTAAAGTATTTGTTGGACTTGTACAAGAGAAAACATGAATGGTGCGCACCCAGCACACTGCCATTTCCCAGTGCCCCCCACCCGTCTATGACGATCGCCTGTCCCTACTGTCTCTGTCCCCTTGCTGTCCTTCTCACTGCAAAAGCTTTCCCTCTCCAGCCATGGTGAGGACAGCACCCCCACCAACACACACACACACACACACACACACACACACACACACGGTTTGATTCTGCTGGGAAGAAGCTGCAGTAGCCGGAACTCCATTCCCACCTCTGCTGGGTGATTAGTCACACAGGATGTGTCCCTGAGGGCAGGTCACCTGCAGGCTTCACACTCATCATCAGAGCCTGACACCTCCAGCCACAGGCAAATTATCCCACAGCCACCGAGCTTGCAAAGGAAAGAGGCCAGGGGATGTTAGAGCCCAGTGCCCAGAACCCAGGGCCCCCATAGGTTCACACGCTGGTTCTTTTCATTTGCACCTCAGCTGGCTGTCAGTGTGACACAGACTTGCCTCTGGCTGCTGTGAAAAGCCAAGTCCCTGCCTCAGAGCCTCATCTTCAGTCAGGAATCTTGGGCCCTCTTTCTTTTTCTGTCTGCCTTTCTTTGTCTTTTTCTCCCATCTCGCTTCTCTCTCATTCTCTTTTTGCCCATTTCTCTTTGTTGGTCTCTCGTCTTTATCTCTCTTTCTATCTCTGAGTTCCTTGCTTTTCCACCAGATAGCTTTGCCATGTCCCTTGAGCCTGGGAATTGGGCGCTGCCCCTGTGAGTCTACAGCCCATTGCTTCCCTGCAGGTTCTTCATCTGGGTACCTCCCAAGGGTGTTCTGGTGGGCTCAGACCATGTTGCCTGGGATTCTGGCTTCTGTTCAAGCCTCTGCTACTCATCTGATAAATAAGCTTTGTTTGGCCTCTCCCCTCCCTTGGTCTCTGGACCCTCCCCATGGCAGCTCATGAGTCTGAGGAGAGTGTATTTATGCAGAGACATTTGTGTGCACCAGAGTCACCACAAAGTATGATAAATGTGGTCACCTTTTGATCCTGCCACCCATGATGTTAGCCCCTAGCCTCTGCTCCTGACTTCTGAAAGTACCCTCTTACTCTCTCCCCTTTCTTTCTTCCTCTCAGAATGTCTTGGGACAGTCCCTCATCAGTAGGAGACAGAAAGTGGCACATACACACAGGTAAACAGGCAGGTGTCTTTGCTCAGCCATCAGGATTTAGTAGTAAACTTCTACCCATGCTATAAAGTATATATATAGGAGGTTTAGCTGAATAGAAAAGGTAAATTCATGGAGACCAGGAAAACCGTCTCTACTTAAAGTGTCTCCTTCATATTCCTCAGTCTGCTCAGATGTCACTAATGATGAAAGCTGAGTCAGGAATCCTCTTCTAAAAATGCACGTACTTCACGGACGTCATGGCTGCCAGTCACTTACCATCTAGTGTGAACTACTTTCCTCAATGCTTGATTGATATTAGTAATCCTGGGGGATTGGAAATCCTGAAGATGAAAGGGCTGGAGAAACAAATCGCACTCTAAGGGGAGGAACATTGGGTGTGGAAAGACAAGACGAGGGGTGTGAGGGGGCAAAGATTGCAGGGTTAAAAATCACATATGTAAAATAAGGATTCTCCAGCCTGGCTATACATTGGAATAGCTAAAGTGGGCTTTGAAAAGTCCTAGTGCTCAGGCTCTACCCCAACCAATGAAATCAGAATTTCTGAGGAGGTGGGGTCCAGGCATGAGGATTTTGTAAAGCTCCCCTGAGTCTAATCTGCAGCCAGGTTTGAGAACTAGCCCTCTCTCCCATGCTTCACAACTTAAATGTACATACAAATCACCTTATTAAATGCAGATTCTGATTATCTTCCTCTGAGGGGCCTGTTCCCTAGCAAAGGGCAAAGGTCTGGGATGGATCTGAGGTTCAGCATTTCTACCAATGCCAATACTGTGCATCTCTGATTACATAGTAAGTTGTAAGGCTGTAGTTTTTACTGCTTATTTTCCAACCTGGCTTTGTTCTCAAACAATGACAGATGGAAAATGGGGAATATTGACTATGCTGATCCACACAATCCCTCCAGTGCAGAGCTCTGGCAGGCCTGGGTTGGAGCACAAGGTTAGGTTGGAGGCCCTGGGCTCTGTGAGCTGGAGTCAGATCCAGGATGTTACTGTCTCCTGGCTAGATGCTCAGCACAGGAACTGAAAGCTGTGATTAGCAAGCTTAAGCAGGCGTGCGTTTGTGTGCCTGGCATTCATGGTGGTGTGTCTGTGCCCACTTGTAGATGTGGCCCAAGTGCTGGTATATCTCCTCATGTTCACATGACTTTCTCCAGGAGACAGGCAGAGGGCAGATGTATCCTTCCCAACAGCTGTGCTGTCCTGATTGTCAGGAGGCCAGAGACTCACAGACATGCAATGTGACAGGTGTGGTCATGGGAATAGCAGAGGGTTTTGTGAGACACAGAGGAGTGGGTAGGTGGTGAGGAGAGTGGAACAGGGGCATAGTGAGAGCCCCAGGGACACTCCTATCTGTCCTGACTTGGACTGAAGCCCCTCACCACGGGATTCCAAAGCTCACCTCTTTGTTTTTCAAACATAAAGGGGCTTGGAAGGAGTGACAATTTCTGAGATACTTGTAGGAATCCAGGTGCAAGAAGTCCCTGAACAATGCTCATCCCAGGCAGGTGCTGACACTCTCTACCCATGCCGTGAATGCTCAGGGAAAATACTGAAACCTCATGCCATTTTTTTATGAGCTTTGTATAAAATTTCCTATACAGTCATCTCAGTTCTAAAACAGAGGGCCCTGAACGAAATTTAACCTTTTTTGATGACTCAATGTCAACATTATGAATGTTCGTTATCATACTCTGCTTTTAAGGTTTTTACCTCCTTCTCCCAAGTTCATAAATGTCACTGCTGACATATATATGCTTCTAGATGCCTCCCCGCCTATCTGCCCATCACTTTGACGATTCTAACATGTGCTGAGCCATTGTAGTGTAGTGGGCTAGCTGTGGGCTCTGCAGTCAGAAAGCTGCAGGGAAAGTTACTATGCCTCAGTTACATTGTCTGGAAAATAGGTATGGTGAGAATTTTTCTAGTTGGCTTTATTTTTTTTTAGAGCAGTTTTAGATTTACGGCAAAGTTGAATGGAAAGCAGAGTTCCCATATACTCCCTACCCTCTACACATGGCCAGCCCCCTTCACTGTCAACATCCAGCACAGCAGAGTAGTGGCAGTATTTATCTTAGAAGGTTGTTTTAAGGATTAAGTAAAATACTGTATATAAAATATATAAAATACCTAGCTCAGTGCCAGGCACATAATAAATATGCTCATTATATGTAGTTATCATCATCATCATTAATTATAATTGTGTGTTATACAGGAGTCCAAGATGACCCTTAAGGTCCTAAGGATTAAAGTGAGTAGCTTTGGTGGGAAGATCTGGGGTAAGGTATTTGGGACAGGGCATTTTCAGCACCTCTCTGTGCTTGGGTCTGTGTCTAGGCAATGGGAGGTCTGACTTCTGGAGAAGTGAGACAGGATCAGACTTCACTCCTTATCTGGAAGTAGCTTAGTGGGATGGACTGTGCTCAGTGCATGCCTCTCTTAAGTCTTAGAATGGATCCCTTGCGATTCACAACGGTGCTCACCTGACCCTCTCTGTGTATGCTATGATTTGAACTCCCTGTTGGCTTTTTGGGGAAAGAAGCTCAAGCTCAATAGGCAAGGTCTGGTGTGTGGGCCAGATGGGTAAGGTTGAAGTTGGATGGGATCCAAAATGTGTCTTTAGCTGAGACCAGAAGAAGAGCTGCCAAGAAGGTTCAGAACCATGGACAGCTCCTCCAGGCAGCGGCTCCTTCTAGCTCCTGAGCTTTCCTTCTGTGGCCACTTGTGGATCACACTCAGCCACTAGAGACTTGCCCTATAACCTGGCAGAGCTGTTTTTCTGCCTGCCTGGGAAGTGGCTAGGGGTCTTATACCTTTTGGGCACCCCTGTGTGTCTATGTGGAGGGAACCTAAGGGGCTGCAGATGTGCTGGGGAGGCTGACCTCTCTTTTGCCATTCCAACCCCTCAAGTTCCCCTTTTCTTCTGAGCAATTCCAGAGACCAAGATTTACAGTGCCTGGAGTGCCCTGCAAGACATGGAGAGACAACAGGTGTTGTCTTTGGTTAAAAAAAAAAGGTCAAGAAATAGAGGATGGGTAATGCCCTAGGGACTCAGTGATCCTCTGTTGGCTTCCTTGCTGCACCTCTCCTGCCACAGGCTTCAGTCATACAATGAGATATCTGTTCTGGCATCAGCTGCCCTGTCACATTGGCCAGGGCCCCCATCTTCTCCCTGAGGAAGCTCCCAGGCAACTTGGTCACTGGCACTGAGTAGAGCCCCCTTCCCCCATATGCCTGAACTCTACTTGCCCAGCCTTGTTGCCCTTCTCTTGGTTCTCCCCAAACCACACTGAATCCTGCCCATCCCACTCCCAGGCCCTTATCAGGGAGAACCCAAGGAATCTGCCCCTCAGATTTTTGGTAAGCTTACCTGAGGAAAGTGATACAGAGGAAGGATTGCATGTTATGCAATGTGTGTATCTCTCAAAATATTCTAAACTCCACCTTGGGTTAGGCCAGCCTAGGGAAGAGCAGTGTATTAGATAATGTGGGGTGGATCTGTCTGCAAAATAGCTCCTGAGCTCTGGTACCAGACCCTGAGTGTAAGTAATTGCCCTGTGAAACACATTGCTATGTCAGAAGCAGACCAATTTAAACCAAATGTCATTTTGCTAAAAGCCAATTTGCCAAAAGTCAATTCACTGAATGGCCAATTTGTCAAATGACTGATTCATCACATTGACTTACTTCCTTTAACTATTTGGTGTGAGTTGACTGGTTTGCATTTTGTCTTTATTAGAGTATTTGAAGGACTGTTCCATTTGTTTCTGCCCCTGCTCCTGGTGTTTAAATTGTGGGGAAACTTCCTGTGGCTGCAGAGCGGGGAGCTGGGGTAGGGAAAATCCAACCAATTCTAAAAGGTCATTGTGAAGACAAATGGGGAACCACCCAACTAAAACCAAATTGGTAAGGAAAACAATAAAATTTAGCAAATTGACCCTTTGGAGAATTGGCTGATCTGTGACTTGGCTGAAAAATGACTGAGAAACAAGTGACCTAGCATACTTGGGCCTCCTTTGGAGATACTGATGAGGGTCTTGCTTTTCCATCCTTTGGCCACCTCTTCATGGGGACTGGTGTGAGGCCTGCATGCTTGGTTTTAGAACAAGGAAAGGCCATGCATTTCCCAAGCTTGTGTTCATCTGCAGACTTCGCAAGGTGCCTAGCACATTGGTCTCCACATTCCCTTAGGTTGGGAGAAGCCAGGGCGCATGTGTAAGCAGATGCAAAGGCTTTTGCAGAGTGTGTTTCTCTTTCTTGTTTTATATTTCTACCCATTTCTGTCTTTTTTTTTTTTTTAACCTCTTCTGGTTTCTGTTACCTGACTCCATTTAATAATGTATCATTAAAACTGCCTTAATTCCTTCTTGGAACAAGACAGAAAAAGAATCCAGACCTGTTCTGAAGGCTGTTCCATTGGTCCATTTTTCCCCCACTACTGCCTTGCGTTCCTCAAGATCTTCACCCCTCCAGCACCAGCATCTTAGCTTACCTACTTGATCCTGAGGTCTGGTCCTGGAGCAGAGAACAGACCCCTCTCTTCAGGAAGATATGGAACCCAAATATGCACTGCTACATTAGAGACAGAGGCCATGCTTCCCTGGGAGATGCAGCATCTTTGCCCAGCAAAAAATTCTCACGTGCCCGTGGAGTCTAATTCCCCACCTTGGTGTCTGAGGTTGGTCTCTAGTTGCTCTTCACTTTGGAGTGGGCATTCTTCCTGCCACACTCTCCCCCTAGTCCTCATATTTCTCTACTGCTTAGGATCATGAGCCCCAATTCTTCTGGAACCTGTCACATTGGAAGATTCTCTTCCCCTTTTGCCTCCTCCAGTGAGGGATCAGGGAGGCAGGGCACTGGCATTGGTTGCATGCCTACAAAGCACCAGGTACTGGAAGCAGTGCTTCATGTGTTGTTTGAAAAAAACCTGTCACTGAAGTGTAACATACATACAGAAAACTGCAACTATTTGTGTATATGTTATGTGTTTTCATACATATAACTCACTGAATTTTCACAAAGTAAACACACCCATTTACCCAGCACCAGGTCAAGAAATAAAACATGAGTACCCACCCAGAAGCTTCCTGTACATCCTTCTGGTCATTAATTCTCCCAACCCCATCAAGGGTAACAACATAATCCTGACTTCTAACAGCATTGATTAGTTCTGCCTTTTTTGTGCTTTATATGTATATATATATATATATATACACATATATGTATATATAAAAATGTATAAATATACACACACATACATATATATATATATATATGTTTAAGATTTTATTTATTTTTTTCATGAGAGACACACAGAGAGAGGCAGAGACATAGGCAGAGGGACTTTTTCCCTGCAAGAAGCCTGATGTGGGACTTGATCCGGGCACCCCGGGATCACGACCCGAACCAAAGGCAGACGCTCAACCACTGAGCCACCCAGGCATCCCTGTCTTGAGTTTTATATAAAAGGCATGTGTGGTTTGCAATCCTCATTAACAGTGAAAGGGAGCTGTGATTAACCCCCCTGTACACATGAGCAACCAGACTCAGATAGGTTGAGTAACTTGCCTAGGAGCACACAGGCAGTAAATGGTGGTGGAGCCTGGAGTCAAGCCTAGAGTTGCCTGGCTCCAAAGCTCCTGTTTTTCTTCTATATCTTGATTCTTGCTCCTGCTGCACCACTCCCCCCAACCACCACTGTCTGTCAGGTTTGGGAGTGCTGGAAGTTATTGGTTCCAACAACCCGCAGGTCTCCAGGACAAGAGCTTTGTTTCCCCCTGTGCATCCTTGCTTGGGATCAGTAGAATGCCTGGCACTTCCGTGGGGCTCAGTGTGTGGTGGTTGAGTACAGGGCAAGCCTTGCCCTGGCACTCAGATCAAGAGGGGCCTTCCCTCCCCCTGCCTTCTTTAGCTATCCTCTTGCCATTACTGTGTTCTTGCCATGGTAGCTGGGATCCATGCCTGCTAATTCTGTTTTCTGTTTGTCCCTGAACTACATACTCCTGAATGGGACCCCAGCCTCTGAGCAACTTTTCCTTGGCAGGGCTCTGAGGTTGCTTTGTGTGTGTGGGGGGGTGCATCTCATCCAATATCTCTATTGTGGGAATTGATTACAGTGATGCTCAGTAGCTGCATAACAAACAACCCTGTTGGAGGAAATGTTACCCAGGCTGGTTTTATGGTGCAGCCATCCAGGGCTGCATAATGTCTCTTCTAATGAAACCTAATGAGGTTTCTGCAACATTAACTCCTCAGGGCTGGAGGGAAGGGGGGTGGGCAGCCACAGGAGGGTGCATAGCTTCGGGGAAGTATGGTGGGCAGAGGAGGGAGGACATCTCTCCAGATGACAGCATCTGGCATGTACTCTTCAGACCAGCCCATTTCTCCTGCAAAGCTCAAACTCCACCATCAATGATGTCAACCTTTAAAACTACCTACAGGAGTTTGGATATCAGGGGTTCCTTGGGAAGAACCTGGGTAGTCAACACTTGTTAAAATATCAAGATCTCACAGAGCATGTGTGAGCTTTTAATTCTGTGAATCTTGGGCAGCCCTGGTGGCGCAGCGGTTTAGCGCCGCCTGCAGCCCAGGGCGTATTCCTGAAGACCTGGGATCGAGTCCCACCTCAGGCTCTTTGCATGGAGCCTGCTTCTCCCTCTGCCTGTGTCTCTGCCTCTCTCTCTCTCTCTCTCTCTCTCTCTCTCTCGTAAATAAATAAAATCGTTTAAAAAAATTCTATGAATCTTAAAACCAGCCTAGGAGGGGAATGGGGTGGCATAGTCGGTTGAGCATCCGACTCTTGGTTTCAGCTCAGGTTGTGATCTCAAGGGTCTTGGGATCCAGCCTGCATTGGGCTACACTAGGCATGGATCCTACTTAAATTCTTTCCCTTTTCCTTTCCTTCCTTCTCTGCCCCTCTCCTGAGGGAGCCCGTGCCTGTGCTCTGTCTCTCAAATAAATAAATAAATAATTTTTAAAAACTAGCTTAGGAGAGGGAGAGGAGGGGAAGGAGAGGGGACACATGGAATTGCCCAACAATAATTACCAGGGGTAGTCTGAAGCCTTAGTAACAGTACCATTGATTGTCACCTACTGTGCAACAGACATTCCTCCAGATACTTCCACATACTTTTGTTTATTTACCCTTTGAACAAGCTTATGTTACAGATGAGGAAACTGAGGCACAACGAGGCCTGCTTTTGAACCCAGGTCACCTGGCTCTCCTCTCAGAGTGACTACTGGCTGGTCAGCTCCTCACCATCACTGAGGCCCCCTTTGGGGATACTGGTTTACCTGTTGGTCCTGCCATTTGCTGGCTTGCTGCTGATGGCTGGGAGAGCAGAGGAAGGGGGCTCATGAGGGCACGCAAGGATTAGCAAGGGGAACTGGCCACTTAAAGGACAGGCAGGACACAAGAAGCAGGCAAAGGCAGCTCCCTCAGTTTTTCCTTTGTTTCGATAATAGCAGGGGGACTTGGCTGAGGCCAGAGAAAACTGATTCTCTCTTCACCTCACCAATGTGCCCTTTGGCATTACTCCCTGATCACTTCTGCACTGTTCTCTTTCCTCCTCTTCACACTTGACTTGTGGAGACAATGAAACAAATTCATTCACACCAAGATGAGCCCTGATAAACACAGTTTGCATCCCCTGGGAGTATGTGAGATTTATAAGCAGACAAGATCCCTACATTGAGGTCAGAGCCTGAGACAACATGGTTCAATTCTCCAAAAGGCCCACCTTGAAGGTCACCTGGAGACAGATGCACACATATGTAGTCCCCCCACAAGGTAAATCTGGGGCATCTGAATGCCATCACCTGGGCTTGGGAGAGCAAGCAGAGAGGGATGATTGCAGAGTTGATTTCCCTCCTGAGGGGGAGGGGTAGAATTTGAGGGCAGCCTTGAAGGACAGGCAGAGTCAAGGGACGGGTGAGCACCTCAGGAGGGTGTGCATCCTCTGTCCCACCCAGGAGGCACTGCCACCCTCTTCCCTGACGGTGCATCCCGCAGTGCGGTGCAGAGTAGCCCTGGGGGCTCTGTCTCCCAGGAGCAGTGACTCTTGACCCCCTGGCACTGTTATGTGCTGACTACCACGGCACCGAAGCCCTCAGGCAGTGTCCCTCTGTCCTCAAACCCCATCTAGAAAACAATAAGGCAGTGGGGTGAATGTGGCCATTTCTCTCTCCATCCCACGTGTGCCTCCTCTTTTCCCCATGCAGGTGGGTAGTGGCATGCTGCAGGTGACAGGTCAGAGGCTGCTGCTCCTCCCTCTCTCCACTCACTGTGGACAGGCAGTGACCATGTCACCCACACCCCCAAAGAATAGGAGCAGGTGCCTCTGACTCTTGCTTTGAAATGTTGGCTGGGAGCAGGAACTACAACCCATTTACTTCAGCCCTAGCTGGCGACTGGAGAATATTTTATTTTATTTTATTTTATTTTATTTTATTTTATTTTATTTATTTTATTTTATTTTATTTTATTTTTTAATTTAATTTAATTTTAGTTTATTTTGTAGATTTTACTGATTCATTTGACAGAGTGCGCCCACAAGCAAGGGGAGGGGCAGGCAGAGAGAGAGGGAAAAGCGGACTTCCTGCAAAGAGCCCGATTTGGGGCTCAAGCCCAGGACCCTTGGATCCTGACCTGAGCTGAAGACAAATGCTTAATTGCTTAACTGACTGAGCCACCCAGGGGCTCCTGGAGAACATTTTAAACTTCCTTCTGTCTGATGAAGGGCTTCTCAAACTATAATATGCTTATGAATCGCCTGGGTGTCTTGCTGAAATGCAGATTTTGATTCAGCAGGTGGGGCCCTAACAAACTCCCAGGTGGCTCTGCTACTATTGCGACCTAGGTGCCAGAGGGATGTGGGCACTGAGTCCCTGTCTGGGGTGGGGTGGGGGGCAGGGTACTCACAGCAGCTGCAGTGTGAGCCATCCCATCTCTCATGCTGGGCCGCCACACACTGTGTGTAATCCAACCCTCCTGATGACCTCCAGACCTTGCAGGGAGGGCAGTGTTGTTGGAAGGTGAGCCTGAGGGGCTGAGAACCAACTGCAGGTCACAGCCCAGGTCACCAGGTGGGCTAGTGGCAGAGCTGGCCTCGAGTTTCAGCCTCTTGATTCCCACTCCTGGATGTTCTAACCCTGACCCCCTCCAGCCCCACCCCTCCCTCCAGGGCCTCCTAAAGACAATGATAAATGCAGGCAGTGGCAGCTGTCTGTGCTGGCCTGCAGATAGGCCCGCAGAGAGCACTGCCCGCAGTCTCAGGGAAAGCCACAAGCCCACGATTATTCCCACTTCCCAGACAAGGAGCCTCCAGGTGTCAGGAAACTTGTGCAGTGGGTACATGACCACCTTTGTCTGCTCTGGGGCCCAAGTCCTCATCTTACAGTCTCACAACCAGGAAGACACTGGTGAAGTGACCTGTAACAGGCGCCCTGGTTCCCTCCCCACTAGGCCCCTTACTGGGTGGGTTTCTGGTAACCAGTCAGGCTACAGGGGCAAGGGGACAGGCCAGGCTGCCCAGAGCTTCCTTGTGGCTTGAGAGGCAGACTGAGCAAGCCCCGAGCTCTGCAATGGGGTTGACAAGCTGGCGGCAGGAACCCAGGGCCGAGTCTGGCCTTGGCTGGTACCCAGCAGCCATGGCTGGGCCCCCTGCTGATCCCCTCAGAGGCCAGTCTGCCAGCAGGGCCCAATCTGGTTAGAGCGTGAAGGGGGATTAACAGCAAGAACATGGGGTCCCGACCTCGACTTCCCGGGCCATGCTTCCCCAGCCCTGGCAAAAGCTAGAGGGATTGGCAGAGTGTGCAGGCGGAGGGGGCCCCTGGGATAAAGCCCAAGTCAGGGTGTAGGCCTGGCTGCCCCTTCTCTTCATAGAGAAGGGGTCTGGCTGGGGTCTCTAGGGGTGTTCCCAGAGCTAGGGGGTGCTGCAGTTTTCAGCAGCTTGCCTCTCAGGGCCCTTGATCTTGGGTGGTGGGGTCCAGACCATGAGGATCTTGGCCTCCAGACTCTTAACTGGAGCCCCCTCCTGCCCCATGGACTCCTAAGGGCTCCAGCTCCCTCTCTTCTCTGTGGGGTCCCAGGAGAGTCATTCTCCTCCAATGCTGTCCAAACCTCCCTGCTCATGTGCTGGCACCGCCTCAGAACTACCAGGGGGGTTCAGTTACTAAGGTTCCATAAGTATGTGTGATGGGAAGGGTAGGTTGATTATAAAACAAGAGCAACAAGTGCTTCTCCAGCTCCTCCCTTCCCTTTCAGAGCCCCTACTAGGTCTGCTGCCACTACTATTAGGCAGAGGAGATATAAGGATACCTGGTACATGAGGAAGGAGGGTTGGTCTCTCACAAAGATGATGCAGAACCAGCCTGTCCAGCTCCAAGCCCCTGGCTTCCCCTCTCAGCCTCACCACTTTACTGGGTGAAGAATAGAGGAAGAGTATTCTAGGCAGAGGGAATGGCAAGAGCAAAGGTCCTGTGGCAGGAGGGATTTGAGGAACTGAAGGAATGACAGCACAAGTGGAGTAATAGTGGAGTAATCTGTCACATCAGATCCTGCAAAGTAGGTGCCACTTCTCACCTCACCCCGTTTGCAGATGAGAAAACTCAAGCAAGAGAGTTTAAGTAACTCAGCCAAGACCACATGATTTAAGTAGGTAAGTCAGGGCTTGTTGAACCCATCTTTATTGTGACATTCTGCTGTGGGCTTTCTCCTCCACACCTTGGCCTCTCAATGTGTGCTCCCTGGGCCAGCAGCATCCACATCGTCTGGGAGCTTGTCAAAGTCTAAGACCTCATCCTCACCCTTCGAATCTGTCCCCGGGCTTGTATTTATCTCCCAAGTCTGTCTCTTGTCTGGCTGCTGCATCCTTGCTCTGGGAATCTGTTTGTCACTGTCCTGCCTGGGACTTCCTTCTGCACCCCTATGTGCGCCCTCTGCTGGCCCCTGGCCCGGGGCAGGCCACCAGCTGCTCCCAGTGTGGGTTTGTCTTTCCAGCTCCAGCATCCTCCCTGTCCCAGGGTTATTTCATTCTGCCCTGATGTCAGGCCACACTCACTTCAGGGCCTGTGACAAGGTCACCACGGGACGAGGATAGAACAAAAATGTAAGAGGTAGGTGGTACCTTTTGGGATCCCATGCCAACCTGGTGAAAGTGGAGAGGAGAATCATTACATCAAAGAGGTTTGAGAAAGACAAGACAATTGTTGACCAGATAGGAGGTCAGCTGGGAAAAAAAAAAAAAAAAGAATAGCTTTGGGTTTGTGAGGTGGCAGAGAGGGCCTCGGAACCCAGGGCAGGCTTCTGGTGCCCCCTAGTGAGCATACTGGAGACAACAGTCTGGCCCTCAGGAAAGGGACTGGCCCGCTGTGTTTGAGGAGGGCCAGAAGCCGCTTTCTGAAATATTGCCACAGAGGGGCTAGGACAGAAGCTCTCAAACACCAAGAACTTATCTTCTCCAAAGTCGTGTGGTTGGTATTTTTATCTCCATTTTACAAGCAGGGACACTGAAGCGCTCAGATGCATACCTTCCAGGGCCCTGGCTGGTAAGTGGTGGCAGCAGGCTTTGAACCCAGATCCTTCTCCTCACGTCGTTCAAAGCTCTTCCCAGCACCTCTTAGGCTGCCAGCGTACTGCCTTATCCTCAGGCTTTCGAGGCTCACCCATTTTCCTCTGGTCTAGGGGCCAGCTTCTTCCAGGGTCTTAAGTTCCATTTTCTTTCCTCATTTTAACCATGTGAGCGACTGGCTCCTGTGGGTGGCTCCACACTCACCCCTGGACCCCCACCTCCTGGATGGGCTCCTGATGTCACATCTCCTGCCTGCCCTGGGGGCAGCATCTTTCCTCTGTAGGCTTTGGTTCCCCTCCCTGACGGCCCTACCAGGATGGGCTCAAACACCTCTCTGGTCTAACCTATCACCTTCCCTGGCCTCCAAAGACTTTTTCCTGCAGGCACATTCCTGGCACTTTCTGTTCCAGGCAAATCTAACTGTTCCTGGGTCCTGCCTTTGCACAGACTATTTCTGTCCCTTTCTTCCCCACTTAGCTCCTGGTGTGAGTCCTTATAGAATTGCATTTCCTGGGACACCTGGGTAGCTCAGTGGTTGAGCATCTGCCCTTGGCTCAGGGCGTGATCCCGGGGTCCCCGCAGGGAGCCTGCTTCTCCCTCTGCCTGTGTCTCTGCTTCTCTCTCTCTCTCTGTCTCTCATGAATAAATAAATACAATCTTAAAAAAATTTTTTTAAAGAATTGCATTTCCTGAATTGTACTTTGCTGCAATGCTATTATAAGAAGATACTTGAAACCCATTTATTGGGACACTTGGGTGTCTCAGCAGTTGAGCGTCTGCCTTTGGTTCAAGGCGTGATCCCCAGATCCGGTTCAAGTCCTGCATCGGGCTCCCTGCGAGGAGACTGCTTCCTTCTCCCTCTGCCTATGTCTCTGCCTCTCTGTGTGTGTCTCTCATGAATAAATAAATCTTATGAAAAAAAAAAAGAAACTCATTTATTATAGGAGTCTAGTATTATTGATTAGGCCACACTATCATTTTTTATAAAGATCCCTGGAGAATTCTTGTGTCATCTTAGTAACCCAAACAGCTATACTCCTGAGAAACTGGTCCTTTTAAATATATACATATGTTGGGGACACCGTTAAGGGACCAGTTTCCCCCTTTCCCATCGGCTCTCAGGAAGCCTAGAGCCCGTGCTCTGCCTGGGACCTGGCAGGCCTGCGGGTAACATTGTGCTGCATTCTTGGTATCTACCATTGATTTTTCTTTTCTTTGCCCCACTTTTCACTCTTGCTCTCTCGCTGTTTTGTAAATCCCTATAAGCCACCTTAAAGCCTTTGTGGAACAAGGTTGGCTTGAATCAATAAACTGATCGATACAAATAAAAAACCTTCCTTGCAGGGTTGTGGTGGGGATTAAACAGAATAATGGATGTGAGTTGCCGGCCCAGAGTTCCCTCCCAGGCTTGGCTGAAGGGAGAACTGCCAGCTGGGGCTGAGACAACTGTCCTGCTGGAGGTCCCCACCTCCTGTGCGCCCTCCGTCTTCCCGACTCTGTGGAAGTCTCCAGGCTGCTGCCCCTCCCTGCCCTTGTCCTGCCCTCGCCATCCATGCTTTGTTCTCCTCAGATCCCCGTGGGGAGAAGGCAAATGGCTGTGTCTGTCCTCTCTCAGAAAGTGTGCTGTCAGCAATGGGCTCCCTGTCCGTCACCACCCCCTGGGATCTCAGATGCCCTAGGAACCAAGCTTGCTGTGTGTTGGAGTAATGTGGCTTGCTGTGTCTTGCTCTGTCTTGGAGTAGTCAGCATGTGGTGGGACTGTACTGGGCGGGAAGACAGTAGGAGATCATCTGGTTCAGACCGTGCATTTGACGAATGAGGAAACTGAGGCCCTAAGTGTGAAGCGGTGGGGCCGCATCGTGAACCTATTTCAGCTCATTCTCGTCAAGTCTGAGCATGACCGTGCCTTCCTCAGTGGCTCTCAGGGGCCCTCATGCCCTCAGAGGCAGACCACGCTCTCTAGCATGGCTTCCAAGCCTCTCTCTGAGACCATTCCCCCAAAGCAGCTCTGTTTTAGTTAGTCATTGACTGTTGTATAGCCAATTACCTTGAAATGCAGTGGCTGAAAAGGACAGCAAACATTTATTGTCTCACGGTTCCTTAGGTGGCAGGGTGGTTCTGGTGTGGGGTCTTGAACAAGATTACAGTCAAGACATTGACTGGGGCTGTGTCTTAGGCTGTTTGGGTTACAATAGCAGAAATACCATAAGTTGGGTAGTTTATAAACAAAAACTACTTGTTTCTCACAGTTCTGGAGGTTGGGAAATCCAGGATCATGGTGCCAGCAGACTGGTCTTTGGTGAGGTCCCACATCCTGGCTCATGGCTGTGTCCTCCCACGGTGGCGGGGATGAAGGAGCTCTCACAGACCTTTTCTGTGAGGCCATTCATCCCATCCAGGAGGGCCCTACTGTCCTAAGCTAAGAGCTCCCCAAGGCCCTCACTTCCTAACATTGTCACACCAGCCATCAGGATCTCAGTATCTGAATTTGGGGGGCACATCCACATGCAGACCATAGCTGGCTGCGGAGTCTGGAAGCTTGGCTGGGGCTGGAGAATGTGTTTTCTTTATCTATTCATAGAGACACAGAGAGAGAGAGAGAGAGAGAGAGAGAGAGGCAGAGACACAGGCAGAGGGAGAAGCAGGCTCCATGCAGGGAGCCCGACATGGGACTTGATCCAGGGTCCCCAGGATCACACCCCGGGCTGCAGGCGGCGCTAAACCGCTGTGCCACCGGGGCTGCCTGAGAATGTGTTTTCTTGATGACTGACTGACGTTGCTGGAAGCCGGTGCTGGCCGTTGGCAGGAAGCTGCAGTTTCTCTCCTTGTGGGTCCCTTCAGAGAGCTGTCAGAGTGTCCTTGACATGGTGGCTGGCTTCTCCCAGCGATGGTGCTGAGAGAACTGAGGTCACTGTGAGCCCCTGTTGCCGGCAGTCTCTGGTTTACTTGTGGGGCCTGCACAGCCCTGGCTCCAAATTCAGTAGTTGGCCTGTCAGACCACCCTGCTGAATGCCTGAGTCTACTTGAGAAGAGGGAGGGATCAAGATCACAGACCAAGGGGACAATAGGGCCGTACAGGGTGTACCGTCACAGTAGCAATTGCCCACGTGACAGAAACTGGGCAGGTGACATAGCCACCAAGGTGCTCTCTCCAGGCAAGGAGGAGGTGACGACAGGATTAGTTAGGCAGATAGGTAAAGGGTGAAGTGGTCTCCTGTCCTCTTAAGATGGAGGGGCTGGTGGGAATTGTGGAGAAAGGGGAAAGCAGCTTGGCAGGTGGCATGGAGCAGGTGGGGGTGCTGGTGGTGGCTCAGCAGGTAGCATAGAGTAGGTAGGGGTGCTGGGGGTGGCTTGGCAGGTAGCAGGGAGTGGGTGGGGGTGCTGGGGGTGGCTTGGCAGGTAGCAGGGAGTGGGTGGGGGTGTTGGGGGCAGTTCTGGGAACAGCCTGTCAGTGGGATGTAGAGAATGTCTCCGGGAATAGGGACAGACCAAACGGGTGCCTGAGATACACACAGATAACTGAGATCAAAGACCCCAGGGAAGAGTGTGATGACTGGCATGTGGGGTGGGGGAAGGAGAGGAAGGTGGACACAAGTGTCTCCCAAAACCCACTGCCACCTGTTGGGAGGTAGAAGGGGCAAAGCAATGGTTGCATTAAGGGACAGAAGCAGCTGGTTGTAGTGAAACAGGGCACAAGCTGTCATGGAAAATAGTAGAGGTTTGGAGGAGAGAATGTCTAGGTCACAGACTTGAGATGCCTTCCTTCAAGGAGAGAGAGAGAGAGAAAAAGCATGGAACAGGGTGTTGATGATGATGTAGCCGTCAGACCACAGGTGCCTGGAGCCAGTTAGGGGGCCGGGGGCCAGGAGAGGCTGGGGTTTGGGGGAAGGAGCTCATGCTCTATGCAGAGGGACAGGGTGGAGGGGAACTGGAGGACAGTCTTTGCCAGGCTTGTATCTGCACTTTGTACATGAGGATGCTGTGGCTCAGGCGGGAAAGGGGCTGACCCACAGATGCACAGCCAGGAGGCGGGGGAGCCAGGATCAGAACAGTATTTCAGAGCCCGGGGCCTTTGCACGCTGCTACACTGCTTCTGTTTCTCTGTCTCAGCAGGAAAACCTGGATAGAGGGGTAGTGGCCCTCATAGCCCAGGGACTGTGTGCTGGGAAGACCTGTGGGCCATGCTTGTGGGGCTGCCAATGAACCCTGAGGCCTATGGAGTGAATGGCTGAACCGGAGGACATGGTCAATGCCCTGTGGGCCTAACCCAGAGGGGCTGGGGGGCTGTGGGACTGCCCAGCATGGGATCCTACGTCAGGATAGTCAGCCCCTGGCTGTCCAGCTTAAGGACACTGAGGGCACATCTGATGTAGGGCTCTCTTGTAAACTGCCTGGGTCCCCATCCTGGTTTAACCTTAGGCAGATTGCTTCACTTCTTGGAGCTCAGTTCCCTTCTCTGCAGAACAAGGGAGGACATCCATTCCCCCACTTCTAGTTCCTGGTCCTAGGGCAGCTGTTCTGAGGGGTGGCTCTGGGACTTTGACTGCCTGGGCTCAGATTCTGGAGCTACCACTCACCAGCTTTCCCTTGAATTTCTCTGAGCCTCCTTTCGATCCTTTGGAAAAGAGGGATGCTAATAGTATTAGCCCCATGGTTAGTGCAAGGGTCCAGTGAGTTCATGTATGTGACATGCTAGGCAGTGCTGGCCTGGGGGACATGCTTGGAACACAGTGGCAGTTGATGCCACCACTGTGGCAAGGAAAAGCTGCCCCAGGGGACCCCTGGATAGCTGAGTGGTTGAGCATCTGCCTTTGGCTCAGGTTGTGATCCTAGGGTCCTGGGATCGAGTCTTGCATTGAGGGGAGCCTGCTTCTCCCTCTGCCTGTGTCTCTGCCTCTCTCTGTGTGTCTCTCATGAGTAAATAAATAAAATATTTAAAAAATGACTTCAAGTCTCTGGAAATTGTCCTCAGGTCAACACTTAATGAAGAAAAAAAATAGATTTATTCCAGAAAACCTACTAAATCTCAGTAGGGGAGGATCCCTGGGTGGCTCGGCGGTTTAATACCTGCCTTCGGCCCAGGGTGTGATTCTGCGGTCCCAGGATCGAGTCCCACATCGGGCTCCCTGCATGGAGCCTGCTTCTCCCTCTGCCTATGTCTCTGCCTCTCTCTCTCTCTCTCTGTATGTGTGTCTCTCATGAATAAATAAATCTTTAAAAAAAAAATAACAAACCTGCCCCAGAAAGGGGGCATTTATAAAAATCTGTAGTAAGGATGTGGAGAGAGGAAGGGAGAGGCTGGTGTGCAGGTGCCAGAGTCTCTATCTGCCAGCAGAGCCAGAGGATGTGTCCAGAAGTTGGTCTGGGGCTTGTGGAGGCCAGGAATTCGCAGTGTCCCTGCAACTCCTCCTCCCTCACATCAGGACATTACCAATGACGAGACAGGGAGGTCCTTGGTGAGAGTGAATCATGGGTGTACTCGCCATGGGTCCCAGAGTGGCTGTGGGCTCATCAAGAAGCGCCTCCTTTGCTTGTTCCTTTGCAGCCCCGGATGATGCCTCGGGGGCTGAGCTGACCTCTGTAGGTCTATGGGCAGGGTGGCGGTCTCGCAGGGTTGTTCACGGCTGCCCCAGGCTTGTCCCTCCAGCTGCAACCTCCTCTGCGCAGAGAGGCCAGATGTTTAGGGACAGATCTCCTTCCAGGGCAGGGTACCTCCCTCCAGCCCCACCATTCATTCCTTCATTTATTCATTCAACAGATGCTTACCAGGCAGGCCTGTGTGTGCCAGGCACTACCCAAGGAGCTAGAGCATTGTCTGGCCATCCTGCCCTCCCTGACTCATCAGGGCACTCCGGAGAAATCTCTTCTGATCAGTGTTTTTCTCCCTCTGGCTTTATCCTCTCAGGGACCTGAGTGAGAACACAATCCAGGCCATCCCCAGAAAAGCTTTTCGTGGAGCTACAGACCTCAAAAATTTGTAAGTCCAGGTCTGGGGGGAAGGAAGAGGTTAGAAGGGTGCAGGGGCTGGAGGGCCACCCTTGCAGTGTCCTTGTGCATCTCCCGAGCCCTGTGGTCCAGGGAGCCAAACAGCTGGTATGGGCTCTGAGATGGCTGGTGCCAGCATGGTCTTCTAGAACGGTCTGGGATCAAAGGAGACAGCCTCTGGGGACTGGGCAGTAGGGAGTGTCATGAACTGGCTGCTTATGGTCCCAGGTACCTAGGTCCCAGGACCCAGGCTCATGGTCCATCTAATGGCACAGTGTCCATGCTCTTGCCCTTGAGTAGATCGGGAGAGCTGGGTTTGAATCTTCTTTTGCAGGTACATACTGTAGAAGTGGCCGCAAATTGGTTAACTTCACCGAGTTTCAAAATATTGTTCTGTAAAATGGGACCATCATATTTATCTCATAGGCTTGTTCTGAAGTTTGCATGAGACATGGAAATAAATACACTTTATCAAGTGTTATTTAAATGTAATGGTTTATCCCTACTATTCAAATTTATTCTGGTCTGGGCTTATCACCTCCCTGAGTTCTGACTGTGGCAGGGATGGCAAGTGAATGCCCGGCATGCTTGTCACTCCCTGACCCCATGTCTGTAGTAGACAACTGAGCACTGCCTTCCTTCCCAAGGGACCCAAATCATAGCTTCAGTTTATTGCCAAAGCAGCATTCCAGGTGGCCACAGCTAGTCAGTCTCGCTTGGTGCTCGGGGTGAAATCTGTGTGCCAGCTCTGGCAGCTGCTGCCTTCGGGAGAGGCTGTCTCCTTTTCCAGCTGCCACCACCCTCCTGGTGGTCTCCAAAGTGGGGCCGAGGGCACAGGTGCCTGCTCCCCCAAAGGATATGCCAAGTTAGATGGAGAACTATAATATAACTTTTATTTATATTTGTTGTTTTAACTAAATAAGAAGGAACATAAGCTTTTATTAGTATTTACTATTTGGATTAACACATATATACTGAACAAATGATTGGGGCCAGGCCTCTTTGCTTTAAACTAATGGAGTGCTTGATCACAGCGTTTGGACACCCCTGCTCTAGGCAACATGCCTTCCTGTACAGCTTTCTTTTGTTTCACAGACAGCTGGACAAGAACCAGATTAGCTGCATCGAGGAAGGAGCCTTCCGGGCTCTGCGGGGGCTGGAGGTGCTGTAAGTAGAACATGGGGAGAGGCAGCAGAAGCTGGAGAGCCGAGTAACTTGGGAGCTAGGCCCAGGAAGCTGGAATGGGGCTGGGAGCAGCACGGGAGGCGGGAGACTTGGGAGGTGATGGTGGGCCCAGGGCAGAGGCCATGCTCTCTGCTTTCCTGGACTTGCCACTCAGGATGGGGGGACACAGGCTCATGGGGTTGTACCCACAGCACATGACCCAGGCTTACCCTGCTCACGATGAAGCCCAGGCCAGGGTCTGAGTCTTCCAGGACTTTCTGACCCATGAGGCAGGAATGCCTCCCTGTCTCCCTCTGTGAAAGCCCACACTTAACTCCCAAACCAGCTCAAGCCCGCAGGCAGCCTTTCCCTCTTCTTGCTCTACTGCCCTATCCCGACTTGGATCTGTGGCAGCTGCATGATAACCACTGTCCCAGCCCAGGGGTTTCTCTGGGGGTGGCTCTGTGCCTCAGGCTCTTCAGCGGGTGTGCTCTCCAGAATCCAGCCCAGTCCTGGCTCCCTTGGAAGGTGGATCAGGGTGCGAGAGTCTGAGTGCTTCTCAGAGAGAAGCCCCGTCCCTCCTTCCAATGTCAGTTCCTACTGCACAGACGCTGAATGACTCTGGTTTCCCCCGAGCAGGACCCTGAACAACAACAACATCACCACCATCCCTGTGTCCAGCTTCAACCACATGCCCAAGCTGCGGACCTTGTGAGTCAGCCCAGGGGCAACCAGGAGCACAGTGGCCAAGTGTAGGGCGGTGCCAGGGGTGGTGGGAGGAGGCTGAAGGCTTCCATAGGCAGGAGAAAGAGCTCCTTCTTTGCATTCTCAGTGCTCATGGGGGGGGGGGGGGTGTCAGGACTCTAAGGGGGAGGGAAATGACCTAAAATGGAAGGATGTTGAGTGTCATTCGTATTTGATTTTTCCTTGGAAAACAATTTGTTTTCTTTTGTGTGTGTATAAAAATGTGATTTCGGGCAGTGGGTCTGTGTGAGCTCAGTGGGATGAATCATTTGCTGGTCATGCTCCAGCCAGCAGCTGCCCCGAATGAGCTGGGAGGGAAGTGTCCTGCTGCTGCAGGTGATTCCCAAGTTGGCCTGAGCTCTGACTGCTGGGGTGGAGTGTAGCACTGGAGGCTTGACCCACTCCCTGGTAGGGGGTTCCCACTGTTGGGCTGGGCCTGGGGGCCCAGGTAGGTGGGTTGTGAGCTGTTCTATCCCCCCGCCCCCCACAGCCGCCTGCACTCCAACCATCTGTTCTGCGACTGCCACCTGGCCTGGCTCTCACAGTGGCTGAGGCAGCGGCCAACCATCGGGCTCTTCACCCAGTGCTCAGGCCCCGCCAGCCTGCGTGGCCTCAACGTGGCTGAGGTCCAGAAGAGTGAGTTCAGCTGCTCAGGTGGGTGCAGGTCCTGCTGGGGCTCTCGACTGCCTATCACCTGCCTTCTGCCACACCCCACCCCCAGCCCCACTCCCCACATCTGGTTCCCTCCCATTACCTCCTGTGACCATGTGCTAACATCTGGCCAACCCATGACCTCCTCTCTTCACCCATCACTTTCTGCTCATCACCTACCATCCTTATCCACCACCCTCTGGACCACCCACATCTCCAGTTCTCATCCATCACCTCCTGCCTTACTCATCACCTCCTGTCCCTTCCCATCTCCTTCACCCACTCCATCCATTATTTCCTGTTCTCACCCATCGCAAAAAAAAAAAAAAATGTTCAAGAATATTCAAGACAGCTTTTTTCCATAATAGCCCAGATTGGAGACAACCCAAATGTCCACCAGCAAGAGGATGGATAAACTAATTATGATATACCCATATAATAGAATACTGCTCAGCAGTGACAAAGAACAGGCTACTGATACGCACAACAACATGGGCGAAGCTCAAGATTTTGTATTGAGTGAAAGAAGCCAGATGTAAGAGGACCTGCTGTCTGATTTCATTTATATGAAATCCACAAATAAGCAGAACAGATCTTTGGTGACAGGTCTCAGAATAGTGTTTGCCTTGGAGAATGGGCACAACGGAGGCTTCTTGACTGATAGAAAGATTCTCTGTCGGGGGAAGGTTCTGTGGTGTACCCATAGTAGCAAGTCAGCCAGCTACACGCTTAAGATGGTGCACTCGATATGTTATATTTCAATCTAAAAAATTTATATCAGCCATTAGGCTTAATCCGGGTTTTACCACCTATTAGCTGTGTGATTTTACACAAACTAATTAATATCAAGGACTCAGTGTTCTCACCTGTAAAATGGCCCCAAGAATATCACACCCATAATGGGCTGAGCAGCAGGATTAAATGAGATAACACATGTATCACATTTCCCACAGCATGTGGCACAGAGTGAGTGCTTGATAAACATAGTCCTTGTCATTCTCTGGTGACCATTAGGAGACTCAGGCTCAAAAGTGTTGAATGACATTGACTAGACCTGGAGCTTCAGAATTCAGGCTAGGATTCCCTAGTGTGTGAATCACGCTGTTCTGCAGCATGGCTAGGTTCAGATTCAGGTTCAGCAAACATCTAGCGGGCACGTGCTATGTGCTAGGTACCCACAGTTGCACGGTAGTCCCTGGTAATCTCCTCAGGTTCATCCACATTCAGAGAGACACTAGATGCCCTGTCCCCACCTGTGATGCTATATCTGGGGTAGGAGGTGCTGATATGGGACACCCCAGGTCACAGCCCACTGTTTACTCAGGCCAAGGGGAGGCGGGGCGAGTGCCTTCCTGCACCCTTTCCTCTGGCTCCTGCCCGGCCATGTGCTCCTGCAGCAACGGCATTGTGGACTGTCGCGGCAAAGGCCTCACCGCCATCCCCGCCAACCTGCCTGAGACCATGACGGAGATGTGAGTACAGCTGGGTGCTGGGACACAGGCCCTCAGCCTGGGCCAGACTCTGGTGGTCCAGTGAGGAGCTGGGCAGGCTCTACTGAGGCACCCCCCCCCCAGACCCTTCCGAGGCCGCTCAGTACAAATGGAGGAGAGACAGCTGGCCTTGACTAGTTGGAGCCCTCTACCCAAAGCTGGGTAGCTCTAGAGAGTTGGGGAGGGGGTGTCTCGTGATCTGTTTTTCCAGCCCAGCTGGTTGAGTCTGTTGAAATCGGTTTCTTAGTATCAGCTTGATTTGTGGGCCTCTTTCAGCCACAAAAATCTGGGGTAATGGGCTCAAATACAGCAGCTCCTTTCCTCTGCCTGTGCCAGCCTGTCTGCTCCAGAAGGAGGATGGGAGCAGGGGCAAAGGGCCTGGTCTGGGCATGTGAGCCCAGTATGCAATGGGCAGGACTTGGGTAACTGGACCCCGGGCTTCCTCTGTGTTCTCTCTCTGCAGACGCTTGGAGCTCAATGGGATCAAGTCCATCCCCCCAGGAGCCTTCTCTCCCTACAGAAAGCTGCGGAGGATGTGAGTGTCTCCCGTGCTTCCTGGGAGTCAGCATGGGGCAGGGGGAAGGGCCTGGAGTGGGCATGCCACAGCCACGGGGCAGGTCTTGACTCTGCCTGCCAGGTTGATGGTGGCAGTGTGACCTCCTCATAGTGTTATCGTGAGGCCTCAATGGGTGTTGAGCCCAAGTCCGGCACATGACCAGAGCTGACCTCATCCTCCCATTTCAGCCAGGGCACTCCTAGGAGCAATTGTGGATGTGAGGGGGAGGGTGTAGGGAACCTCTGGGATGTGGATCCTCAAGAACGGACCAAGGCTGGACTGCCCAGCCCGGGCATGGCCCTCAGAAATAGTGGCCAGGGGCTTTTCAGGTGGATGGGGGAAATGGCCCCTCATTTTTCTAATGTCAGAGAAATGCTTGCCCTTCCAAGGCATCTGGGAGGAGGGTCCAAGCAGGGCTCCGTGGCGGCTGGGGGATTCAGCAGTCTTCCCTCCTGCTCACCTTGTAGAGACCTGAGCAACAACCAGATTGCAGAAATTGCGCCCGATGCCTTCCAGGGCCTCCGCTCCCTGAACTCGCTGTGAGTAGCAGTGCTGAGTCTGCCAGGGTCCAGGGAGCCCCCCGCCCCTGTGCCAGGGCCCCTCAGCAGGGGGATGCTGTGCCCAGCTCCCCCTTCCTTGCTGGTGGATGCTCTGCAACTGGGAACGGGTGGAGGGAATTCAGGGCTGAGTGCCTGGAAAAGGCAGGCAGAGCTGTTGCCCTTGGCAACTCTGATGCTCTTTCTGCCACCAAGGGGGTTTTCGCAACATTCTTTGCGGCTGTCCCCTGACTTGGCCCCGCCTCCATGCTGGCCCCGCCTCCCCACTGGAGCCCAGCATTCTATGCTCCTGAACCTTCCCCAGCTCAATCATAAGCACAGCCACTCCCAGCTCCAGTCGTGACATCTGCTACACCTTGTGCCTTTCACCCAGGTGTGCTCCCAAGTTGTGGTGGGGTGGGAAGAAAGTGTTTTCCTCTGCCTTTCCCCATTTCCCTTCCCTGGAGAGTTTATTGGTGGGGGTGGGGTGGGGTGTGTGCATCAATCTACAAAATGCCATGCAGCATCAAAAGTTCATCTTGGAAATGTTACCTCATCTCTCTTTTTCCCAGAGCCCTTGCTTGCAACCCTCGCCAAGGGCTCTGTGAGGTCCCAAGCGTTTTGTCTATACAGAGTACACTCAGGGCACCCTGTGGTTGGGCAAGCCCCTCTTGGCAGGGGCCATTTGTTACTCTGAGGAGTGAGTGTTTCTGCTTATCCTTGGCAGTACTGGACGCATGCCTTGCATAGACTAGGGGCCTGGGAAGTGAAATAGGATGGAACTCCGCTGGGGAGTTCCAACGGAGGAGGATGTAGGATGTAGGAGTAACCTCCTCCAATGTAGGAGGCTGCCAGTTCAGTGCCTCTGTGTGCACCCTCTTCTCTTGGAGTGGAGTCTGATGTACTGAGAGGGGCCAATCCTGAATGGCATCCCTTAGGTTGTGCAGTGTATAACCTACACAGCTGTACCGGGCAGCCTGGTGGGGAGTCTCTACCATCAGATTCTGGAGGTGGCCTGGCAAAATGCAGGGCTCTTCATCTAAGAAGTGAATGAAACTCTTTCTAAATTGGAACATGACAATAACCCATTCATGTGGGTTCCTGTTACTCATGGATATGTGGCCAAGCCGTCTCCCACCATATTCCCATTTGTTTTTGTTTTGTTTTGTTTTTAGATTTTTATTTATTTATTCATGAGAGACACACAGAGAGAGAGGGGGGAGAGAGAGAGAGAGAGAGAATGAGGCAGAGACACAGGCAGAAGGAGCAGCAGGCTCCATGCGGGGAGTCTGATGTGGGACTGGATCCCGGGTCTCCAGGATCAGGCCCTGGGCTGAAGGTGATGCTAAACCGCCATATTCCCATTTGTGCTGATGTCATGCTAATAGCCTTCATGGACAGTGTCCACCTTGGCAGACTCTGACCTAGTCTCCCTGCTTCAGCCCCTGCCCCCTCCACTCTGCCCTCCTCACCTAATTTGCAGATTTCCAAATGCAAATCTGATCCTGTCTCTGAGGCTTCCTTGTGCTCTCTGGGTAAAATCCAAGCTATTATTCGTTTTGTCTCCTCTACTTAAGCCACACTGAGTTCACCACGGGCCAACCTGGATCCACTGCAAGGCCTTTGCTTCTGCTGTGCCTTCCTCCAGAAAGGATCTTGATTGTTTTTACACAGGCTGAATGGTTTCCAAGGTGGCTTTTGGGGGCTGCTTGCAATATTGTCCCCAAGCCCCATTGTTACGTCCCCTCTCCAGATCCCATTCCTGCCTGCATGGCTTTTTGGAACCTTTGCTTTTTTCCTGATCATACATGGAATTCTTGGTCAACGCAGAGAACTAAGGTGAAGAAACCCACTGGCCTAGGCCTACCGCCTGGGCCTCCACACAGCTAAACATTGATCTGTTTCTTTCTGGTGTTATCTGTTGCTTGATGTCAGAGCTCATTCCATGCATGCTGTCTGTTATTCGTGGTTTTTTTTCCTGTAATTCTCTGAAAATATGTTAATTATCTCGCCCATGAGATTTTCTCCTCTTTGAACAGCCTCCTTTTACATCCAGGGCCAGGTTAATTTCCCATGAGGTTCCCCAAAGGGCTCCTCTGCTTCTGTGGGTTCCGTGCATGAGGCAGAGAGTGGGTATTGGGGGGCTGCTCCTCCAGTAGTGGGGTTCACGGCTGCCTCTCGCCCATAGAGTACCTCAACACACTTTACTGCCACCTGCTGGCCACTTGTTGCAACAAACCTACACCACTGTGCTGTGCCTGTGAATGGTTTAGGGGTGGTGCCACTGTGTGGCTGCTACTTACAAAGTAATGTCCCACCCGCTTGGCTGTCTTCTTACTCTCTCTTTCTGCTGCCTTTTGTCTCCAGGGTCCTGTATGGGAACAAGATCACAGACCTCCCCCGGGGTGTGTTTGGAGGCTTGTACACCCTACAGCTCCTGTAAGGACCCATCTGCAGGTGTCCTTGGGTGGCGTCCAGGGAGGGGGCTTATATTCCTCTGGCCTCTCAGACAAGCCTTGCTAGCCTCCTTCGGGTACAGGACGCAAGGACCTAGGATGATGGCAGAGCTGGGGATGCCATGAGGGACTCTGGGGCTCTGTTGAGGCCAGGGAGGGAGGGGGGTCAGATTCAGAGCTGATCACAGGATGCCTGAGCTGAGAGGCCTGTGCTCCCAAGGAGGTCAGCATGGCAAGGGACAGAGTTGTCTCCTATAGGGGGACACCCAGACCCAGCTCAGCCTCCTTGAAGCATGAGCTTTCAGGTAGGGGTTCTCTCCCAGGATCCAAGAGCACAGAGCCCAAATGCTCCGTCTTAGATGCCTGGAAACCCAGCTTCTCCTGGAAAGGAGAAGAGATTCCAGAATGCCTTTGGGAGGTGGCCTGACCACTGTGCTCTCTGCTTCCCAAGAGCCCTGTGAGCCCCTGTAGCAGTTCCTTGAAAGGGAAAGGTGCAGGTGGAGCAAGACGGCCCCCTGCACAGAGAGGGCAGTCGGAGTTCTTGCTTCCTGTATGGAGTGGACATCCAAAGGGCTGGACTCCCTTCCCCTGCTTCTGTGCGCTTCTCCCCAAGACAATACCTGCTTGGTGCCAGGGAGGTGCCCAGGGCGTGTTGATGTGGCCAATTCTATGCCTCTCCCCTCACCACCCGGCTCTGGTCTGCCCACAGGCTCTTGAACGCCAACAAGATCAACTGTGTCCGGCCCGATGCCTTCCAGGATCTGCAGAACCTCTCACTTCTCTCCCTGTATGACAACAAGATCCAGAGCCTTGCCAAGGGCACCTTCACCTCCCTGAGGGCTATCCAAACCCTGTGAGTGCCCTCTTGCCCTCCTGTCCTCAGTCCCAGCAGGAGGACCTAGGGAGAAGTGACAGCCCCCGGGGACAGGCAGCTGTTTTGTCCTGTGCCTTTGGCCCACCAGGAGTGGCCTCATATAGAGGAAAGAGCACAGACTTTGGGTTGGAAAGTCCTGGGTTCAAATCCCAACTATACCTCTTATTGGCTGTGTGATCCTGGTCAAGTTAATTAGCTTCTCTGGGCCTCAGTTCACTCATTTGTAAAATGAGGATATGGTTTTCTTCATACGGTTGTTATGAGATAAAAGGGGATGTTTGTACAGAGCTAAGTTCATTGTAAATGCTCCTTGCATGCTTAATGGGCATTTATATTTATTTGGGGGGGCATTTATTATTAATTTTTTCATGGCCATTGTTTATCTGCTGGACAGTGCTCTCCTTCAGATAATATCTGCATGGTGGGGGGCCGCATAGGTGTGAAACAGGTCAAACAAAAGGCAAAAAGGCACAACTCCTGCTCAACAAGGACAGTAGCCACGGAGACAAAGTGGTTAAAGCCCATGAGCCCACCTACAGCCCTCTCCTGCTAATTAATTTACTTACAGCCAGGGAGAGGAAGCTGGAGCGCTACTGGGAAATCTTGCCAAGTATGTGAAATCAGAAGTTATAGGGAGACACGGGCAAGGTGGATTATCTTACACAGCCAGCGGGAAGTCCGAGAGAAAGGCATGAAGGAGATTCCCAGGTCCCACACACAGGAAAGCCTTGGGGATAGGAGTCAGGACTGAGGGTCTCATATGAGGAGCTTGTCTCCCTCCCAGGGCGAAGGAGAGTGAACACATCCAGTGGATTGCCCTTCCTGGGGGTGGCTCCTGTCTTTGTGTCCATTTACCTGGCTGGATTTCAGGGAGTGCTTCTGCCCACTAGACAGAGACCTAAGGTCTTGGTCACTGCTGGCAGGGCACAAGTGGAGGACAAACTTGGAGCAGAATGTCCAAACAGGAAGTCTTCCCACAGGCAAGGCAGGAATGGTGGGGCACTGAGAACCAAGCAGCCACTGCTGTTCACCGAGCCCTGACCCAGTGCCAGGCCCTGGCTCATTCTGTATGTTATCTTACTGAACACTTTAAGTGGCCGGGGGTAGTACAGTCTGTCATCCCAACTGCACAGATGAGAACACTGAGGCGGGAGGTCATGGTCATACAACATCTAGTAGAGCAGGGATTTGGTCTCAGGCATCTCTTCACTGTCACCAAGAAGTTAGTTAGCTTTCTCCTCAGTTGTGCTTTTTCCGTAAGAATAGACCTCATTACTTAAGGCGGGAAAGCAGAACTGGACTTTCTTTTTTTTTTTTTTTTTTCAGGTCTTTTTTTTTTTTAATTTATTTTTTATTGGTGTTCAATTTACTAACATACAGAATAACCCCCAGTGCCCGTCACCCATTCACTCCCACCCCCCGCCCTCCTCCCCTTCTACCACCCCTAAGAACTGGACTTTCATAAACAACTATATATTAACAACCAGAGTACAGCTTGGAACAAGAGTAAAAGAAGCACAGATCCAGGAATAATCAGATATTCTCAGTATAGGTTTGGATAGTTAAACCACTTGACGGAGTCGTGGATCAGGCCTGAGCAGATTGAAACTCACCGCATCCTGCTTGATTTGTCCATAGCTCCAAGATCTGCAGCCAAGTGCCTGGGCTAGGATACTGATTTTGCGGCAATTTTTCTCGCTCCAAGAGATTTTTAAAAGTTCTCTCTCTCTCTCTCTCTCTCTCTCTCTTTTTTTTTTTTTTTAAGATTTTATTTATTTATTCATGAGAGACACAGAAAGAGAGAGAGGCAGAGACACAGGCAGGGGGAGAAGCAGGCTCCATGCAGGGAGCCTGACGTGGGACTCGATTCTGGAACTCCAGAATCATGAGCTGAGCTGAAGGCAGACACTTAAGCGCTGAGCCATCCAGGTGCCCTTAAAAGTTTTTTAAAAGTAGCTTTAAAACAACAACAACAACAACAAAAGCAGCTTTAACAGTGGCTCAATGGGTGGCTCAGCTATTTAAGCATGTGCCTTTGGCTTACGTCATAATCCTGGAGTCCTGGGATCAAGCCCCATGTCAGGCTCCCTGCTCAGCAGAAAGCCTGCTTCTCCCTCTGATGCTCCCCCTGCTTGCTCCCCCTGCTCCTTGCGTCAAGTAAATAAGTAAAATCTTAAAATAAACCCAGCTTTAATGAGGTATAACTTATATACTATAAAATCTACCTCTTCTAGGTGTACGACTCAATGATTTTCAGTATATTACAGTTGTTCAACTATCACCACAATCAAGTTTTAGAACTTTTCCATCACCTTCCCCAAATCCCTTGTGTCCATTTTACAGTCAGTCCCTATTTCTGGCTGACCCTCAGGTAACCATTAATCTAATTTCTGTCTTTATAGTTTGCTTTTACTGGACATTTCATAAAAATGGAATCATCATGGGGTGCCTTGTGGTTCAGTCGGTTAGGTGTCTGACTCTTGGTTTTAGCTCAAGTCGTGATCTCTGGGTTGTGAGGTGGAGCCCTGTGTCAGGCTCTGCACTGGGTGTGAAGGCTGCTTGAGACTCTATCCTTCTGCCCTTCCCCTCCCCAACCTCACCCCTGCTCACTGTGTGCCTCTATTATTTTTTTTTAAGATTTTATTTATTTATTCATGAGAGACACACAGAGAGAGGCAGAGACATAGGCAGTGGGAGAAGCAGGCTCCCTGCTGGGGGAGCCTGATGCGGGACTGGATCCCAGGACCCCAGGATCATGATCTGAGCCGAAGGCAGATGCTCAACCACTAAGCCACCCAGGTGCCCCTGCACCCCCTCTTTAAAAAAATGGAATAATCATGGTATATCATCTTTTGTGACTGATTTCTTTCATGTTTTTGAGGTCCATTCACATTGTAGTATGTGACAGTACTTGGTTCCTTTTTATCACCAAGTAATTTCCCACTGAATGGATGGACCACATTGTGTTTATCCTTCCTGGTTGATGGACATTGGATTTCCACTTTGGGATCATTATGAATAACGCCACTGTGAATATTTGCTTTATGTGGACAAATGTTTTCATTTCTCTCGGGCGTTCTGGTCACATAGGAAATTTATGTTAACTTTTTAAGAAATTGTCAGTTTTTCAAAATGGTTGTAAATCCCATTTTATATTCCTACCAGCACGTGTTAGCAAGGTTCCAGTTTCTCTACATCCTTGCCAGTACTTATATCACTTGTCTTTTTGATTATAGCCACTCTAGGGGGTGTGAAGTGGCATCTCATTGTGGGTTTATTTTTTTAAAGAATTTATTTATTAGAGACACAGAGAGAGACATAGGCAGAGAGACGACCAGGCTTCCTGTGGGACTTGATCCCAGAACCCTGGGATCACGACCTGAGCCAAAAGCAGACGCTCAACCACTGAGCCACCCAAGCGCCCCTCATTGTGGGTTTAACTTGACTAATGATGCTGAGCATCTGCCCCCAAAGATTTCTAGTTGTGACTTCTTAATGCATATTCCAAGAAGGACAGTGAGAATACAGTCTTCCCTTCTGCCTTCTACTATCACAAATGTCCATGGAGGGAGTGGCATGGCCACACATGCAGCTCATTTCTGGGTGTGCCTTTCACATATTTTTCCCAAGCAGATATTTTTTTCCTTCTTCCTGAGCATTTCCCTTCTCAGCTCTCTGCTCTTTGCAATTATTAAAAATTCCAATTTGTGTCAAATACTTAAGCCACTTGTCTCTGTGGCGGTTCACGTTTTTTTTTTTTTTAATAAATTGGCATTGACACAAATAACCTGTTCTTAAAAAGGATATATCCTATCCCACACCCATTGAACATTAAATACATGCCTGAATAATATACTTGAATTGATTTTGAGCAGAATTTTCTACCAAGATTGTGATAAAAGGAAGCAATTAGTTCAGGCAGAGGCCAGGCAGTGAGACATAGGCAGATGTGGCTGGGTGGCTGGGCGGATCCCAGAGCAAGCCCCAAATCCTAATGTATTTTCAACCATCAATGGACTCTGTCTGCCATGGAGTGTCAGCAAACACATCTTCTCTGTGCAAATTGACAGTTTAAAAAGGGAGACAAATGTCCAACCAGATGCAGAAGGGGTGGGAGGGGCCTGGCCCATTGAATGATCCTGACAGGAGCCAGGACTGAGACAGGAAAGTGAGTGTGCTGCCCAGGGAGGCAGGGACATCTGGGCAGAGAAATCTCCAACTAAGTATCCCAAACAGGAACCAGAGCCTAGGAGGTGACAAATAGGAGAGAGGGTGGCTAAGGTCAGAGCTGAGCTGGGTGCAGACCCTGGCAGGGCTCATGCCTCTGCTTGCACAGCCCTGGAGCCCCGTCAGGGCACTGGGCTGAGGCCAATAAGTAGATGGCCGGAACTGATGGCATTATATGAAGTGGCCATCGGTGGCGCGTCCTCTGAGCTAGCCCTTGCTGTGTCTTCCTGTACTTCCACGCAGAAGCATTGACTTTCAGGTACAGGTGCTAGAGAATTCTTTCCCGGCTGTCTCAGTTTGGAAAGCAGGGCACGTCCGATGCTGTGATGACCAAGACACAGGCTGGCAAGCTGGCTGCTGGAGTGGTTCGGATGCGGCTGGCCTGAGCCTGTTGGGGTGGGGAGGGCCCACGAAGGGCAAAGCCACCCGGGTGGTTGCTTATAGAGGTTCCTACAACGTAAAGACTGCTAACTCTGGGAAACGAACTAGGGGTGGTAGAAGGGGAGGAGGGCGGGGGGTGGGAGTGAATGGGTGACGGGCACTGGGTGTTATTCTGTATGTTAGTAAATTGAACACCAATAAAAAAAAAATAAATAAATAAACTCAACAATAAAAAGAAAACAAATGTTTTCTGATTGAAAAACTTCACAATAAACCAAGTTAAACAATAAAAAAAAAAAAAAAAAAGACTCCTAACTCTGGGAAACTCACTAGGGGTGGTGGAAGGGGAGGAGGGCAGGGGTGGGGGTGAGTGGGTGAAGGGCACTGGGGGGGGCACTTGACGGGATGAGCACTGGGTGTTATTCTGTATGTTGGTAAATTGAACACCAATAAAAATTAATTTATTAAAAAAAAAAAAATAGAGGTTCCTACAGTCAGCATTACCTGTCAGCTGTCCCCTCCCCATATTTATCCTGCTGGTCACAAGGGCCGCCTGGCAAGAGGATATGAATGGTCTCCCAATAACTAGCTTTCAGCCATGTTTTCTGAATTCCCCTTGTGTCAAAAGACGAAGTAAAATGGGCAGGGGGAGGCAGCCCTCACGGCCTGGGGTGGGAATGGAGATTCCTGTAAGTGAGGGGCTGCAGCAGGCACGTTGAGACACGCTCAGCCCGGCTGCAGGAGCAGCCTTGCCGCCTCTGGCCCAGACACCTTCCTGACAAAGGCTATGGAGAGCAGCTGCTGTTGCCCGAGGCCACAGGGAGAGGCCAGCCCACGACAGGCCTGGGTCCTAGTACCTATTCTGTCCCCTCACCCATGGAAGGCTGGGGTGGTCTGGCTGGTCTCCAGCTCACTCTTGCCTCCACTCATGTTTGTGAAATGTCCCAGGGTGCAGTGTGAAGGGTATGGGTACAGGTGAGTAGATGGACAGGGGACAGAGTGAGGCTTGAAGGAGAGTGGAGCAGGGCCAGCTGGAAGCTCCAGAGCCTGAAGAGAGCCTTCCCTGCTGAGATGTGCTGGCAAGACTTCTCCGTCGGTAGGTGTACCGAGGCGGCAGACCAGCCACCAGCGAGCAGCAAGGCCTCATCCAGGCAGAGGTCAGCACAGGTTTGCAACCCTGTCTCTGATCCCCACTCTGCCCCCTCCGGACAGGCATCTGGCCCAGAACCCTTTCATCTGTGACTGTAACCTCAAGTGGCTGGCGGACTTCCTGCGCACCAACCCCATCGAGACGAGCGGGGCCCGCTGTGCCAGCCCTCGACGCCTTGCCAACAAGCGCATCGGGCAGATCAAGAGCAAGAAGTTCCGGTGCTCAGGTAGCTGCACACTTGGCCACCTGTCTGTCTGTCCGCCTGCCTGCCTGTCTTCAGTCAGCCCAGGGACCAATGATGTTTCTGGATGGCTCCAACAGCGTGTCCTAAACCACTCTAGACCCTCACCAGAGGGTGTAGTTCCCAAACTGTAGACTTGGGTCTGAATGGTTGGCCAGCCCCAGCCCTCATTGTACTGAGGCTTAGGGAAGAGTAGGGCTGGCTGATGGTCCTTGCAGGAGGCCTGCCCAGACAAGGACCCGGGTTCCTCTACTGCCAGATCAGTGCGCTTTCATGCCACTGCTTTTCAGACTCGAGAAGCCTGGGAACTCTCCCCAGTGAGAAAGCTGCCTCCTCCAGGCTCCCAGGCAGCAGAAACTGGCTGGGAACAGTGTGAGTCAGCTTCTGAGCCTGGATCCGGGTCAGGGACCTGATGCCTCTCTGCTCCATCTCCATCTTGGGCCATTACACATGTTTTTGGTGCTCCCTGAGAGGTTCAATTGGGGGTGCTCCTGCCCCCAGCATCAGCCTGGCCAAGGAACATCTCCATAGCAGGCCTTCTCCACCTGGGGGCTGGGCACGTGGGCTCTGGGGCCCAAATTTGGGGCCCCAGTATTGTTTCTGGGATGCCTTCATCTGCGCAGTGGGGTTGGGGCCTGGGCTCTTCCTGCAAGTCCTAGAGGATTCTAGCTTCATGGTGTTTCTGCTTCTCTTCCCAGCCAAAGAGCAGTACTTCATTCCAGGTAGGAGAGCAGGGGGTGGACTGAGGGCAGCCTGGGTTGGGCGGTGGCAGTGGGTGGGCAGGGGCAGCAGGCTGAGGGGAGCCGGGGAGGCCCTGCCCTGGGCCCCTCAGCCTCCCGCCCCTGCCCTGTCAATGCAGGCACAGAGGACTACCAGCTGAACAGCGAGTGCAACAGCGACGCAGTCTGTCCCCACAAGTGCCGCTGTGAGGCCAGCCTGGCCGAGTGCTCCAGCCTGAAGCTCACCAAGATCCCAGAGCGCATCCCCCAGTCCACGGCTGAGCTGTGAGGGCCCCCAGCCCCTCCGTGTCCCTCACTCGCCCCCAGCCCCACCAGCCCTCCCAGATCCACTCTGGGTTTCCTTCTGGTCCAGCTCTGTTTGGGACCACTGGAGACCCCAACCTTCCTTTGAAATAGGATCAGTTTGCCTTGCCAGATAAATTATTCTGGGAGCCCCTTTGAGTCCCAAATATTCTCAATTTGGAAGATACTCTAACATCTGTCATTTATGAATGTGTAAATGCTCTTCATTGCCTCTTACAGACGATTAAACAACAATGAGATTTCCATCCTGGAGGCCACTGGGATATTTAAAAAACTCACTCATCTGAAGAAGATGTGAGTTACCCATTGGCGGGGAGGTTGTAGTCAGGACTGTAGCTGGGGAGGAAGAAGGAAGATACTGGGTGTGGGGGAGCTCCCAGGGGGAGGCAGGGCTCCCGTGCAGGGGGGCAGGGGGCAAGGGGCAGGAAAGTGAGGGAGGCTCCTCAGCTCTATAATTCTTCTGCCGCCCCCCATCCAGCAATCTGAGCAACAACAAGGTGTCGGAAATCGAAGATGGGGCCTTCGAGGGCGCCGCCTCTGTGAGCGAGCTGCACCTGACGGCCAACCAGCTGGAGTCCATCCGGAGCGGCATGTTCCGGGGCCTGGACGGCTTGAGGACCCTGTGAGTGTGCGGGCCGTGCCCGGTGATCAGGCTGCAGGAGCACCCACGTATGTTTAGTTCCGGAGTGGCCCGCAGGGCTGCAGGCAGGAGGGCTGGATGGCCCCCAGGCAGGGATATTGCCGAGGTGACTCAGCCGGTGCAGACTGGGGAGCAGGGACGCCCGTTGTCTCTGGGATTCTAGGATCCCGTGGCCCGGAGCCCAGCCAGAGCTCACCGGTCATCTGACCTCCGCGGCTGCTGCAGGGAGCCCCCTCTCCCCACCCAGGCAGCGCTAGCTCTTCAGGTGACACGCGGACCTGGAGAGGGGACAGTAGCAGTGCTGTCCAGTCGGACTTCCTAAAGGACAGAAGTGTCCCACGTCTGCACTGTCTAGTCAGTAGCCACACGTGCCTATGGAGTTCTTGACATGTGGCCAGCGCTACTGAGGCACAAAATTTTGAATTTCATTTCATTTGAATTAATTTGAATCTAAACAGCTACGCATGGCTAACGGCTACCATGTGCGGCAGCACAGCTCCAGATGCCACCTGGCTGGGTTTAAGTCCCAGCCCTGCTGTAGGGCTCTGGATCTGTTTTCTGAGCACATATCATGGGATTTGTGTAAAGGAAATGAATATGAAGGGGTTCCCTGTGGGTTTTTGTGTTTTGTTTGTTTGTTTTACAAAAAGGAGATTGTCTTTGTGCTGTGTTTTGCCAGTTGCGTTTTGCACATGTGAATCTAGTGTGGCTGTTTTCCTGGGCTGTTCATGTAGGGCTGCCTCATTCTATATACTTGCCAGGTGGGCTCTTCAGCCAGGCGCTTGGGTTCCCTCTGAGGAAGGCTTGGAGGGGGCCAGAGGAGAGGGACAGGGCAGATGCTGCGGCAGGGCCAGCAAGCACACACGAGTGACAGCACAGGCATGGGAGAAGAAATGCCATAACTCTGCCACCACACACAAATGACCGCTGTTCATTGTTGATATCAGCACTTTCCAGTCTTGTGCATCCACATGCATACTCATGCACATGTGCACCCAGACACACGGATGCTTACATGTAGGTATTTCGGAACAGAATCCTATAATCCATTTTATTTAGTGACCTGCTTTGCCCTTAAATGCAACATGAGCACCTTTACATATCATTAAAATTTCTTCTACAAGGGAGAAGAAATGTGTGGGAAATATAGAAAGGGAGACAGAACATGAAGACTCCTAACTCTGGGAAACGAACTAGGGGTGGTGGAAGGGGAGGAGGGCGGGGGGTGGGGGTGAATGGGTGATGGGCACTGAGGGGGGCACTTGACGGGATGAGCACTGGGTGTTATTCTATATGTTGGTAAATTGAACACCAATAAAAAAAATAAATTTATTATAAAATTAAAAAAATTTCTTCTACAACATCATTTTGAAGGACTCCGTATTACCTAATCATTGGAAATTTAGGCTATTTTAATTGTTGTGGTAAGTGATGTCGTGGTTATTATCTTTATCATGAAATTCTGTGCCCATCCAGGATTATTCCCTTTTGACAAATTCCTAAAAGAAGCCTGACTGGATGAAAGCCTGAAGCCATTTTAGGGTCTTCCATGCCTCTCACTGCCAGGGAGGCTGCAGGTCACTCTCCTGCTGGCCTAAATGCCCATTCATACATTATATTTTTAGTTATTTTGCAATTTGTCAGGCAAAGATTCAATATGCTTACATGTCCTTTCTTTTTTTTTTTTAACCTGTCCTTGATTACTAGTAAGTTTAGACATTTTTTTTTTATCAGTGTTCATAAGCCATTTTAATTTCTTTTGTGAATTGCCTATTCTGTGTCCAGCTTGGTTTTAGTTGGGGAGAGGATTTGAGCCAGGGTTTTGAGGGTGAACAGAGACTTTCTCAGATATAAATGAGGAAAGGGGTCATTCTAGAAGGAAACTGTAGCCAGGGAAGGCCTGGTGATGCAGGCCCTTGCAGCATGCCCGCAGACAGAAGAGGCAAGGGTATGTGGCTCTCTAGGGAGGTGGGAAGATGCTGGTCTGGGGCTCCGTTAGACAGATTCCTGCAGGTCACAGTAAAGTGTGTAAACATTATTCTGCAGGTAGTTTGGGGGCCCCTAGGGCTTCAGGTTGGACAGGAACATGACTGGGTGTAGGTTTTAAGCAAGTGTCTCCAGGGGTTGATATGGAGCATGGCTGGAGGGTGCCATGGGCACCCAGGGAATAAAGGTGGGCACTCTGCAGGCAGGAGGGACAGCAGGAGAGTGTCTAGGAGGGGGGCTCTCAAGGGGAGCATGGGTGCGGGGAGTCCTGGTGCTGTGGTTCTCAACCTCTATTCCTTGCCTGGAGAGGAGAATGTGGAGGGGGGAGTCGTGGTGGGCAAAGCCCAGGCAGGTAGGTGGCCACAGGGCACAGCACAGCTGCCCCACTCCCGCCCCCCCAGGATGCTGAGGAACAACCGTATTAGCTGCATCCACAACGACAGCTTCACAGGCCTGCGCAACGTCCGCCTCCTCTCGCTCTATGACAACCAGATCGCCACCATCTCCCCCGGGGCCTTCGACACCCTGCAGGCCCTGTCCACGCTGTAAGTCCGGGCCTGGGGGGTGAGTGAGTGGGCAGACCTGGGGCTCCGGCACCAGTGTCTGAACCCCGGCGGCACCCCGACCCCCCAAGGGTAGTTACTCTGACTCACTGGGGTGAGTGGTCTCTGGGTTCCCACTGCGTCAGAATGGCACGTCTTCATCACTGCTGGTCATCGGGTAAAGAGTGCTGGGTGGCCGCGTGGCCAGTATGTGGCAGCCCGAAGGGGATTTGCAGGGAAACCGAGGCTGGCAGGGTATGTGGGTGGTTACACAGCCGCCTCTTGCAGAAACCTCCTGGCCAACCCTTTCAACTGCAACTGCCAGCTGGCCTGGCTTGGCGACTGGCTGCGGAGGAGGAAGATCGTGACAGGGAACCCACGGTGCCAGAACCCAGATTTCTTGAGGCAGATCCCCCTGCAGGACGTGGCCTTCCCTGACTTCAGGTGCGAGGAAGGTAAGTCGTGTGGGGCCCTGGGCAGGAGGGGAGGCCCCGGGCCAGGGCCGAGACCCACTCTTGGCCTCGTACCTACTCCTGCCTGGCAGCAGCTTTGTGTGACTTGAAGAGCAATAACATGCTTACTGTTTAAAAAGTGGGAAAGTATGGATACAAGAAGGAAATAAATGTTACCTACTACTCTGTCACTTAGAGAAAAGCACAGTTAACTTCCTAGTGTCTGCTCTGTCTGTAGGTATGTGTAATGCAGGGATCTGCCTCCTGGCTGTGCCTCAGTGCTCCGGGCTTATAGGTCAACCCTGTAACACTGTCCGTGAGGGGCAGCGCGGCCTTCCCGGGCCCGCGTGTGGGAAACCTGGTTGCTTCTCATGCCCCTGTCCTGAGTCCTCCAGACCTGCAGTCTCTCTCTGGCTGCCCCCTCCTTTCCCTACACGAGTGGGATGCAGCCATCCCTTGTTTCACCCACGGAGCTCCCTGCACACCGAGCAGCCGTTGGGGGCAGATTCACCCAGCGTGACAGAGCAGGCTGCGGTTCAGCCCGGCCGTCCTTGTTCTTGGGCCCTGCCCCTGCTGTGGGCATCCAGCCCGCCTGGCCCGCCTGCTCCAGCCCGCTTCCAGGCAGCACCTCCGCTCCCAGACTGGCCCATCCAGGCCAGGGTGGTACTGGGTGAGGAGCTTCAACTTTCACACCAAGAGAGATGGCCAGGGTATTTTTCTAAACAAAATCAATGGATTTTTCTAAAGCAATTTTATGTCTTATTTTTTAAAAATTCCATACTACTCTCATAAATCTTTTTATATAGTTTTATATAATAACTTGCTGGCCTTTTAAAAAATTCTGTTTTTTTAAATATTTATTTATTTTTCTTTTTTATTTATTTTTTTAATTTACTTTTTATTGGTGTTCAATTTACCAACATACAGAATAACCCCCAGTGCCCGTCACCCATTCACCCCCACCCCCCGCCCTCCTCCCCTTCCACCACCCCTAGTTCATTTCCCAGAGTTAGGAGTCTTTATGTTCTGTCTCCCTTTCTGATATTTCACACACAGTTCTTCTCCCTTCCCTTGTATTCCCTTTCACTATTATTTATATTCTCCAAATGAATGAGAACATATAATGTTTGTCCTTCTCCAACTGACTTACTTCACTCAGCTTTAAATATTTAATTAAATTTTAAATTCCAGTATACTTCACATACAGCATTATTTTAGTTCCAGGTGTTTGGTGTTTGATACATCACCCAGTGCCCATCACGATAAGTGCCCTCCTTAATCCCCATTGCCTATTTTACCCATCCTCCACCCAAAAATTCTGTTTCTTTTTACACCTGACTGTATATTTGGGGCATTTTCTTATGTTATTAAGTATCCCTTGAAAACACTATTTTTTTCCTCAAGAAACAGTTTCTTTTTATTTTTCTAATTACAAAGTGAGGCATTATCATTTCTCCAAAAAAACAGCAACAAGAGACAATCCAACAGAGTAAAAAGATCGCGAGTGTGTCCCTTGCTCCTGCTCCCCAGCCCTGAATAACTCCTGTTAATATTCCACTGTGTGACCTTCCCGAGCTTTGTGTGTGTTTGTGTGCACACGTGTGACACACATAGGATCTTGTAGTACCGCCTGTGCAGACATTTTTGACATGATAGACATTGTCTGGAGAGTGTCATGATTGACTGAACCAGCCTGGCTGCATGGTGTTCAGACACTTCCAAAGTTCTGCTATTATGCCCCACGCTGCCAGGAACATCCTGGTAGTCAGCTCTCTTCAACTTTCCCCCTTGCATATAACTTCCTTGAGATGAAGGGATTGGACACTTTTGAGACATTGCTGCCAGGAGGCAGTGGGACCAGTGGTGGAGAGGGCAGGCTCCGGCGCCAGCTGGCTTGGATTCCAGTCCCGTGCCACCTCTTCCAGGCTGGGGGACCTTGGGCACATCACTTAACCACTCTGCCCTCAGTGTCCCCATCAGTGTGCTGAGAGCACACCTGCCAGAGAGACGTTTTGAGGGTTCAGGAAGTTCAGCCCTATCACACAGTGCCTGCCTACAACCACCCTCCATAACCGACAGTTATTGTCACCTGCTTCCTAGGGCCCTCAGCAACTCCTACCATGGGATCCTTATTGTTCCTCCTACACCTAGTCGGAAGAAAGGAAGGCAGACTGAGACCTCTCAGCACTATTTACTGAATAAATGAATGAATAAATGAAGGAGGTGTGATAGGAGGTCAGATTCTGTGTCAGCTTCATGTGGGTAGAGGCCCTCTGTTGCCTCGGACCAGCCTTCTGAGCTGAGCAAGTTATATAACCTCTCCAGATCTCAGTAAAGCATAAATTCATTCATTTATTCATTCAACTGATCTATTTTGAGGGCTACTGTGTGCCAGGCTCTGCTCTATGTGCTGGGCTCCTTCTGCAGGCAAAGAAGAAGAAACAAGTCTCTGTTCTTTTGGTGCTTGCATTCTAGGGGTGCCAGTGCCCCCTCTCTTACTGCATTGTTAGATGATGTTCGATATAGTGTCTGGTACACAGTAGGTGCTCAAGAAATGATATGGTTGCCATCCTCTTCCTGTGCTGTGCCTAGGCCCACCTTGGATCTGAGGCAGAAGAGATTGACTTAAGACCCATCTTAACCTCAAAACAGGTCCAAGGGGCTTTGTTCCTGGTGGGGAAGGGGTGAAGCCAGGAGACTTACTGGTGCCTGGGATGGTATCAGAGAAAGTCTTCTGAGGCACCATGGCTGCGAGAGGCCCTAAGAAGGCCTGCCCCTCACTGATGTGGCTTCATGCCTTCCTCTCCAGGCCAGGAAGAGGGGAGCTGCCTGCCCCGCCCACAGTGCCCCCAGGAATGTGCCTGCCTGGACACCGTGGTCCGATGCAGCAACAAGCACCTCCACGTCCTGCCCAAGGGCATCCCCAAGAATGTCACAGAACTGTGAGTAGCCTCAGGCCTGGCATCAGGAGGACACGGTAACTGGAAACAGATAGTAGCTGACTAGGGCTTGGAGTTAGGGCATTGCAGGAGATGCTGGTTCCAAGAAGGCGTTGAGCTTCTGTTTGACCCTCACTCTGCAGTCATTGGATGGCACGGTCACCCACAGCGAGTGCTTCCTCACTTTAAGCTAATGCCTGCTTTTTTTTTTTTTTTTTTTTTACATTTTAAAAAATATTTTATTTATTTGAGAGACAGAATAGAGAGTGAGAGTGAGAGAAGGCATGAGCTGGGGGAGAGGCAGAGGGAGAGGGAGAAGCAAACCCCCTGTTGAGCAGGGAGCCCCATGTGGGGCTAGATCCGAGGACCCTGGGATCATGACCTCAGCAAAAGGCAGATGTTTAACCAACTGAACCACCCAGGCACCCTGCTAATGTCTGCTTTTAAACTAAGAAGTAACGTTATGAATTTCACTTCACATCATCTCATGAGCATCCCCTTCTGTCATGAAAACTCTCACAGAAGTTTATTTTGCTGGCCGCATACTATTCCACCATATGAATCTACTGTGGTCTATATAACAAATCCCTGTTGGTAGTATAATTGTTTTCCAATTTTTTACTAAATTGTGTTATTATTATAAATAGTGCTGAGGTGAAGATCCCTTCAGTGAAGCTGTTGGTCAAAGAGCAGTGCATTGTTAGGACTCTTGCTGCCTTTGGCATGATGGCCTTCCAGAAAAGTCATTGCCGGGCAGCCCGGGTGGCTCAGCAGTTTAGCGCCTCCTTCAGCCCAGGGCCTGATCCTGGAGTCCTGGGATCATGTCCCGCGTCAGGCTTCCTGCATGGAGCCTGCTTCTCCCTCTGCCTGTGTCTCTGCCCCCCACCCCCACCCCGTCTCTCATGAATGAATAAATAAATCTTAAAAAAAGAAAGAAAAGAAAAGTCATTGCCTTTGCACCCCTACTGGCCAGGTGTGGAAGTGGCCTTCCCCCCCACCATCCCTCCCCACCCAGCCCCAGCAATACTGGACGTCATGGTGCTAAAATCTTTGTTGATTCGGATGTGGGATCTGAGCTTATGTGGGGGTGTGGATGTCAGTGTGTATGACAGAGACAGAGAGCTGGGCTTCTTCAGCAGACACCTCCGAATAAGAGGCTGTGGTCAGTCCCTTACTCCTCATATCCCCTGGGATTGATCCCTCTAGGCCTCCATAGCTGGGGGTTCCTTTCCCTGTGGGGAGTGCATGAGGTTTTTGTTTGTGTGTCTTTCATTACCAGAGGCAGGCTATTTCCTCACAAGCGCATCAGCCACTGTACTCCTTGTCCTGTGACCTGCCCACCCTTCCCTTGCCTAGTTTTTGATGTTTTCTCCTTGGTGCCTCATAGCCACCCTGAACATAATGACAGGTGGGACAGCCTGCTGTCTTTGACCGAGGTTGCTGAAGTTCAGAGGCTGGGAAGATCACTACTCTAAGTCTTCATTTTCCCAGCTGTAAAATGGGGCCACTGGGTGTATTGGTCAGAGCCGTTGAGAGGGTCACATGAGATGGGTGGGAAGTCACTTTGTATGACACAGTGATGGGTCAGGGTGAGTAATATAGCCCTGATTTTGCTGTTCTCTGGATCTTTGGAGGGTGGGGGCGAGCTATCCTGAGGGCTATAGTTGGTGGGGGTCCCAGGCAGGGCACCCATCCGGGGCTTCAGCTTCTGGTTCTTGGGTCACTGCTTAGCAAGGATGGCATGGGGGGGCGTAGGGGATCTTCACAGCATCTTGAATCCCAAGCACTGCCCTGCAGACATGCGGAACCTTAGGGAGCATTAGGAGGATTTCTGATGGGCTTGGCTTGAGGACAACTTGGGTGGCAGTGTATATAGTGGGTCCCAGGAGAGAGGCAAAGGTGGGGAGACAGATGGAGGCGGCTACAGGAGCCCAGGCCTGGGTGACGGTGTGCATTCGGGGGAGATGTGAGACTGGAACACAGCGAATGAGCAGCAACCAGTAGGCAGGAGAATCAGCGGTGCTGTGGAGAGGGCAGAGTCATCATTAGGGTCCTGCGCCTGGGTGGTTCGGGTGTGAGTGTGATGCTGAGGTAGTCAGGGGGGAAGCCACTTTGGGTGTAAAAGCACCGAGCTCCGTGTTGTTTGGGCCTGTTTGAATCTGGGGCTTCCATGGGGAGACCAGCTTCATGCACCTTGCCAGCAGGTGGAGGGGGGGGCCCTGCTAGCTGGCACAGGCCTGACAGGTGGGCCTGGGAGGGACTAACGTGCAGATCACACCTGCCTGGCCAGGATAACCTCAAGGCAGAGAGGGGAGGGTGAGGAGCCCAGGACTGAGCCAGGGTCATGCCCGACAACAGGGAGGAGGCTGAGCGGGTGAGGCAGGGGGCAGGAAGGAAGCCAAGGCAGCCTTTGTGTCTCAGGGCTTCTACCAAGTTCTTAGGCTGGCACCTACCCAAATGCTTACAAGGTTGCATATTTTCTCCTCTGGTTAGTGATTCTGGGCTAATTGTGTGGTCTGCGTGGAGAGGAGAGGAGAGGAGAGGAGAGGAGAGGAGAGGAGAGGAGAGGAGAGGAGAGGAGCCGAGCCAGGAAGGCCCAGGCTGTAGGGGAGGCTTCTCCAGCGCTGCTGCCGCCGCCTACGCACTAACTATTGTGTTCTCTCCTGTAGCTACTTGGACGGGAACCAGTTCACACTGGTTCCGGGACAGCTGTCCACCTTCAAGTACCTGCAGCTTGTGTGAGTATGCAGGCCTCTTGAGGACCCCAGGGTGGCACTGGTATCCAACCATCAGGCTCCAGATTTCCTGGAATTCCCTACCACTCCACTTCTGGCCTATGGGTTTTTAATTTTGCCCCTTCCCTCCTGGAACTTCTGTGCATAGAGCTGTGTTGCCACCTAGTGGTCATGCTTGGGAATGGCATGTTCCAGGCTCCCTTGGGTTGGACCCTGTGGGCTTCTGCCCAGCACAGCACCCCAAGCCTACCTCTGGGCTGACAATGATCATTAATGAGGGTCATCCAGGCAAAGGAAGGAGCCAGAGCAGAAGTAGAGGCTGTTGGAAAACCTCTCAGTCCAACCTTGGCTCCCAAAGCAAACATGAAATTTGGCAGCTACAAAGACACGTCTGTAACTAAGATTCTCTTTAGGTTAACATCTTTTTCTGTTATTTCCACCATTGACCCTTTCCACTCCATGAACGTATATGAAATAAGCCTCCAAATAACCTTAGTTCCTCCTAACCCAGCCTAATTAACACCTCACCTCACTTGTCTTGGTCTGTTCGTTGGCCAGTTTCTCCCGCAGATAACATTCCATCTTAGTTTGGCCTGCAGCGGTGCTCTTCAGGTGTGGTCTGTGGACCAGTGGCCACTAGAGAACTCTTTGTAATGGGTCCTCAATTAGATAAGAAACTTGCGCCAGAATGTAAATCAATGTCTTGCTTCTTTCACTGAGAAAGTGTAATCACGAAAATAATGTTAGCTAAACTAAGTTGTGTGTTTAGTGTCATAGGTGATTGCACTTTGGCATAAACTCCTGGTTGTAGGACATCAGTTCAGGGACTGGCTTCTCTGAGTGACACTGGATTACAGGATCTTGAAGCTCTGATCCTAAATACCTAGCAGATGTATTTTGATTGTTCCCATGGTAGGGGGTAGGGAGGGCAGGGATTTGGAGGCCGGTGACAGGGTAGTGAAGACATAGACAGCTGGTCTAATTTGGGGCAGCTGCACTGGTGGCTTGGATACCTTTGGGAGGCAAGGAGGGTGTGGGGCCCGTCCTTGCCATTACACACCCAGTGTGCTGAGTGCTCAGTGAAGAACCTCAGTGTGTCCTAAGAACAGTGGACCAGTCTTGAATGAGATTAGTTAGAGGAATGTTTACAAAGAGAAGATAAAGGCAAGGCATATGGTTTCTTTCTTTTTTTTTTAAAGATTTTATTTATTTATTTCAGAGGGGAAGGCAAACATGAGTGGGGGGAGAGGCAGAGGGAGAAGCAGACTCCCTGCTCAGCAGGAAGCCCGACATAGGGCTCAGTCGGATGACCCTGGGATCATGACCTGAGCCGAAGGCAGACACTTGACTGACTGAGCCACCCAGGCGCCCCATATGGTTTCATGTTACGAATATTTCCTGAGTGAAGAGCTGTATGAAGCAAGGGGATATGAGGGCCCCTAAGTCAGGGCCCTCCCCGCGAAGGTGGTGGTCCGAGGGGCATTCCGGAGAGAGACTTGGGGCACATACAGTCATGGAAGTGATGAGTGTTCCAACAGGGGTAAATGCACATTAGGGGTGATGAGCCCAGTGTGGGAGGCTGGGGCAGAGGCAGAGCTCCCCAGTGGGCAGGGGGAACAGGGGTGAGAGGGTTTTAGGAAGAGCAGCAAATCCTCAGCGGGCGTGGAGGAGGCAGTGAAGGAGAGGTGGGGACTTGGAGCACCCCCCTCCCCCCTCCCCCAGCAGGTGGCTGGGTTAATATTTTAGGCACACGGAAACCACTGTGGGATTTGGCAGGGAAGTGACACAGTCAAATTTGTGTCTTAGAAAGATTACAGTGGTGCCCACCCGCGTGGAAGATGGATCGAAGGGGGGCAAAGCTGTAGGTGAGAGATGAGGTTGAGCCTGAGCCAGAAGCTGGGAGAGAGGCGGCTTGAGCGAGCAGAAAGGGGGGAGGAGGAGGCTGAGAGAGGGGCGAGTCTCTGGGCTGTCAGGGCTGTGGGGGTGGGGGCAGGGAGCACAGGACGTGGACTGGAGTTGGAGCTGGAGTGTCCCTGGAGGGGAGTCATAGACGCGGGCTGCTGGGCCCACAGGGAGGGCACTGTCGCCTGCCATGGGGAGGAGAGCCAGGAGCGTCCCCAAGGCGCCCAGAGTGGACTGAAGCAAGAGGGTCAGTGAGGTGGGGTTGGCTGGAAAAGAAGCTTCGCCAAGGGACTGAGAGGCACAGCCAAGGAGTGTGGGTGTGGGTGCCAATCAGGGACCTGAGGAAGGAAAGACAGAGAGGCAAGAGATTTGAGAAGAGGGGTATCAGTTGTGACCTTGGGTGGGTTACTTCATCTCTCTGAGACCTTGCGCCTAGTTTGAAAGAAGGTGGCCACCATCTCCTCGCCCCTTGGGTTGTAGGAGGGCTAGGGAAGGAGCCTGTGGAACGTGCCAGAGGGAGAGGAAGCACAGAGGAGCCGCTGGGTCTGGAAGTCTGGAGGCAGCCCCTCTCCCTGGTGGGAGCATTCCCATTGTGCAAGTGGGCAGAAGCCAGGCCCTCTCTGCCTGGGCTGGGGCGGCAGGGCGGGGGGTGGTGGAGACAGGCAGCCTTGGGATGCAGGCGGAGCTCGGGGAGCAGGCGGAGGGCCCCTCCCTCCCTGCTGCCCCCCCCCAGCTGCCACCTGAGGGAGGGCAGCAGGGGAGGGGAGGAGCCCCTTACAGAGAGCTGGGGGTTACAGGGGTTACTGGGGTTACGTTCTTTCCCTCTCAGCAAGGATGCTTTTGTCTCTTCCAGGGACTTGAGTAACAACAAGATCAGCTCCTTAAGCAATTCCTCCTTCACCAACATGAGCCAGCTGACCACTCTGTGAGTCCCGGGGGTGGGGAGGTAGAGGGAGGGCACGCGCGCTCTGGCCACGGAGACCTCCCCAAGCCCTGTGGGTCACTCGCGGTATCACCATCAGGGAGTATGCCAGGGCCTGCCAGGGCCTGCCAGTCGAAAAGAAAAAACCTGAATTTTTTATTGTGAACATGCATTCATACAGAAAAATGCAAAAAAAATATATGTATCATATCATATAACAAATAGTAATGATGCTAGCACATGCGTAAATACCTAAGGCAAAAACCAGAATATAGCACCCCAAAAGTCCCCCATCCCTTCCCGATCATTCCCCCTCTCTCCCATCTCCAGGCAGTGCCTACCCTGACCGTTATGGTGATCAGTTTCTTTGATTCTCTTTATAGTGCTGCCATTTATATATGATCCACTTCTATGCAGTGAAGTTTCATTTTGCCCATTTTTGAACCTTATATAAATTGAATCATACAGGGTATTTTTTTTGTCTCTGGCTTCTTTTATTTACCATTATGTTCCTGAGATGCACTCCTGTGTGGAGCTGTCTAGTATTCCTTTGCAGGACTATGCCATACTTTCCTTATCCAGTTTATTGTTGGACCGTTGTAAACAGTGGCCCTCTGAACATTTTTGTGCTTATAGTCTGAGCTATTCTATTTTTTTTTAAGATTTTATTTATTTATTCACAAGAAACACAGGCAGAGACATAGGCAGAGGGAGAAATAGGCTACCTGCAGGGAGCCGGATGTGGGACTCGATCCCAGGACTCGGGATCACAACCCGAGCCGAAGGCAGATGCTCAACCACTGAGCTACCCACGTGCCCCCAGTCTGAGCTATTTTAAAAATTGCTTTAATTACATTCCAAGAAGTTGGTTGGAAAGTATAGCAGGCATCCCTTGTACTGGCCTGCGGCTTAAGGCAGGTATCTCACTCACCTTCTCAACACCTCATTTTACAGATAATGTGCCAAGAAGTGAAGAACTTCCCCTTAGGCTCTACTGTGGTCAAACAGTAGAGCCAGTACTTCCCAAAAAACGACTAGGTCGTGACCCAGCCAGACCCCCAGGAGCAGAATATGGGCCCGAGGCCATGAAATGCTCGTTCTAGGTTACACACCTGTACTTATTTGCTCCAGGGCCTACTCATCAACTGGGTCCCATTTCAAGGTCTTTATAAGCCTATGTGTGAAGCTGCCATCAACTCTGGGGGACATTTGACGATGTCTGAAACATTGTTGGTGGTCACGGCTGCAGGAGGGCAGGCACCCCATGGACAGAGGCCAGGGTGGCTGCTAAACGCCTAACAAAGAATTGTCAACAGTGCTGGGGCTGGGAAGTCCTGGTCTCAGTGATTCTGGCAGCTGCAAGGAGAACCAGGGCCCATTCCTGTGACAGGAACACCCCTTTGCTCTCCTTATTTTAACAACAGCTCTATTGAGGTACAGTGAACATACAGTAAACTGTACATACTAAAGCATACAATTGGATACATCCTGACTTCCATTCCCATCCACGAAACCATCACCACAGTCAACACAGTGACCACTTCCATCACCCCCAGAAGTCCCTCCCGGCCTGTGACAACCCTTCTTCCGTGTCCCCTCCCCATACCCCATCCCAGGCTGCCAGCTGTGGGCTTTCTAGGACTGAGTTAGCATCGCCTAGAGTTCTATGTAAATGGAATCCTACGACACTACTCTTTTTTATTTGGCTTCTTTCAGCCAGCATAGTGATTTTGAAATCCCGCCATGTCACCGCAAGGGTTGCTAGTTCCTGCGGGTCAGTCAGTAGTGGCGTTCCACTCTACGGCGATTTATCCATCTGTCTGCTGACAGACATTTGGGACTATTATGAGTATCATTTCCTTTATTGTCGACCTGCCTACCTGCCCTTGATGGATTCATTGATTTGGAGGCACTGGGGGAGAGTGGTTTAGCCTGTGGAGCCAGGAAACTGAGAAGCTGAGGACTTAACTATGCCACCATGGGGACCTTCTGTCCCCCTGCAGGGAGGGCCTTGGTCTCCATCTTTACAACGGGGGTGGACACGGTCACAGCGTCTTCCCAACAACACCACAGCTTCCTACTGGTCAATTACTAGGCAGGCCCAGACTTCACCTGTCCAGCCCAGGCGTGAGGCAGGTCCCTGCCAGGTGTCAACTTCACAGGGACCCCACCTCTGGCCCTCACTGGGGCAGCCTCCACAGGAAGTGCACCCGGCCTCCTTGCTGAGGGCTTCGCCTGGGTCACCTCCCCTTACCTGCAGAAAAGCCCCAAGTTGTTCTTGTTTTTGGCCCTGCCCTGCAGCTGAAGGAGCACAGCATGAGGCATGAAAGGGTTGGGGGACATGGCTGGGTCCATAGGCTCACTAGTCCAGGGGCTTGGCCCCTACCCTCTTCCATGCTCAGGCTTCCCTCGTTTTGCTGCTGAGCAAAAGGCCCCTGCACCCTGAGCCAGGCAGCAGGGGTCTGGTCCCTAACTTGGTGCCTGCCTCCTCCTCATCCTGGTCTCCCCTCCCTCCTTCCCTTCCCCCCTTCTCCCTTTCCCCCTCCTCCCCTCCCTGCACTTGTCCTCCCTCTCTTCCCACAGGATCCTCAGCTACAATGCCCTCCAGTGTATCCCTCCTCTGGCCTTCCAGGGGCTGCGCTCCCTGCGTCTGCTGTAAGTCTCCCCTGCTCTTCATTCCTCCAGGAAAATCCACACCAAGAAGGGTCCTGCAGCCCACCTGGTGGGCAGAAATGTCTCCGCGTCTGTGACCCCTGCAGGGCCAATAGTGACCAAAGATGGGAGGCTGGTCCATTCTCATTTGAGCCCCTAATGGAGGCTGAAGAATGAATAGGAAACTCTGAGAAATGGGGGTTGCTATCTGCCCCACGTTGTGTTTGGGGAAGCAGTGTGTGGGGGGCGGATGGCATCCAACATAAGGTAGCCCCTTGTTTGCATGTGAGTTTCCGGTTCAGGTGGAGAATGTTTGAAAGGGATTTGTGAACTTCTTCTAAGAAGTCCCACTGGGAGGTTTTTGCCCTGTGATCAAAGCCCGCTGTTACGCCTGTTGCAACGGCCTCTTGGGTATCCATGCGTGGGAATCCTCCAGCAGCCCTGCCTGGGGCATGGGGACATTCTTTATCCTCATCCTATGGCTTGCCATAGTAACTTTTTTATCGAGAGGGAGCCTCGGCCTCAGGCTCGCTGGCCAAGGGAGGGAGGGCACACATGTTCCATTTGTTGTGTAAACAGGAATGGTGCTTTGAGTTATTTGTGATGGGAAAAACAAGTCCTCCAGAAGGGCTGGGGTACAGGATTGTGTACTTGGATTATAAGGGGCTCCCTCTCCCTTGCCAGTGGCCAGCAGGGCAGGGTCTTTGAACTGGGAGCTGTCTCCCTCTGGCATTGATATACATGACACACTCCTCCATCAGTTCTCTGAGGCACCGATGGCCTCTTGTCTCCCCAGGTCCCTGCATGGCAATGACATCTCCACCCTCCGAGAGGGCATCTTCACAGACGTGACCTCCCTGTCTCACCTGTAAGTAACTTTGGCCCAACCTCTTTGGATTTAAACAGAACTTGGATTCTGAGAAAGACCCTCCCCCAACCTGCTGAGACTGGCAAAGTTTGTGGCTTTGGCCCTGAAACAAACTGAGCTTGTGAACTTCACATACTCCCCATCTCAGATTCTGACACATTCAATGTTTCATCAGTCACAACAATGGGATTTGAAGACAGTTCTTCATAAGCAACCATAAAAGTAGTAATGACCCTTACTGACTGCATCAGCTGATTTAATCCTCACAGCAATCCTACAGCATAGGCACAATTATTCCATTTTACATATGAGGAAACAGGTCTAGAAAATGTGAGAAGCTTGCCCAAAGTTGCATAGCTGGTAGGGGCTGGAGTCTTCTGTCTCGAAAGCCCATGTTCTTAAGCATGACCCTACTCCTGTACCTCTGACTTCACAGGGTGGGGGATAAACTCTGGAAATTTATCATCCCCAAGAAGTGGTATTATTTGATGTAGAATTGCTTCCGAAACCATTTAGCTGGCAGTACCATGTGGATTTTTTAAAAAGCAGTATGATCAGTTCCTTAAAAGGCTAAATGTGGAATGACCCTGTGACCCAGCGATCCCACTCCTGTGTACCCCAAATAATTGAAAGCAGATACTCAAAACAGACACTTGTACACCCTTGTGCATAGCAGCATCGTTCACACAGTAGTCAAAAAGCAGAAATAGCTCAAGTTGTTGGACAAAATGTGGTGTCTACATACAATGGGATCTTTTTCAGCTGTAAGAGGGAAGGAAACTCTGGCACCTGCCACAAACATGGATGAGCCTTGGAAACGTGCTGAGTGAAATAAATAAGCCAGACATTAAGGGGCAATACTATATGGTTCCGTGGACATGAGGTACAGAATAGTCAACTCCATAGCTACAGGAGAAAGGTGGCTACCAGGTACCGGGAGTGGGAGGAAATGGGGAACTTCTGTTTAGTGGGTACAGAGCTTCTGTTTGGGGTGATGAAGTTTTAGAACCAGAGAGCAGTGATAGTTGCACAACATTGTGCTAGTTGATGCCAACGAACTGTACGCCTAACATGGCCAAAATGGCAAATTTTATGTTATGTACATCTTTACCACAATTGAAGAAAAGCAATAAAAAGCAGTGGGCCAGGACAGGACCATCCTACTTCTGGAGGGGGCTGGGGGCAGAGCATTCTCTCCCTGCATCCCAACTTTGGGCCCAGGCAACAATTGGGACAGCTGGACTGCAGCTGGGACCCCGGGTGTTCTGGGGCCTTCTTCTCTCTGCCCACACTGAGTGCACAGGGCCCGAGTGGGCAGGCACGTTCCAACCCAGGGCCTTCTGGGGCCCCCAGTGGCACCACCTGAGGTTCATCCAATAATCTCACTGGATTTTCTCAGTTGGAAGACTCACCTTTTCTAAATGTTAGTCTCAGAAATCATAGTGTAGCTTACAAATGATCTATATATTTAATATGGTGATATTTCTCCACGCCTTCCAAAACACGTTAAATCAGTAGTGCATTAACAATCTTAGACTTGAGGAAATAAGTAGTAATACGTACTATTTATTGAGGGTGTGTCTGGGACAAATACTTTACAGTCTGTGAATACTTTATCTGTGGTGATTCATTTACTCTGAGACTAAAGTGAGAAGTAGGTATGGTGCTCTCTTCCAGTTCCCCAAATTTGACAGGGACTGCCTTGAACCCACAATGAAGATTCCAGTGCTGGCCTGGACTCAGTGGAGAGTGTGCAATGATTGATTAGTGATGTCTGCCATGGGAGTGAAAGGGAAAAGGGGCTCTTGTCCTAGGGGGTAGGATTTATTTTTCCATTTTTTATTTATTTGCATTTATGTATTGACATTTATTATTTGTATTTATTTACACTTACTATTTACATTTTCCATTCCGGCCCAGGCTCTGAAAAATGAAGCAGCTCCCCTAGGTCCTAAGACCAGGAAATGACAGAAACAGGACTGGAACTTAGGTGTATCTGATTCCAGAGCTATTTATTTATTCTATATTGCCTCAATAAATACATCCTGAATAACCACAGTAAGTCAAGTGGTGAAGAATTTACTACCACTGGGTTTCTGCCTTCTGGGACCATCTGGATATTATAAAGCGAATTAAGACAGCAGTGACTAACTTTGGGGAAATCTGAGGAGCTTCACAGAGGAGGTGATGTTGATGCTGCCATTGGAAAGGGACTAGCTAGGGGTTTGCCATGGGAGAAGATAGGGAAAGACATTCTAGGAGGAGGGAACAGCATGTGCAAAGGCAAGATGGCAAGAAAGTAAACACATTCAGGGATGTTGTCTAACATAGGCTATAGGGGGTTGGTTTGGTAAGGAGTGTAGAGTGGGAGGAGATGGCTCTGGAAGGGGTATTGGAATTCCATTGTGAGGGGCCCTTTGTGCCATGCTAAAGAGTATAGATTTTATTTGACAGATATAAGGGAATTGTGCAAGAACGAAGTCGTAGAAAACTCCTGGAAAGCCATGGTGACATGTGGAGGCTGGCTGGCATGGGACGAGGCAGGAGGGAGCCTGGCTGGAGATGGTGGCTCTAGACAAAGGCCAGGCAGGGGACGCGTTGGTTATTGCTCTGGACTCTTGTTCAACAGGGCCTTGTTTCCATCTGTGTCTGGTGGTTAGTGGTTCTGAGCTCTCTTTTTTTTTTTTTTTTTTTTTGCTGCTGTTTGGAATTCTAAGGACCTAAATGAAATATACTTCTCTCCAGAGAGCATCTGTGCTGTCCCTGTGGGAACCAGGGTCTGTGGCTGCTCTGGGCCCAGGCACCTCCTTTGCTTGCCCCTGACAGGTGTCCGCTCCAGCTCTCCACCCCACCAGGCAGGACCTTTTCAAGCCTCCGGCCCACCTTTCCTGCCTTTAGATTCTCCCTTCATGTATCTCTTATACGTGGGGTTTCAATGCAGGGGGTTTCCTCCTTCCTGATGAAAACTGAATGATACCCAAGCACATTCTGATTTTGTCTCCAGCTCAAAATCTAGAGGCTTTGTTTTTCAAGTGGGAAGTGAACAAACAACATGTTTTTTAGAAACAAAAAAACAAAGCTGCAAAAACAATTGTTGAACCACACTGATCTATAGATTCAGACTTCTCTTTTTTAGATTCAGACTTTTTTAAAGAGAACAGTGACATCAAGCCAAAATCCAGATCCAGGTTGTAAGAAATAAACCAGTCAATAAAGCTCCTTTAAGCAGTAATTGTAGAACAAGGTCTCAGCATTACCGATCAGATGTGTTTGCTCATTGCATCTAAGCCCGTCTCTCTCTGAGACAGCATCTACGTGAAAGAAACCTTCCATTATAATGGAGCAACCCCGTGAATAAACTCTGCCCTTTATACCCAGGGTTTCAAGTGGAACTAGGCAGTAGCCTGGGAATTGTGCACATGCTTAGATTCAAGTGTGTGAGTGCGCTCCCATGTATCCACCATCTGCTCTGCTCATAAGAACTGTAACTGTTCTATAAAGAATTCTTGAGCACCTGCAAGGAGTCAAGGAATGATAAAAGGACAGTGTAGACTCACTGCATTCACTCTGGGCTTCACAGAGGTGCAATCTGAAGGGTGGGAGGCACCCACGGCTCTGTAACAAGTCAGAGGTTGCCTAGGAGTTAGCATCCAGTGTCCCTGGCTCCTGGAGTGCCCTTTGCTCCTACTGTGACTCTGGCCTGGGCGTCTCTTCTTTGGTCGTGGTATGCGGGAGGGGGCGGTGGGCAGAGGGTGTGGTGGAGGCTGAGGTCCACCATCCACCATATTTGAATCCCTTGAACTCGAGAAATCAGGATGTGTGGGGTTAGGTCCTTATTCTGCCATCAACTTGCAGTGGGATCTCAGACAATTCATTCATTCCTTCGGGCCTTTCTCCTCAGCCGTACAAAGGTTATTTCTAAGGTCCACTATGGCCCACATGCCACTGTGGGCTCCAGTACCCTGCACACTTCTCTACTGCTATTAACTTCCATATTTACTTTGCAGTTAGTTCATCGTCCTCCTTTTGTCTGTCCATCTATCCATCCATCCATCCATCCATCCATCCATCCATCCATCCATCTCTTCCCCCAAAAATATTTACTGTCTGCCAAATCCTGTGCTAAAGTTCCCCAACATCATTCTTCATTTCTATAATCTGGCATTTTGTTGCCTCTGATTTACTGTGTGCGGGGGGGGGTGGGGGGGGTGGGGTGGCTAGATTACGAATTCATTAAGAATTCAGTGTGAAGGGCAGCCCAGGTGGCTCAGCGGTTAAGCGCCACCTTCAGCCCAGGCCGTGATCCTGGGGTCCTGGGATCAATTCCCACATCGGGCTCCCTGCATGGAGCCTGTTTCTCCCTCTGCCTGTGTCTCTGCCTCTCTCTCTCTCTCTCTCTCTCTCTCTGTCCCATGAATAAATAAATAAAATCTTTTTAAAAAATTCAGTGTGAAAAGTAAATATGGAATGATTAAGTAGATCACAGTATGCCCATAGGACAGAATAGCAAGTGGTTAGAGAATTATAGCACTGTAGTTTACTATTTGATGAAAACATAGGATGAAGAAGACCATGAACTCTGGTTTCACTGATGTGCATGTGTGAACACAAGAACTGGAAGGGAATACAGAAAGATTAGTTACATTTTTGGGATGCTGGAGGATTCTTTTCTTTTTGAATTTCCTTTGCTTTCCCACTGAGCTTTGTGCATTCCTCATGCTTTTAGAAACATTCATGGGCTGCCTGCTGGTATCAGGCACAGCAGGGGACCGTAGTTCCTCCTCTCAGGAAGTTTCAGTGCGGTATAAGGAGACAGTGATGTACACAAATAAATTGCCTGAGAGGAGAATGGGCAGAGGAGGTATAGCTCAGGTGAAGGGGATTTTGAAGTTTTAGTATGTGCTAAACTCTATAGTTGGCAGCTCTGTGAAACAGCCATGGGAGAGCTATTTTAGTCCTAGTTACATTAATAGAAGCCCAGCAGGGCCTTGGCATGAACACACAGAGTATCTCCTGTTTCAGCTATTTCCAAGTTACACCAAAGATCAACAACAACACAGGATTATTTATGCTCTTGCTAGGGTGTCAACCTGAATCCACAGCCCTTTTGGATGGACAAGCATCCTGGCTGTTGTCTCTACCCCAGTGCCTCAGCTGGGCCTGGGACTCTCCACTCCTCGCTGAGCTCACAGTCATTTTCGGTGGGAAAAATGGTCCCCAGGTGAAAGTGAACCCAGAACTACTACAGTAGTCTCAGAAACCCAGTTTTTGGGTAAATGAAAGTGTGAACGGTTAAAATCAGGTGTGGCTCAGAGGCTGCTCTATACAGAAACAAGGAAAACATGTTGGTCAACCCAGAATGTACTTTTGAATAGCGTTGAGTTTGGAAGTTTTATATTATTCTTTATTATTATTTTTGTGTAATGTAGAGAGTCAGAAAGGGACACTGAGATTGGAGGTGTACACAGGGTGCCTGGCTGGCTTAGTTGCTGGAGATTGTGACTCATGATCTCAGGGTTCTAGGTTTGAGCCCCACTTTGGCTGTAGAGATTACCTAAAAATAATTTAAAAATCTTTAAAAAAAAAAGATTTGAGATGCACTTTTGCTGCCATTTATGGGGGGACTTTCAGAGAATTGGAATTGTGGCAGTCCTGATCTGTCAAGGTTTCCACATTTCACAATGGCCTCTGTCTGGGGGCATTTTCTCTAAATGAGCTTCGGGACCGAAAGAAATTATTCATAATAAACTTTAAATTCATGGCTCACTCCTGCAGTACACTCCAAAAAAATATTTTAAAATAAATTCTGTATTTATATTTTGAGTAACATAATCACATTACCTTGTACTTTTTAGGTTAAAAATATCAAATATCTGGTTAATGTAAACATAGCATAAGTTTTGAATTCCTATTATTTTAAAAAGGTCTTTAAAACACACACACACACACACACACACACTGCAGCTTCAAAAAACTGAAAGCATCTGAGCTTCCTTTATGTCTAAGCAGCCCGGGCGCTGTTCAGTGTGGAGAGAGGAAGGTATCTCCCTTGTCCCATTAGTCAGGATGGATGCTGTCAGCAAATCAGGACAGAAGAAATGAAATACACGTCGAGGTTGAACTGGCCCTTTCCACATTGCATTATTCCCTTGGTGCCCATTTTAGGTTATTTGTGCTTGTCTTTCTGCCCCTCTCCAGATCGCAGGCTCTTTATCGAGTTATAAAGTGAGCCCCAGAGATGTGACGCGGCTGCGCAAGGTCAGCGGGCAGGGAGCAGCTGCGCTGGGGCCCGAGGCCAAGTCTTGCTCAGCCGCCTTATAAGACTGTGCAGTCAACAGCTGGGCTATTTGGGGTGATTCCTGCTCAGAATTGCTGCTGCTTTCATCAGACCAAACACACCTCGGGGGAGCCACTTCCTCTCTCTTGCCCAGAAACAGGTGGAAAGGGGCCATGCATCCATTTGTTACTTAATAAATGTGCCTGTTCTCATTATCATCACACAGCCTTTTATTTGCAAAATAGTGTTGATAGAAATGAACTGCAGGCCCCAGGCTCTTGTTTTTCTCTTTGCTGTACCAAGGAGCTCTGGCTTCTTCATCCCCCCGCCCCAAAAGAGATCTCGTCCATCTCTCAGTCCCCCACTGTAAGTCAGGAAGATGTCAAGTGTGTTGGCTCTGCAGTGGTAGGTGGGGATGCGAGGAAGCAGGCCTGGCCTCATGCTGCCCATGAGCTGATACAACCTTTTTTGGAGGGCAGCTGTAAACATCCTGCATGTTCTTCCTCTGCGACCTGAAGCCTACTTCTAGGCACCTGTAGAGAAATGCTCACACTATAAGAGTGTTCACTGCTGTTAGAAACAACCAGAATATCTGGCAACAGGGAAATTGCTCAGTAAGCTACGAGATATCCATTCTTTGGGATGCTATGGAGCACTCTGACCAAATGAGGTGGATCCATTTATGCTGACCTGGAGAGACATGGCACTTAGTGACAAGAAGTTGCTCGGTAATGATCTGCAGTAGGTGGATATAATTTGTGAAGAAGAACCTTAGGTGTAAATTTGGGAGAGGACTGGAAGGCTATAGGCCTGAGTGTGGTGACCATGTGACTACAGGTCCTTCTGTGGTTGGTAGCGACATCGGGTGCAGCTTTTCTTTGTAACATGGACGTATTGTAGTTTATTTCTATTACAAACAATGCTGCAATCAATACCACTGCACAGGTGTCTTTACACAACTGTGCAGGTGTATCTGCGAGGTAAACTTCCAGAAACAGAATCACTAGGTCAAAAAGCCACTGCATGTGTGATTTGATAGCACAAAACTCCCCTCTGTCAGAGTTACAGGAATGGACCTTTTTGAAAAAAATTAAGGTGATATTCCTATAAGATAAAATTAACCGTTTTAATGTGTACAGTTCAGTGTAATTTAGTACGTTCATCATGTTGAGGTGGAGACTTTCGTTTGTAGTATTTAAAAGTGGGTTTACAATGATAATGCATTCATATGCTCCTTAATTAAAAATGAAAAGAAAAATTAAAGAGTATGGGCTTCAGAGTCAGCTCTAGGTCTGGATCCGGGGGCTGTCCTTCACTAGTTGTGCGACCCCAGGGAAATTACTTATTCCACGTGAGGATCAGTTCCCACTGTTTGAGATGGAGAAGAAAGCTTACACCGTGGGGCTAATGAGAAGATTCGATGCAGGGCCATGGGAAAGCAGCTGGTTCATCCCAGCGGTAAACGGTGGCTCCCCCCACCCCACCCCATGCACTCTGGAGGCAGTGCACTGATAGGTCCACGCTCAACAGCTCCAGTTCAAATCTCACCTCCCCCCTTTCTCTGTGCAATCTTAGGCAAGTGTTCAACCTTCTTGAGCCTGTTTCAACATGTGCAATTGGGAGAGTGAGGTGTGGGGGGGGGGGGGGCTAGGAAGATGACACATAGGGGCGCCTGGGTGGTTCACTGTGGTAAGCGTCTGCCTTCAGCTCAAGTCATGATCTCAGGGTCTGCATCGGGCTCTCTGCTCAGTGGGGAGCCTGCTTCTCCCCCTCCTTCTGCCCCTCCCCCTGCTTGTGCTTGCTCGCTCTGTCAAATACATAAAATCTTACCAAAAAAAAATCACACACAGGAAGTGCTTAGGGCAGCACTGGCTGCACGGTAAAGCCTCGTGTCACGGGGGCTGTTAGGATTTTTGCCAGCCCCTCGCTGAGTGCCCTGCAACTCAGTGCCTAGTGGGTGAAGGACCCCATTAGGGTGACTGCCTCTCTCTGCTCTCTGATGCAGGGCCATTGGCGCCAACCCTCTGTACTGTGACTGCCATCTCCGCTGGCTGTCCAGCTGGGTGAAGACAGGCTATAAGGAGCCAGGCATTGCCCGCTGTGTGGGGCCCCCAGACATGGAGGGCAAGCTGCTCCTCACCACACCTGCCAAGAAGTTTGAATGCCAAGGTGAGCCCAGGAGCACGAGAGGAGGGCGGTGTGTGGGGAGGGGGTGGCAAGCACAGGGTGGCATTCCCACCACCTGCTGCTGGGGGCCCACAGGACCTGCCTAATCCTGCCAGGGCCTTCCAGGGGCTCCTGTGTCCCTGCGGTGACCGCCTGAGTGGGGGGTCAGGTGGCAGGAGTGAAGCACCTGCTGCTTGTTAGTGCGGCTACCTTCTAGTCCTGACGTACAGCGAACCAGGAAAGCTGGGCAGGACCTCGGGCTCTGAGGGCCTTAATCCCTCCCAGGGGTGACCTAAGGAAAATCAAAACAGCAGCACTTCTGGAAGCTCCCAGCCTCTCAGGGGCGAGTGCTCGGGCCTCGCGCCGGTCGGGATTGTGCGCAGCGATGAGCTCCCACCCGAGCCTGGCCCCAGCCGCCCCTCTCCTGACATTGGCAACTCCAGGGCTTGAGCGTGACGGAGACTCCTGCACGCTTTGCTCTGAAGCTGCCTCACCGGGGCGTCTGTACGTCCTCCTCAGCAGAGCTTGACTGACTGACTGGGCCCGGGAGCCCACTGAGCCGAGGGAGGTGGCTGAGGGTTGCCCCGGGGCCAGCTGCGTGCGCTGGGGCCCAGCCCCTGCCCTCCGCGGGCTCGCGGACCTGCATGGGAAATGGAAGTGACCGCCGTAGGTCACCGGCCACCGGGGTAACGGTTCAGAAGGGCTTGGCTGTGGCTTGTTGGGAGCAAAACATTGGCTCGGTATTTATTTAAGGGGTAGGGCCGGTGTTGGCAAGTTAAAAGGTTTTCTTGACCCAGAGCGTGCACACCAGCAAGGTACACGGTGGCCCGCAGGATTCTCACCGAACACGCCGGGACACAGCGCGTGGGAAATCCGGGAAGCCCTCTCATGCGTCCTTCCAGCTGTTACTGCAGTGTTTCTTGTAATGCTCACGCCTCTTCTGCAGGACCCATATTTTTCCATTTCTAGAAGGAGTCCTAAGTGGGAACCTGAGTTTACCCGATGGCTTTTGTTCTTGTGAGGTCCTCGTGCAGCAGGTGCCATGCCCCAGGCGGCGGGGCTGCCAGCTCCTCACCGTCCGGAGGGGCTGCAGGAGGTCTTGCCTGTGGTGACAGGAAGGATCCTCCCCCATCAGCCTTGGAGAGAAACAGCTTGAAGGCAGATGGACTCTTTCCTCACAGAGCCGAGTCCCCTCCTGCTCCTTGTGACAGGGCAGGGCGGGGAGCCAGAGCTGACCTTGGTCACAGCAACCGTGGTGCCCTCACGCTGCCGGCTCGGCCCTGACCACCGCGTCCAGCGCCCATCCGTTAAGGCTTTTCAATTAGCTTATTTAATCCCTAAGGCCTCTGAGGCAGCTGCTGTTACTAAACTCCTTTTATAGGCCGGGGAGGTAGGCTGAGGAAGGAGGGTGGGAAAGTGACCCGGGAGAAGTACAGGGAGGGCCTGGATCTTGGGGAGAGGGCTTCCACCCCCAACCCCGACCCGAGGACTGTCCTGCCCCCTCCCCCGCTTCAGGTCCCCCCACCCTGGCTGTCCAGGCCAAGTGCGATCCCTGCTTATCCAGCCCGTGCCGGAACCAGGGCACCTGCCATAACGACCCCCTGGAGGTGTACAGGTGTGTCTGCTCCAGTGGCTATAAGGTGAGTGGAGGTGGGGGCGGGCTGCTCTTTCCAGGTAAGACGGGTTCACGCTTGCGCAGGGTGCCCGGGGCTGCAGGGTGCCCAGGGCCGGCGCTTGAGGGAATGTTTAATCAATGATGTAGCATGTGAATGAGCGAATGAATGAATGGATGAATGACTGAGCAAGTAACTCTGGGGACAAGGAGGCACACTGCTGAGGGGGCGGGCTGGCTGTTGGCTCACACCAATCCCTGGGTGTCTCTGATGTCCTGCTCACTCACTTTGTTCCCCAGGGCCGAGACTGCGAAGTATCCCTGGATGGCTGTTCCAGCAGCCCCTGTGGAAATGGAGGGACCTGCCGCCCACAGGAGGGCGGGGACGCCGGGTTCACGTGAGTTGCCTGCAGGGCTGGAACCTGATGGGTGGGAGTGCAAGCCTGGGTGCAGCCTGCCCCAAGTGGGATGGCCCAGGTCTCCCTGTGCTGGGGAGGGGCAGGCACTCCCTAGAGCGCCCTCCATGCCTACCCAGGCCAGGCCCCTGTTGCCCAGAGAGAAGGCTGGGGCCTGGGGCTGCATTGCTCACTCCTGCTCCAGGCGTCTCCCTGCTCATACTGGGTGCCAGAGGGCCTTCTGATGGCCTGGCAATTCGTGGCCAAGGGCATATGCAGTGGCAGTGCTAAGGGGTAGTTCAGGGGTGGTTTAAACCCCTATAATCTCCACTGTCCCCCAAGGCCTCCAATTGGAAGTCAAACATCCGCTTGCTGTGCCAATGCTGCGTGGAGGCAGGGCCCCTAGCCAGTGCCTTGGTATCAAGCAGTCCCTGAGACAGGTGGGGAGACCTTCCCAGAGGTGGGAGTGAGGCCCAGTTGCGCCCCCTGGGGCCTGCCCTCATGGTCTCATGGGTCATACTGGTCACAGCTGAGCAGCTGTTTCTCCCCTCCCCTTGGACTCCGTGAAGGGCCAGCCCTCGCGGCTGCTGTCTGACCTCACCATGTAAGCCCCCACCTCCCATTCACCCTGCTTTCCCCCAAGACCCCTCAATGAGCACCCCCCCACACTTTCTCAGAGTTCTCCTGGGCCCAGAGATTTTTCAGAGGAGTATATAGTACTTAGTTGCTGAAAATAAACTGCCAGCCAAACAAATTTACTCTTTGGAAAATGCTGTTGAATCTACTTGGTGGGAATGGCCAAACCTCTCTCTGCAAACCCAAACTGCCAGGGGTAAAAAAACACTGAACAACTGCTTACAGGTCATCACCTTGGAAACGGCATCCTTAAAATAGGCTCTGTCATTGTCTGGATTTTGGAAGCCACTCCATCCAGCCCCCCACTTCCCGCAACCACCCTCCCCTGCCCTGCCCCACGCTAGACTCCTGGACGGGGCGGTCTGTGGAGCTTGGGGGGCTGAGAGGACCCCTCAGAAGAGCCTGCTAGGTGGAGGATGGGTGCAGCTGGGGTAGCCCCTTCCCAGCTGGAGGGTGGACCCCAGAATTGTGTGCTTCATACCTTTTTGCTCACATACCCCCACCAAACAGATGTTTTATTTATTTATTTATTTTAAATTTTTATTTATTTATGATAGTCACACACAGAGAGAGAGAGGCAGAGACATAGGCAGAGGGAGAAGCAGGCTCCATGCACCGGGAGCCCGACGTGGGATTTGATCCCGGGTCTCCAGGATCGCGCCCTGGGCCAAAGGCAGGCGCCAAACCGCTGCGCCACCCAGGGATCCCTAAACAGATGTTTTAAACTACATCCCCTCTCACACATTCTTAGAGTGTTAGCTAGAATTTTTCCAGTCAGTTGAACTTCTCATTGCAAAGGAGATAGTTTCCAGGATATTGTAAATATTAACATTTAAAAATAACTCATTTTCTAGTTCATTTTTATCATTTTCCAGTGGAATCTGAATAGCACAGCAATTTGATATCACTTTAAAAAATCACATCAATAAGCTCCTGTTTAACAGCTGAAACATTTTACCTCCTTTTTTCTCCTCGTACTAGTATTTCCATTTTACTCCCCACTCCCACCTCCATTTCTCTTCCTGTGTCTATGTTCTGTGCTGGGGTCCACTATCAAGCCTGCAGCCATACTTCTCTGCTACCAACGTGGGGGTGTAAGTTTGTAGAATTTTTTTCTTGTCACCAAGATTAGAGATTTCTTTTGCAGAGTTGTCATTACAAATATCAATAATATATATATATATATATATATATATATACACACACACACATATATATATATCAGAAATAACTCTACTATAAAATTTTATTGATAATTAACACCCATGAAAGTAAAAGTTTATTAGACTCCTAGAGAGATAGGTGGGGCTTTTTTGTGTGTGTTCTTCTAAACACACAGGGTGAATGTGACAGCATTAGAGCAGGCTCACCATCCAATATATTCCTTTTTAAAAATCTATGTATACAGAGATATGCTGCATACATAGCATTTGTGAAAGAAATTTGAGAAAGTTTATGCAGATAAGCCATTGGGATTAGAATTTTTATTGCAGCGTGTCACTCAATTATTTGAAACCCTTCCGAGTTTATATGCCAAAAACCCCAGAGTAATCCGTCATCAAAAAGTATTTTTAATGCTCTATCGGCTGACAATTCCACTATGTGTCCCTTTAATGATTTATTTTAAAATTTTTTAAAATTCAGTTAGCCAACATAAAGTCCATACTTAGTTTCAGATGTAGTGTGCAATGATTTATCAGTTGTATATAACACCAAGTGCTCATCACATCATGTGCCCTCCTTAATGCTTGTCACTCAATTACCCCATCCCCCCACCTACCTCCCCTCCATCAGGCCTCAGTTTCCCATAAAGAGTCTTTCATGGTTTTTCTCCTTGGATGACTTCCCATTCAGCTTTCCCTCCCTTACCCTGTGATCTGTGCTGTTTCTTACACCTTCAATGATTTTTGATGCACAGAACTAGAACTTCTTGCAAAAGCATTTGTCCAGTTACTTTGGAAACCTCTATATTCCTAATAGTCCCTTTATTTGGCGCTAGGGTTCTAGGCTCCAGGCACGTCCCACCTTGCACTCAGGTTGGGAGAGGTGTATGCGCCCTTCTAAAGCTCTGGGGTAGGTCTGTTCAGAGTGCTGAACTTGAAGATCTGGCTGGAAATTAATTTTTCAGACCTCTCTGACCCACATATGGCTTGGAAGACCCCAGGTGTCCCCTGGGGGAAGGTGTACACTGGCTGGAAGATCATGGATTCCCAGGACCCTCCACAAGTTGGCTCCTGTTTACCCCCTACCCCCGATGTATGAGCCAAGTGTCCCCTGCCTCTGTCCACCTGGCCTCAGTGTGGCACCATCCTGGTACCTACCAACTTTTCTCTGGTGGCCTCACAGCTAGACTGTGAGTCCCCATGGTGCAGGTCTTATTTAGTGTGACCTCAGCAGCTAGCAAGGGCCTGGCCTGGCCTAGGGTAGGGGTCAAAGTTCTGGGATGACAGTAGTCACCTGCAGACACAGGCTTCCATCAGTGCCTCAGGAAGGCTGCTGCCCTGGTCCTGGGCCCACCCACCCTCCCTCCTCCCCTCAGGTGTTCCTGTCCCCCCGGCTTTGAAGGCCCAACCTGTGAGGTGAATACGGATGACTGTGTGGAGCACACATGCGCCAATGGGGGTATCTGTGTGGATGGTGTGGGCAACTACACCTGCCAGTGCCCCCTACAGTACACGGGTAAGTGGGGCGGGGCGGGGGTGCACAGGCCCTGAGCCCCTGTCTTGTGGGCAGAAGGGCTGAGGCCCCCACTCAGTGTCTGCAGGGGTTTCTGCTAGCCCAGCTACCTGGCAGAGTCTGGGGGCAGCTTCTCCCCTTCCTCATTCTTTCCCCAGGAAGGGGCTGTGAGCAGCTGGTGGACTTCTGCTCCTCAGATTTGAACCCGTGTCAGCACGAGGCCCAGTGTGTGGGTACTCCAGATGGGCCCAGGTCAGTGTTGCCTGTTTTCAGGGCCAGACAAGGGCATGGGCCTTGAAGTCACTCCCCTCCCCTCCTATTTCCTTACTTGTCAAAAGTGGGTTTGGTCTTGGCTATACAGGTTCCTGCAAGTCTGGGTGGGGATAGGGCAGTAGTGGGTATAGCTTTGGTCAACTAGACCTGGGTTTACAGTATGACCCTGAGTGGATGCCTTGACCCCTCTGAGCCTGTCTTCTCATCTGCAAAGTGGGCACCCCATAGCTCCCTCCTGGGGTAGGTATAAGGGTCAGATGAACAAATGTACTTTGCTCCAAGTCTGACATCTGATAAGTGCTCCATAAAGGGGCTATTATCTTTCCAGATCCACAGTTTCTCCTCCCTAGTTACAAAATGCACAAAACTCTGAAAACCAGAAGCCCATTTGGTAGCAAAACCTGGTTTGACTTGAACATATTTGGTAATAAAACCTGACCCCCACCGATATGAGGTTATGTATAGTCACTATTCTTGCCATGTAGTGTGAACGTGTATAGATTTTGCTGCAGAAATATGAACATGTTTAATTAAGGGGCTGCCCCAGATCCCATTGATGTGTTACATAATGCTTTAGGCATTGTTACAAATAGCCTTTCCAAAATCCAAAATCTTCTGAATTTCAAAACCTATCTAGCCCCAGGAGGTTTGGATAAGGGGTCATTGACAATTGTCACCATCATTGTTAGAATATATAGAAGTGCGCTGTCACCTGAAAACTACATGAAGATCGTGGGTTTTTTAAATGTTTCCATCTGCAGCTTTGTAAACATTTCTGGGACCCTTGTTCCACTGGTCAGGACAGGTGGTCAGGGTTGAGGCCTGAGGCTGAGGGACCCAACCCCAGCCACTCAGGCCAGAGTGGGGAGTGGAGCCTCTCAGGGAGCCCACGGTCCAGCAGGGGCCACCCAAGGACAATGGCAGGAAGAGACAGGGGTTACTGAGATCGAGAGGTACATGGAAGTCTCCATCCAAAAGCTGCACAGCTGCCATGCTTGTGGGTGAGCTGCTGGGGTGGAGTTGGCACAGCCGACCAAGGAGCAGTGGCAGATCAAGAGGTAGCCCGCTGCTCAGAGGGGCTGGACCTCAGGTGGTGGGAGAAAGCAGGACTGCCCCTCATCCCTCACACTGCGCCAGGAAGAGTCCCTGATAGCACCAAAAGTGCGCAGACAGCTGCTGTGTAGCGCCGGTTCTCTCAGCTTCCGCCTTGGAGGGAAGATGTAAGGACTCAGCTGTGCTTGGAACTCGGCAGGTATTCGGTACATTGGCTGAGTGAGGGAAGGAGTGAGTGTGAATGGGTGGAGTAGGTGGACGGTCAGCTACTTGCAACATTTTTCAGACTGCAGCTCAAGACTCAGTAGTGGATTATGACCACAGGGTGGGTCGATTAACTCAAAAAACTAAAACAGAGGCGCATAAGCATGGCTTAGTTGGTTAAGTGTCTGGTTCGGGTCATGATCTTGGGGTCCTGAGATCAAGCCCCGGGTTGGGCTCAGTGCAGTCTGCTTGTCCTTCCCCTTCTGCTCCTCCCCTGGCTCACTCACACTTTCTCCTAAATAAATAAAACCTTAACCTAAAATAGAAGAACTGTCAGAGCATCATGGCATTTTATGTAGTAAGGAGTATTGTGCCATTAAGCTGGCTTTAGGGTGTGTGTGCCCATAGGTGTATGTATTTTCACTTGGGTAGAAAAGTATTTCTTACAGCTTAAAAAATTGGGAATGAAAACAAACATCCAGGCAGGAGCACCTGCCTGCCAGGTTGTGTGGTTGAACTGTGGAATTTGCAGTTCAGTTTGGAAGAGTTTCCAACAGGGATCACTTGATGATAGCTGGGAGGATGATTCCTGGAGGAGGTGTGGTATTGACCAGAGTGACAGAGGCAGGGAGAGAGAAGAGGATGTTCCAGAATCAGTAGGTGGTGGCAGTTGGGAAGTGCTGGTGAGGTGCAGGTTGCTGCCAGTAGAGACAGGTCCAACCATAGGGTGGGCCCTGATGGTGGGGGCAGGGGGAAGCAGGACAGGGGGCATCTCACAAGGCTGTGACTGAAAAGTAGGTGGAGGAGTATACTCCTTGATAGGCAAATGGTTGATCTCCAGGCAACCAGTGCAGCCCAGTGAGGGCTGGGGGCTGGTCTCGTGTCACTTGAGTGGGGGCATGACCTTTGAAGGGGGAGGGCCAGGAGGCCAGTCCAGTGGAGTTGGGAAGGCTGGAGAAAACAGCTAGTTGAGCCCCAGGATTCAGGGCCTTGTGCTGTGGAAAGGCCCTGAGTTTGGCCTCAGATGTGCTGTCAGTGGTCAAGGTAGGTCTTCCATGACAAGATCTGTTCTCATGCTCCCGGCCCAGAACCTGCCCCCACCCAGAGGCCCACGCAAGCTCTCTTCTTGTATCAGGAAAGGGTCCCAGGATATGCTGGGAGGCAGCTTTCTCTCCTGGGCTCTGTTTGACCTCTTGGGTGTCCCATAGTCACACATCCCCCAGACCCCATGGGCTTCCGACTGAGTGAGGGACTGACTGCCCCCCATCCCTGCATGCGTGCCAGGTGTGAGTGTGCACCAGGTTACGTGGGTGACAACTGCAGTGAGAACCAGGATGACTGCAGGGATCACCGCTGCCAGCATGGGGCCCAGTGTGTGGATGAAGTCAACAGCTACTCCTGCCTCTGTGCTGAGGGCTACAGGTGAGTGGCCCTGGGGGAGCACGAGTGAGCATGAGTGACCGAGGCCTCCTGGCCTCCAGCCCTGGAGCTGGCAGGAGCCCCCAAGCACAGCGGGTGGGAGGGAATTAGGGTCAGAGCTTGGAAGTTGGATCCTTGGGTTTTGACCATGGCGATGCCAACCCCAGCTGTGTGGCTGTGGGAAAACTACCTAATCACTCAGGGCATAAGCACAGGGTCCCTAAACTGTTTGGTGGAGGGAGTGGGAGGTGGGTACAGATTACTGGCCAGTGCCCACCACATACCTGCCCAGCAGACCTCTGAAGACACATCCTGGCATAAAGGTCACTTATCTTCACAGCCTGACTTCTCTGAAAGGTTTTTGGCCAGGGTTGGGGTTGGGGAAGAAGGGCTGCCTTCCTGGCCATCTACCTCCCATGCTCTGCTTGGGTCTTTTTTTTTTTTTTAAACACTTTAATTGAGCTATAATTCGCATGCCCTGAGATTCACCCAGTTTCAATATAGGATTCAGTGGCTTATAGTATATTACCAGAATTGTACATCCATTAACCATAATAATTTGAGAACATTTTCATTACTCCAGAAGGAAACTCCATACCTATTATCTGTCACCCTACCCCCTCCCATCTCAGCTCAAGGCAACCAATAATCTAATACTTGTGTCTATAATAGAGTTGTTTATCTTGGATATTTCATATAAATGGAGTCATATGATCTTACCATCATGTTTTTGGGGTTCATCCATGTGGCAGCATACATCAGAACTTCATTCTTTTTTGTGGTTGAATATTATTCCATTGTATGGACCACATCTGTGTATCCATCCACTGAGAGACATTTGAGCTGTTTCCACTCTTGGCTGCTGTGAAGACTGGTGCTATGGGTGTGGCTGTGTCAGAACTCCCTGCTGGTAGTAATGTCCCCTCTTTTATTTCTTTAGTCATTTGAGTCTTCTCTTTCTTGTTTGTGTCTGTTTTCTGTAAAATGGACAATAGTGAGTTTGCTAGCAGACTTGACTGCCCCGAGCCTCGAGTGCTTCTCAAACTGTAATGTGCACATGATCTTGGTAAGAAGTAGATTCAGGTTTTCCATTTCTGACAAATGCCCAGGTGACAGCGATGGTGCTGTTCCAGGGACCACACTTGCTTCTCACCTTGTTTTCAGTGTCCTTCTGGCTCATAGTTCTCTTGGGGGAAAAAGTGTTCATTAGGAGCATCTTCTATTGCTTTAAGGATCTGGTTTCCCAAGATGTTCAGCAAATTTCTCTCCAGGACCGTGGGACAGAAAGATGTCCCCTTGCCCCTTCGCCCAGCCTTCTCTGACCTGTATCTTTTCCCTCTCAGCGGGCAGTTCTGTGAGGCCCCTCCCCGCCCTCCTGCCCCCAGAAGCCCCTGCGAGGGGACAGAGTGCCAGAATGGGGCCAACTGTGTGGACCAGGGCAGTGGGCCTGTGTGCCAGTGCCTCCCAGGCTTCGGCGGCCCCGAGTGTGAGAAGTTGCTCAGTGTCAACTTTGTGGATCGGGACACCTACCTGCAGTTCACTGACCTGCAGAATTGGCCCCGGGCCAACATCACGCTGCAGGTGCGTGCTCAGGGTGCCCAGTCACAGAGGCGAGTGGGGCGCCAGGGGGTGTGGCCTCGGGTCAGAGCACTGAGGGGAGTCCCTGCCCAGGAGGACAGGGAGGAACCTGTGTTAATCAAAACTCTTTGGATGTGGGTCAAGTACATGAAAGGTTATCTGAAACCAGGGTAGGATGAAAAGGGTGGAGAGGTGACCGGATCCTCTCCCGCCATCCCGTCTCACCTGCTCCTCAGCTCCAGCCTCCAGTGCTGCACACACACTTCTCTATGGCCTGGGACATGGCCGGAGTTGGCTCTGGGCTTCAGCTCTGGCCTTGTATCTTTAGCCTCCTGGCCCTTATTTTGGGGCCCTTATTTTGCCATTTCATGTCTTGAATTTCGTCTCAGAGCATTGGTTTGTTGAGGGCAAAGGCACATCGCACTTGGATGGCAATGTTTACCTGGAGGGATGGGGGTGGTGCACATCACATGGAAAATGATCAAAGTCTGCATCTCCTCTTTGGCTCTCTTCCTCCAACTGCATTCCCTACCCCAGCAGTCGCATCTTTCTCCTCCTTCTCTCACAGAGCCCCTCAGCCTCCCAACATGCTTACCATGCCCCCCCCCCCACTTCATCTTGCCCATCCACACTGTCTACACTGCAAGAATACAGCTAGCCTAACTGCTTAACAAAGTAACATTCACCCAAACCCTCCCAGCCACTGCCTCAGGCACCTCCTTAAAGAGGTGAGGTCAGCCCCACTGTCCCTGTCACAGGCTCTGCCCTGCCAGCTGGTTGGACAGCAATCACAACTTCAGGGAAGATCTTGGATTGGCCTCCCTTCAGCCACGTGCCCATCCCTGGCCCAGCCACTGAGTCCAGCGAGATGGGGTGCTATGATGCATCCTCCCTGGGCCATGTGCCAGCCCTAGGAGACCAGGGAGTCAGGTTCTTTACCAGAAGAAACAGAAGAGGAACAAGGAAGGATCATGGTTCCTACAGCATTGTAGAGTGATCTCCCTCCTAAGGTAGCTCCAGCTTTTGCTTGCACAGCTCCAGAGACAGGCACTACCTCCTGAGTGGCTCTTTTCAGGTTTGGGTGGTCACGGCTGTTAGACAGCCTTCCTTAACTTGTCCTCTCAGTGGCTCCAGAGGCCCGCAGAACAGGCTACCCCACACCCATTGGACTTTCTGAACAGGTCGCCCTAAGGTCTCTTACCTGCTCCTCCTAGCAAGTGGTTACCAGGACTGGGCTCGTCCATCTGCCTTCTCTCTGCAGCCCCAGCCAACCTGGCAGTGGATGGGATGTGAACCAGGGGCTACTAGCCTCTGTCAGCATCCCCTGGAGGATATGTCCCCTGGGCAGGCTACATAGCCAGGGGAGGACAGCTCTGCACACAGCATTCCTCTTCCAAATGTGGGTCCCCCACCTACCTGTGCCATCGCTGGGTGGGGTGGAGTGTGGTGGGAGAAAATGTGTCCTTGCCCATCAGGTCTCCACGGCAGAGGACAATGGGATCTTGCTGTACAATGGAGACAATGACCACATGGCAGTGGAGCTGTACCAGGGTCACGTGCGTGTCAGCTATGACCCGGGCAGCTACCCCAGCTCGGCCATCTACAGGTAAGGCTTCCTCATGCCCACCACCCTCGCTCAGGGTCTCCCAGGGCAAAAGCAGGTGGTTATTGGGACCACTGGCACCTGGGCTGCCCAAGTGGGAGGAAGGGCATTTCTTTTTTTTTTTTTGGTATATTTTTTTATTGGAGTTCAATTTGCCACCATATAGCATAACACTGAGTGCTCATCCCGTCAAGTGCCCCCCTCAGTCATCCCATCCGCCCACCCACCTCCCCTTCCACTACCCCTTGTTCGTAGGAAGGGCATTTCAACCATCTAGTGAGGCCCCAGCTTGGGGCTGAGGCCTGAGCGGTGGGCTCACCCTTCCCTATCCTATCTCCTCCTCACAGTGGGAAGGAGAGATGGTAAGATGGTAGCCCTTGCCCCAAACTGCTCAGCTTTCCCCAAGGAGTCCCAAGAAGGGAAGCAGGAGGGACCAGGCCCTAGGCCACAGAGTCGACACACCCTCCTTCCTTAGAGATGTTATTTCCTGGGAAGCAGCTGCTGCATCAGTGGCCTTTCTAGGGAAGGGACCAGGCAGAGATGGGCTGAATTAAAGCCCATTCCCTGGGGTGGGGACACCCCATCTTCTTCCAGTGCCGAGACGATCAATGATGGACAGTTCCACACCGTTGAGCTGGTCACCTTTGACCAGATGGTGAATCTCTCCATTGATGGAGGCAGTCCCATGACCATGGACAATTTTGGCAAACACTACACACTAAACAGCGAAGCTCCCCTCTACGTGGGAGGTAAGGACCTGGCCCAGATAAAGGCTGTGGCTGGCTCTCCCCAGGCCTCCCCATCAGGTGATGGAGACAGCCATTTCAGGTGGGGCATCTGTTGCTCTCCAGCCTAAGGCTTGCCAGGAGGGCTAGTGCCCCAGCCACTGGATTGAGGGGGTATTCTAAGCCACTGGTGGATTGTCCTACCCAGCCTGGAGCCCAAGCTGACCAAGAAGGATGCGTACCTGGGTTGTCTGTGGCCTGGTCTTGAGGGGAACCTGGAGCTTTCCCAGCTGTCTTCCAAAGTGGGCACCTTTCCTCTTGGCTTTGGGCCAGAAGGGCCTTGCCAAGTATTCAGGGTCTGTTCCTAGTCTTGGAGCTCTCAGCGCCCAGAGCCTGCTGTAAGAGGCCCAGACATGGGGGACCTCCCAGCTGGCTTTACATGCTTTGCAAGCTAAGTGACCTTGTCTACCACCTGCAAACATTTCCAGGCCCAGACAAGTCAGGTTTCCGCAATAGTGGGGCTTTCTCCGTGCCGCAGTGCACCATGGCGAGACTTTGGGCAGGTGTGGAGAGAACCGTTGGTTCTAATCACAGATCTGTGGTTTATTAGTTGTACAACTTTGGGCAAGTCGCTGAGCACCAGATGGGGTTTAGCCACCCTGACCTCAGAGGGTTGCTGTGATGACCACAAAAGCAGGTGACAAAGTGGCATACACATTAGTTTTAGGCCTTTTCTGCTTTTGAAGTAAGGAGGTAAGTGCTGGTGTCCCACAGGGCATGAAGGAGCCTTGGGTGAGGGCAGCCAGACCTTAGGTACCCAGGGCTTCCTTTGTCAGCTGGTGGCTGCTAGGCCTGGCGCCCCTGGGCTGTGGTCATAGAGGGGGCTGCTTTTCTATTTCTTCTGGGAAAGGAATTTGGACCCTCCAAGGTGGCAAAGGACCTTGGCCCAGGGTTGCAGAGATAGAACAGAGGCTGAGGGTGGGAGGAAACACTGTGCAGTTGCCCAGTGGACCTCAGCGGTGAGTGCGAGGCATGGTCTGAGCCTGACCCGGCCCAGCTCTGCCCCATCCTGCCCACCCCAGGGATGCCAGTGGATGTGAACTCAGCCGCCTTCCGCCTGTGGCAGATCCTCAACGGCACCAGCTTCCACGGTTGCATCCGAAACCTATACATCAACAATGAGCTGCAGGACTTCACTAAGACGCGGATGAAGCCAGGCGTGGTGCCAGGCTGTGAGCCCTGCCGAAAGCTCTACTGCCTGCATGGCATCTGCCAGCCCAATGCCACCCCGGGGCCTGTGTGCCATTGTGAGGCCGGCTGGGGGGGCCTACACTGTGACCAGCCAGCCGATGGCCCCTGCCATGGCCACAAGTGAGCATGGACTGGGTTCAAGGAGCCCTCACACCCCCCCCACCCCCGCCGTCCACCTGTAGGTTCCTTACCTTTCCCTATAAGCTCCTATCCCCAGGCTGCTGCATGGATTGTATTTTTAAATCCCCAAACTAGAACATGTGGCCCACCACAGGGTTTTACTTTTTTTTTCTAGTTTTCAGTTTTTATTAACAGGAGGAGGTCCCTAGGGAACAGTGTCACATTTTGCTCCCTTTTGCTCTTGGGAACAGAGCAGAATCCCATGATGCCAAGGCTGGGATTGTGTAGGATTAGACTGGCTCCAGCCTATTCTCACAGTACCTTTTCTCTGTCCCCTCCAGGTGTGTCCACGGAAAATGTGTGCCCCTCGACGCTCTTTCCTACAGCTGCCAGTGCCAGGATGGGTACTCGGGGGCTTTGTGCAACCAGGCGAGGGCACCTGCAGATCCTTGTGGGGGCCTGCAGTGCCTACATGGCCACTGCCAGGTCTTGGCCACCAAGGGGGCACACTGTGTGTGTGACCCCGGTTTTTCGGGCGAGCTGTGTGAGCAAGGTCAGGGGCCCCCCTCCTGACATGCCCTCTCCACAACCTGCAGTAGTGACTTGACTTTTCCTCCTCCAAGCTTGGCAACCCCTCTGTGCCCCCTCCCCTCTCCTGTACCCTGGACTGCTATTGGGCTGTGGTACCCCCTACCCTCTGGACTTTGCGCCCCACTTCCATACAAATGGCCCAGCTTGCCCTGAAGCCCCCTTATCTGGGGCCAGTGCTGCCTCCTGACTGGGGTCTCCCCTTACAGAAGGGACTGCCCAGGGTAACAGCTCCTGCCTGAACCTCCACCTCTTGGCCCCATTACCTTGGGACACCGGGAGCAGCAGGAAGTCTGAGGGTTACGGAACTCTTTCCCAGGCCCATGTGACCAAGATGCTTCTGCTGGGCTGGAGACTGCTGAGGCTAGGCAGAGGGAAGCTGAAGTCCAGAACTCAAGCCTTCTTGGTCCCCTAGGCGCCTCCCCCCCCACGTCCTGGCACACATTCCTTCTCTATTGTGTTTGCCTTCCCAGCCTCCTCTGCTCGGAGCCCACTTACCTGGCAGCTCCATCTGTCCTGGAGGGTCCCGGCAGCTAGAAAGTTCTTCCTTCATACTCACTGGACCATGGGCCCAGGAGGAAGCCTGTGCATGTGCATGTCTGGTGGGGACGGAGGTGGAGTCTGAGCACTAGAGGCCCTGGTCCTTGGATGCTGCCTCTCCGCCTCCTGCCTTCCCCCTGGGCCAGCGCTGGCCCACGGGTGTGCCCTGAGGCCTTCTCTTGGTGTCTGTCCTATCCAGAGTCCGAGTGCCGGGGGGACCCTGTCCGGGACTTTCACCAGGTCCAGAGGGGCTATGCCATCTGCCAGACCACGCGCCCGCTGTCGTGGGTGGAGTGCCGGGGCTCCTGCCCAGGTCAGGGCTGCTGCCAGGGCCTGCGGCTGAAGCGGAGGAAGCTCACCTTTGAGTGCAGCGACGGGACCTCTTTTGCCGAGGAGGTGGAGAAGCCCACCAAGTGCGGCTGCGCCGTCTGCGCCTAGCGCCGGGCTGGACGGGGAGGGGTGAGGCGGGCACGGGGCACGGCTGCGGGGCTGCGGGTCGGTGCGGGCGGCGGGCGGCGTGGCTGCTGCGGGGCGGCCCGCGGCGTGCGGTGGGAGCGGTGGGCCGACCTCCCGGAGCCGGCGGCGGGGGCGGGGCGGGCCGGGCTGCAGGCCACCCTCTGCCTCCGGAAGTGCCTTGCACAAATAGGCGCTTAATAAATATTTGTTGAATGAATGTGTGCTTGAGGTCAGGCCAAGAAGTGCAGAATGGTGACACCCCCTGCTTGCCTACTACTTGGGTCTGAAGGAGGGACTGGCCCCTTCCCAAACCAGCTTTTCCCTGGCTGCAGAAGCTCCTTACCCCCCTGCAGGTGATCTTGAAGCCTCCCCTGGGGCAGCCAGCCTGACTCTGCTCTGTATGCTGCTGTAGCATCCGCTAGCAGTAGGCCAGGCTGCTGAGGGACGGGCCCCTCCTGCTGGCCAGGAAGGGGCTGCCTCTTACCCCCTGGGCTGGACAGCACAGCAGCCACTGCTTGATGGGGAATGAGGCTGGAGACAGAGGTGAGTCTTAGGACCAGACCTCTGAATCCTGAAGTTATGGGTTGACCATTGTCGCTTCAAGGAAGGGGCTCTCAGGTGGAGGAAATGCCCACTGGGTCTATTTGGGGTGGTGAACAAACCAGAGAGGATGGTGTGGCATGGGAGGGGGGAGGTTGGTTCTTGATTCCAGCTGAATAATCACCAAAGGGGCATTTGTCCTTGGCTATCCCAGCCCATACCCGGCCACAAGATACTGGCAAGCCATTGACAGGGGTACAGGATCAAGGGGGTTTGAACTAGGCTGCTTAGCCAGGGAGGGGTCTCCTCCCAGGGAGACTGGGTTCAGATCCTTTCACGGCATAGACCAGTAGGGAGCAGCCATCCAGGCACCAGGAAACCTCTGGTGCCTCTCTCACTCTGGGCAAACTTCTTCCCCACCGGCCTCAGTCTCCTCAGCTATCAAATGTGAAGTGGCTTGACTGAACATATGTATAAGCAATGCAGACCCTCCCACTGTGGCTCCAGAAGGGAGGCTGGAGGAGTTAGAGGATCCATTTTCAGTAATCACATCAACAAGTATTTATGTGCCTAACCAGGCTGGGTACTGTGGGTGTTCTGCTCATGTGGACAGACATGAACTAATCGTAGAGCATCACAGGAGTAACCACGATGCCTGGGAAGAGATGAGCCAAGGGCTCCAACCACAGACACTGGTCCAGGCTAGAGCTGCTCACCCTAGGCATTTGCAAGGAAGGACTCTATTTGAAGAGTCATTGAGTATGTGGCCACGTGACTACAAATGCTTCTTTTTCCATGCAGAAGGAAAACATGGAAAGCTTATATTTGAGCTTAAGTAGTGAACTGGCTAGACGGTCATGCTGTCCTGCCCAGATGTCTCCCCAAAAGTGTGTGTGCCCCTAGGGGATCCCAGTGGGTAAGAGGAGTGAGCATATCTCTTTCCTGGCCCTTTCTATCTCCAAACAGAAGACAGGGTTGGGGGAGCAGGCTGTGGTGTGACTGAGGTGGTATTGTGCCTGTATCCTCAGCCACTATGGACACTGGGAGGAGGGACCTCTTGATGCTGAGCAGCAGAGGGCTGGAGCCTCTTACAACTGAGGAAGCCTGGCATGTTCCACTACACTGGGACTTGGGCCAGTGAGTTTGAGTCCTGGAACTCCTGTAATGTGAAGGTGATCTTGCCCTGCCCAGCTGCAGAGGTGTTTTTATGGCTGGATCTGTTCTTCACCAGGGATTGGGCTCTACTGTAGTTCTGAGCAAGGCCACAGTGCCCGTCCCCTCCATGGACAGCAGCCTGGGCCTTGGGAGGCTTCTCATAGGGCTGCACAGCATCCCTTTCTTACCTACAGTTTGCAGGCCACTGGGGGACCCTGGAGAGCAGCTCTAGCACTAGCTCTAGCACTATTTCTGCTAGGCAGGTGCTGAACTACTGAGGAAAGCTCAAGCATAGCTGGCTCACCCCTTCCACGGAAGAGAGGTATTCTGGGACCACCAGCCTTGAGACACTTACCTTCCTTTGGCCCTCACCTTTCCCCACTGCCCTGGAATAGAAGTGGCTCCCTGAGCTTGAGGGGCACTGACAGGCAGCAGCAGATTGGGTGACGGCTGCCAGGAGTCCTGTACTCCCAGTGCCATGGGGTTGGGAGGGCAGAGTACGGGGTGTTTGTACACAGGGAGTACCCTCTGAGCTGGCCACTGCCCCCACCGACCCCTCCACAACGTCCCACATCCCAGCCTGCCCTATGCTCACCCTTGGTCAAGCCGGAAGATTGGAATTCACCACAAGAGTAAGGGCAGCAAGGGGCTATGTGTCCCAGGATCAACACTGCCTCAAGTTAACCACCAACCTGCAAGCTGCTAAGGAACTGGATCATCACTCATCTTGCCTGTTCATATTTAGGCCCAGGAGAAGGCTCTGGTGAACTCATCTCTGATAAATCATCTCCGTATCTTGTCACCCCTTCAGTAAAGACCTTTCTTCGCTTTGATGTCTCCACTGGCTCTCTCCATCGAACACGCACTGAAGAGACACAAGCAGGGCAAGTCAGGAGGCTGCTGCTGCCACTGCTGGCAACCACGGCCCCGGGCTCCCTGTGAGGGTGTCAGGAAATGGAAAAGGCCAGACTCGTCTCCTTTTTGCCTGCTATTAGCCTAACCGTGAAAGTATCTCTTTATACAGAATACTTAACAGATTCTAATATATATTTGTATTTCATTTTGTTATAGTATTTTTATATGTTAAAGTCAATATCCGGTGTCTCATTTTGCTTTTCAGACGTGGTGTGGTTATGACATTTTGTTTAGGGGTTTCTGTAGTCTTGTCTGGATCACTCTTTTAGAGAGACTGGTTTAGAACAGGCCCGTGAGGGAGCCACACCTGCCCTTTCCCTAGAATTGTTCTAGAACGTGTTGGATATTGTCTGTTGTTCTCCATGTGAACATGATATTGTTTTGCTCAGGTTCTGCCTTGTGGATCTCTTTTTCTGCACCAAGGATGAACCCATGGCTGCTGACATGCCCCCTCCCAGGGTTTGAGGGTTTCTGAGCTGTCCACACTCTGGCCACAATTCAGGGATGGCTCTTAGAGGCAGCACATGTAGAACATCTTCCCTTGGAACGCTCTGATCCTTCTGAAGTGGCAAAGGAGGTGGGTTCCTCCTGGAGGAAGGGGAAGTCTCGAGGGATATAGCTTGGTCATAACTCCCTGGGGATGTCAGGGCAGTGGCAGACCCTGACATGGCATAGCACACATGGAGATCTGGGGAGGCTGCTTAGCTTCATTTCCCTTCAAGTGTCTGCAGCTACACCCAAATTTTGTGTTTGTAGACAGAGCCGCAACCACATTTAACCTGGCTCTGAGGTTTCATCAGGGCAACAGACCAGAAAGCACTGGGGCTTCTCAAACTGTCCTGTAAGGTTAACCTATCCCCAGTACAGTTGGTTCATAGGGATCAGTGGAGAAAGAAGGCAAATATACTTCTATAATAGTTCTGCTACAATTTCAGACTGCAAAATTGCTCTTGGGAGTCTTCCAGGATGCATGACCTGAGCATCTACGTGAGATGAGGCCAGGCCCTGGCAGTCAGGCTGGGCAAGGTCCCTACTACCAACGGGACCGAGCTGGCCCTCCTCTGATGCCAGTACTACAGACTGATTTCCCACTAGATCATGATGATGTTTGCCTAGGTCATACCTTAACAGCACATGGTCACCTTGAAAGGGGGGCAGTGATGGTAACTGCAAAGCCAGCAAAGCAATTAGGGATTTAGTAGGAAATGTAAGGAACCAGTACAGGGGAGAAAATGGTTTTAAAATAGGGATTGTGGGGCAGCCCAGGTGGCTCAGCGGTTTAGTGCTGCCTTCAGCCTAGGGTGTGATCCTGGAGGCCTGGGGTCGAATCCCACATTGGGCTCCCTGCATGGAGCCTGCTTCTCCCTCTCCCTGTGTCTCCGCCTCTCTCTGTCTCTCATGAATAAATAAATAAAATCTTTAAAAAAAATAAATAAAAAAGAAAAACAAATAAATAAAATAGGGATGTGGGACACCTGGGTGGCTCAGTGGTTGAGCATCTGCCTTCGGTCCAGGGCATGATCCCAGCCAGGGTCCTTCAATTGAGTCCCGCATCAGGCTTCTGCATGGAGTCTGCTTCTCCCTCTGCCTGTGTCTCTGCCTCTCTCTGTGTCTCTCATGAATAAATAAATAAATAATTTAAAAAATAAGATAAAAATAAATAAATAAAATAGGGATGTAAGCTCAACTGGCCATTAGGTTACCTAAATAAATCAAGTGGGCCCATGCCCTTCTGGCCCATCATTTGTATCACCACTTCTAATAAAGCAGCAGGTAAGAGACCTATTTCCCTACTGTTTAAGTCAAAAGGGACGAATGGTAGCTGACAGAGACTATGGTGACCTTAAAGGGACATTTTCCAATCTACTGACCTCCAGCTGATTCTTACCATGTTAGTCACTTTATCAGATTGTCATCATGTTTTAAAAGAGAAGCCAGAAACCAAATTTTATGTAAATACTTATAATTTTTAAAACACTAAGCTAAATGAAACACATCTGTGAGCCACCAGTTTATAATCTCTGAGTTAGGGGATCCCTGGGTGGCGCAGCGGTTTGGCGCCTGCCTTTGGCCCAGGGCGCGATCCTGGAGACCCGGGATCGAATCCCACGTCGGGCTTCCGGTGCATGGAGCCTGCTTCTCCCTCTGCCTGTGTCTCTGCCTCTCTCTCTCTCTCACTGTGTGCCTATCATAAATAAATTAAAAAAAAATTAAAAAAAAAATAATCTCTGAGTTAAAGAGAAATAAGTGGCAAATTTTACAGGTAAAAGGAAGTCCCCAGGAAAGGAAATGGACATAGCAGGGCTTGGCTGGGGCGTAGAAGCAACAGAAAGAATGACCAGGCTTCCAACTGGAGTTGCCAAGTTTTCCTGAGATTGGTGCTAACACATCTCTATCATCCCACTGCTTTGCACTCTCAGAGTTAGAGATGTCCCCTCACCTCTAGCCAGTCTAGTCTGCACCTTTTAGACATATTTTCGTTATTCTACCATAGGATGACTATGGGTGGAAAAGAAATTTAACAATGGAAAGTCCTAATCTGGAACAAGATGATTCTCCAAATATAAATTAAGAGAGGCAGCCCAACTGTCAGCTGCAGGGTTATTTTTACTAGCTATAGTTCTGCATGTTTATGGCTGCTGTCATAGAACTTATTAATGAAATCACTGGCCCACTGGACGCTTACAGAGACCCTCTCCAGCAGAAGTGAAAGAATACAGTGAAACAGGCCACGAGGCTAGGAAATAAAAGATTTTCCTGTCAACATTCTGCTGTGCCCCAATATGGGCTCTGGAGAGCTGGAGCAGCCTTCCCTGGTGGCTCTGCATACCACTCCCAGAATTCAACAGTGGCTTACCTGATTCAGTTGCTCTCTGCCTCTCAAGATGAAGCACTGGCACCTTTCCAACTCCAGGGTAGAAATCCCCAAGGATTCATCCACAGTGTTTTCTTTTCCCTGAAGTTACGCATACCCCACAAAATGGCCACAGATCTATCAAACAAAGTTCCTCTGAGTCCCAACTCTGTGGCTGAGGCAGAAGGATTAAGAAGTATTGCTTTTTGGTTCCTTCTGGCAACTTCTCAACTTTGCCATGGGCTACAAGTGGAATACTGGGCTTCCATGCATTGTTCCCTCACCAGTAACTACACAAACACACTTTAATATCAAAGAAGTTTAATACGCTGCAATAAAATAAGCGCCTAGAAAAAGCTCATGTAATAGATGTCAATGTTAGAGAAATCCCTCCCACACATCCTCTAGCTCCATACCCCAATCCCTCAAAACCAAACAAGAAAATCTGAAACAACAAAAGAAATCCTTCCAAGCTTGGATTTCAGTGAGGGCCCCTTTACCAATAACAAGAACACAGTTTCCTACATGGCCTAATAGGAAAGTAAAACACAGAAGCACAAAAAGTCCACAGATTTCAATATTTAAGAGACTCGGTACATATTCAAAGTTAAAATAACTCCAACTTTTATAGCTATACATATTGTTTTAAAGCAACTTAATATATTTTTAAATTTCATATATACACTCTCAAAGGTTCTTCAGGTGAGGTATGTAAACATTGTCTAATGAAAATTTTTCAATGTTTCAAACCAACAAATTCACAGCATACATTGAATTTTTCATCCATTAAAGACACAGTATTTTCCTACACTCACTAACATAATGGAAATCCAGGCCCAAGAGATACACGCCAATCATCCAGATTACCATTTGCAGAATTTATCAATTCACTGCTTTTGGAAAGACCACCTTCGCACAGGTTGGGAGCACACACTTGGTACTGGGAAGGGGCTAGGCCCTCTGGAGACTCTCTCCTTGGGCATCTGGATCACTGGCTAAGACTCACAAGACAGCAAAAAGGAGCACATCTGAACAACTACAAGATTGACCTCGGCAATGACAACACTGGGAGGAACCAGAAAGACCTTAAAGGAACGGTAGAGATTCATCTTAGAGCTCCCTGGATCCACAGCCGGATCAGCAGCCCCTGCCCTAATCTCATTCTGAAGGGTTGTGGCCTAAAAAAGAATAAAAACCCAACACGGCACCTGAGCTTCAGTTAAATTGCATGGGCCTCCTATGCCCCCCTGGCCCCTGAAAGGCATTAACTCTAGCCTAAAGTAGGACCCTGGGCTGTGCTTTTCATACAGGTTGGGGTTGAATTTCTTAGTATCATAATGCATATGGGGAAATAATGCCATGAGTTCACAAAGACAACCAAGGCCTGCACATAGGCACTGGCCAGTGACCTTGGAGGAGCTCAATTTTGAAAACTACTTGTTCCCTGAGGGTAAACAGCAGGCTTCTATTGAGATTAAGTGAGGCTAATAAGGGGATTATTTATTACAAGGTAATAACACTTGGGGAGCCTCAGGCCAGAGTTCTATTTTACTCCCACATAATCTACAACGCCCCCTCCCCGCCCTCCCACCACCACAAGTAGTCACCTTCCCAATGACACAATATAGGTCAGTACTTCTCCCCTTGCTGGCTTTCAGGCTCAGCAATGGAAAGCTTTATCCTAATGCACCCACTTCAATCTAAAAAAACACTAGTGAAAAATTCCAAACACCATCATAAATACAAAAGAGAAGACAAATTCCAAAAGCTAAAAAACTACATTATTCTATTCATGGTTATTTGGGTGTGGGGTATTTTTCATAAAGTTTAGGATGGTCACAGGAGAGGCTGCTCAACAGCTTAGAAAGCTGTGGAACTGGACACGCTAGGAGCCGCGGAAGAGGGACTGCCTGCCTTGCTTGGATCTAAACGTTTTGACCCCAGACATTTCAAACTCAGGCACAGAGGAAGATCACAGGACATGGACTTAGCTTTCAAAGGCAGAGTAGACAGACTCAAAGGACTTTTAGCAATTTAAATTTCTAATAGAAAAAATTCTTAGGTTTACAGCCAAATGAGCTTTGCCTCAACTAGATTCTGGAAGCCTTACAGATTCAGGGAAAAAAAATAATCATTTTTCAATCTCCATGCCCAATTTTTGATGTGTCTGGTGCTGGCAGATTTCTCATCCATTGCTAGAGTTGTATGACATAAAGAAGCGTGCAGACAAACAGAAGCAAAAATTCAAGTACAGCAACCTCTCCAGCAAAGGCAAGAGGTCTTAGCAAGAGCTGTTCTACCCCCACCCTATCCTCTGAGACAAGGGCTAACGCAGAGCCCAGAATAAATGTTATTTCCTAGGATCTTATTGCTTATGGGCAACACATCAGAAAGAACACCTGGAAATCTGCTCTGCAGATCTGGAACTGACCAGTTTATCATATATTATATATATTCATAATATATAATATATATAATATATAACATAACCAGATGAGAAGAGGGGGCAGTTAAAGCTTGGATTGATGTAGCATTACAGATCAAATGCCCCAAACAGCTCTCAACCTAGTTTCTGTTCTTTCTCCATGTGTGAACTGTGTTATGAAAGTAAGTCCACTGCTCAAAATATATCCTTCTACAATACTACAATGCAGACCAACACCACTCAGAACATGAATCTGTATACAGCACACATAATAAATATTCTTAAAAAACTATTTACAACATTACTTCTTGTGAACATTAGATGAGAGCAAAATCTATTTCCTCCTGCAAAGGTTAAAAAAGTGTTGACTGTCTAATTCAGTGCTAAATTCCCTGGCACCCAGTTACCCATTCACATTTCATCTTAAAATCAAATTTGCTTACAAATAGTATCTTAGAAAAAACATTCTCCAGCATTACTGTTCAAGTTTCCTCCTCATTTGTTAGAAAAGACAAAGGGAGGCCATAAGAAAATATGCAAATTATGGTTTAGATGGAGGACAAAACCCCCTGTGTGTCCAGTCCCAAGCCCTCTGCAGCCCTGGAGCCGCAGTTCTCAGGCCAGCCAGCTGGGCGGAATGAGAAACATGACTCAGAGGTGCCCGGGAATGTGGCACAGGGGAGATGATCGTGATCATAGAGCCATCAGTTCCATCACATCAAGGGGTGCTCTGAACTGCAGACCAAGACTCCTGAGAAGTAAAGCTGCACACATCTTAGAACAGATGGTCTCATTCTGTAACCATGGGTTACAGGTGGGACTGGCCCACATCTGCACAGATGCTTGCTGAGACAGGGAAAAGGGGGAGGATGAGGAGGAAAGGGGAGAAGAAGAGAGAGCTGAGGCGCTCGTGAGTATTGTCAAGGTGCAGAAGGAAACACGCTTCTCTCTCCCATGGTTAATGACTGTGAACGGGTGTGTGTCTTTCATAAACATGAGAAAGACTAAAATATATCTTAATGCTTACTTTAGGCAACCAGTGGTTTCTCCATATCCCACAGGTTTGGGTTTGGATTTCCTTGGGGTTACAACTAAGGCTCATATCCCTGCACAGGTTGTTGGATAGCTGGAACGTATTAACTGTGTATGCAAAAGTGGGCTGCTTGAAGCAAGCCCTGATGCCATGCCTGGCACAGCCATACCCGTTATGGGAGACCCACTTTGTTTTGTGATGGGATGACAGTGGGGGAAGCACTCAGGTTCCCAAACCACATTGCATATGCCCAAACAGAGTGAGGGTTTCAAGGCTGCGTCCTCTGCTTTCACTATGTTGTTTGGGGGAGGGGGTACAATGGATGAGCATGGTAATTGAGGAGAATGGATGGCTAGAAAGAACACTTTATTGGAAAGCCCTTTTGACAGTTTTTTTGTTGTTAAAATAAATACTTTGTATAGAAGCATTTGAACAGGAAAATATCACTATTTACACAGTGAAATAAATCCCACAGTGGTGTGTATAACTATGTATTATACAATGTATTTGAAACCACAGTCAACAACACAGTCTCCTAGAACACTGTGAAATGAATACCCTTAAACTACAGTGGCTCTAAAACGAATCCCTATCTGTGGTATAAATACATAAAATTATGCAGATCTTGTTTATATAGCATCTTTCTCACAAACTACCTCTCAAATACTACAGCTTCAGCTGCAAGACAGCATGAGGTGCAGATTACAGAAAACAAGTGGGTTGAAAAAGTTGATAAACTGAAGAGCATTTGGACCCAATGGCTACATTCCAGAAGGAAAGTTAAAGTTATGGAGAGAAAGAGGTTTCTAGTAGGACACAGCTATGGCCAGTGACATGCTTGGGAGATGGGAGACTGTCCCAGAGAAGATACCTAAAGGGGGCTGGGTGGCCTAAGCAGAAGAGGGAAGAGGTGAGGTGTCAAGAATGGCTCTTCAGACTGAGGTGAGCCAGGCCAGAGAGCTCTGAGCTTCTTCAGTCTACAGCTGCTGGTGTGCCACCAAGGTGCCATCAACATGCTGGTGTTTTTAAGAGAGCTGAGAATGGCCAGGCTGGATTCAGGGTTCAAACAGGTACAGGCCAGCCATTTATGCTCACAAGTAGTGACCAAAACTTGAGGAGTGAGCCTTCAAATATACCATACACGAAAAAGAAAAGAGGGCTCTAGGGGGTAAAACGAGCCTGCCTGTGCTGACAAGGAGAGGCACTATCTAGGCTTTAGGTCTATTACTAAATCTGTTTGCCACAGAGGAAGACTTAAAAGGCTTTGCAATTCTAGTTTTAACTACTTATCCTAGTAGATAAGATCAACAAAAAGGGATACTTTTTCTTTAGTTCATAAGCATACTCAGAAATAATGTGCAACAGCAGCCTGTGTGCCAAGATGAACAGGCAAGACACCCTCAAATCTAAAAGGATAGAAAATGGTGCAAGGTTGGATTATGTGAACAATATTTGTGCCTAACTGTCCACATAACTGATCTTGAATGACATACTGAAAGGGTCGGTAAACCTTTTTTACAAATAGCCAGGTTGTGGATATTTTATATTTTAGGCTGTGATCAGCTACATATGGTCTCTGTTACTTTCATTTAAAAAATATATAACCCTTTAAAAAAAGGTAAAATGCATTCCTCTAACCTCTGGCATATTATAAAACCATAAACACCTGTTTTTTGTTGCTGTTGTTGCTGTCTTATGGGCAATATGTACTTTCATGTTCCTTGCCTACTGCTAAGCACCTTGTGTTAAGTGGACTGGTCTCAGGCAGGGGAGAAAGCCTCTGTGTATCACTGTGCTCTCCAGGTGGGTGGAACTACACAAGTGCTCCTCTAAACAATGAAGCAAAGGAGGTCTCCTGAGCACTGAGCGTATACCACCAGCACTCTGGGAAAAGAAGATCAGACAGACAGGAGGTAATGGAAGTAACTGAGTGAGCAGTTCCCAGAGCAAAAGCATGAGCAAGCAAACCCTCTGCAGAAGTGCCCCAGGTGGTGCTCTGGAACCCCAAGCACAACATAGCAAAGCCCTAAGTCAGAAGCAGCATCAGAGAGCTCTGGGTTTCTGCCTGAGTATGACTTAATATCTTTAAAGGAAAGAGATCAGACCTTCAAGTCTTCCAATCCATCCACTGTAGAACAAGCAGTCTGTTTTGACATTTCAAGGGATGGACTATATTGAAGGTTGCCTCAAAAGGCTTTCCACAATTCTGCTTGTTTTAAATACAATAATCTTTTTATTTTAATTTTTTTCCCTGCAAAAGAATTTGGGAGCAAGCCTGGGGAAGAATACTTCTGCTGGGCTATGAGGACTGCCTTGTCAATGTGATATACAGAGACATGATTTCATACTTGTAGAAAGAGTTTCCAGTACTTCAGTAGGTATCAAGCCATAAGAGGACAAAAACTAACAGCTGAGAAGTCAAAATGATAATTAATCTGTTTCAAAAGAACTGAAACTATCACTGTTCTGGGGCCACTGAAATAAATTTTTTCACTGATATGACACAGTATAGAAGCTTGTATTTGAGTTGTGGGGGTGAGGAAAGACCAACAGCTTGGAGGTTGACTGGATTTGATCCAAAGGTACAATCTACAACTTCTCAGTCACACTCAGGTTCTGATATGCTCCAATTTCCTATTCTTTTCTAAAAGCATGTTCAAAGCAAGCCCTTATTTTTTATTTGTTGGCTTGCTTTTAATAAAGTTATTTTGAAAGGAGAGTATGTGACTGAAAAAATATCAGTGCTGATACATTTTTATTTTCCTAGAAGCTGCCCAAAAACATTACATAATATTTCCTTTGGGTTAGTGACTAGACTCTGTTTCCCTTCTGTGAAAAGGCTTTTTCCGTATCTAAACATGTGGCTCAGAAAACTGAACCTCTAACTAAAGTATTCTCAGCTAATTTTGAAAAAACAAAACAAACAAAAAAACAAAAACAAAAACCAAATCTTGGCTTGCTTCAGTAACACACAAGATGTGAAGCCAGAGTCAGGTCTAAGATAAGGACTGAGTGAATTGAGAGGCCCAGGCCATCCTGAGAAATCTGAAGCTGTATTTGGCTGTGGGGTCTAACTCCTCAGGCTAAAGACAGCCCCACTGTGGCCACAGTGATGGGAGGCTCCAAGAAGGAAGACGTGAGGCTACGGTAGCTCAGGTGTCTCTTCCATAGCAAGGAGAAATAAAGAAATGTAAAAGAAGAACAAAACTGAGGAAAGATAAGGAGGAAAAAGAAGAAGAGGACAAGGGAGGGAAGTCAAAATTTGTTCCTGAAAAAGAATTATTTTCTTAAGCAAGGAGGGTCAACAAACTTTTTCTGAAAAGTCCAGTCAGTAAATCTTTCAGGCTTTGTAGGCCATATGGTCTCTGTCGTAGATACTCCACCCTGTTTGAAAGCAGCCATGGAAAATACATAAACAAATGGGCATGGCTATGTTCCAATAAACTTTTATTTACAAAAGAGTGACCAGCCCATAGTCTGCAAACCCTTGATAGGGTGTCTGTTAAAAAGATAGCTTGTGTGGGTTGATAGGAAACCAACAGGAACGAGTGTGGCTCCTAAGCCCAGCACCTTGGGAAATTCCAATACAGTCTCAGGTGCAGTGACAAACCAACCACCAGATGTGCTATTGGTGACACCTGCATCGTGTTGTATGCTGTCCTTTCCTAATTAGCTCTTAGGTCCTTCAATCAGCAGGCTGCTGTCCTTAGAGGAAAGCAACAGCTTTAGCCCTCACCATAGAATCCACCACAAGACAGGAAAGAAACCAAACTTCAGTTCAAAGCAACTGTCTTGAAGTGATGTGTTTCACTGATGTCCTATCTGAATGGTGAGTAATGCACAGAGGAGCCCGTCAGGAGTAACACGCCTGTAAAGGGATGGTGAACTGTACCTCTCCAATCCATACTACTACAAGAACAAAACCCACAGCCTAAGAGTATTGTTTTTTAGATAAGGCTTGTGTAGAAATCTTTCATGAAATACAGATACAACAGAATTGGCCTACCTAAGGGATCCAAGAGACTGGCAACTGCAGATTAACAGACACCAATGACATGCTATGCAGGAAGCTTTAAGAGCAGAATAAAGCCTTCCTGCTGTGCTACAGATTGCTAAGGGTCTGAGGGAGTGCTATGGGTGAGGCTCTGGGTCCTGACCAGGAAGCAGTCTCCATGTCATCCTCCCAAACCCAGGGAGCCTCAGGGGCTAGAAAATGGAAGCCAGAAGCTGGGTCTCCTAAAGAGGGTCCAGCTCTGCAGAGCTATGGTAGAGCTTCGGTGATTGCTTCCCAGGCATCCTGCAGCTCTCCCAGAAGCTCGGAGGTAATACCAGTGTTCTCTGGTCAGCAACTTCAGCTCCAATGCTGGGACAGTCACTGCACTGAGGATGGGCCCAGGAGCATAATTTTTTTTTTTATTTGGAATCTGGAATGTCGGACAGACTGCCTTTGCATATGGTGGCCAGCCATACTGTGAAGATGGCTATAAAAAGGAGGTCTTTGCAAGACAGGGAAAACAAGGGGAAACAAGTCAGTTGCGAGTCTGGCGTGGAGGCGTCTAGGAGACCGGTTTGCCAGCACTGGCTCTAAGTGTAAAAGGGCATTCCAGAGCTAGCCCTCAAGTTCATATTTTTTTCTTCCTTCTATTAGCAAAATTAACTGAATCAGCAAAAATGAGATTTAACAAGTATAAAAATACTTCTAAACTTGTAAGTGTTCTAATTATGTAGAATCCCAGTCTATGGGAGTGTTGTTACTACAATAAAATGTAAGTTGATTTTAAAGATGTATAAAAAAAAATGCATACACATTGCTACCTTTTCTTAAATACTGCCTAAAATGGGAGAAAGGCTATAATCTTGAAGTAAGCTCTTTAAAATGAAAAAGAACTTAGAAAATTAACGGGATGAGTTATAGACCTGGAACTGGATGGGCTCCACCTGTTCACTGCCTCACACCTCTCCCTGACCTAATCCAAGCACCACAAGGTAGTCTACATGCAGCTAAGGGGAGTGCCTGCAACATATGTGCAGGAGTCAGCACACGTGACATCGGCAAACCTCTGCTGTTGAAGTCACCACAAAAACAGTATCCAGTGACGACTCTATGAAAATATTTTTTTTTTTAAAACTTCAAAACCACTTTTCAGAGATTAACTGAACCTACTCAAAACATACTAATGCTTCTGTGCAACTTAATGCTGAGAAAGGGGGCTGCCCAGCATACACACTCAGCAGTCTCATTAATATAGGTAGCTCCTGAACGGCCAAAGTCAAAGATATTCAAACAAAAAAAAAGAGACTCATGGGATAGAGGAGACATTGCGGGGGGGGGGGGGGGGGGGAGTCAAGGCTTCATTGAAGACAGCTTCACTGTCTATGAAATTCAACACTTCTCCATTTCCCATGAATCAAATGTTTCTCTCCAGTCCTATCCAGTCAGCAGAAGTTCTCATTATATATAGCAAACCTTTAACAAAATGGGAAGAAGGCCTGTTTTTATCATGACTTGATCAAACTATGCATGAAAAAAAGTTCATCTGGGTTTACCTAAACAGATCTGAACAATCTAAATGGAAAATTTTTAATAAAAGGACAGAGTAGCACCTGTCCATACAAGCCTACTTCTGTGACAGAGCACATTAGAGAAGTTGGTTGAAGCATTAACAACCAAGCCTTTTGTGTAGAGTGGCCCAGTGGAAATATTGAGTACACACTATGTTATAATGGAGCAATGTTATAGGCACCAAGGTAAAACCAATGCAACCACCTCAGGTGTCACTCAGGAAAGGCAAACATTAGTTACAAACACTGCAGCTCTCACTTTTGAGCCATGAAACAGAACCTGACATGACAGAGGCAGGAGTGCTACTACAAGCATTAACTATCAGTATGGTGCTAATCAATCAGAATGCTAATACCCACTTTAAGCATGTACATTCACATTGGGATATGCCAACAGAACATGAGCTCCAGGTGAGAGGATGGGTGTGGGCCCACAAGGAGACGCTGGAGCTGTTTCCTCCACCGCAAGGCTGCTCTGACCTTAATATAACTGTGCTGTTTAGACCTTTCTGAGCCTGGTGCCCAACTGGTTTTGGGGATACTCATAGAGACCCTGGGCCACATTTAAACCATCTGACCTGTGCTAATTACCCAGCTCACTGCATGGGGAAGAAAGAATTTTACTGTAGAACTGGGGCTGGGAGACATCTGTGGCTAATAACCACAGGCAAATGCACCCAAATGCACATGTACACACAAACTCTTAAACTTTTCTATTACTGGAAATAACGGCTTTCTTTGAATATGGAAGTTTTCAGGGTAAGAAAGAATATTAGAACAGCCACTCTCATCCTAAATGTCAAGTTACAGTCACAAGATGAAAAAAAAAAATCCTGTATTTTTTTTCCCTCTAAAGTCAGGTGAAAACCTCGTTAGAATGCTAGCAAGGCCAAAAATGAAAAGGATGGTAAGAGTCAGTAATGCAAATCACCTGAGGGGGTGTAAATAATTTTTAGAGATCATAACCCAATATTAACATCTTGTGACACATCTTTTGTCCCATGGGCATGTAATTTAGAATACATTTTCTAAATGACAAAGGATCAAAAGTGAGAGGAGTGACCAATAATGAATATGATTTTTTAAAAAGGGTAACAGAAATATTCATCTTTCATAATAATCATAAATTCCCTCTGCATTCTCCACATACCATAAAAATGATTTGGTTTAGCTTTCGAATATCTTTTAAACAAACAAACAAGATAGAGAGGGAAGTTCACTGCTAGGGTTTGCAAAGATGAGCATCTGTTCATGTACAGACACTGCAGGGTGGCTGCTGAAAAGCTACTTTTATGTGCATGATGGTGGTCTTCTCGGCTACAGTACAAGTGCTTGTGCATCAAGTATAAAATACAAGCCTTTAATCACATAGATCAGCTTTTTAGCTTTTGTAAAATTTAAAAACAAAAAGGATAAATAAGGCACTGTACTTTTAAAAACTAAAACTGCTTGGTTCCAAGTTTAAAACCCAAGGAACAACCAGAATATAATATATAACTTCCCTTACTCAGCCTCAGAGAAAGACTCTGCAAGTTCCCTTCTCCATCTGAGGTGCATTTTCTGACATCTTCAATTGTGGTGTTCTTCATTAACTGCAGATTTGAAAGGCTGGATAAGCTTATAAAAGCAGATTTAATTAATGCAAAATGAAGGGTTACTTCTGTAGGACAGTTTAACTCGTGGCTGCCAGCCTTGTGATCACTTTGCATCTAGCCGTCTCCGTTTGCCATGAGAAGAGTCCAGCTTTGCCTTCAGCTTTCGCTTTCTCTGGGCTGCACTGCTCTCAGGGGTTTTTGTCAAGGGTCTGGCCCGAGTCTTTCCACTGCTCTGCCTCCTGTTGGTGGCTTTTTGTGGCCTGGAAGAGGATTCACCTACCCCCTTTTGCTTTGCAGGTTTTGTCCCTGTCTCCGAGGCAGTGGGCTGGGTGGGTCTTTTGCTTGTATTCTCTTTTTCCCTCCTGGAGGGAGGGCAGTTCTTCCCAGGAGACTTTTTAGGGATCTTCACTTTATTCTCTTTCAAGGATGTCTTTTTGGGCAGTTGGCTGACTCTGTCCCTTGCAGCTGGCTTCTTGGCTGCAGGGGTTTTGGTGGATCCATCAGGATGCTTTTCTTTGCTGGCTTTCACCACAGGCCCCTTGTCCTTCCTGTCCTGAGTGCTGCTCTCTGTCCTCTTGCGTTTATTCTGCACTTCTGCTTTGGGTAAGATTTCTGACACATGCTTCCCTTTCTTTCCCTTCATTCCATCAGTACTCTTGGGCTTAATGGGAAACCCATCTGCATCCACTTGCAGGGCAAGCTTGGGGGACATCAAAGGATTGATGCATACACTCTTACAGCTCTGTTTACTTTCCACAGGCTGTCCAAATGGGCTTTCCATTTTCTCGTTTTTGATTAAGCATTGCTGGGCTCTGAGCTTTCCTCGAATATTGGAATATTTTCTGAGGATCCGGGTACTTGCTGGAGTAGGCGAGTTTGTAGGAGGATGGCTATTTCGACCTTCCTTGACTTCCTCTATGCTGTCTTCAGAATTGAGGCTGAGGCTGACATCACTGCCATCCTCTGGCTCCACTTGATCAGGATTTTCTCGAAATTTAGCCCAGAGCTTCTGTGTTTTCCAATTGTTCCTAGCAGGAGTAGCTCCAGGAAATTTCTTCAAGTGTTTTTTCAAGCGCTCAGCCTGTAGTGAACTGGGGTACAGGCTGGAAGGAGAGTACTTCTGAAGAGAATGCTTGACAGGGGGGATGTCTCCTGGAAGACGAGTATTGAGCTTCTTCACGATCACCAGAGACCGGGTTTCAGTTGTTTCTAAGAACCATTTGCAAACATTAGATAACTTAAAGTGTGTCATAAACAGCATCTGAACAGGAGAAAACTTTTGAACCTCCAACGAACCCCTACATTTCCGTGACCTTTTCTTGCTTTTCCAAATCTCCTTCAGTTTATCTGACTTGTTCCTTGATCTTGGTGTTGGCTGTGCTTCTTTTTCCAACTGAATCCAGCCTTTCTGAACTCTCATGTACTGGGCATTGAAGTTGGCAATAAGCTCTTGGTTCTCCTCCTCTGCACACCATTCCACAAACTTTGGCTGGTCATCTACCACCGTGTCCACATCGTCATCATCTAAGGGATCTCCACTCTCTGAAGCTTCATTTTCCTTTGGCATTGGGTTTCCTTGTGCTGCTTCCTTTTCTGAAGTCACTTTTGCAGTATCCAAGGAGTCCAGAGAATGAGCGTGTCTTAGGTTATAGGTCGAAGAGGTCAGTCTTGTAAGCCTTGGTACCCATTTGGGGGGCCCAGCAGTATCACCACTTCCACTGCTTGACAACCCAAGTGCACTGGATGGTGCGTCACTATTGTCATCTTTATCCTGGGTGTTTGCAGTGCCTACCTCATTCACAACCTCCTCCGTATCTTGTGCAGGAATTGGTTCTGGCTTCTCTTTTGATTGTTCTGGGAAGGTATAAGGAATACTTTCTGAGGGGTCATGAGCATTTTTCTCACCTAACTTAGACTGAACATAAATTTCCAGTCTCTCTCCAGGCAGGGGCTGGCCAACTGTGGATATAGGATCACTGCTAGGAAAAATATCTCCTTCTTCCCCCTTCACTTGTTTTGCTAGCATGTTCTTAAAAGTCTGCCTGGTGATGATCCCACCTCCTTCACCCTCCTGCTCAGCATCTTTCTCATAAGGATTTTCATTGACATCTGGGTTTTCAGTATCCTCCAGACCTTTTGTATGGAAACTGTCAGCCAGAAGGCTCTCAGGTGCCATCTCACCAGGGCACCCTTCTTTTTTAGAACGTTTCGTACCAGGATTTTTGGAAACCTTGATCTCAGGACAAGCAGAGGAAGAATCTGAACTTTGACTTCTTAGGCACCTATCGACAGAGGAGGGATCTGAAAGCTGACTCCTTAGGCACCTGTCAGAGGCTTCAGGAGTTTTTTTACCTTTTTTCTTCTTGTCCACATTCTCTTCAGGTGAGTCAATGTTTTGATCGCATACATCTTTTTCTGAAGAATGTTTTATGTCACTGCCCTGTCCCTCTAATTTTCCTGTACCGCCTGCTGCCTCACTGTCCTCAATTTCACTGGGGTTTTCATTAGTAAAAGTGCTGCTTTCCTTCAAGAGTGGGTCAGTATCTAGCTCCTGAGTGTCTTTAGTTGTGGCCTCAGTACTGATGCTTTGGTTGTCTTCAGCTTTCCCCAGGCTCAGAGGAGGCTCTGGGCCCACTGGGGGACTTTCTGAGCATGGAGGATCTTCCTCTCTATTGGCTTCTTCAGGAGAAGAATGAGGCCTAGAAACAACATCTTCACTGCCTCCCTCAGAAATGTTCTCAGTAGAGGAAACCAGGTGACCATCTTGGATAAGAGTCCCCTCCTTGACATCCTTGATACCCAGCAGCTCGACTTGTTGTTGGTCTTGTTCAGGGGAAGCTATCCCACTTGCAGTGGGAATTGAGACCGTGGAGCTGCCTTCTGGCCTGTCCTCTTCAGGAAGGTGAGCAGGTAGAGCAGACACCAGGCTGGGGGCTGTCATTTCCTCTGACTTAGGAGAGCTGCTTGGACTTGGTTTATTTGTCATGGGGCAAACCTCAGACTCTTGAGATTCCTTGTCAGAGGAAGCTTCTCCTTCTCCTTCCTTGAGGGAGGTTGTTTCTTTACTAGGTTCTTCCTGGTTGTCTTCTCTGGGATCCTGCATATCCACTACAGGTGCAGGCGCTGAAAGTGTAAGGGTCTGCTTGGGAGTGACCACTGTCTCTGGCTCCACTGTTGAACAGCCCGCTTTCTCTTGGGAGTGTAAATTTCTGGCCAGTGTGCGAACAGTTGGCAGCTCACAACAATCACCATTGAAAAAGTATCCTCGAGTACTCTTCCTGGCTGTTTTCCGTGAAGATAATATTGATCTTTGATTCTCAAAGTGGCATTCTGTTATTGGCTGACTGATATAAACGACATCACACTGGTTATCATAATCGTTTATCCTCAACCCTGATGCCCTTTTACTTTTCCGAGCTGTCTTAATGGAGGTTGATATCATCTTGGTTCGTGAATGTCCATTGGATGCTTTGTGTACAGCTGGCATTGGGCTGGGAGCTAACCAACCATCTTTGGAATGATCAAACTGACCCTTATCACTGGGATGTAAATGATAACTCACCTTATTTCTTCCTAGTGAGTGAAGATGGTTCTCTTGCTTTGGCCTCGAATCTTGTTCACTGGACTCTAACTCCTGGCGCATAGATGTTTTTGAGCTACAAAGTAAAGCATTCTCTTTGTCAGCAGTTCTAGGTGAATTCTCCATAAACCCTGAGTCCCAAGCCTCTTCTGATAAAGCTTTGAATGAATTTCTTTGAGAAACAATACAGCTGTTGCTCTCCTCACTATTCTCAGTGGCCACTTTCACTGCAATTAGACTTTCTACTAAAGCTGAGCTCTGCATATGGTCTTTCCCATCCTCACATATTTTCATATTCGTGTCTTGCTCCTGTCCAGTGGTTTGCCCCTCCAAGCTCTTAGAGTTGTGGTGGAAGCTTAATGAGGAAGAATTAGATGCAGTGAGGTATCCCAGAGTGGAACTATCCATTGAACTACCAGAATTAGGTTTAGTGGTTGGAAGTTCAGAGGAATCTTTCTGGATAACAGTCAAGGCATTCTCTCTTCCATCTACAGAGTTTGACTCAGGAGGAGGCTCCTTGAGGGCCTGTTCTGTCAAATGTAGAGGGCTGTGTGAGCCTGATGAGTCTACGAACAAATCTACAGAAGTAGGAGACTTCATATCGAGACACGCAGCATCCTTTTCCTTATGTTTTGTTCCTAGCTGGGCACAGCCAGCATTGCAAGTGGATGTATCCATTGCTCCAGAATCAGGTTGCAGGTCCTCAGTGTCTGGCTGGGATTCAGTGTACAGATCGTTCAGGACACGGATGAACTGCTTCTGATGATGAGTGCACAGTTTGACCATAAACTTCTCCAGTGGGGACTTCGACTGATTGTTAGAATCTACTGCTATAGCCTCTGTTGAGTTCTCACTAGACAGACAAAGAGAAAGGAGAAATTAGTATGGTCATTTTCCAAAGAACATATTTTTACATTATGAAACTCACCAGATATTACTCATGCTATAAAGAGAATGAAGAGACACTCTCAAACTGCTTCTAAGCGCCCATATAAATTTGATTTAATAAATGAGGAGTATTTACCTAATTAAAATACAAGGCCAGCCCTGTTAGATTCTCAAATTTTAGTAACATCCTTCATACTTGTGATCATTCACAATAATTTTTATCTTATAGAGAAGAAATATCATTGAGAAGAATTTTTCAGAAAATAAAATTTTGGATACATTATTAACTCCAGTTAGTCAATATATGCTTTTGCTTTAGGCCTGAATATTCCTTTTTTCTTTCTTTTTTTTTTTTTTAAAGATTTTATTTATTTATTCATGAGAAACACACACACACAGAGAGGCAGAGACACAGGCAGAGGGAGAAGCAGGCTCCATGCAGGGAGCCCGATGTGGGACTCGACCCCAGGTCTCCAGCATCAGGCCCTGGGCTGAAGGCGGCACCAAACCACTGAGCCACCCAGGCTGCCCTAGGCCTGGATATTCCTGTTAAATAGCCATTGATTTATAAGTCCACAACACTCACAAAAATTCAGATACAGTATATTACAACTTTGGCTTAGAAATACTTAGAGAAATTACAGTTTTAACATGGTTTCTCAGCATGACTAATTGGCTGGACTTACAATTCTGCAAAGAGTAATGCAGGAATCCTTCTGCCCCCTCCCAGGGCAATAAGAAATAGAATTGGTAATTTCAGATACAATGAAAGATGAAATTACAAGCAATTAGCAATTGCTGATTCCTAGGCTCTAAGCAAGGAAATTGGGGATCCCACTGCAAGCTGCAAGGTTCTGTCACTGCAAGGAGGCAACATGATGTCTTCTCAGTCTAGGCCTGCCTGCTACATTTTCCTAGACCTTCAATAAGTATTTAACCGTAGTTCACAAGGAGTCATTCTACATTAGACAACCACTTCTGTAAGTTATCCAAGACACCTCTGAAATTTAACCTGCACAGTGTGAGGTGGCAGGCAAGGATGATACTAGATTCAAGATAAGCTAAAAGCAATTCCTACCCAGACAGCTGAGTGTTTTCAAGAGCTGCTGTGTTTCTGGATTTCACTAATAAACACAAGCAGTTGGAGTACTCCAATTTCCTAGAGTTGCTGTCTTTTTTATTTTATTTATTAATTTGAGGGAGAGCGAGAGGGAAAGAGAGAGAGAGAGGGAGGGAGGGAAACACACAAGCAGGGGGAACAGCAGAGGGAGAGGGAGCAGCAGACTCCCCACTGAGCAGGCAGCCAGACATGGGACTTAATCCCAGGACCTGGGATCATGACCTAAGCCAACGCAGATGCTTAACTGACTGAGCCACCCAGATGCTCCATCCAATTTTCTGGAGTTTTATAGAGCTTCACAATTTCTTTCTCTCTGGACTGTAATTCCTCAGGAGACTATTATCTGACCATGAAACTGGCAGAGCACTGAGGGCAGCTTAATGTATTGAACAGATATTATTTGATAGTATCTTCCAGCTGATTCTTCTTTCCTTCAATCTCTGACTTTATGTTCCAGCCATGAAGTGCCTTTCCAGGAAGGCTTCCCCTAGACGACCTACACTGGCCTCCTACCTTCCTTACCCTTCTTGTCACTATGTCTGTTGGCCGGTGCCATACCAACAGTGTTAGTATGTAATGAGATATAGTACTGTGAGACAGTAGTGAGTATTCTTCTACTTACTAGTTGTGTAACCTTGGCCAGAACACTTAACCATTGTCGGTCTTAACAGAGCATGTGCCCTCTCTTCCACTTAGGATTAGTGCAAAGGAAAATCTACGAAATTATCAGTTACCATTATTGTCAGCCAGTCACATTAAACATACTTCAATAAAAAATAACTCAGAGATGTGCACTAATGCTTTCTTATAACCTAAAGTGAATTTTCTATATAAAGTTTATACTTCAAGTACTGAATATTTAAAATTTTTAATTTTTTTTTTTTTTTTTATGATAGGCACGCAGTGAGAGAGAGAGAGAGGCAGAGACACAAGCAGAGGGAGAAGCAGGCTCCATGCACCGGGAGCCTGACGTGGGATTCGATCCCGGGTCTCCAGGATCGCGCCCTGGGCCAAAGGCAGGCGCCAAACCGCTGCGCCACCCAGGGATCCCTAAAATATTTTTGATAGAAGTCTTTTAAAAATTGATATCCTGCTCCAAATATGATTCAGGGTTGTTACCATGTTCACTAGTATTAAAGTTTAGCTGTTAGTATTATTTTTTGAGAGACAGAGAGAAAGCATGTGAGTGGGGTGGAGGAAGGGCAGAGGGAGGGAGAGAATCTTAAGCAGGCTCCACACCCAGTGTAGAACCCGATGCAGGGCTCAATCTCAAGACCCTGAGATCATGACCTGAGCCGAAATCAAGAGTTGGGTACTTAACCTACTGAGTCACCGAGGTGCCCCACAGGTGTAAGTTTTATTATACTGAACTAAAATAGATTTTTTTAAAAGATTGATTGATTGATTGATTTATGAGAGAGAGAGAGAGAGAGAGAGAGAGAGAGAGAGAGGCAGAGACACAGGCAGAGGGAGAAGCAGGCTCCATGCAGGGAACGCGATGCGGGACTCAATCCCGGGTCCCCAGGATCACGTCCTGGGCTGAAGGCAGGCGTTAAAACGCTGAGCCACCCAGGCATCCCTGAACTAAAATAGATTGATAGCTTTGGGGGCTGCTAGATTAAGTACATTTGACTGCCTTAATACAAAATGTCATGCCGGCAGTCTGTTTGTTATTAAAATCTTTATTATTGGCTTCCAAATAACAGCTCTGTTTAGGAGCCCTACTTTGAGCATGAGACTGGTACTTTAAAAATAAACAGACTCTGAATGAAGGTTTCAGGAATATTTTATGAGTAAAGCACATGGATTTTCTAACAATTTCAACTCTTCAGTGGCCTTTATTTCTGGTTTTGGTTTTTGGATGTTTCTGATATTTCTGAAAGAGGTGACTATAAATAAGTGGGATATCACTGCCTTCTCAATGCATCAAAAATGTGCATTTTAGCAATACATGAAAAATGTAAAACAACTGATCAAAATTTATGAAAAAGATGAAGAAATATCATGGCATCTTACTGCAGAAAAAAAAATGAGATAAAGGGTTCTCCCAACTCAAGAAGCACAATCATCACCAAAGTGTGAAAATCTTCTGGACTGCTCCATGCCTATGGCTGTGCTCTGGAAGCAGGCTTTAAGTATTTGGGGTTAACAATATGCTTTACAGGTTAATGAAATCAGGATGTGCACCCAATAAGATGGCAGAGTACTCTAAAAGAAACTGAGAAAGCACTTTTTCTTAAGTGATGTTCACACAGAATAAAAAACTGAGTAATAATTAATCCATTGGTGAGATTTAACCTCTTTTATGATGAGACATCTGCTGTTGTCCCATGTTTCAATAATTTAATAGTGCTTCAGTATTTTAATTAGCCTCAACTAATGTTACGTTTTCCAAAGGGCCATGAAACCAACCCTGAAGCAATGGCTGTGACAATATGGCTTAGTTAGTTCCAAAAGACAGAATAACAACTAGAGGTAGGTAGCACTACAGCAAAGGGAAGTGGGGTGTTCACAACAAGGCATACATACTGCGGAAACATCAGTATCCACTGAACACTAACCTGGAACAGCAGTCTAGCATTTGGGTTCTGAAAACAGCATCAGAGAGGGACTCACAGGCTATACTAACCTGAAGAGGCATATATTTATAGCAGTTGTTTGGGCAAGTTCAAGAGATGGAAAGATTAAAGCTGCAAATGGCACCCTTGCTTGAAAGAAAGAGACATCAACAAAGGCTTATTTGTATGTGTCTTTTACTAGTAAAAAGGAAGAGGCAGAAAGTACCGGTGAACCACAGGTCACTGGAGCAAGAAGTGGGACGCTCTTTATCAGTTACATCCTGGGCCACTTCAGAACTATCCCCACCTGGAGTGACTGTATCTTTTATGAAATCCTAAACCATAAAGGTTTGTAAAGTACATTGGCAATCATAAGGAATCGTGTATATTTATCCTATACATCTTGTATCTTATCTCTTTTACTGACTTCCCTTTGTCTTAGCTTTCCAAGCAAATATATAAGCTACTTGAGCAACTTGAGATGTAAACTAGGTAAGGATCACATTTTGTACTCTTATGGGTTTTTTTTTTTTAGCAAAAAAGGAGAGAGAAAAAGAGTATCAAGGATGCTTCCTGGGAGCACCTGGGTGACTCAGCTGCTTAAGTGTCTGCCTTTGCCTTTGGTAAAGTGTCATGATCCCAGAGTCCTGAGAACTGAGCTCTGCATTGGGCTCCCTGCTCAGTGGGGAGTCTGCTTCTCCCTCTGCCCCTCAACCGGCTCATGCTCTCTCACTCTCAAATAAATAAAATCTTTAGGAAAAAGAAAAAAGAAAAAAAGGAGGCTTCCTGGGCAGCATCATTTACTGAGATAGGAACATGGGGAATGAAGCTGGGGGCTAGTGATTTCATTGAGGTATGTATGTGTCTGATGGGTTCCTTTCTGTACACTGAATTGAAGTATTCATAAGATTCTGAAACGTCTGAACCAGGAGCTTCATTTGGATCGGAGAACATTCACATTAATACTAACCTTTGTCCAAATGTCATTAAATGGCCCTTTTATAATAGCTGACTTTATAACTACAGTAATAAAATCAGTTTTGTGCCTCTAACTTATCAAGCTTCCTACCGTGTTTCTCTCTAGAAATTTTCTCAATACAATCTTAAATTTAGATGATTTTTAATTTCAGATTATTGGAATATTTAATCTTACAAATTAACCTCAACCTCCTGAAATTTAATTCTGTGACAATTTCATGTTTTTTAAAAAATAGGTGCAGTTTAAAGAAAAAAAAAAAGGCTACTTTTGCCTGAGTTTTAAACAGTCTTTACCTTTGCTTCCAATTATTCCATTTTTTTCCCCCTATAGTCTTAGGCCTTTGAGAAAGCCTAATTATGCATTTGCCCTGATTTAGAATACTCTTAGACACTAAGAAAGTAACCGAGAGGCTTCTGTCCTTCAGCCCATTCACTCAACTCGACTGAAGGGGAAGCACTATTTTTTAGTTCAGGGATTACAGTTGGTATGATGGTATGTCCCTCACATCACACTATGTAAGATCTTTACAAGAACAATAATACATCACAGATTTCAAAATCACTTGTTTGATTTCATGTTCTTTCTGTTCAACAAGAGTCTGTAATAGTTAAGTGAATTATTTATCAATCAGAAATACTTCAGCACCACTAAAGAGCTGTAAGGTCCCAGGGACTGATAAATGGGAGGTTGGGCTGCAGAAGAGGGAAACTTGACTTCCAAATCCAATTCCAATTGATTATTTCTGACTGGCTCTCCTTAGGAGAGAAATAGCCTGCATGACCTTGACCACTTTGTCCTTCTATCCCCAGCTCAATGCCTAATTCTTAAGGGTGTGGTCAAAGGATAAGATAATATTCTTAACAACTTTGAAAGGCACAGTTTAAGAGTTGTGTGTTGTTTCACAACCCTACCTGTAATGATTTACTCAATGTTTTTCTAGATCAGAGGTTAGACATAGTTGAACTCGCCTACTTTGCCAATACTGCAATACTTAAATCCGTAGTAAAGTATCTCTGTGGTTAATGTAAATGGTGGATCGTCAATGCTTATGTTACTTTAGGAAAAAGAATAAAAATGAGAAGAGATGTGGGTAGAGAGCTGAAAGGACAATTTTAAGGGTCAAAAATCTGGGATTGATGGATTCAGGTAGTCTCTTCAGTATTTGCTAACTACCAACAAAACTCTTGATGGCAAGTGCAACATCAATGATGACCAAAATACAAAAGAGCAATAAAGACACTGCATGATGTTTGGATGGGAGCTGATCCTAGCAGTAGAAAAAGGTAGTCCCAGGAAAACAGAAGGGGAAAGAAAGCTAGAGAAAATACTTGACAGAGTAGACCAAATAATTAAGAAATATTCATTACTTTGGCTTGGTTCTTCTATTTAAATACAAGAAAACATAAAAATGCATCATCATTTCCCCTCAAGGCAAGAAGAGCTATATTTTTTTGCTAGACAATAATCTGAAGTTATGTTCCCTAATTCCTTATTTCTGGTCCTTTAAACACAGAAAATGTGTTTCAAGGGCCTGGATAAGTCTGTTGACAAGTCTTTGTTCTGCACTGGGAAATTTATCTACCCTGTGGATTTTCCATACTTGGATATGGGACTATTCCAAGGGCTATGACATCTACTGTGTGTATGTGTGTGTGGAGTAGGGGAGAAGGTGGACAGCAAGGTGTATGGAGATTTTCCAAAAGCCATGTATAGTTTAGTTGAACCTCTAAATTACTGAAGAACCAAGTTTTCCTTCCACAGAACTTAACGAGGAGAAAACATAAAAAGGTACAGTAGATAAAGATAACAAAGAAATGTGAGAACTAAGATCATAAGATCACAGAACAAAAAGTGACCTCTTAAAGTCAGGCAGTTTAATATCTGACTTCCAGGTGGCCGAAATCCAAATTCTGTGACACAGAATTTAGATACATTTAGATAGAAAAAGCAATTCTCAAAACTGGGATTAAGGAGAATGATCACTCCCCCCATAGATCAGAATCTTGGAGGGGTGTGTGTGTGTGTGTGTGTGTGTGTGTGTATTTTCAAACCCATGGTGATTGCTGATGACAAAAGGCATCTTGTTCAGGTATGAAGTAGAAAAAGTCAAGAATTACTGATCTAAAACAAGACATGTAATCCCTTTGTAACACTTCTCTAAGTTTACTGTGTTCCTAGCCAAGTTTAGTAGAAGCAGAGCAAAACACAGCTTCTAAAAATTATGAATAATCTCAATTGGGGGACAGAAGAGGTGCTTCAGGGGGTGCTTACTAAAGCCAAGTTTGCTAGTTTTTCTGCATCTTGGGGCTTAACATCTTTGATAAAAGAATTATTCAGAATAATTCTAAATACGATAGAAGTCTTTTAAGGTTTGTATCTATTGCTTTTCAATTTAACCAGACTGTCAAATTACAATAAAATTTAATTACCAAGGAAATTCTTATTTAACATATTTTCACCCTATAGGCAAATATACCCAGGAAGCCAAAATATAATCAGAAGGTTACCTAGCAAATAGATGTCAGAGCAAAGGGTCATTAAGCACCACAGTCCAATGCCTTTGTCTCCTTTCTAGGAAAGTAATGAGTTCACAGACACTTCTGCCAAACTATTTACATCTGATAAATTTTTTTTTTCTACCAGATTGATTGTTTCTATCATCTTAGGTAAGACTGTGTATGTAAGTTCAAATATATTACATTTGGATGCTAATTTAAACAAAAATAGAAGGGGTTCATAGGCTGTGAAAGACACAGGATTTAGGACTGGAGGGCATGAATTAAAAAATAATAGTTCCTGGAAGTGAGGGAAGAAATATCCCTAAGTGATGTCACTAAATACTGGTTTGGTGAGAGCACAAATCTAAATTATTAATCTAAAGGAGTATTATAACTAAGAATTCTTAAAAAACACTCTGAAATAGACTTTAAGAAATAGTGCAATAATTTCAGATCAAGAGAACAGACCTTGGCCTCGGGCTGCTTTGAACTGAAAGAAGAGTGTGTCACTAGCCTGAGTTAGTGAAGCCAGAGTGAAGAGAGATCTGAGTAGTAAAAGCATAACTGACATTTTAGGTCAGGATCACAGGAGAGCTCCTGACAAGCTAGTAGCCTGGCCTATTTCTCTTTTTGATTTTTAGTCAGATAGAGGATTAAAACATATGTAGCTTTTTTGGGGAGTGGGGAATTGCCCTTTCATTCCCAGTTTAAATGCCCAGGACAGGGACGCCTGCGTGGCTCAGTGGTTGAGCGTCTGCCTTTGGCTCAGGTCATGATCCTGAGATCTGGGAATCGAGTCCCGCATTGGGCTCCCTGCAAGGTGCCTGCTTCTCCTTCTGTCTGTGTCTCTGCCTCTCTAAGTCTGTGTCTCTCATGAATAAATCAATCTGAATGAATGAATGACCGACCAGGACAATGATGGACTAGAAAAATACCACTGCTTAAGCAGAAAACAGGTGCTCATTCCCCACATGACAGAAAATGCACTATATCATGGGGCTCTTTTAAATCCCCCCCATCACAGAGTGAGGGTAAAGAAACATTTGTCAAGGCCCAGTAGAGGCCAAGAACAGTACATGGCTTCCTCCCTGGTGTCCAGACAAGACTCCAATATGACGGGAGTTTATTTCTTTTGTAATAAGAGTAATAATAGCGGTTATCAACTCAATGCCCACACCAGCATTTTGCAAGGCAATATGCAAGGGTATATGTATAGGGGGCTCTAAAGGAGGCATGGGGGCCTGACACAAACAAGAGGACATTTAACAGTTCACATGACAGATCCCAGCAACATAAATGTTCTTTTCTCTCTAGAAACAGAGTGATGTGTTTTTGACAAATATTCCTACTTTCTTTTTTGGGTGAAAGGAAGGAGACTAGCAGAATTATAATAAGCAGCAGATATTTGATAGTATCCTGAGCTTTTCATGATTGTTAGGAGGATCTTCTAGACATTAACTTTTCTCATGTTCTCTTGAGGATCTTACTCTCTATATTCTTGAAACCATTCAAATCTGCAATGTAAGCCTCAAAATGGAAAATTCTACTTTTGTTGTCATATACTAAATCACTTAAAGTTGTCACAATGATGGCATTCCTAAGTAATAACTGTAATCTTTAAAGACTAGATCACTTTGTAAAATGTAAAACCTTAGAAAAAGATTCTTAAATTTAATATCATTTTCCACTTATTCACCTCATGAATATTTGAGGAAGTATACAGATTTTACAATTTAAAGTATAGATATAAGCAAAGCACTTTTATTTTTTATTATTTTTTTAGCAAAGCATTTTTGTATCTACCATTCTGGGTGCTCTTGGAATTAAGTCCTTTATCATCATTCTCTTCTTCTCTATGGAAACTCAAGTCTATTGTTGGAGATTTTGCTGGAGTGGCATGAACTAAGCAGAATCATTGGTATATTCAAGTCTTTACTCAGGAATATTGAAGACAAAATGTAACTAAATGTATACACTCACGCACACATATATTCAACTTAGGTATTTATGTCACCTCACTCCTTCTCCTTAGGTTGCCTCTTTTCTCTTGCTTCCAATCACAATCCAGTTCAACTACACTGATTCAACTTTCCTTAGAGAATACTGAATTCTATGCTCCCTGCCACTAGTTTCTCATTTTAGAGTTTGCTTTCACATTACCCAGAATTGTCAGCTTTCTTAAAGTCCAAATCCGATCATCACTTTAAGGTAGGCTCCATGGAGCCCAATGCAGGGCTTGAAGTCAAGACCCAGAGATCAAGACCTGAGCTGACCTCAAGAGTCAGACACTTAACTGAGTCACCCAGATGCCTGTGATTTTATCACTTTTTTTTGGATAAAACATATCCACTTCCCACTGCTCATACTCCATCCTCGTTAACACAGTTCTACCTGGGGGCTGGGTTAAAATTTCTTACTCTACTCTCACAGTTTGTTAAACTAACCAAATGAGTTACTATGTAGCGAAAATAATTTCCCTAAGACATTTTTTCAAGAGAACGGAAAACAGCATAGGAAAAAAGAATAATCTTCCAATGAAAATGAGTTCAAATCAACAAGGCAGGGAAAGGAAAGGGAATTTTGAAGACAAGACAGTAAAAGGTGTAGGTTCCTAACTATAAGCACACAGTAGGCTGCTAACATGCTCTCCAAGATACCAGAATTACTGGGATGAAAAGGCATGGTTTACACAATGGCTTTCAAAGCCATGAGAGTTTTTTGACTGCAAACCAGAACAAGAAACACTTTTTACAAAGTGATATAGTACACATATCTCAGTTTGCGTATCTATGATGACACACATTTCAATGAAACAGTTTTATCCTTATTATATGATACGTGCTCTCTTTTTCTGATTTCTTTTTAAAATGTTAGGACCCACCCAAAAAAATAAAATAAATAAAATAAAATAAAATGTTAGGACCCACTAAACTCATCTTACAACTGACTAAGGTTGCAACTGGTTGATCCAGTTTAAAAAACTCTTCTACAGACTTACCAATTCCTAGCACCTCATAAAAATTTGCTATCCTGGTTATTTTCTTCTTAATTCATCTTTATCTAGCTAATGCTACACTGCCAGGTTTTCCTGGCAAAAATGTTTCTAGTTGATTTAATAGATGTAAATAGAATGTAAATAGAATGAACACCTCTAAACTGGTGCTATGATCTGCCTGTTTGAAATGCTCAGAACTCCCATTTAATAAGAGTTTAAAATCGCTAAATCTTTGGCAGAAGATTCCCTAAATTCTTTCATTGGAAAACTGATGGTTTGATGATTAAACACATATGCACGCACTTATCCATACTCCCACACTTAGGTCTTACATTTTGTTATTCAAACTACCACCACGTAGGAAGAAAAATCTTCAAAGCATGTAACATTTCAACCTTGACTATACAAAATACTCAGTGTACAATGGAAATGAAGATAAATTCTACACAACTTTGTAATTTTTAATCTTAAACATCTTCTACTTTCCAAACAACTTTTAGTCTAGTCTCTGAAAAGAAATGAAGAATGACTAATAGTCTGATAACATGCCCATGAACAGGACTAAGAAATGTAGAAAAGTAGCATTCCAGGTTTTAATCATAGTTCCAACATTTTTATGTCTTTGACTGCAGTGAAAAGACTGGCCACCCAGTATCCCTAATACAAACTCACCTGCCCCTCTTTCAAAGTTCTAATCAATACAAACGACTTCCTCTACAATTTTCAATCTGATTTTCTCACTTTCTCTATCCCTCACTAAATTAACTCTTGCCAGATTTGCAAAGAGCCCAACATAGTACTAAGTATCTTATATACAGAATTTCAATTGAGCTTCATAGCAAATCTCTGAGGCAGATGGTAGAAGATTCCTTTTACAGATAAGGAACCAAGGCTCAGGAGACAAAGGGCTGCAGAAGGGGAGGTGGATCAGAGGATAGGGTAACTGGGTGACGGGCACTAAGGAGGGCACTTGATGGGATGAGCACTGGGTGTTATACTGTATGTTGGCAAACTGAATTTAAATAAAATATTAACAAACCCAAGGTTCAGAAAGTTTCAATAACTTGTTCAAGATCATGTACAGAGAAACTAGAAGAGCTGAGATTTTAAACCAGGCCCATTAAATTCTGTCTCTTAAACTTGGAGTAGATATCTCTCCTCTCCTCTCTATGCCTTACCTACTCTTCAAGATCCATCTCCTCTAGCATTGAGTCAACAATGGTTCTATTTAACAATGAAATTTATAGGCTTCTGATGTAATTTCTTAACTGGTAATTTCATATATGGATTTCATTCTCTTCCTAAAAAGCAATGTACATCTCAGCAAGAGTGAAACTAAATTAATATTTGAGATTTAATTAAGTTAAAAGTAAACCTAAAAGAAAATTATTAGCAGATTAAAACTCTAATTCTAATTCTAAGGTTGAATTATGAGTGCCAAAGTGGTATATGGTTTGGAATCATGTGTATCAAGGGCAACCCATTATGTGAGGAGGACAAGTCCCTTAAGCTCCCCCACATTCCACGTTTTTCATTAAAAAATAATAATAATAAAAGATTAGAATGGAACAAACAGTATTTAATCAGTGGACCAATCAAAACTTCCTATGGTCACAACAATGTGAATATGCTTAACACTGCTGAACCATATACTTAAAAAATGGTTGAGATGGTAAATTTTACATTATGTGTCTCTGCCACAAAAGACCTAATGAATAAACTTTAATACAAAAAGAAAAAAACAAAAAACAAAAAAACCCCAAGCGAAAAAACCTCCTGTGCTACATTTTGAAAATACAGAACATGTCCAGGCCTCACACTTATAAACCGATTGAATGGATCTGGTGTAGAACCCAGGCATCTGCATTCTTAAAGACTGATTCTAATTGAGACTGAGTATATCCAATGATTCTCTGAACTCTTTGTGCTCAAATATTCAAGACAGAACTAGCCTGCACACAATGGAAATAGACATTATAAATAACATACTTTAAAATTAACATATCTTATAATTTTTGCAAAAGTATCACATTCACACAGTTCATAATAAAAACTTTAAAAGACTTGTTTTAAATAAAAGGTATCTAAAATGAAATCCAGATCTATTTGTTTTTCCTTTAGAAAATGCTACAATGCAAAGGGGAGACCCTAAGGTTTATAATACTTTATTATTCATTAAAGTGTTGCTATATATTTCCCAATGTTAGAACAGATAAATATTAGTGTGTTTGTCTCACATTTAATATAAGATTGCACTTTTAACAGACTCAGAGGTCTATTACTCAACAGCATTCAGGTGACCACTATGACTTCCCAGATGAAAACATGAGTGTTAGTTAGAATACCAAGTTGACAGAAATTTAAAGTACCAAATAATCCCTTATCACTCTGTATTGGTGGTCAAATAAGGTTGGTGAAAGTACCATTACCATCTGAAAACTACTAGTCAATAAACAATAGTATCTGTACATGACTATAAATAGCCTCAGACTCCAGATTTAATACTTATGAGTTTTTAGGTATTTTTGCTTACTTCCCAGGTTACTTCCCAAGTTGCACTCTAACCAAATGATGGCTTAAACTATTAACTATATACACACTGATCAACCTTTTATTATTTATTTTTTTTTAGGTTTTAAAAAATTATTTATTTATTCATGAGAGAGGCAGAGACATAGAGCAAGAAGCAGGCTCCCCCTGGGGAGACTGATGTGGGACTCAATCCCAGGACTCCAGGATCACACCGAGTCAAAAGCAGACTACTAAACTGCCCAGGCATTCCCTGATCAACCTTTTGAAAAAATGTTTTCTTTTGAAAACATTTTTCTACTGACCTCTGAAAAAAAGCTTTTCTACTCCAATTGTAAGTGATGCTTGATATACTACCATTTCCTCCAAACATAGCAAAAGTCCAAAAATTTCTAAGCTGAACAAGATTAATACAATCCTCGGCTAAATGCTCACCACTGGAAGCAGCTAATGACAAAGTGTACACTCAGAATACAAGAGAACAGCTATCTACTGCGTTACTCAGTAAATTCTGTTAAAAGATTGTGCACTCTTTTCGGCAATGAGATCTAGCACTATATGACGTAAGAATGTATTTACATTTCGATAAAAGTATCTGGTGAGAGAAAGTTTTTGAGGAAAAATGACTATACAACTCGGGAAGTGGCAGAAAGCTATCCCATTTTCCATTTTTCCCACTCCATTTCCCATCTGCAATTTCCCTGATTGCAACACCTTGATAAGACATAAGAGTCCTTGAATTAATTCCAAAGTATCAACAGAATCAGAGAAGAAAATTCTGGATTAGAAGGAGTAAGTCCTTTTTAAAAACAAAGTTATAATAACTGGAGAATTAAGTATCAATTCATAAACAAAAAACACTAAAATGAATTCATTTATGAGATGCCAGATTATAATCCTACCATATTGATCTGGTCACCAGTTTAGAATGGATAATGGCAAGAAACAAGCAGTTATAAGCTTTCAAATTTACAAATAAGTAGTAATTAGGTTTCCAGAAAATTGTTCTATAAATAATGTGGCATGACTGAGTAAAGGAAACAAATGAAGCCAACGGACAAGCCTTCAGTACCAACAAAATTTCCAAATTTATAAACATCGGACCAAAAAGCAGAGAGACAGCCAAAGAAGTAAGACAAAAATACTAACTAAAAGATAATCTGGAGCAACTACCAACAATAGCATCATTTTTTAGTAGAAAATGCCATTAGAAATTATCAGAAACCCCTTCAACCTACATTAATTACACATATTTGAGCTTGAAAAAGCTTTCTCCAATACTTTGCTATACCATTTCTAATCTTTATCACCCTAATTCAGATGTTCCCCTCACTACTTTACAACAGGAATCACTTTATAATACTTCTTTATACACCTCGTTTCTCAAAAAAACAAGTAAGCAACACATATATTGTTCTTTTTTGTCCAGTTAAAAGGAAATGCCAGCATCTTCCCAAGAATCAGAATACTATACTGTAGAATACAGAATACTATAAGAACCTCAACTGACTATGCTGCTTTCATACTTGTACTTCAAGAGCAAACAATACTTAGTAAATCATCATTTTAGCAAGCAATTCCAGCATAATGGTTTACTCTGACAAAACTATGATTTTGAGAAAATAATTACATAAGCCCAGCAAGCAGGTATTATGAAAAATATAAATATGTATCTTGTCTAGCTGAAACAAATTTTTCAAGTGAATAATCCCTGTGAGGTAGGGGAGTATCAAACTATAAAGGCATAGAGTTATTAGGCAGTGTGGCACCCAAATACTGAAGCACAATTTTGAAACAGTAACTTCTAGTCATCTAAGAGATCATCTGGAAAGAATTTACCATTAAAAAATTACCAACTTCTTACCAAGTACATTTACAGAACACTTGGAAATTTTATCCCTTCTGTGGATTTTTAAAAAACATATTAAAATCTTAAGAAGTAGAAACCAAGCGTTTAAAACAGCTTTTCACAACAAAATTTATTAGAAGAATAGTGGTTTTGAAAAGTCTAGCATCCAGTGAGAACTACCATACACAACATTACAGCTGGGAATGTTTCTCCAAAATGTCATGGTCAAATAATACAATGGAACCATTAAATCTTACACATGCACGAAAGAACTAGCGCTTCTGACATACAATGCAAAAAAAAGGGGACCACATGGATTAAAGTTTTAAGTACTCATCACATACATTAAGACACAGCTTATTTTAGTCCAGTCAAAAATCAGAACTGCATTAAAAAATTTAATGTAGTGCAATCAAACCAAAAAACTTAATTTGTGATCATAAGTGCTCTACTACATAAACATTGATCATAGCAAGGAACAAAAAGTTCAAATCACACAGTACAAAAAAAAATCTGTAAATAAATATAAACTACAGTACAAGAGAAATATTAAATTATACAATTCCGTCAAACTGTAAACAGTATATTGAAATGAGGTCCATAAGAGTAAAGGGGGTTCCTGTTTTGTTACATGACACTTGAACTTCTAGAAATCTGATGCCATTTTCCGTATCTTCAAAGGCTATGGGTTTTATATATGGAGAGTTCCTTTTAAATGTAAGATATCAAATATTAAAGCAGAGGAATAATCTATTTTGTTAACCACAGATAGTACTGTAGAAAACAAAAGGAGTCTTAAAGAATAAAGACCTCTAGTAGACAAGTCTTAACATTAAAGATGCAAAGTACTAAAACACTGGAATTAGAACTTCACATCATTAGAAACTTGTCACTGAGGACTTGAAGGCTACAAAATATACTGACAAAATTGTCTGTTGATATCTAGACCTAGACCTCTGCTAATTTTTTTGACATTTACATACTCATGTTACAACACCAACTTTGGCAGAGTCACTACTAATAAACTCAGAGCACTACTGGCCCAACGGTTCCATCACAGTGGCCAGTGCACAGAATTCTCTAAAGACATTGCATAAACTAGAATGTAGAGGTCAGACACCCAAGGACCAGTGCTTGAATTTAGTAGTAGTGTGGTGAAGAAGCAAGAGCCACATCGAGGAGGAACTGCATCTGTTATAGTTTACAGAAGCAGCAAGGAATGTCATTTAATTGTGCTGGCTATTAGTGGCATTTAAAAATATAGTTTGTGTGTGTGTTACACATGTGCTGGCTATACATTTATGCACATTTTGTTTTTTTAAATACACTGTTAACAGGAACCCCCATATTATCTGCTCAGTAGTAATAACTGAATATATAGAATGCCACTATAAGAGTGTGAGGCACCGTGTGCTGGAGAGTTATATGCAGCTTTAAAATCTGTTTGGCTGAGTTATACCTGGATACCTGAACTGAGTTTTTAAGTTGACATTCATCAAGGATGTGCTACCAGCACGTCGAAATAAAAGCAAAACAGAAAAATACAAGTCACTGTTAGGTTTAAGAATAGCATCAAAGTACCTGAATTGAGTGAGAATAGTGTGTAAACTGTCCCTGAGGGTTTTTAAACAGTGTGTACAAGTTGGATTCCTAAGAACATTAGTTTTATTTAACAATGTGGACTGATAAAATACCAATGTCTGACAGTTCAAAGTGGAGGTTATAAAGAATTATATGCAAAACACTCCAAATGTATAGTTTATACATTTCTTCTCAAAGCAGCAGCAATAAGCTGCTGTAAAGTATATATCCCATCAGAACAAGCAACATGTGGGAGTCAGATAAAGGTTTCTATCTTCGTCTGGTTTTCTGACAGCACAGCATATCAATATCCAATGACTATTATCTTTCCTAGATCAGAATGTAACTAATTTCGACTAGCAATATAGGATTAGACTTTTAATCAAACACTTTGCTATTACATACTAAAATTCCTTAAACTTACTAATGCTGGTATACTAACCTAGTTAATTATCCCCCCCTCATTTTAGAAATATACCCTTCCACAACTTAAAAACATTAAGATCCATTTTCAGTCCTCTGATGTAAAAAGCATGTCAGTGAATTAATATTAAAAATTTACACAGTAAAAAGGCTTGAATTTCAGCCAAAGATTCTAAATACTGCTCATTCCCTGAAGACTTAAAGGGAGAGAGAATCCCTACCCATTTTCCTAGTGATTTTTCTAAAATGGTCTGACACAATTTTTCATTTTGGGGAATCTTCCCCTCACCTCCTCTCAAATTCCAAATTCTTAAGCCTGAAATGCTTAATGAAACCAGAAATGTGAGGCAATCATTTGGAATTGCTTGAAAGGTACAGAATGTTGTTGTCTTTTTTTTTTTAATAAGAAGTATTTATATAAATGTGATCTGACCCCGTATTATGTAGTTATGCTTTATATTTTTAAATAATCACGCTAAAACTTACAGTACCTAAGACTCTGAAGATAAATTAAGACTTTAGTGTTGTAACAGAAAAAGTGCTGAATTATCCCTTTTCTAGTACTTCAAACATTTCGGACAAGTGCTTTCCTAGTGACAGTAAAGTTTACTATATACCCTTCCACCAAGCAGGAAAAAAAAGTTAACCTGGATGAAAGAAAAGACTTTTAGGAGTGTAGCACCGGGTATTTACCAAATAATAGATGTTTCACTTACTCTGAGGGGGTAAAAATATTCTAGATTGAAATTCTATTTGGCTATTGAATGTTAAAAATCCCTGCTCTACTGTGTCAGTGTCCTGTGGCCAACCCCCCACCCCCCTCCCCCAGTCCCCTTACACACTATCCACTGAGAATCTAATCTCTAAAGAGATTATTTTAAAATTTATGTTTTCAGGACATACCTGAGAAAGGGTGCAATTATGCAGAACAAGGAACCCAAGACTGCACTAATACTGGTTATAGGTTCATAAATTCTTTCCCAAGACAAATCTAAAAAGTCTAAGAGGTATGGATCTTCAAATACGTCTTACTGCTTTAGATTTTTTTGGTATGTGTGTAGGGTCATTTCCAGTGTTGAAAAGATCACCTTGAGTCTGTTCAAAGACAGTTCAAGATGGGGTAAAGAGTTCATTTCCATATTCAAACTATAAAGATTAAATATTATGATTATAATATTTGCTACATCCAATAAATCGATGATTAACTAAAAGTGCTTGTTTTTCAGCGCTTATCGACACAGCTCTAAATGAACTGGAAACCTTAAAATTACCCCCCAAATAGTTGCAGAATTAACTCATGTTTTATTGTCAAATCAACATTAATTAGTCTTGATTCTCATTTTCAAATCATCTAAAAGATTTCTCTATCATGAAATGAAGGTGGCCCAACTTTACATTATCTATCCTGCGACTCATTGTTTGTACTGTTGAAGAGAATCTTTAGCTTCTTCTCAAGTCTATACATACTTTCCCATCCTACTCCTTACCCCCCTCCCCCAATCTCCTTCAAAACATTTAGGGCACACAGCTACAGGGCTAATGTCTGCTTTTTCAAAAGGCAACTGTGAGTTTATCTGGGAACGAGAGACAGAGGATGGGCAGAGAATTTCCTCTATTTTCCCTTCAGTCACCATGTCACAAATCCTGTAAGTCTCAAGGACAGAATGAATCTAAAGAAAACTAAGAAGACTTTGGAGGTCTGCATTCCTTGTACCAGAATTATACTTCTTTCCTTTTCAGTAGAGTTTGAAAGCAATCACTTTTTTTAAGCCCCTATATAGCTTAATAGTCTCCTAAATGGGCCATTTGGCTAAAGCCATTAAGTTTCTAATAGCACTGGCCTGACCACAGTAATAAAGACCTAATTACAACAGAAAGATAAAGGTAACAGGAAAACAATCTTTGATATCTTCAATGAAGGTCAAAATTCAACCTATAACTTTCAATGTTTTCCATAAAAGATTAAGTGGAGCAATTCAGTCTATTGCCATATTCTATCACCAATGACAGCAACCTGAATATATAGAAAAAGGGTGGCTCATATAACTAGCATTTAAAGAAAGAATTATTACAAAAGCAAAAATACGTGGTCTGTCTCAAAATTAAATCTATGGGGACAACAGCTGTTAAAGAAAATGACATGACCAGTCATTTATCTGTTAAAACCCTTCAAAATAATTTCAGGTTCTGACATTGGACAGAATCATTAATTTTTTTATAAAAATAACCAACTGAATCCAAGCTTTACTAATATGGGTCAATGAAATGTAAGAGAATCACAAAGGCTTAGAACCAGGCCTTGCACCATGTGCTTATTTGAGCAGGGGGAGAACACATAGCTCACTAGCAGCTCAAAGGTTGCTAAGTACTGCCTAATGACAGAAGGTAGTTAAGATATGGGCCTTTGCAGGTAGTCATTTTTAGTCTAATTTAGAGTTCTCTCCAGAAAATTGGGAACTAAACTTCTCATTGTGCCTTATTGTTTTATTATCTGATCCCATATAGCTCATATTATAGCTCAGGTAAAATGTTGGGGAATGAAAATGCCAATTGGTTGAGGTAATGGTTTATATAAGATAACCAGAGTTCTAAAAGCACTTCAATATTGTAAAGTAAAAGTGTACCAAGTAAAGCTAATACACACTTCACACTTGTTGAGCTTGCTCACCAGAACTGAACAGTAATTTACTTCACATAAGGACCCCTATTATCATCACACAAAGCCTTACTCATATTCATGATCTGCTGCAGCAAAGGTTTATCAAGCAACACCTAAACTTCAGAGTAACAACAAACTTAATATTAAAAAGTATTATACACAAATATAAATTATGTTTCTTGAAAGAGAGACCTTGTCCTTCATGGTATTTGGGGAGCAGAAAAAAGTGTATAGCTCATCACAAACATAGTTCAAGAGTCACTTGAAAGCCTACTGAACAAAGTAATATAATATATTACATTTCTGTCAAGCTTCATGACTCTACTGTCTGAGACATGAGAAAGCTAATGATAAAAATACCAACTAGATATCCTTCCACAGTATTATTTAGTATTTTTGATTTTATAGTGCCATAGTATATCTACTCTACAATACCAATGTTCTCTCATAAAAAACTCAAGAATTGGATTTTCAATACATTATCTCCTAACATTAGTTTGAGTAATGTCATCATCTGCCTACTGGAAAATGATAGGAGAAAAGGCTTTTGTGACAAAGACCGCTGTGAACTATACTTTCCCATACCATAAAAATGGTCAACTGTTGTTTGGGCCATGCAAAACTCTGATCAGCAGAAATTAAGCATGCGAATAGACCAATCTCTATTACACATTGATGAGGACGTCCCCAAACTAGAATATCTACACTGAAAGTGCCAATACAGAACAGTGGCAAATCAAGAGAGAAATCAAATATTAAAAGATCACTGCGGCACCAAGACTGACAGCCAGCCATGTGATGAGCCACCTCCGAGAAATACATGGTATAATGGAAATCTGAACACAAAATTTAACATTAAAAGTGCACCTGAATATTACCAACTAACTTTACAAAACCTACAATAAGGTAAAATATATATCTTTTGAAATATTCAGCAGCTTTCTGTATTTTTTTTTTAAGATTTTTATTTTTTTCTGAGAGGCTCATGAAATTTAAAAGGGACCACTATCTAATTTCAACCATGCTTCACAAAACAATAATGGCTATTTTATATTGCAGTTACCAATGTAATGCAATTAGTGCTTTAAAATAATCTACACTCAAAAAGGAAAAAAAAGAGAGAGAGAGAGAGAGAGAAAGAGACCGACCGACCTTTGGAGGAAATATGCTTATTCAAAAGCTTCTTGGAAAAGAAAATTTACCTGAATATCAAGTCATGACTGATCTCACGTGTAATGTTTAAAAGCTTCACAGACATGAATATTACAATCTTCAGGTCTCAGGACTTTTAATCTGAGAAAGTTTAGAGTTTGGTTTGTTTTTAAATTCACTTTCTAACCAAAACAAATAATAGAAGTACTCAAATTTTCACTATTTACAAGTCTCAGCCTACAATCTGAAATGACACAATACAAGTTCTCTTATTTAAACTGCAGCATTAAAGGGTAGGCACACCATTCTTCTGCTGCTCGATTGTCATCCACTGAAACACACATAGAAAATATTTATGTTAGTAAAATGATCACTCCATGTACACTACAATGACAAAATTTACATAACTCAACTCATACATCACTTTATAGACTACCACACAGGATTAAACCTCTCTGAACAGTAAAACTACAAAAGTTGAACTTTTAGGGCCAGATTCTTAAATGGGCCTTTAATGATGCCTTTCTGAGAGGGGATAAAAGCAAGCACAAATTAATTGCTCAAAGGACCCTTTTGCAGGAATTCGGGCTACCAAATACCCCCAAACATCAGGCAAAAAGGTACCATGGCTGCAATTAATTGTGTGTAACAAATTACTGAGTGTGGAACAAAGGAGGCATTCCTTCACAAGCTTAGCCCTTTGCTTTCAGCAAACTTTCTACAACTTCCTTCAACTGCAGATGAAAACCATATATTTCATAAAATATTTTTATTGCAACTTCTAGCTAGGCTAGAAAATATTGCAGAGTCACATACTGCTCTGAACCCAAGCTGCTTTTTCTGTTGAGAAGATCAGAAAGCTAAGAGGAAACAGGCTCAGTCATCCACAGATTAAACTGCTACACAAAATAACCAAACCAAAAGAGAAACCCAAGCCCAGGCTATGTCGAGAATGAGCAGTGCATGTATTTTAATAACAGCAATGGTGTGCCTAACCTTTGAAGAAATAGGTTGCTGAGGAAAAACTATCCTTAACCTAATTAACTGCTCCAAAGTTGCCAGGCAAAAATTTATGCTTTGGGAATATCTGGACCTACTTCTCTTCAACTCAGTATCCATCTGAAATCACTGGCTTCACAATTTAATGCTCCAAGTTTTACTTTATTTTATACAAAAATTCCAATGACTTTTTGCTTATTTTTGGTTAAGCATTTAGAAGGGCCTGACCACCTTTCTCAGCAGATTAGATTAGATGGGGTGTGTGTGGCATGGATTTTGTTTTTACACTGAGAGTAATTTTAATTTGGTCAAAAGTCAAAATTAAATTTTATGGGCTTTATTTATCAGTTATTCTTGCAAAAAATTGTAGGAAATAAATACTATGAATTTCATTACTATAATTTGAAAAGCCCATCTCAAAAAAAGCTTAAGATGCTCTTCAAGGAGTGCTTATATAAACATGATCTGAAAAGTCCTGAATTGTGTGCTAAACAACCATGAAAATCAGCGAAATATCAGGAAAAGTTAAAAAGGGGATAGAATGCAGGATGCCAAAAAAGGAGAACGAGAAGGAGAAGGAGAAGGAGAAGGAGAAGGAGAAGAAAAACTGAAAGCAACAAATTAAATAAAAACTAAAAAACAACCCCTCTCCCCTTGTACTAGTACCTGGATTAGTTAAAAAAGAAATTCTGAGCTTGATTGCTGATTGGATTATCATTAGATGTGAAATGCAACCTAAATCATATTAGGTTGCCTTGGGTTTTTTTTTCCTCACCACAAACATGGATATTCATGTGGATATTTGGGCAGACTACTGAGGCTGTAAAATCTAGATACCACTTTTGCAGTATTGTAATTACTTAAACACACTTTCCTTACTTCTCCCTTTCCCCAATAAACAGATCTTGAATATATTAAACTAGTTGCTGCAATAACATCCAGTTGTTAGTTAGCACATGATCAATCTGTAAAAGGTTTTAAGAATACAAAGAAACTGTTAAAATGAGGCATCCTCTATTGTTTTATGTAATGTACCCTGACTGCTCCTGAGTAAGAACGGAGCTCGTCCTCCATGAGATAAGGCTATATCCTCACTTGTTGGTGAGACCAAATTCTACCCTTAGAAAATCCCAAAGAAAATTACAGCAAAGGTAGTGTTACAAAGGAATTAACCGAAGCATTTCTGAAGGTAGTGTGTGCACATTTTCCACCTCCTTTCCCTCTGGGTGAGCACTAAACAGATTGCTGATTTGTTAAGTAAATTTAATAGTGAGAAAAAAATCATAAAATGTAAATTGACCTAAATAATTACACTGAATAACCAAATTTCTTAAATTCAAAGGTTCATTGTTCTTAGGATATTTTTCTTTAATCTTTCAATTAGTTGAAATGCAGAAGAGAAACATGAATGATTTTATAAGATGGCTTTCTAATTTGTAATGATAAAGCTCCCAGTTTGACAGAGGTGGTTTCTAAAAGGGGGCTTTTTTATCTTTTTTTTTTTTTTTTTTAAATAAAGGCAAATATAACTTAAGAGGAAAAAAAAAGAAAGAAACAAAGAAAGAAAGAAAGAAAAGCATGCAGGCTCTACAGGCAAGGAGTCCACTTCCATGTATCTGTTCTCTGTGAGGTAACTCAATTCTCTTTTGTAGAGAAACATGCAAAAAGGCCAAACAATATCCCGAGCCATACTGCACATGAAAATTTTAAAATATGCAACATTCAGAATGCACCTTTCACCTCTGTACACACAAGTCAATGCAAAATCTGCAAAGAAACAAGTGTCACAGTAAATGAAGTCAGGTGCAAGCAATGATAGCTGAACAATGCAGTAGTGCTCACCCAGTTTGTACAGTAATTGGCACTCTACAGTATTCCTACTCATTTTTTGATTCATTTGCACTTTGTGCTGCCTCTCCCTGGGGATCTAATTCAATCTTTACAGAAACATCTGGCCCCTCCGACCTCATTAATTTCATCTTTTTCTTTGGAGGGTTTTTCAAAGTGCCCAGCCTCTCCTTTACTTTGTACTCCAGTGTACTGTGGGGAATCCCATAAATACTCTGAGCTTTGGAAACACTCATTTTTCCACTCATAACCACTGAGATTGCTTCCTCCAGTATCTCACTGTTGTACTGTCTGTAACGCCCTCTTTTCTTCCGAGGCTGCTTGGAGCCAGGGTCTCCTTCTTGATCCGATGTGGGATATGGCTGTCCAGAGGTAGACTGCTCAGCATCTGAGCCCCAAGAATCGGGTCCAGCATCTAACATGCTTTTTCTATTTTGTTTTGGAAGAATAGCCCTTAACTTTTTACTAAGCGCGCTCTCCGTTTGTGAACCCATTACCAAAGAGCTATAGCTGTACTGATCACCAGTGCGAGACTCCCAAGAAAGATCCATTCCTCGAACTTGTGGTATCTTTAAATCTACAGGAGATGCATGGCTCCCATCCTTTTTTCCATCTTGTTTTGCTTGAAGTGCCATTTTTGGAAAGGCAGAGTTTTCTGCAAGAAAAGGAAGGTCACTGATGTTGCTGAGTGCACCATTTCCCCTGAACTTCATACGGCTGAGGTTGAACTCATAATGTGGTTTTGCCCAAGAGGCTTCCCTGGATAATATTAAGTGTTGTCCATGATTCTGTAATCCAGATGGCCCAAGGCTGGCAGCTGTGGACAATTGGTTTCTGCTCAGTAGCTCTTCACTAATCTGCAGGGATCGAGCCAATGGAACTTTGAGTGATGTGGAGTGTCCAAAACCTTCCCTGGTTCCATCCTGTAAGCTTCTTGGAGGTACCCCATCACCACTCCGAAGTCCGTCTGGGCGGTACTGGCTGGGTCTCCCAGGTCGCCTAATTGGATGGAAGGAAACTGATGTGAGCAGGACTTGCACAGGTAGGGAGGGATGGGTGAGGGGACCACTCCTTTATTAGAAGGCCTTGCTTGGGTAACATCACTTTGTGTTATTTATTTATTTTTCTCTAAAATTAAAAAAAAAATGGTCTCGGCAGTTAGTTTTAAAACTTGTTCACAAAAAAAGAAAAAGGAAAAAAGAAAAAAAAAAAACCAGTAGCTTTTTGGGCAAAGAAAAATTAAACCTGTCAGCTGGTCTCTGGTTGGGTTCACAAATTTTCGGAGAAAAAGTTTCGCGCAACTGTCTGAAAATAGCACCTTAAATTATTAATTACAAAGTAATCATCAAGTCTCCATAGATCTACACAGAATTGTGTTACCAATGTGACGTTACCACTAAACAAGTACAGTAATAAAAGAGTAAGCCAAATTATTTATTTTAATGCAACATATTCAACATTCATGACAACCAGCTATAAAACTGGAACCATTTACAGTGGTGGAACCCATAGATAATTGCTCATTTATCCCACAAACAAGCTGATGTTCATTATCAAAAACCAAACAAGTTCAAATAACATTTCTTATTTTGCTTGGGAAAAAAAGATGGCTACCAGCCCCAAGGGTGGGAACCCAAACCAAAACACCCATCACATTATAACTTACCACTTCTTCATTTTAAAACTATTAGGTGCAGACACATGAGTACCACTAATTTTCCATTTGAAATAATCCAATCTTTAAAGAAACTGCCCTTTATTTTCCCCAAACTTTGTTTCTTAAGTTCTACTCAAAATACTGTCAGAGGTATATAAACAATTTGTAGCAGTTCTTTAGTTAGAAGTGTCTCTTCTTAAAGTATCAAACGTCAATTTTGAAATTTTAAGTGGATAGCTTTCAAATAATGTTTAAAAAGTCAACTACTAACACAAAGCTAATTCGTAAGGTTTCCATTTTCACAATAAAGATTATCAAAGATAAAACTGGCAACTGGGAAAGCATGCCAGGGGAATAATTACATTTAGTAGGCACAAAATGAAACTCTGAAGAAATAATGATAAACCAACTATGTTCTCCAAAAGTCTACTCTGTGCTGTTATCAGTAAAAAACATAATAAATATAACAAATAATATTCAACTAAAAGATGGGCAGGCTTGTCGGTGCTTTTGTCTTCCAGAAAATGATACCACATAAAAAACACCTTCTTTCCATTCAGAGGGATAAACACAGCAACTTCAACCATATTATACATGGACTTGGTGGCCAAGTTTAAAGGAAATCGTAAGCAAGGGACTCATTTATGCAAACCACACTTAGGCTTCTCCTACATGTGTCCTTAAATTACACAATTCAAGTTTTCTGATATATAAATGGGACCCAATGACTTGGGACCACAATAACTTGTATCTAATATAAACTATAGTGAAAAAGGGCTTAAGGAAAAAGATTAGTAAATTATGCAAACTGCATTAAATCAGTGTTACTTTTAGACTGAAGAAAGGAGAGAAAAAGGAAAATGATGGAATTTTAGAGAAAATAAAGGCAGCATTTTAGAAGTCAGTAAAGGAATCTTTCAATTTGAAGGAAACTAAAAGTTGAAAAAGGTTAGTCCATTTAGTGCGTACTTATTCCTTTAACATCTAAACAACTTCCTTCTGTTGGTATTCTAAAAGTTAAATAAACCTACATATTAACTAATTTAACTTACCAAAGTTACTTTTCATATACGAAGCTGATTTTTGGTTACAACACAATTTTATGGAAATTCTTCCCAAATACGGTATTTAAATGTCTTTATTGATACCTGACTTTTCTAAATGGTTTCTATGTACATGTAGAGGGAGAATTAAGACAATTCTTACACTATAAAATTAGGTGGTCAGAAAATTCACTTTAATCTGCTAAGAGTTATCAAAACTGAGCATGTAATAATGTCTTGGTAGCATAAGATGGTTATCCCAACATCTACAGTCTTAACCACTTAAAAAACAAAAAATACATATAATTACATTTTCTGAACTGCCACACAGAGTTAAAACTGCAGTTCAAATCAACAAATGAAACAAAACCAAAAACAAACAAGAAAAAAATGAACAGCCCCCACATACCAGCACACTCCATTAGAAATACCAAGTTAAGTACTGGAGCCCAACTTTCATTCAACAACTTCAGCACACATAATACTGCTTTTACATCTGAACTCTGGAATTATTTAGGTTGGGTTTCCCACTCCCAAACACTCAACAACAAAAAGTCCAAAGACATTCTTGCCGTATTTTCATTCATTCACTGTATGTACTAAACTGGCAAAACTGATCTACACTAGTCAATTATGGAGTTCACAGATTGTGCTTTTACTGGAGTGATGGACTAAGTAATTTACTAAAGGCCCACTTATAAGACTGTTACTCTGAAGACTTAATTTTTAAAACATATAAAGGAGCCTGCGCCAATCTTTGATAAACTGTCCCCTATAAAACTGTGGAAGGCTACAAATATTTTCCCTTACCCGTTCCCTTGAGTACTGGAGCAACCTGGAGAATGGCTCAGGGAAGTGCTGCCAGCACATGGACTTTTCTTAGTGGAGAGATCAAGTACACCGTCTGTAGAGACACAAACACCTGAAGATATTAAAAACTAGGAACAAATGTGAACTGAATAGACTAAAAATGACAAAGCAATAGGCCTAATCAACCAAGCAGATTCACCAGCCATATATGAGTTATGAAGTCAATTTGTTAATAGAATCAGGATTATTTTCCTTCCTAAAGTGATATACACTTACCAAAGCTTGTTATAGCTATTATCTCCAAGAGTTAAGTATTTTATTAATAGGGCAAAAGAAAAGGTATGGCATATCACTGAAGATGTTAGGATATAGTGAGATATTAGAAATTGCAGTTTACACAGTATGAAGTTTTGCAATAGAACTATCAGACTCCATTTTCCAAATTTATCTTTATCAAAGCATGTGAGTTTTTAATGCCACATCATACAAATTTAAAACCAAATTCCTCAAGAGCTAAGTCTACCTGAAACATTCAAAGTACACAAAAGTTGGATTTAGGAAATTTATATAACAGAAATCATTTTTAAATATGTTTATACGGTTAAATTACACATATATAAAAGATAGTCTGTAAGATGAATCAGATGCTATTTATAATTTTCATATGTCCTAAGTACTCCTCAGACACATCTGCAAAAAACTGTGTATTTGGATTCAGTCTTTTAGAAAAAAATCTGCAAAGTTTCAAAATTCCCTTCATGGTATCTATAAAGGCAGGGTTTTTAATTAAGCTATTATAGGGACTCCAGGATGGCTCAGCGGTTGAGTGTCTGCCTTCAGCTCAGGGCGTGATCCCGCAGTCCCAGGGTCAAGTCCTGCATCGGGCTCCTCCCTCTGCCTGTGTCTCTGCCTCTCTCTCTGTGTCTCTCATGAATAAATAAATATTTTTAAAAATAAGCTACTACAAACTGGTCAGCAAAGTTTAAGGAAAGAAAGAAGAATGAAACAGTCTTGATACTGAAGACAGCCTAGACGTTTAGCCATTTTTATTTATTTATTTATTTATTTATTTATTTATTTATTTATTTATTTAATTATTATTGAAGCTGGACCAAATAACAAATTTGTTCTATTAGAACATAAAATTAGAAGACCTTCTTTTCCCACAAAGACTTTTTTCCCCTCACAGACATATCTAGAAATGCAAACTGATCATCTGGACAACTTTTAAAGCTGTCATTCTGTTCAAAATTAACAGAGCAAGCTGATACACAACGCCTCTGGTTTTCAGTTGGTCAACAGAGAGGATTTTTCTATCTAGTTATCCCCAATCTAGAACCTACACAGGACTTGTGGACTTGTCTCTGAAGACATTGTCACTCCTGATTTCAGGCTGTTACAAATAAATATGTGATTGAGTTTATAAATGAAAATCCCACACTCATACAGAATAAGTGTTATCCTTAAGTCACTAATATTTCTAAAAATATAACTGTAATCATACAGAACCAAGTGTCCTATTAGACATCTTAACCCAATTAGATATCTAACAAGCAAATACACTGCTTAAAATATTTCCAACCAGAGACACTATTATTTAAAGATTCCAAGTCTGTCTAATCAAACAGGCAATATATTTTAAGTCTACTTAAATATACTAAATATACAGTGATTCATTGAAAATACCTGAAAATTCATTTGGGAAATATCATTTTAAAAATTGTTTCACTTAAAGCCTATACACTATAATCCCATCATCTAGCTCAAAGTTCTCTTAACAAAAACATACCATCAGTACAACATATTTCTTAAGCACAGCACCAACTAGAAGTTAGATTAGACTAGGTGGTATCTTTATATGCTAATCTCCATTATTAATACTTTAAAAACAACCTCTATGCTGTCATTCTCCTACTGCAAACCTGAAGTTTTTAATACAGTATTTAGAGCAAAGAGATTAAGGAAAGATACCTATCTTTGGTAGAGATAATCCTCAATAAAAAGAAAAGCACAATTTTGTTTTGGGTAACCAAAAGTAAAAGTACACTGATCAATGTGAGCATATGTTAGGAAACCTCTCAGAATTCTGAGATTGAGACTATTCATTACCAGAAACAGGAAAAAAGAATTACTATTCAAAACTACATTTTTAATAAACTAAAAGCCAGTCTAACTGTAAATCCCTCTTAAATTAGTTAAAATAAGCAAAGGAAAGTCCTTTGAAAGAGGTTCTTTTACGAATTTAACTTTTTGCAAAATGAACATGTATTTCTCACCAATAAATCTACACATCTCACAGCTTTCTGCTCCTCTTATGAGCTCTCTATGACAAGGAACTCTCAGTAGAATAAACATCTCCAATTTACAATCTGTATTGGGTCAAACAATGGCAGGATTGAAATGCTCACTTCATCTTTGTGAAATTAAAGGTAAAATGAGATCACAAAGCAACAAAAATATTTAATCTGAGTCAACTCTTCATAAATTCAAGAAATATGTGCTAAGCATAACTAACAACCTCCTAACATTTTCCCTTAATTAGGATCCTCACCAACAAATTAAAATTACCTTTTGAAGCTATTCTAAGGTTAGTTTATAATACAGCACATACATGTGTGGATGTGTTTGTGTATTAATAAAATACTGAATATACTGAACCACCAATTGTGTCTAATGTCTTCCTCATTATATCTAATCTTAGGAGTTTCTTTTTTAAAGATACAAACAATACAAATTCTTTCTTGACTTATAATTTCATTTGTAGAGTATAACTTCTATCTAACAAGACATTTTTATTTCTCAGGTGCTAATCCTGGAACACTGATGGATAGGGGGAAAGCTTTTTCAAAGGGGTTTTAAAAACAATGGATATAGCAAAGCTTTGTAAAGTATAAAATACTTATATAAATATCAAGTAACTTAAAGATCAGTAACAACTGTAACCACCTAACTTTCCTGGGTGGTAAATTAATCTAATGGTGACCATGAACTATTGATACATAAGGTAGCCATTTCATCTGTACTTCTCTATCACTGCAGAGTCAGGAATAATTTAAGAATCACATTAGTCTTTATCCTATTATTGTTACTGGTGCCCTATTTGCCAATAATTTTTTTTCTCCAAATTAAAGTATTCTGATTGGACAGAGGAGACCTTAACATCAAACCATACCTTGTTCGCTAGGTTCTGACTGAGACTTTCTGACAGTAAGGTCCAGAGGTGAGTCTTGGTCAGCCATGAGAAGTTTGCTGAGCACAGGGTTCTGAGTAGTTGCAGCCGTGGGAGAGGTGGTGACTGGAGATGCTTTCGGCAGGCTTTGGTTCTTTGTGCTATTGGGCTGGCTGGGGTCCTGAGTAGAGCTATTTTTTGAGGTATATTCAGCAGCAAATTGTTGGATCATTCGCTGCATGATCTCACGGGCCACTAGGGGAATATTGGGGTCGGAGACCCAGGGACTGTCTGTAAACAAAGATTTATTTACTTTTAAATTGGGACAATGTACTAAAAAAAAAAAAAAAAAAAAGACAGCTTTCAAGCAAACATAAAATTTCATTTTATTTTTTTCCTTACAATGCAATATCCTAAAAGTAGTCTTCCATCTCAGAATTACATTTTCAATCTCTAAGCCTGAGTTGAAGTTTTTAAAAATAAAATTTTCATAAAATCATTTATAAATACCACCCCCTCAATATTATGGAATTAAATAAAGGGATAACAAATAGTATATCTTATGGGCAAGAATCACTTACCTGATACAGAATACATAAAACCCTTCTTTTATGAAATAATTACTCCCCTGTTTACCACTTATAGATCATATCTGGTTTCTCCTAGACCTTTCCTCATTTATCTCTTCCTAAATTGCTGAAGGATGGATTACTTAGTTCATGAGTGCTTAATTTACCCTCTGTTAAAGGCTGAAAGCATATCAAAATTATAAAAGATATTTAATATAAGATCCATGATAGACTGAGGCAATAGCCTCCCATTTTCAGGCTCATTAGAATTACTTTGAGGGCTTGTAAAAACAGATTGCTGTGTCCCAAACCCAGAGTCACTCATTCAGCAGTTTTAGGGTGAGTTCAAGGACTATCATTTCTATTAAGTTTCTAGATGGAACTGGACAAGGCACCACAATTTTAGAACCCCTAGGCTAGGAGTTTAAATGTCAAAAATCAAAAGCTTAAGTCCATGTATTTTCCATGAGTTCTTTAAATACACTCTATCAATCATTAAACAGCTAGGGAAGTAATGAACACCTAAGTTATCAATTTTGAATCATTGTTAATTTTAAAACATATGAATTCATTAACTCATAGAACTTTCAGCACTGGAAGGGATCTTGAAGGTCAAATGGGGAAAATGTTTGGTATAAATATATCATCACATCTCTACTGTTACAATCCTCTCTGGGAGACTAAGTTTCTCAAGAGCAGAGATTATGTTCGTTTACCTCTGTACACTCAGCACCTAATCTTGCTTGGTATAAAGTATTCATTCATATTAGTTGACTAATAAATGGGTCAGTTAAATCAATTAATCATCTTCAAATAGTTGTTTTTCTTTAGACAAATGAGCTTAATGTGTCTAAAGAATAAGTGGCCTCGGGACACCTGGTGGCTCAGTGGTCTAGTGCCTGCCTTCAGCCTGGAGCGTGATCCTGGAGTCCTGGGATCGAGTCCCACATCGGGCTCCCTGCATGGAGCCTGCTTCTCCCTCTGCCTGTGTCTCTGCCTCTCTCTCTGTGTGTCTCTAATGAACAAATAAATAAAATCTTAAAAGAAAAAAAAAAAAAGAATATAAGTGGCCTCTTCAAATCTGTATAGATCCCTGATTAAAACTCTCCCCCTGATCTTAACGTTTCACCAGTGACCTTTACTTCCCACAATACTTCAGAGGTTTTAGAAGACAGTTCTCAGAAACCTGAGTTTCCTTGGTTTTTTAAAGATTAACTATAGAAGGTAAATTACTTTATCCTTTTTTTTTTTTTTTTTTTTTACTTTATCCTTAATACAGTGCGAGCTGGAAGGGAATTAGGTTGATTTATAAATTTAGAGAAAAACTGAGTCATTACAATTAAAATCTAAAATCTCCACAACACACACACACATCATCATCATCATCATCATCACCACCACCTCATGGGACCCCTAAGAATAATTTTTTTCCCTGAAAGACAACATTCAATACTAGAAGATAGTCTAAAGTCAGAATATTTAATTCTTTGAAGTTTAATAAGTTTTGCTCTATCGATTGTTATATTTGTTCTACTAAAAAGTATTTCTTAACCTCACATTTCTTCTCTATAAAGAGTATGCTAGATGGTTAAAGAATTAAGGTGTTTAATTAGGTAAGGTTCAGAAATTATTACAATCACTGACAAGTTCCTTAAATGTTTTAATAAACATTTCAGCCACACTGCTTTTTTTAAGTCTCTCTACCCACTGAATATTCTTATTAATATTCATTTAACTTTCCACTTAAGATCCATCCTCCAAATGAAAGACTATATAATTTCAAGTTTTAATGTATCAGTGTATCTTCTTATCCACAGCAACACATAAAGATACAAGTTTCCAAACAGGAAGTGAAATGAATTTATGAGATCTCTGTGTTTAATTAGATTCCTAAATATAATTAAAGGGATTTGTGAAGAGCCAGAGATTTTAGGATAAAGAACATAAATTGCTACCTCGGAGCTTTAAATGCCTGTAGTCTATCTTGCCTCTTTTTGAATAAAGAACATAATCATAAAACAATTCATATTCATTCATGTATTAATGACATCTGTGCCTTTTAAATTTCTGCATCTTTTGAAAGGTTTCCTGAACACATTTCATTCTTTCACTTACTTAAAACATAACTTCTATAAACCATGCCTTGGGGAACATTCACAATAGAGTCAAATAAAAACAAAAAATCCAATCAAAATTAAAACTACAGGAAAACATGTAAATGGTACATCACCAGCCACTTGGGTGTTTTAAAAATGAAAATCTGGGGCTCCTGGGTGGCTCAATCATCTGATTATCTGACTCGGTTTCAGCTCAGGCTGTGATCTCAGGGTCATGGGATTGAGCCTTGTGTGAGGCTCCATGCTCAGCGTTGAGTCTGCTTGGAATTCTCTCCTCCTTTTCCCTCTCCCAGTGCCCCCTTCCCTACCCTCCCCATTCTCACGCATTCTCTTTCAAATAAAATAAAATCTTAATAAAATAAAATAAATATGCAAATCTAACTTTCAGAAAAGGGTCAAATCTTCTAACACAAGTGAAAAGTCAAGCTTAAAAAGTATAATAATGACAGTTGTAGAAAATATACTGTTCCTAAGCTGAAATTCATTATAGAGTCCATACCACAAAGCCTACTTTTATTGCAACTATGTTCCTACTTAGCTTATAGAACCTTTTCATATGCAAACATTTAAAACACACAATTTGCAGGGCTCCTGGGTGGCTCCCTCAGTTAAGTGCCCGACTTAATTTTAGCTCTTGATCTCACTAATCTTAAGGGCAAAAAGCCTGCTTAAGAATCTCTCTCTCCCTCTGCCCCCTCCACCCTCTCTCTATAACAAAACATATATAATTTGTAATACTTAGAAACAAAGAACTAAATCCAATACTTAGAAACAAAGAACTAAATCCAATTTCTAAACTATTTATTTGGAAAAAAAAAATCCCCTTCAGACTAAACTGCCTGTCATATCTCTGCATGACATTTTTGATATAACCTGAAGAGCACTAATCTCTTCTCTAAGACATTTTCATGAAGATTAATATATCTAAAAATAACAAATATTAACACATAAAACAAGGAGGAAAGAACTTCCAATACCAAAGCAATAGTTCTTTTTGTGAACATCATATGCTAGTATACAAATATACAAACTCAAAAAGGATTCTCATCTCTTGAAGTCTACCCTAAGACTGATTTCAAGATTAAAATTCCCTCATGTGCCAAAAAGTTTAATGTTTAACTAAGAAAACTGGTAGGAACTTAAGTTGTTCCTACATGACAAAGGGACAGGATAGCAGAGAAGGCGGCTAGAATTCTCTTTAGGAATATGCTTATGATTGACTTTGTTAACTGCCTGTAAGCAAAGAGTAGATGACAAGTGATTTCTCCATGTATATTAGGGAGAAGAGTTTCTCTTTTTAGATCATGAGGTTTGCGGCAGCATTAGACCTCATGACTCAGTACACATCCTAAAGGAGAGGAATAGCAGAGGGGCTGTAAAGATGTTTTATTTTTTTAATAAACTGACAGAACTGATCATTTATACTTTAAATGTGAATTATTTTAATAAAACAATCAAATGTTTATAAAATTAACAAAGTCAATTATTATTCTAACATAATTTTAGAATTCAGAGTACCTTCAGGAGAAGATGAAGTGAACATGGGAGCTTAGTTGGGAGCTTTAGGTCAGAGATGCTAGAGGGTATTAAAAGAGAAGTGAGGATGTACTAAAAGATTTAATTTTGCATCGGGATCTGACAGAAGGAAAAAAAGTGCCACTGAAAACAATAATCTTCACTCTTTAATTTTATATAGTGCTTAACTTCATACTCCATTTTGAAAATACTGACCACATTAAGCAGAACATCAGCTGGTCTCCAACTGTAACCAACCAATTAGAATGCACTTATCAGACTTTCAACCAGTGTACAGGCAAAAATCACCCTTCAGACTTTGGAGGGAAGGAGGGAATTCCTAAAAGAATGAGAGGTGTAAACCAGACATATAAAGAAATATTTAAGAAAGCAGAATCACGGAGTCTTCTGAAGATTAAATAAGAAATATTCAGGATTATGAGGCATTTGTAGAAAACATTTTTAGAACCTCTGTCTTGGAACTAGAGGGAAGACATAACCATGGAATACAAATCCATTCAGAAAGAATTTCTTAAAGGTAAAGACTTCACTGAATGAATCTTGGAGGGAAGCTTTCTGAAGGTCTTGGTTGACGGCAACTGAAATTAGCCTTTATGAACAGAGAAAAGAAATGCAAAACATGTTTACACAAGTTTCAAGGAGAAAGATAAATTGAAAAATATAAGAGGTGGAGCTATTAAATACCCAACATATGGGTAAGTTTCATTATATAAATGAATTTCTCCAATTTTAATAATTTAATGAAATTTTAGTGAAGAAAGATCATATCAAATAATCTTGAAAAACAGTCAAAGAAAAAAATGCTTGCAAATCTAATTTTAAGATATAACCTTCATCTATTTTCCAAATGAATTTCAGGGAAGAATTTCTAAAATTTTATACAGTTGGTTTTATGGTTATCTGTAATTAAAACCGCAACTACTTAATGTAAGAATATTTGTCTGAGAAAATACCATACTGCTGATACCTTAGAATTTTCAGATGTTCATAATACTTTCAGGAACTATTTAATAAAAGTTACATTTCACCATAACTTCAGAATGAAAAGAAGGGAGAGGTTTGTCTTACCCTATTCCAAATTTAACTTGACCAAAGGAATATAAAGTATATTATCAATAAAGAAATATATTTTAAAATAACTTTTTAAAAATGACATTAAAATTAAGGAAATCAGTATAAGACAAGCAGATGCTAAATGCCATTCTTCACTAGAACCAACCTTTTCTATAAAAGACTGCATTGAGGAACTCTTCTGCTTGTCTCTCGAATCGAATGATTTTTGCTTGCTCTTGTTTAAGCAGAGCTTCTTGCCCAGCTCCCGAAGCTGGTTCATCCAGACCGACTAAGTGTCCCTGTAAAAATATTTGGTGAAATATTTGCACAAAAATCCTTCCCCATTCATTATCAATAGTACAGATGCAAAATCAAAGACAAATATTAGTAACAAATAAGACAAATCAGTTTAACACAATTAAAATATTTTAAAACTTCAAATCAGAATAAAATTTCATCTCCACAAAAGTATAAAAGCAAAGTGAATGTAAAAATATACTTTAGGCGGTTTTTATTTATCTTATGAATTATGTTTAAAATTTGCAGACAGATCCTAATTAAACTAACACTACAAAAGAAAAAATATTCCTGAGCATTCAAGTATATTGGTTCTTATTATACTATATAGCAATAGTTCACAGGCAATTCAACTTAGACAAAAAGATATAAACCCCAAATATTATTTGAGAATCATGTTTGCACTCCTACCTCAAGATGTTTTTTCCAGACACAAAATGAACATTTTTTTTTAAATGGCCATGTAGTTTTTTTTAAAAGGGCCATAAGGGAAAACTCAAAAAGAATGTTACCTGAATTCATAATTCTGTCCCTAGAATACTATAATAAACTATAGCTTTCAAATGTTTAGAGTTGTGAAATTAATAGGTTAAAACTGGCTCTAGAAAAAAAGAATTTTAAAACCATGTATCGCATATTCTAAAGGTAAATATTTCTAAGTACAGTTAAAAATGTTTACAATATAGAAATTTAAGTCCTGATCAGAAAGTTTCAAAATGCTGCCTAGACTCATCCTAAAGACTCCCAGAATCTGTTCTCAGACAGCAGGAGCAGCAGACTAGGTTATTAGCAGACTAATAAGTGCTTTGCACTTACTTCCAAATCAGGTAGCTAGTAACAGGAAACTATGATAATAAAAAATGAAAGTATAAAGAAAATCAAAGTACATGTTTTAAATGTTCTTTATGTTCCAGTGCATATAATTTACTTCAAATCACTGCAATGTATCATCATGTGCATTTCCTTATGTCATGGGAAACTTTAAAGTACTCTAAATAAGATAACGGGGACATACTTGATAACCACGAAAAGGAAATAATAAAGACACTGAAGGAATGTTATAGTCCACAATTTCCTTAAAGATTTCAAATATACTCAACGATATTTGCAACCAGCTTTTTATAATTTCCCCATCATCCAAACTGTGTTGACAGCACAACCAAAATAGTATTTTGCAGACACATTTAGCATCAATTACATATTACAAATAGTTTAAAGGAAGAACTCTCTTGCATAATCAAACTAAAACAATCAGCCGATAAATTTTCATACTACACATATTAAGTCTGCCACATAAAGAAAATATTGTGATAAATCATTACGAAAATCTTTATTATAGTTGTATTCGCCAACATTCTCTCTTGTGGCCTACAGAAATTATTAACTATCTTTTTTAAATGAATCAAAAAATAATGTAATTCTGATAGACTTAACGTTTAAAAGGTATTAGGAATAAGTATTAACTAGAGTCCAATAAAATCCTCAACTGTATTATACTTTTAATGCCATTTCATTTTAATGCCATGTTGATTTTTAAAATTCGACATTATTAAATGGCATGAACTGTACTGTTTACTCCTACATTCAGTCAGTTCAGTCAGACTTTGAGCAAAATATCTCTATTTTTCATGTTTAGGAATACTTATATCTTAGTGAGAGATGATGTTAGTTGCAGAATGCATTGTACACAGTGTAGTTTCAGTGAGTTAAGCATGCAGCTTTTCTCATTTGATTCTACATGTATGTTTATAAATACATGTATCTTTTTTTTCTTTCCAAGTTCTTACTTAAATTCCTGCTGGTCAATATCCAGTGTAATACTAGTTTCAGCTGTAGAATTTAGTGATTCAACACTTACATACAACACCCAGGGCTCATCACAAAAATATGGAAGATTTCACAAATTTATGTCATCCTTGTGCAGGGTCCATGCTAATCTTTTCTGTATTGTTCCAATTTTAGTACATGTGCTGCTGAAGCAAGCACAGAATATCTATATTTCAACCCTGTTTCATGTTGCATTCAGGCTACTTCCTTATCTAAATAATAAATCAACTCATGGCAACTAAAACAGCACTCAGGAAGGTGCTACCTGTTTTTTCTTGAATTAAACAATTCTAACCAATGTTATCAATCTGGACTCTAAAACATACAGATAACTTTCAGTTGGCTCATATTAATTATAGTTGTACCTATTTGTTTTGTTTTTAAACAGTTTTATTGAGATATAATACACATACCATACAATTCACCCACTTAAAGTATAAAATTCTTTTTGGGGGGGGTGGTTCACCACTCACCATGATACATTTTAAAACCTTTCTGTACACCAAAAGTAAACTGTACCCACTACCAGTTACTCCCCATTCTCCCATTTGCCCCAAACCTAGGCAACCATTCTATTACTTTTTGTATCTACGGACTTGCTTATTCTGGATAGTTCATACAAATGGAACTGTGCAATATTCATGTGTGTGTTTGTGTGTGAGACTACTTCCTCCTGGAATAGTTTTCAAGGTTCACCACGTTGTAGCATGCATCAGTACTTCCTTCCTTTTTAGTGCCAAATAATACTCCATTATATGGATATAGCACATTTTATCCAATCATCAGTTGATAACCATTTGGTTTTCTACTTTTTGGCTACTATGATACAAATAATGCTGCCTTTAATATTCGTGCGCAAGTTTTTGTGTGGATGTATATTTTCATTTCTCTTGGATATATACTTAGGAGAATTTCTGGATCATGTGTTAATTGTTTACCATTCTGAGGAAGTACTAAACCATCTTCCAAAGCAGGTGTACCATTTTATATTCTCAACAGCAATGAGGGTTCCACATACTCATGAACACTTGTATTTTTTTTTTATCATATCCATTCTAATACACAAGAAGCGGTGCCTCATGGTTCAGATTTGTATTTCCCCAATGACTAATGATGTTGAACATCTCACTCGTCATTTAAATACATTCTTTGGAGAATGTCTATTCATATGCTTTGCCCAATTTTTAATTGGGCTATCTACCTTTTTAATGATGAGCTGTAAGAATTCTTGATGTATTCTGGATACAAGTCCATTATCAGATCTAAGATTTGCAAATATTTGCTCCCATCAGTGAACTTTCTTATCACTTCATTGATGCTACTTCTGTTAACAGTATAAAAGTTTTTAATTGTAATGAATTTCAATTCATCTTTTTTTGGGGGGGGCGGTCATTTGTGCTTTTGGTATTATATATAAAAAAACTAGTAGCTAACCCAAGCTCATGAAGATTTACTCCTATGTTTTCTTCTAAATGTTTTAAATTTTAGAACTTACTTTTAGTTATATGATACATTCTAAGTAAACCTTTGTGTATGGTGTAAGGAAGGAGTCCAACTTCCTTTGTCAAGAATCTCTAGCTATAAATTTTACTTCTGGACACCCAATTCTATTCCACTGATCTACATATCCCACCTGTAAGCCAGTAACACAATATGTTGCTCACTGTATTTCTGTAGTAACTTTTGAAATTGGGAAGTGTGAGTCCTCTCTTATTAGACTGTTTGGCTATTCATGCATCCCTTGAATTTTCATATGAATTTAAGATCAGTTTTTCAATTTCTGCAAAGAAGCCTACAGAAGTCTTAACAGAAAATGCACTGAATCTGAAGGCCATTTTGGGGAGCAATACCATCTTTATAATATCAAATGTACCAATCCATTAACATGAGATATTTTTCTATTTATTTAGATCTTCTTTATTTCAACAAATTTTTGTTTTTTTAAAGATTTCACTTATTTATTCATGAGAGACACCCACACAGAGAGAGGCAGAGACACAGGCAGAGAAGCAGGCTTCATGCAGGAAGCCCGATGTGGGATCGATCCTGGGACTCTGGGATCACGCCCTTAGCCGAAGGCAGAATGCTCAACCACTTAGCCACCCAGGCGTCCCGTATTTCAACAATTTTTTAAATTTACAGTGTACAAGTCTTAAACACGTTAAAATTATTCCTAAATATTTTATTCTTTTGGAACTAGTAAATGGAACTGTTTTCTTAATTTTCATCCACAGACTGTTCACTGCTATTTGTACAGAAATACAACCATTTTTTAAAAATGCTGTAGTCTATAACCTTGCTGAACTTACTAACTCTAATAGTGTTCTGCAGATTCCTTAGGATTTTCCATATACAACATGTCATCTACAGATAGACATTTTTATTTCTTTTGTAATCTGGATAACTTTGGTTTCTTTTTTACTGCCTAATTGCCAACGTTAGAGCCTCAAGTACAACACTGCATAAAAGTAGTGAGAATGGATAACCTTGTCTTGTTCCTAATTTCAGGAGGGGAAATGTTCAGTTTTCCACCATAGCTATGTACTTTTGTAAGTCAGGCTGAGGAATTTCTCTTCTACTTCTAGTCTGTTGGGTGTTTTTTTGTTTTGTCTTTTAGATTTTATTTATTTATGGGGGGGGGGGCAGAGAGAGAAGCAGGCTCCATGCAGGAAGCCCAATATGGGACTTGATCCCAGGACTCCCAGGATCAAGCCCTGAGCCAAAGGCAGACACTCAAATGCTGAGCCACCCAGGCATCCCAGTTGTGTGTTTTTATCATGAAAAAGTATTGGATTTGGTCAAACATTTTTTTGGAGGACATCCATTGTGATGATCATGTGATCCTATCACTTATTCTACTAACGCACTGTATTACATTAATTGATTTTGTGATGTAAAACCAAGCTTGCATTCCCGAGATAAATCTCATGGTAAGGGTATGTAACAGTTTTCATACTTTGCTTGATTTGGTTTGCTAATATTTTGTTGAGAATTTTATTATTATTGTTGGTATAAATAAATGATACTGGTCTGAAGTTTTCCTTTCTTGTGATTTCTGTGTCTGGTATTGGTATTCAAGTAATATTGGCCTCACAAAGTTAGGAAGTCTTTCTCTAAATTTTAGGTAAGTTTATGAAGAATTGGTATTATTTAAAAAATATCTGGTAGAAATCACCAGTGAAGATATCTGGCCACAGGTTTTTCCCTGATGGAAGTTTTAAAACTACAAATTCAATCTCTTTACTTATTCTAGGTTGCATTATTTTCCTAGGGCTATCGTAATGTATTATCACAAACGGAGTGGCTTAAAACAGCAGAAATTTATTCTCTCATAATTCTGGAATCTAAAAATCTGCAATCAACGTGTCAACAGAGCCATGCTCCTTCTGAAGGCTCTATGAAAGAATCCTTCTCTGCTTTCTCCTAGCTTCTGTTGGTTTCCAACAATCTGGCATTTCTTGACTGTGACACCGTAACTCCAATTTGTCCTTCCATCTTTACATGGCTTTCTTCCTTGTGTGTCTCAGTCTCCAACTCTCTCTTCTTATAAAGATACCAGTCATTGGATTTAGGACCCACTCTAGTCCAGTGTAACTTTAATTAACTTGATTAATTTGAGAAGACCCTATTTCCAATAATACTTCATGTTCATAAGTATTAGAACTTCAATATATCTTTTTTGGGGGTGGGGGAGATATTTCAATCCACAACATAGTTCAGTTTAGATCTTTTCCTCCTTATATCAATTTCAGTAGTATGTGTCTTTCTAGGCATTTGCTCATTTCATCTAAATTGTCTAATCTGCTAATATATATATTGCTCACAGTATTTCCCTTAAACTTTTTATTTCTGTAAGATCAGTCGTAAACTTCCTATATCATTTGCGATTTAATAAGTTTTTAAAAAAGATTTTATTTATTCATGAGAGACACAGGAAGAGAGAGGCAGAGACACAGGCAGACGAAGAAGCAGGCTCCATGCAGGGAGCCTGATGCGGGACTCAATCCCAGGTCTCCAGGATCACACCCTGGGCAGAAGGCGGCGCTAAACCGCTGAGCCACCTGGGCTGCCTTGTGATTTAATAAATCTGAGTCTTTCTCTTGATTAGACCTACATAAAATATTTACCAATTTTGTTGGATTTTTTCAAAGAGCCAACTTTTGATTTTGTTGATTTCTCTATTTTTCTATATTATTTCATTTATTTTTGCTCTTATCATTATTATCTCCTTCTTTCTGCTTTAGGTTTACTATACTCTTCTAGTCTTTTAAAGGAAGAGAGGGTATTGAATTGAACTGAGGGCTTTTAAAATACACACATTTTATAAGTTCTGGTCTAGATGCTGTTGGCTACATAAGTTTTGGTATATTTTGGCTTTGTTTTAATTCATCTCAAAATATTTTCTAATTTCCTTTATGATTTCTTCTTTGATCTTATTATTTGGAAGTGTTATTTAATTTCCACATGTTGGTGAATTCCTATTTCCTCTGTAATTTCTAATATCATTCCTTTGTAATAAGAACACATATTTTATATGATTACACTCCTTTAATTTTTTTATGGCCCAGTATAAAGTCTTTCCCAGAGAATGTTCCATGTGCAGTTGAGAAGAATGAGTATTTTGTTCTTTTTGGGTAGAATGTTCTATAAAAACATCCTGTTAGGTCTAGTTGATTCACAGTATTGTCCTAGTCTTCCATCTTTGTTGATCTTCTGCCTAGATGCTCTATCCATTATTGAAAGTGGATTATCAACATATCCAACTATTGTCAAATTGTCTATTTCTCTCTTCACTTCTGTCACATTCTGCTTTTTGGGGATCTGTTGTTCAGTAAGGATATAATTATGTCTTCCTGATAAATTGCCCCTTTTATCATTAAAACTGTCCCTCTTTATCTCTAGGTTCATTGAAGTCCATTTCCCCAGCACTGCGCAGCCCCTGATATCACTTCTCAGGAGATACTGTCTTGAGCATGCAGTCTCCCTGTCCACCAGGAATGACTACGTGAAGGTTCGATTAGAGACTCTGGCAGCGTCTTTTATTTTTTTTTTTTAAAGATTTTATTTATTTATTCATGAGAGACACAGAAAGAGAGGTAGAGACACAGGCAGAGGGAGGAGAAGCAGGCTTCATGCAAGATGTCCGATGTGGGACTTGATCCTGGGAATCTGGGACCACGCCCTGAGCCAAAGGAAGGTGCTCAATCGCTGAGCCACCAAGGTGTCCCAACTCTGGCAGTTTCTTTCTCAGATCTTCCCTGTAGAAGTTTCTTGCTGATCTGCCTGTAGCAGTATCATACATCCAGTTGTTTCTACTAATTTGTTTTATTCGTGTGTTTTCTGCCACACCATGGTGCATAAATTGCACCATTGTCTGTTCCAATAAAAGTGGGATCTCTGCAGGGGCAGGGTTTCTTGGCCAGTCTTTGAGGCTTATTCCACTCCCAAGAGGGCTCTTCTTAGCGCTACCTTTTCTTCTGGTTCTCTCTGTAAAAATTCTAACTGGTCTGCCATTTCACTTGTTGCTACTAGTATCATGGAGCTAGCTGCTAGCCTCCTCTTAATTGTTCATCACAAAGATCTTCATCATTTTCAACAACCTTTTGTAAGCTGTTTCAAATAAAGCCAGTCACCTTAAGAGATCTACAGAGTTCTCTGTTCTCAAGGCCTGCCTTTCCCTTTCAAAGAACCTTTGTGCCATGCACAGAAACTAGGGGCTGGGACAATGACCCACTTCTGTGCTTTATGAGAGGGGGGTGCTGGATGACTTGCCTCTCCTGGCACAGAACTTTCTGCCTTATGAATGACACCTAGCCCAAAGCTCAGTATTCTCAATCTGCTATGCCTGGAGAAGACTTCCACTCTGAGTAAAGGATGAGTGAATGAAGAGAGCACTATGCTTTTTGACCTCAGCTGCTTGGAAGAAAGCATCTGCAACAAGAAGCCAGAAGGTATGAGCAAAGCCTACAGTCTGCTCCTCCTGTTCAGAATTGCGCTTCCCTCAAGCCGAGCTCAGTGAAGTAGGTGGGAGTGGGTCATGGGTCCCACTGCTCTTATTGAGATTTAGTAGAGTTTTTTGAACAACTGATTCTGTTTGGAAATAACTAATTTAAGGCATACAGCAGAGTTTAAATGGTTGTTTTAAAATAATTTTTTGCCAAATGTTTATTTGCTTATTTTTATCCAGAATAACCAAAGATGAAAAATATTAACACAAAAAAACACATATTTTTTTCAACTACATATGGCCACCAAGTTAAAATTTTATAGCAGTGACGTGGGGCTCCTGGATGGCTCAGTGGTTAAGTGTCCGACTCTTGGTTTCAGCTCAGGTCATGATATTGAGCCTCCATCAGGCTCCGTGCTCAGGGCAGAGACTGCTTCAGATTCTTTCCCTTTCCCTCTCCCTCTGCTCTTCCCCCCACGCGCTCTCTCTCACTCTCTCTCTCTCTCTCTCAAATAAATAAAATATTTTTAAAACATTTATAGAAATGATGTACAAAATATAGGTCATCCTCCCTCACTATATGTACTATATACCAAAATTAAACAAACCAATAAGAACAAAAAAAGTTCATATGACACAGAGCTAATAAAGTTAATACAATAGCTGGGAAATATGAAGAGTAAATTCATGTCATTTCCCCTCCCCCATATCTGAATTTTAAAGAGTCATTATGTACAATATGGCAAAAAAAAAAAATTAACAAAATGATATGACATACTCTTCTGTAAATAAAAAAATCACTTCTTCTTTACAGTTATTATCCCTAGTTATTAAAGAAGAGTTGTTGGCTCAGAACATAATAAGAATAAAGCTGGAGATAGATACGAACTGGAACTTCTATCCCCTAGGAATTGCTTCCTTCAAAATTCAGGAATTGGTCCCCTTTGACTGGTTTGTTCGTACTGTCACATTACAATCTACAGCAATAGACTGCTACTGCTTGCTTTCTCCCCCCCCCCCATCCCCCTACTATGAGCTTCTTAAAAGACGCCTAGAGCATACTGTCAAAGCCTTAGATTCTATAGCTCTGGGGTAGGAAGTAGTCACATTTTTTAAAAGCTCTCTCCTTGGGCAGCCTGGGTGGCTCAGCAGTTTAATGCCACCTTCAGCCTAGGGTGTGATCCTGGAGACCCGGGATCAAGTCCCTCATTGGGCTCCCCACATGGAGGAGCCTGCTTCTCCCTCTGCCTGTGTCTCTGCACCTATCTCTCTCGGTGTCTCTCATGAATAAATAAAATCTTTTTTTTTTTTAAAGTTCTCTCCTTAATAAAGAACTGAAAAAAGCATCATTAATTATCATACTTTAAAAATTATTATGTATTTATAATAAGTATTTGGGAAGGCAAATCCCCCACTCATTATTCATATTTTCTAAAATGTCTTGGTCATTTTAGCTTTATTCTTTCAGATTATATTTAAAATAATATAGTCAACTATTTTCCCACCACCACCAGCTCCCCAAAGAAGACACTATGGTTTTGATCTTAATAGCATTATATTTAGAAAGTATTTCAGGGGAAAAAAAAAAAAGAAAGTAAGTAAGTATTTCAGGGAGAATGTCACCCTTAAAAATATTCAGTCTTCTCTTTGAGGAGCTGCTTTACATTTATCCAAGTGGGCTTTAATGGATCTTAATTAAAATTTTGTTGTTTATTCATATAGTTCCCACATATTTATTACTTTACATTTTTTATTGTCACTATGAAAAATATGTTTATTTTCTAATTGTTAGTGCTGGCATAAATGAAGAAAAATGTGTGTGTAAAAGTTGATTTTGTGCACAGCTTTCAGAGAAAGTGTAGGTCATCTATCTTCTATCAATCTTCAATTGCTGTGTTTTCTGGTAGCTCCACAAGTTTGTGTCAATTTTCTAATATCCTTTTATTGAAATTTCTTTTAAGGGAGCTGTGAAGGTGTAAGGAGAAGTAAAGGAACAGAGAGCTACAGAAGCCACCAACACTGTGTGGTATTATGATCCATCACCCAAAGCAGGAAAGGAGTCTTAATACCCAAAGGGTTGGGATCTTCAACAGAAAAGAACCTCTCAAGTTCTTTATTAAGCTTTTGATTATTTCTACCTACAAAATCCATACAATATACTTTTTAAAATCATCCTTTACTACCTTTTTGGGAATGGCAATAAAACAAATATCCAAAAGATGTTTTCAAGTCAGAAAGTTTATACTTTTCCCTACAACGTAAGAGTTGCTATCTCTCTGTACTACTAGAAATGTTTAAAAGAAATTCTTCAGGCTGAAGGAAAACAATACTACACAACAGTTCTGAGGCAAATTAAAGAAGATATAAAGATAATATTAGCCATGATCATAAACTGGAAGACTTTATGTTGCTAATATGGTACTTCTCTCAAAAGTGATCTACAGATTCAATGCAACCCTAACCAAAATTCTAAAAAGATTTTGAAAAATCAATATATTGATTTTAAAATTTATGTAGAAAGGTCAAGAACCTAGATTAGCAGACCAAGTCTGAAAAACAAAAACTTGGAGAACTAGTACTACTTGATTTTCAGATATAAATACATAGAACATATAAAGAACTATTACCACTTTATAAGTTTTTAAAAATGAAGATTCAAATGTTTCACATAAGATATGAATAAAGATATTCAACATCACTAATTAACAAGGAAATAAAAATTAAAATCACAGTGAGATACCACTACAGACCCACTAGAATGTATCAAGTTAAAAATTGACTAACATATCTAATGTTGGCAAAATGGGTAACACTAGAACTCCCATACACTGCTGATGGAATCACAAAATGGTTAATTCAATTTGGTGAACCATATGGTAGTATAAGGTTAAATATACAATTATAATACTACCTAAGTAAACCCAATTGTAGATATTCATCCCAGAGAGATGAAAATATATGTCCAAAGGCTTATATGTGAATAAGTCTAAAAGCCAACATCTGGAAACAATTCAGAACTCCATAAAAAAGTGAAAGGATAGGGGATCCCTGGGTGGCGCAGCGGTTTGGCGCCTGCCTTTGGCCCAGGGCGCGATCCTGGAGACCCGGGATCGAATCCCACGTCGGGCTCCCGGCGCATGGAGCCTGCTTCTCCCTCTGCCTGTGTCTCTGCCTCTCTCTCTCTCTCTCTCTCTGTGACTATCATAAATAAATAAAAAATTTAAAAAAAAAAAGTGAAAGGATAAACAAAGAATTGCAGGTATATGCTATGGAGATCTACTTTGCAATAAAAAGGAACATGAGTATATACAAAAATAATAAATATCAAAAAACTACTAAATGAAAGAGGTCCAATATAAAAGACTACATACTGTATGACTTCTATTATATAAAATTCTAGAAAAGGTAAAACCACAGTGACTGCCTGAGTTGGAAGGTCCAGGAAAGTGACATGAGAAAGCTTTTTAGGGTGAGGGTATTGTCCTGAACTACCTGACTGGTAGTTATACAACAGTATACATTTACTAAAATCTATTAATTTGGGATCCCTGGGTGGCGCCGCGATTTAGCGCCTGCCTTTGGCCCAGGGCGTGATCCTGGAGACCCGGGATCGAATCCCACATTGGGCTCCCTGCATGGAGCCTGCTTCTCCCTCTGCCTGTGTCTCCGCCTCTCTCTGTCTGTGTGTGTGTGTGTGTGTGTGTGTGTGTGACTATCATGAATAAATAAATAAAATCTTTAAAAAAAATAAAAATAAAAAATAAAATCTATTAATTTGAACTCTTAAATGGATTAATTTTATTGTATATAAATATTACCTCATAAAAATCATTAAATAGGTCCAAGGTATAAAAGATACTAGATACTGAACATCTCATTGATTTTTGGCTCTTGAACCTGAAATCAAACAAATGATCCTTACTAACATTTTCTGAGTCATGAAGTAATGTGACACTTATTTTCAACACCTCATATAAATGTCCTCCTCAGGGCAGTCCGGGTGGCTCAGCGGTTTAGCGCCGCCTTCAGCCCAGGGTCTGATCCTGGAGACCTGGGATGGAGTCCCACGTCAGGCTCCCTGGATGGAGCCTGCTTCTCCCTCTGCCTGTGTCTCTGCCTCTCTCTCTCTCTGTGTCTCTCATGAATGAATGAATGAATGAATGAATGAATGAATGAATGAATGAATAAATATCCTCCTCAAAAAGCATACTTTTTTGGTTCAGAACAGTATTTTTTACTTGCCATCTACTTTTTGCATAGTATTCTGGATATACTGTCACCATGAATTGTTGGCATTTCACTATTTTTGCTATATCTTTAGATATAAATCAAGATAAGGAAGCTAAGTCTTACCCAAAATCTGGTCTTTGTTAATGAAGCTGTATGCAGACTGGCCAAAAATGGGGATATGTGCATCAACAAAGGAACCAGATTCCCTTAAAAAAATGGAATCCAGTACTGGAGAAAGGAAATGTAGGATATTTTGTTGTACCAGAAGTATTAAAGTGCTCAAAAAATGATGGGGGCATGTCAAAAGGACACAGCAGGTGCCTTGAAGGGGCTAACCAAATCTGGGACATCGGATGATATATCTGAACAGAATAAGAATTTTGTTTCCCAAAATGACAGAGGGAATGGGAATGCACTTCTTCACAGTATAAAGTAAACTGAAAAATGTAGAGGAATAATAGAAAAATAACAATTTTCAAGCCATCAGAAAAATACCTGACTTCAGAAAGAAATTACCACCAATACCAAAACTAAAGTGGGTAAGGGTTTAGTAAAGAAGAGAAATTTACATAGTCTCAAAGTATCTCTTCACAAATTATTAATTACAAGGAGAAAAAAAAGTACCATTTCAGCAGAAAAATCTAGTGAACATCAACCTTGTCAAGTGATCAAAGTAAACATCATCTACTAAACTAACTTTGTGTACTTCATGATGTGATACACTGACAAGGATACAACATTTATTTAATACTCCTGCTAAAAGATCATGACATGAATTTTATCATGAAGAAACATCACAAAACCTAAATTGAAAGACACTTTACAAAACAAATGGCCTATACTCTTCCAAAATGTCAATGTTAAGTCAGTGTAAAAATAAGTTTGGAAAAATAACATAAAATGAAAACAGAGAGGAAGGCAAACCATAAGAGATCCGTAACTGTAAGAAACAAACTGAGGGTTGCTGGAGGGGAGGTGGGTGGGGGGATAGAGTGATTGGGTGATGGGCATTAAGGCAGGCACTTATTGTAATGAGCACTGGGTATTATTACATGCAACTGATGAATCACTAAATTCTACCCCTAAAACTAATAATATAGTATATGTTAACAAAATTGAATTTAAACTAAAAATTAAAATAAATAAATGAGTTTGAAGAGCCATTCTAGATTAAAGGAGACTAAAGAGTAGAAAATCAAATACAATGAGTGATCCTAAATTGAATTTTGAACTAAAGGAAAGGGTAAAAAAACAAAAACAAAACAAAACAAAAAATCAACCCTATAAGGTCATTGAGACAAGTGGGTCACAGATTAAATACCGTATTGAAGTTAACTTGCCTGATTTTTGGTAAATGTACTATATACTAAGTGGATAATCTTATTCTTAGCAAATAGGGAAATATACAATCTTAGAAATATTGAGGAATAGAGAGGTATAAAGGATATGATGTAACTTCTGATATGCTTTAGGCAAATCTGTGTATGTTATATGTAACATCTCTAAGAAAGAATGAGAATAAATAGTAAGGCAAACGTGGCAAAATGTTAATTGGTAAATCTAGGTGAAGGGTATTTTAAAAGTTGGGGGTTTTTGTTTTTTACTGTTTTTAGAACTTTTCTATAAATGTGAAATTATTCCCAGGGCACCTGGGTGGCTCGGTCAGTTAAGCATCTGACTCTTCATTTCATTTCAGCTCAGGTCATGATCTTAAGGTAATGAGTTCAAGCCCCACACTGGGCTCTACATTGGGTGCTACTTAAAAAAATAAAAATTAAAAAGTGCCTACTTAAAAAATAAAAATAAAAAAGTGAAATTATTTCAAAGGAAAAAGGTAAAAAAAGGTAGGGTGGACAAATGCTAAGCCATACTTTCCTCCCACAAGCCAAGATCTCCCTTGTCACTCTTCCATCTTCTCCTTCATAACCCCACCTCTCGACATTAAATTGTATCTGTTTGTGTTAGAAGTTGCTCTGATAGAAAAGCAAAAAGAATAATAAGTAAGATACAGAAGTTAACAACTTTCGACTTCTCTTAATATAACAACCTGATGAAGATATTCAAAAGAGAGGAAGACATTTTCTGTTAGGGCCAGATGGTAAATATTTTAGTATTTGAAGTATATATACAGTCTCTAGTGAGTGCATCCCTCATCTCCTTTTTTAAAAACAACTCTTTATCTTTAGCCCGTAGGCATTACAAGAACAGGCTCTGAGCTGGACCTGGAGACAGGCCATAGTTTGCTGACCCCTGACAGAAATATTAGATTTCTCCAGGAACTGTAACAAAAGTAGTTCCACTGGTCCCTGAAATAGCAAGGATAGTACTAAATAAATAAAGTAACAAAATATGTCAGCATGGAAGTCTGCTCTTGGGGCAATAGTTAATAAAATTAAACTTTAAACAAAATAGATTAACATTTTCTCAGGTTTCTTTTGTAACTTTAACATTTGTTACCTTATGAGTTTTGGAGGGTTAAGAATGAGGAAGGACACTTACATATTGCTGATTTTCTTTATGAGAGACAACACTTCAGGAAAGAAAATGGAAGAAATAATGACAAATTTCACTTACGAAAAGTAGGATGGCCTAAATTTCAAGAGTGTGATACAAAACAGAGTAACATATTAGGCCCACATCCCTAACTAAATTCAAGGCCATTCCTCACTTTGTACATGTGTTCTCCAAATTTAACTGACTTAAAAAAAAAAACATTCATACAATACGGTATAGAAAACCTGGGAATTAGAAGCATGTGCATGCATGCAAGTTTTGTAATAATTATGTTAGCAACCTACCTACCCCAGTGGATCATGGGCCTGTAGCTAAAGCCATGTTCGCTACCCATGGCTTACTGACATTTCAAGCAATGAACTAAAAAGAGCTGACAAGATGCAACTCACTGATTTAAATGCCACTCTCCTGCATCTTATTATTTTAAATGCCAGCAAGTCTTAGGGAAAATGGCTCCACCATTTTAAATGCTCATACTCTTTAAGGTCAGTTATCTAAAAAGAAACCTTACTTCATGTAAATTGTTGCTTTTTACACTAACAAAATAAAAATTGTGCTTAATACAATTCTTACCATATGTCAATTTTGTTAAACCATCAAGCTAAAGAATACGAAAAAACAAAGTTTGAGGTTTGACTACATACCAGGAACTAAATATGGTATTCAAAATATACAACAAACTACCATGAATGACTTTGATCAGGGTATCTTATTGTTATTACTTTTCATGGAAATTAAGCCTAAAATATAAGTGGCAAATGACTGTTATTATCACTACACTTAATTAGCCAGTATCTATAGTCAGAATTTGCAGTTATAGCCTTCCTTCCCTTATACATGTACAGTTATTAAAAATATTAAAAGACAAATGCAAACCTCCTCCATAGTCAAGAGCAAGAGTTTCTCATATCCTTCCACTGGTTGGAAATTAAAAGTTTATACTATCCTCATTCTCATCCACAACCTTATCTCCATTAGAAAACTTCTGAATTTCAATCTGCTGTCCATAATGACTATCCATGTCCCTAGAAACCCAAGAACATTATAAACAGAAGGATATCGAACTGCATGTTTGAAGTAACAATAATATAAAAGCCTAGCTAAATGTAATCTTGCCTTTTTCCAAAGTCTTATAGCATGTTATCTATACTACTCTGACAGTACTAGTTTTATAACTATTTATAAATATTATAATTAATTGTATGTATACATGTATGTGTATTTCGTACCTCCTCCACTAGACTATAAATTTCTTGAAAATAGCATCTGTGGCTAAAACTACTCTTTAATCATTCACAGTACCTTTATTTCAACCACAGTGGCTGGTACTTTTGACATAGTAAAATCAAGTACGTAGCTATTGATTTTAACTTCAGAAATATGGAACAGACAAAATTTTTTGAAAGAAAGGAAAAAAGGCAAAGACAATATTGTTTAGATGTCAATTACCCAAACTATATACAAATTTAAAATATAACCCTTGGGCAGCCCTGGTGGCTTAGCGGTTTAACGCAGCCTTCAGCCCAGAGCCTGATCCTGGAGACCTGGGATCAAGTCCCATGTCAGGCTCCCTGTGTGGAGCTTGCTTGTGTCTCTGTCTCATGAAAAAATAAATAAAATGTTTAAAATAAATAAATGAATGAATGAATAAATGAATAATTAATTAATTAATTAAACATAACCCTTACCAAAATCTCAATGGCATTTTTTGCACAAACACAAAAATCTACCCTAAAATTCCTATGGAAACTCAAAGAACCCCAAAAGAGCCAAAACAACATTGAAAAAGAAGAAAGTTGGAGGTAGCACACTTCCTAATTTCAAAACATATTAGAAAGCTACCGTAATCAAAACAATATGATACCGGCGTAAAGACAGACACAATAGAATAAAATAAAGAGCCCAGGGGTGCCTGGGTGGCTCAATTGGTTAAGCATCTGTCTTCGGCTCAGGTCGTCATGATCTCAGGGTCCTGGGATTGAGTGCGCTCTCTCTCTCTCTCTCTCTCTCTCTCTCAGATAAATAAAATTAAAAAGAGAGAGAGAGAGAACGCCCAGATATAAACCCCCATATATATGATCAAATGACTTTTGACAGGAGTGCCAAGACCACTTAATGGAAGAAAAGACGCTCTGTTCAAATGGTGTGTGGAAAATGGATAACCACATGCAAAAGCATGAAACTGGATTCTTACCTTCTAGTATACACAAAAATTAACTCAAAATGGACCAGAGACTTAAAACGATAAATACTTAGAAGAAAATATAGGGGGAAAGATTTTATAATACTGGATTTCATAGTGAATTTTTGAAAGTATGACATACCAAAGAACCGGCAACAAAGATAAAAATAAACTGGACATCAAAATTTTAAAAGCTTCCATGCATCAAAGGACATAACCAAGAGTGTAAAAAGGTAACCTACAAAATGGGAAAAAATACTTGGAAATAAATATCTAATGAGGGCTTAATATTTAGAAAGAACTCCTACAAATTCAACAACAAAAACAAAACCCCACTTGATTTAAAAATGGGCAAAAAAATGACTTGATAGACATTTCTCCAAAATGGCCAACAAGCACATGAAGAGATGCTCAACATCAATAATCATAAGGGAAACCGCAATGAGGTTACCACTTTACATCCATTAGAATGGCTACTACAAAAAACCCACAAATAAACAGAAAATAACTAATGTTGGATAGGATGTGGATAAATCAGAATTTTTAAGCACTGCTGTTAAGAATATAAGATGGTGCAGCCAATGTGGAGTTTGGTGGTCCCTCAAAACATTAATTCCATTTGATCCAGCAATCCTACTTTTGAGTATAAACCCAAAAAAACTGAAAGTACGGTCTTGAAGAAGTATTTATACACCAATGTTCATAACAGTATTATTTCCAAAAGGTGGAAGAAACCCAAGTGTCTACTATTGGTGGAACAAACCTAAATGTCCATTGTTGGATGAATAGAGAAGTAAAATGTGGTACAAACACACAACAGGATATTAGTCTGCCTTTAAAAAGAAGGGCTTTCTGACAAAAGTTATAACACAGCAAACCTTGAAAATGTTATAGTAAGTAAAATAAATAAGCCAGTCACAGAATGACAAATACTGCATGATTCTACTTATATGAAGTACCCACAACAGTCAAACTCAGACACAAAAAGTAGAATAGTGACTGCGGGGGCTGGGAGAAGGGGGAATTGTGAGTTATTTAATGGATATAGTTGCAATTTTGTAAAATGAAACGAATTCTGGAGATTCCTTGCAAAAAAAATTGTGAATATACTTAACACTGCTACATTTTAGCACCACACACACAAAAAAGAAATATAAAAGGCATAATCTAAATGCAAACAACTTCAAAAAGGACAGAAATTTAATAGATAGGAGAAGCACACCAAGCTCCACACTCAGCACAGAGTCGGCTCTAGATTATTCTCTCTTCCTTCTCTTCTCCACACCAACCCCCACCATCATGCTCGTATGTTCTCTCTCTCAAATAAATACAATCTTAAAAAAAAAAAAAAAAAAAAGAATAAGGGAAGAAAGAGAAGCAGAACAATTATGCTCTAAGGTGGGTGGGGGTGGGGCGGACGACAGCCTAATATGAAAATACTAGTTCATAAGAAATGAAAGAAAAAAGAAGTGAGACCTATACTCGTGGCCAGAAAGAAATGAAAGACTCACTCAACACATGACATTCAAATGAAACACTGAGGGGAGCTCTATCTAATATGAACCTTTCTAACCTAAATTTTTGTAGAACCAAGAATATTCTAAACTTGTTCAGGCTTTAATTTTAAGAATCTTCTCAATAAAACAAAGACAAAAACAAAACAAAACACAACAAACCTCAACAAGATTTCAAAAACATATTTTTCAGAGATTCATAAAATTGAAGAGTTGGAAAGTAGCTCAAAAATATTCAAATACAAATGACACTGACAAAAATAAGGTTTTTTTTTAAACCTAGACTTCATTTATTAATTTCTTCCTACTTAAAAATGCATCACTGAGAAAAGAGAACAAAGCTGGAAGCCTCACACTTCCTGATTTCAAAGGATATTATAAAGCCATAGTAATCGAAACAGCATGGAGCCAAGAATGTACAATGGGGAAAGGGCAGTCTTTACAATAAATGGTGCGGGGCAAACTGAATAGCCCACATTACAAATAAATGAAACTAGATCACTGTCTTACACTATAAACACAAAACTCAAAATGGATTAAAGACTTGTACATAAGTCTTGAAACTAGAAAACTCTCAGAAGAAAATATAGGCAGTAAAGCCCCTTGACATCAGTCTTGAGCAAAGGCAACAAAGCAAAAAGAAACTATATCAAATAGGCTACATCAAACTATAAAGCTTCTGCTCAAAAAGGAAACTATCAACTAAGTGAAAAGACAACTGGCTGAATGGGAGAAAATATCTGCAAATCACAATGTGATAAGGGATTAATATCCAAAGAAATGGACTAAAAAATGGGCAAAGGATCTGAATAGACATTTCTCCAAAGACATACACAGATGGGCACCTGTGTGGCTCAGTGGTTGAGTTTCTGCCTTTGGCTCAGGGTATGATCCCAGGGTCCTGGGATAGAGTCCCACACCGGGCTCCCCACAGGGAGTCTGCTTCTCCCTCTGCCTATGTCTCTGCCTCTCTCTGTCTCTCTCATGAATTAATAAATAAAATCTTAAAAAAAAAAAGACATACACAGAAGGCAAAGAGGTACATGAAGGTGCTGAACATCATGAACCATGAGGCAAATGCAAATCAAAACTGTAATGAGGTATTCACTTCACATAGAATGATTATTATGAAAAGGGCAAGAAATAAGTATTGGTGAGGATGTGGAAAAAAGGGAACCCTTGTGCACTCTTGGTGAGAATGTAAACTGCATATTACAACCACTATGGAAAACAGTATGAGGTGACCCCCAAAATTAAAAATAGAACTGCTGTATGATTTAGCAATACCACTTCTGGGTATTTATCCAAAAGAAAACAACAACAACAAAAAAACTAATTTGAAAAGATATATGCACCCCTATGTTCATTACAACATTATTTACAACAGCCAAGATAAGGGAGCAACCTATGTGTCACTGACACATAAAATGGATTAAAATGTAGTCTAGGGGTGCCTGGGTGGTATATTTGGTTAAGCATCTGACTCTTGGTTTTGGCTCAGGCTGTGATCTTGGTGTTGTGTGATTAAGCCCCATGTCAGGCTCTGTGCTCAGAGAAGAATCAGGTTAAGATTTTCTTTCTCCCTCTCCCCCTCCCCAACGTGCTCACATCTCTCAAATACATACATACATACATACATACATACATATATACATACATAGGGATGCCTGAGTGGCTCGGTGATTGGGCGTCTGCCTTCGACTCAGGGCGTGATCCCGGGATTCTGGGATCGAGTCCCACATTGGGCTCCCTGCATGAAGTCTGCTTCTCCCTCTGCCTATGTCTCTGCCTTTCTGTGTGTCTCTCATGAATAAATAAACAAAATCTTTAAAAATAAATTTTAAAATCTAAAAAAAAAGAAAAGAAAAGAAAAAATGTGATCTATCTATCTACACACAATGGAAAAGGCACAAAATTCCAATTACATGTATAAGTCCTGGGGAGGTACTGTACAGCATGGTGACTATAATGAATAATACTGTATTACATATTTGAATGTTGCCAAGAGAGCAAATCTTAAAAGTTCTCACAAGAAAAAAAACTATCACTATTTGTGGTGATAGATGTTAATTATGTATGTAATTATTTTGCAATATATACAAATACTGAATCATTATTATATACGTGAAACTAATGCTATATGTCAATTATATCTCAGTTTAAAAAAAAAGAAAAATTGTAAAAAAAAAGCTGTCAGAAAAGGTAATCTTATTTTCTTGAAAGTATCTTTTTTTTTTTGCTAGTATAACTAGAAAACTGTAAGCAGCAATTCAAGTGAGAAAAGTACAGTTACTATAGCCTATTTCTCCCTTAATATTTTTTTAAACATCACTATCATATCTGAAAATTCCTCACTTTTCTTTGCCCTTAGTGTGAGCAAGTCAGTTAGCCAGGATTCTTATACTTGGGTATATTCTTGCCTTATTTATTCCTTGCCAACTATTAACTCCTACAATTATACTCAATGTATCTAATTTCAACAGGAATGTCCCCATACCACTCAGTAACTAAATTCTTATTTTCTTATAATCTTGCCTTCTTCAACTGTTCCCACCTTTTAATAACTTTAATGTCTTCCTTTCTTCCAGCTTCTTTTCTTCCAAGGGTATAAACATTACTTTAAGTTTTCTCCTCCTCCCCCAAAACCTTTACTTAAATCCACTGCCCATTCGTTCTCTGGTCAAAGCTCTCTGACAAGTTTTCAAACTAGTAGACTATATTCATTTCTTAACTCCCACAACATCCACTTATTCATTAACCCTGTCAGACTTATACTATGGCTCCCACAATCAATATTCTTGAGAAGCCATTTTCTCAAAGCCCCCTATAGTATGTTCGGGAGTACCTGTCAATCCATTTAGGGCCTATCTGGGGAAACAGCATAGGAGTCCATGTTGTACAACAAATACAACTCATCTACATATTCATCACACAGTATAGGGCCAGGGAGATATCTGATCTAAGATGGGCAACTCACTTATTCTACGATTCTATCTTCCTTTCAACCTGATTCTTCTTTTTACTTCCTAAATGAAGGTCTTCAGCTCTTATTATTTTGCACTTTATCCCTTACCAAAAGATTCATCTGCTCAAGTATTCCAATCACTAACTGTATTTAGAAACCCTACAAATATGTATTCAGCTATCTTATTTCAACCACACTTCCACAAATCTATTGGACACTTAAAATTAAATGTTTACTTTCACTACAAACTACTTTCATCTAAATAATCTCATTATCATCACTATAAAAACTGGCCACCATACCTTTCTTCTTCTCATTTCTCGACTTCTATGAATTTGCCATGCTAAGTCATCCTAGCTTGGAAAACTTAACGTCAGTATCATTTCCCTTTTCCTTATTCATATACTCATGTAATCACTATTTTCGACACTTCCTTTATTCTAGATCCCTTACATACATACCTTCCTTATATATCTCCGCAGCAACGACCCTAATTCAGGCTCATTTTCTGGATTATTACAAGAGCTTTCTATAATTTTATCACTATAAATTCCTCTGCATTATAACTTAAAAATGACTACCAAATCAATCACTCTAAAACATAGAGCCTTTTTAAGGTTCAGGATGAGTTCTATCTCCTTGATTAAGCATCATCCACTCCCCCTCTTAAGTGCTATAGTACTTAAATTTTCTTGTATCATCCACTATCTCTTCAAATATTATATACTAGAATGAAGGAGGGGATTTTACTATCAACATTTCCTACCTACATCAGAGCTCTCGTTCTGAGCACGTCTGATGGATAATTTAACTCTAATTTGATCCCTTAGCCACCTGTGGTCTCACAAACAACCCATAAGGAGAAATCAGTGTTTTACTTCTTTGATACACTCTCTGGTCTACCAAAGATCCAGACATTTAATAAATTAAGGGTATCTATATGATCTGGTCCCAATCTTATCTCTGGTTATATCCAAAAATAAAAGTTCTGTTCCACCTAGGATATACCCCTCTCATCTCTGCTTATGTATTCTTCAAAGATTCAGCTCAAGTCCTATGTTCTTAAAACACTGCCCTAAAATGCTAGTCAAATACTAAATTACTAAGAGTCTTATAACAAACTTTCTACTAGCACAATTATTTTATATTTTGGTGTAACATCGTATCTCCCATCATCCCTAGTGAGTAAAATATCTATGTTCTCTATTCTACAAGAGTTATCTCATTCTATCTCAGCCAGACAAGCACTGACATATGATAGATTTATTTATTACTTAGAAGTAGCCCATTTTTAGGAACAATAAATACTGAAAGCAATTTTTTATTCTTCCTATCTCTCCAACACCCTTTCACTAATACTGGATCAACTCTTCATACTATCAACACAATTAATAAAAGCCTCACAAAATGGTTTTTAGTAGATATAGAAAAGAATATAGATGCATATGTACATATATTTAAGTAAACATTTCCTCACTCAGACAACTGAGAAGACCCGAGGTAACAATACTCTAATACCAATGAAGACACCCAGTGCCTATACCTTGCTTTCTTATACAATTCTCTAAAATAAAAGAAACTGGGCAGCCCGGGTGGCTCAGCAGTTTAGCGCCGCCTTCAGCCCAGGGTGTGATCCTGGAGACCTGGGATCAAGTCTCCAGGATCAAGTCCTGGAGACGTTGGGCTCCCTGTATGGAGCCTGCTTCTCCCTCTGCCTGTGTCTCTGCCTCTCTCTCTCTCTCTCTCTCTCTCTCTGTCTCTCATGAATGAATAAATAAAATCTTAAAAAAAAAAAAAAGAAAAGAAAGAAAAGAAAAGAAACTAAGGTTCCTTGGAGAGATCCAGAGTTGAGACAGAGAAAGCAAAGATAAGTCTAGGATATTTTTTGGTGCCAAAAATAAAAGTGCTATCCAAAAAAGAAGAAAGAAACAAAACATATCAAAAAAGATGACGGGATCCCTGGGGGGCGCAGCGGTTTAGCGCCTGCCTTTGGCCCAGGGCGCGATCCTGGAGACCCGGGATCGAATCCCACGTCGGGCTCCCGGTGCATGGAGCCTGCTTCTCCCTCTGCCTATGTTTCTGCCTCTCTCTCTCTCTCTCTGTATGACTATCATAAATAAATAAAAGTTAAAAAATAAAATAAAATCGGAGGGTCCGATTTAAAAAAAAAAAAAAAGATGAGGAACCAACTTGAAAGAGCTCTCAATGGCCAAATCTAGGACAATTTGAACCACAAAATAAAAAAAATGATTGTAATGAATTATGATCCATAGAATAAGAATCCATGATTCCATATTGATAAACAAATAAATACATACATACAAAAAAGGAGGGAAAACTCTTCCTTAGAGTAGAATTCCAACTAATAGACGCAGAAGAAATAATAGAAAATCAACATTCGGTAAAAACTAGGTAGTAATTTTTCAAGCAACATTCATCAACGCATGCTAAAATTAGTAATATGATGAGAAACTAGTATGATGAGAAAGATATTTACAAAATCTCAAAGCACCTCTCCACAAGGTATATTAAGTATTAAATGGAAAAAAAAAGAAACCTTACAATAGAGAAAACTGGTCACCTTAACTGACTGATGAAAGTAAACTTCATTATATGCTTCCTGATAGGGTGCACTAACGATGATATACCACTCTGGAATTCTTGCCAAAAATGCATAACCTAAATTCAATCATGAGGAAATCATCAGACGAATCTAAATCGAGGGAACATTCTACAAATCAATTTGTCAGTATTCTTCAAAATTTATGAAAGGCAAAGCAAAAAATACTGTTCTAGACTAAGAATACGTAACAACTAAATACAAAGTGTGATCCTTGACTGGATCGTGGACCAGAAACATAACATTACTGAGATTACTAGCTAACTGTGAAAAGTTTACAGGTTAAATAATATAAGCTCCAACATCGATTTCCTGATTTTTAGAATTGTACTATGGTTACATAAGATGTTAACATTTGGAGAGTCGGCATAAAGGGTATACAGGAACTCTTTCTATTGTTTTTGCAATTGTTTTATAAGACTAAAATTATTTCAGAAAAGAAACTTAAAAAAAGTATAAAAGCCTCATGAGTGAATAAACATGGACAACTGTGTATATCTGCTTGTCAAATGTAAGCACTCAAAAATTAGCTATTAATATAATTCTCCCAGCCTTATTTAGTAAAGTTACTCATTTAGTAAATATTTTATATAGTGCCTACTATGTGCCAAACAAACAGAAAAGAAAGAAGCCAGCCCGTGAGGCAGGTACTAACAGATTCCTAGGCACAGCTGAGGTTGGTTATTTCAAATAAACTCATGTCCATCTACACTGTTATTCTCTCTTTTGAACTGAATGATTACAAGTTCTACTTTAATTCCTGCTCTACACTTTGTGATCCTGTTCCTAGTTATGTTATCAAAATGTACATATTAAAAAACATGTATCAAATTCTAGCCATGTGATATTACCTGTAACAGTCTCTGTGACCCTTCCAATTTCTTATTTTCAAAACTGGGATGCCTTTAACCAACTTTATACTATTGTTGTGAGGATTTAAATGGGAACAAATAAAAGTAACTGGCACATAGTAGATGCTCAAAAAAATGTTATTTCCTATCCCTTAAAAAGTGTATTTTCTAACCACTATAGGATCTTGAAGGATAGGTCAACAATTGTTGTACTAATTTAAAGGTGAACCCCTGTTCTATTTTCCAAAGAGCTTACTTTGGATTTACTTATATATTTTATAAAGTAAATATAGATAAATCGATAAGCATTTACTTTTATCCATTTTAACAGTTTCAGTATCCACTGAAAATCCAAAATGAAAAAATATGCATAACCTCCATTTCTTTCCCAATTATGAGGCCAATATTTCTAACAGCTTTCCCAAATATCTGGATATCTCACCTTGCCACCCTCAAACTCAAGATTCCACTATCTTGTTCTATGCCGCCACCTATTAGCTATTACCACACGCCACAAAGATTTCCTCCTTTTCCTCCTTTTTTGGAATCTTAAAGCCAGTGTTTAAAAAGTGCAAGCTTCGGGGATCCCTGGGTGGCGCAGCGGTTTGGCGCCTGCCTTTGGCCCAGGGCGCGATCCTGGAGACCCGGGATCGAATCCCACGTCGGGCTCCCTGCATGGAGCCTGCTTCTCCCTCTGCCTATGTCTCTGCCTCTCTCTCTCTGTGACTATCATAAATAAATAAAAATTAAAAAAAAAATAAATAAATAAAAAATAAAAAGTGCAAGCTTCAAACCAGTGGATCTATTTATTTCCACATTCTAGTCCTTCTCAGATGAGATATTCCAAGTGCCTGCAAAGAGTTTCAGGTCAATCTCTTTAAATCTAACACAATTAGAGATACATATTTGACTATTTATATTTTCTAATAAGCTCTCTCTTTCCCTATTTTCCACTATAGGTGTTATGGCTGTCTCTGAAAAAAATAAATGACAAAGTTATGTAGTTAAGTGTCTAATGGAAAATACCAGCTTTGCTAGAACTAGCTAAATTGGAAATATTCCTTCTAACTAGGAAAACAACTAGAAGTTGAGGGACTAAAACAATAACAGCTGTGTTAAATGCCACATGGTTCCATGCCTTGCTTTATCTTCTAAAAATATTCATTTAATATTTTACCCTCATTCATACAATAGAAAACTCAATCATATTACAAGAATATACTATCTCAATTATTGAACATAGAAGGGCTTTCCTCCCAATCTTACCTTTAAAAAAGGTAATTAATATTTGCTCCTTCTATTTCACCAAAATGCCTATTAAATGACTTGCTCAACAGTCACAACATGCATGCGTGTGCACACACACACAGTTTTAAATGGTCAACTTCAACTTCACTGATACTTGCTTAATTTCTGGTCTTTCTCAAACCACATTAAATTTCAAAACACTCTCCACATTAATTCAATGACAAGAGACCATCCTGAATAATCACAATAACAACTTTTTCATGTAGTAAGAAAAGGATGCCACAAAGAACACTGAAAAGCTCTTAAACTGGCTTTCGGATTTTAAAGCAACTTGCCAACAATGGTGAATAACGTACAGTGGTTATAAAAGCTAGGGTAACAAAGAAGTATATAACATGGTTCACAGTCTTCAGAGGTTGACAATGTAGTCAAGAACACAAGACATAAACACAGAAAGCCAGGAACAAAATAAGGCAGACTATTAATTGACAAATAATTGTTATAAATACTACAACAGTGTGAAAGGTTGAAACAGCAATAAGAGCAGAGATACACGACTGATACTGACAGGAGGGTGGAAGCTTAAGCTAAGAGAAAGGGCAGGAGAATTTCAAGCTATAGAGAACAATTAGTATGCAATGCTGTAGTCTAAATAATAAAAGCATGTTGTTTACTACAAATGATTGAACCAGTTTAGCTGAAAGAAAACTGTATAGGAGACTTGTTGGGCAGCATTACAAAGAGAAATGGACGGAACTGTGGAGAGTACTGAGGCACAGAACATTAGGCTAATGAATCTGGAATACAATTAAAAAGTCACTGGAGACTGAGTGTGGGATAATGTTTCCACACTATGTGAAGGATGAAGGTTGGGGGGCGGAGTTTAAACTTGTAGCAGTGTTTAAAAGACTGAAGAAGGGACTCCTGGGTGGTTCAGAGGTTGAGTGTGTCTGCCCTGGGGGGCGGAGTTTAAACTTGTAGCAGTGTTTAAAAGACTGAAGAAGGGACTCCTGGGTGGTTCAGAGGTTGAGTGTGTCTGCCCTCTAGCTCACGTCGTGATCCTGGAGTTCCAGGATTGAGTCCCGCCTCAGGTGCCCTATGGGGAGTCGGCTTCTCCCTCTGCCTAGGTCTCTGACTCTCTCTCTCTGTGTCTCTCATGAGTAAATAAATAAATCTTAAATAAATAAATAAAAGAATGAAGAAAACTGAGAGAGACTAATCATGTTATTTCAATAATCTAGAAATAATGCTAAGTATGCACGAGGGTAATGACTGGAAAGAAAAAAGAATGAAACTCCATATGAGGGAAGAACTTCTAGGACCGGTCAATGATCCTGTTAGAAGTGTACAAGGGGGAGGAAGGAATTAAAAACATTTCCAAAGCTTTAAAACAGGGAGCAGGGGCGCCTGGGTAGCTCAGCTGGTTAAGCATCCAACTCTTGAATTTAGCTCAGGTCTTGATCTCAGGGTCATGAGTTCAAGCCCCACATTGGGATCCACGCTAGGCATGGTGCCTCCTTAAAAAAAAAAAAAGAAAAAAAAGAAAAGAAAAGAAAACACCAGGAAGCAGAAGTACCATAAAAAGAAACATACCATAGGAAACCATTATTAATACATGTTTCCAACAACTAAAATGTTTGTAAACCAAAACTCCATTTCTGTGTAACACAAAGCAATAAAAATAGAAACCTAAAGGTACGGCCTACTTCTACAATTGAATATAAAGAGCACTCATGTTCAAATATTATGAAGAAACATCTTATACTACAGCATAAACCACAGTTTGTCATAAATCTACATGAATTAGTAACTCCTTGATCCAGATCCATGTTATTACTCTTCTTTTTGTACAAATGACTCCCATCATTTGAATTATCATATATTTCATATTTAAAATACATTCAACAGTTTGAGATCTAGTTAATTATTCTGCTTGGTGAACTACATAAATAAAGCAATGTATGTTGGGATACAGATTTCTCAATAGGCTAATCAACGTACTACCAACAGTCTAAATAGCAAAACTGAGTTACTATCAAATCTTTTATAAGTATGGAATCATGTCTTCTTTTTCCTATAAATCCTCCAACAAAGTAATCAAATTTTGAAAAAATAAAAACTATAAAATACCATACTAGGTAAGTTATGCAAGTTTTTTGGTTACCTTTACTTTATCTCTTCTCAAGCAACAGAATAGACAATTTTCATCAAAAGTCCAATCAGAAATGCTTTCACGTTCACAGTCTGCAAAAATAGTTGGAATACTAAATTAACATTCATGAAAGGGAATTTTTCAAGAAACAAATGAGAATTCAAAAATACTTAACAACAACGAAAAACCTGTAAGTAGTAGACAGGTTATTTGTCTTAAAATTCTTAATAACTGCTCACTAGTTACTATATCTTATTAATATATATATTTACATTATCAACTAACAAAAAGATGCTTACAGGGATACAGATTTAACTCACATAAAGTTGAATAAAAAAAGAGAAGGAGATGTGAGGCTTAAATCACAAAAGTATATATATGTCACTAGGAAGAATTTGAATATTCCCCCCCCAAAAAAACTGTATACCTTTAAATAAACTGAGATCTTTTAATAATGCAGGTCCAAACAGCCCTTCAAGAATACTTTCAAACCCTGAAAGGATGAAAAAAAATCCATATTACAATAATACTCCCTATAGTACTGTAATATTAATCTGTTGCTAGAAAAACGATAGTGTATTTTTCCAGTTCTCAAGGACCCCCAGGTTATTACTGAAGGGATGCTGAGGAAAGAATGTCCATGACAAATCTAAAAGGAGCATTTCCATTTTTGTCCATGATTAACAAATTCAGAGCACTTTCAAGAACAATACAAAACAGACATCCCTGTAACCAATGAAAGAATGGAAATTCATTTTACAAAATACAAAAATTTTATTTTACAAATAGGATATCATTTACAAAATCCCAAATACCTTACATAAATGCCCTAACTCTATTTTTAAAAAGGCGACTTTCCCAATGAGAGTCAAATCATTCAAATTTTCCACATTCTACATTAATCTAAATAGCATGTTTCTGAGTATCAAATGAGATTATAAGTTTTTCAAGCTAGAAGTTTTTAAAGAAGAAAAAACCTCACCAAGAACACCTCTATCATACACAAAAAAGGTCATAACGTAGTATTTTAAAAGAAAAAGACCTTTGTAATTATTTCACGTTGCCATATTAACTACTTGCTGGTTCTTTAATGAAGGTACAACTCACTAATTATACACACAAAAAAAATCCAAAAATATCTAAATCTAAATATTTAAAATATTATAATCTATCAGTATTTAAAAAAAAAACTTTTCTGGGCAGCCCTGGTGGCGCAGCAGTTTAGCGCTGCCTGCAGCCTGGAGTGTGATCCTGGAGACCAGGGATTGAGTCCCACGTCGGGCTCCCTGCATGGAGTCTGCTTCTCCCTCTGTGTCTCTGCTTCTCTCTCTCTCTGAATAAATAAATAATAAAATCTTTTTAAAAAAAATTTTCTGATCTATTACTTCAAACATTGCTGAACAACTCAATGAAAAACAATTTAAAAATCTTGGCCATCTTGCTTTTTCCTATGGTTCATGAAAAGAAAAAGGAGGGAAAAGAAGAAAGGAATTAGATTATCTTTATATCACAGCAATAATGGATTAAAAGCAGTGGTTCCTAAACTATGGACCTCATTGGAAGCTCAAACAGTTACAAGGGATCCATGAATCCATATGTACTTAAAGCATGAGCCTCAGAAAGAATATGTCTTGTGCATTCAGTGTACATAGTACTTTTCAAACGCATAAAAATTTTATTGTAATTAAGAAAATACAGGAGTGCCTGGGTGGCTCAGTTAAGTATCTGCCTTTGGCTCTGGTCATGATCCCAGAGTCCTGGGATCAAGCACCTCATCAGGCTGCCTACTCGGGGGAGAGCCTGCTTCTCCCTCTCCCTCCACTATTCTCCCTACTTGTGCTCTGTCAAAAAATAAATAAATAAAATCTTTAAAAAAAAATACAAAAATGTTACTGAATTTCTAGTATGTACTATGTATTTTGGAGCACTATGTATTTTGTCAAATAGTCTACTATGACTTACAGGTTTATAATTTTTTTTTTTAAGGCCATAATGGAGTATCACTCAGCCAGCAAAAAGAATGGAATCTTGCTATTTGCAGTGACATGGATGGAGCTAGAGTGTATTCTACTAAGTGAAATAAGTCAGAAAAAGACAAATACCTTATGATTTCACTCACATGTGGAATTGAAGAAAAAAACAAATCAACATATGGGAAGGAGGGGGAAGGGAGGCAGGGAAATAAAACATAAGAGAATTTTCATGTGGGACGCGTGGGTGGCTTAGTGGTTAAGCATCTGCCTTCAGCCCAGGGCATAACCCAGAGACCCGGGATCCAGTCCCACATCAGGCTCCCTGCATGGAGCCTGCTTCTCCCCCTGCCTGTGTCTCTGCCTCTCTCTCTGTGTGTGTCTCTCATGGATAAATAAATAAAATCTTAAAAAAAAATAGTACGTTAATAATAGAGAACAAACTGAGGGTTCATGGAGGGATGTGTGCGGGAGATGAGATAGATGGTTGAAGGTATTAAGGATAGGGCACTCTCTTTGATGAGCACTGGATGTTTTATGTAAGTGATGAATCACTGAATTCTACTCCAGAAAACAATATTGGACTGTATGTTAACTGAGTAAAATTTAAATTTTAAAAAAAGTTTTACTCTTATGCTCAAAGGGGAGGGAGAACCACTAATTTAAAATACAGCCAGGTTAGATCCATACACAGCATTTCCTTACCACAAATACAATCACCATAAAGGGTCTGGGAGGGATCCCTGGGTGGCGCAGCGGTTTAGCGCCTGCCTTTGGCCCAGGGCACGATCCTGGAGACCCGGGATCGAGTCCCACATCAGGCTCCCAGTGCATGGAGCCTGCTTCTCCCTCTGCCTATGTCTCTGCCTCTCTCTCTCACTGTGTGCATATCATAAATAAAAAAATTAAAAAAAAAAGGGTCTGGGAGATAAAGGAGTAAAGATGGTCCTTAGAAACCGTATTTTATCTCATTATAAGAATAATAATAAAAAAAAATAAAAAAAAAAAAAAAGAATAATAATGCAGGGGCACCCGGCCAATTCAGTGAGTGGACCTTGATTTGATCTCAGGGCTGTAGGTCTGAGGCCCATGTTGGGTATAAAGATTACTTAGAAATAAGATCTTTAAAAAAAAATAAAAAAACACGGGCAGCCCAGGTGGCTTAGCGGTTTAGTATCGCCTTCAGCCCGGGGTGTGATCCTGGAGACCCAGGATTGAGTCCCACGTCAAGCTCCCTGCATGGAGCTTGCTTCTCCCTCTGCCTGTGTTTCTGCCTCTCTCTCTCTCTGTATCTCTCATGAATAAATAAAATCTTTAAATAAATAAATAACAAGAAAGATTGAAATTTTAGAATAAGTATAAATTCTTGAAAAGGCAAAATGTAAATGTAGCAAGAAATACTCAGAACCAAAAAAAAAAAAAAAAAAACAGCAAATAAAAGCTTTGAGAGAGAAAATTATAAAAGATAACAGAATTTGGAATAAGAAAAACGAATGAAAACTCCATCAATAACACAAAGACACTAACAAAAACTGAATCAGATATCAAAAAACCCTGAAAGGGGGCAGGTCGGGGGGGGGGGGGGGGGCTCAGCGGTTTAGTGCGTTGCCTTCAGCCCAGGGTGGGATCCTAGAGACCCAGGATCGAGCTCCCTGAATGGAGCCTGCTTCTCTCTCTGCCTGTGTCTCTGCCTCCCTCTCTCTCTCTCTGGGTCTCTCATGAATAAATAAATAAATAAAATCTAAGAAAAAGAAAGAAAAGAAAAGAAAGAAAAGAAAAAGGAAAAGGAAAAGGAAAAGGAAAAGGAAGAAAGAAAGAAACCCTGAAAGGGAAAGACCAAAGGGAATCAAACAGGAAGAAACCTAGTATTTTAATCATAATTAATTCTAATCAGAAAAGCAACTGTAAATAGGTCACTCTTATATTGCTCCTATCTGTAACATACGTTAAACCTTACAAATATTGCCGATTACAAACTATAAAGCTATATTTTGCTTCTATTAACTGAATTTAATGCTACTCAGTTTTATTATTATTAAATATTGAATTTAGTAGTTGCATAGCAACAAGAAATGGCTCATGTGCTATACTTGACATTAACAAAAGGTAAATAAAGGAAGAATAAATGTATTCAAAATTTATAACATGATCTCACAGAAAAGCCATGAGATCAATAACAAAATGCCATGGAAAATTAAATAAATACTGAAAAAGACAGCTATGTCATTATGTTCAGTCACTAGGGCTTATAAAGCATCTTTATGTTATATGTTACATAAGGAAATATTAATACTTTTTGGACATAACTAGTGTCCAAAGAATTCCTGTCCAACATTACAAATGATCTCAAAGTTGGTCTCCAGTCTCTTCCTCACAGCAACCTCCACTGTGTTTTCAGACTATTCCTAAAACACTGCTTTTTGACAATCTGTTCAGAGAAATTCTACTTTATTTAAAAAACAAATCCAAAATTCTTAAGCCCAACAACCAAAGCTTCTTATAATTTGGCTCTGAACTACCATTAGAAGCCTGATTTCTCAGAACTTTGTTCTCAATTCTCACAGATCCATTCACATCGGTATTCTGATGTAGCTGGTCATCACTTCTAATTCCTAATATTTTCTCAAGCCTTTGCATCTTCTTCAAGGTACTCTTCAATCTGTTCAATAAATACATAAGTTTTATTCATTATACATTAACTGACAGCCTACTACCTATCAGGGACAGTGGTAGGCACTTAGGCAATGGTGAACAGACATGGTACCTGCCCTCATGAAGCTTGGGTTTCCAGTTTTCTTACCCTCAGAATTCACTTATCACTCTTATCTTTTAAATAAATGTCAATTGTTTATGTTTTGTTTTCCATCACATGTGAAGCGCTGTCTAATGCAAGTATTCTGTAAAATAATATTTGCCATAGGCTATCTAAACTTTTTTTTTCTTTTCTTTTCATACATTTATGTCTTATCTCCTCAAGGAGATTTAACACTCTAGGAAGGCTAGACAGGTTTTCCTGTTTCCCACATTTTTTTTTCTCTTATCCTAGGACTCTACATGTCTGGTTTTTAGCTTCTAATTTAATCATATAACTCTCAAAAACAAAAGATTAAAAATTTTCATATATTCCCTCTTCAACCAAAATCATACTCGCTACCCTCTTTATTTGTAACCAAAAGAGGAAATGCAAGTTACGAAAAATTAACAGGACAACATCGTATCAAATCATAATCAACTTCAATAAGCAATATAGTCTGTACTTCTGAAATAAAGAAAATATTATGGATGGAATGAAAAAATGGCTCATGAGTCTTGGGAACCTTTTCTCTGAGGTAAGAGTATAGAGATTAGCAGTTTGAGAAACAAAAAGGCACTCAAAGAAAACTAGGAACACAACAGAAAACTAGCAATTTTTACATCAAGGTCCTTGGTATCTTGTAAAACTTAATGCTTGGTGTAAAAGAGTTCAATATCTAACAGTATCATTTTATATAATACTAGTTTGGAGGTACTTGCTGGTAACAATCATCAACTAATACCCTGGTAAAGAGGGGACTGACAGTATCTGGAGTTCTTTGCTTAAAATTCAGGTATAGGGGATCCCTGGGTGGCGCGGCGGTTTAGCGCCTGCCTTTGGCCCAGGGCGCGATCCTGGAGACCCGGGATCGAATCCCACGTCGGGCTCCCGGTGCATGGAGCCTGCTTCTCCCTCTGCCTGTGTCTCTGCCTCTCTCTCTCTCACTGTGTGCCTATCATAAATTTAAAAAAAAAATTTTTTTTTAAATAAATAAATAAAATTCAGGTATATAACTTGCCATTACCACACTGAACTCCATTACAAGGGAACCCCAAAACAACTGAAAAGCACTAGATTGTATAATCATTTCTATTTTATCCAAGGTAATATAAGGCAAAGAACCCCTTTTTACAGATGTTCCCAGCTTTCCCAGTGTACTGTATAACCAAAGAAATGTGAATGGACTTCTACAGGTAATAAAGAAAAGCCAGGCTCCTCTTCTCATTACTTAAGGCAATCCACCTCCTCCCCAACCAGTGCTGGACAACTATGTTCACCAAGAGTTCTTCCTCTCTCCCTGAGCATCTGCTCTTGGCCCATGCTTTCTGAAGAGCCCATTTATGGCACACTTTTCACTCTCCAAATTACCAAGCACATGAACTAATGAAAAAAGTAAAAACCTGACTTGATACAATGAAGAGAAACAATAATCTAATTACAACTAATGGCCCAAACTGAAACAGAATTAATGAAGAAAAAAAATACTAGAACTTGAAGAAAAAGTATAAATAGTATTTCTACTGGGACCAGGGAAGAATATCTTTTTTTATTTTTTCCTTATTTTTTTTAAAGATTATTTATCTGACAAAGAGTGAGAGAGTGAGCACAAATGGAGTGGCAGAAGTAGCAGGACAGACTCCCCACTGAGTAGGGAGACCGACGTGGAACTTGATCCCAGGACCCTGGGATCATGACCTGAGCTGAAGACAGACACTTAACCAACTGAGCCACCCAGGTACCCAAGAACAGCACTTTAAAAAGACCATACCACTTTGAAAAAAGTAGAGAATATGTGCTTGGGAGAGAAGGAAAAAAGAAAAAACTGTCCAAATAACCAAATAGAGGTATTATACAGAAAAAATACATATAATAAATTACTAATTTAGAAAACTAACTTAAGGCAGCTGCTGTTGGTTGAGGCCATCCTGCATCTAAGGCAGGAAGATGGTGGCCGCAAAGGACGAAAAAGTCACTGGAGTTGATCAACTCTAGGCTCCAACTGGTTATGAAAAGTGGAAAGTATGTGCTGGGGTACAAGCAGACCCTGAAAATGATCAGACACGGCAAAGCGAAATCGGTCATCCTGGCAAACAACTGCCCGGCTTTGAGGAAATCTGAAATAGAATACTACGCCATGTTGGCCAAAACTGGTGTCCATCACTACAGCGGCAATAATATTGAATTGGGCACAGCATGTGGTAAATACTACAGAGTATGTACACTGGCTTTCATTGATCCAGGTAATTCTGATATCATTAGAAGCATGCCAGAACATACTGGTGAAAAGTAAATCATGCAAAATTTTTCTTTAATAAAACTGGCCACAGGGATCCCTGGGTGGCGCAGAGGTTTGGCGCCTGCTTTTGGCCCAGGGCGCGATCCTGGAGACCTGGGATCAAATCCCACATCGGGCTCCTGGTGCATGGAGCCTGCTTCTCCCTCTGCCTGTGTCTCTGCCTCTCTCTCTCTCTCTCTCTCTCTCTGTGACTATCAGAAAAAAATAAAATAAAAATAAAAATAAAAATAAAAATAAAAATAAAATAAGCAAAAAACTGGCCACAGCTTGTTTTTGGTTTTTTTTTTTAAAGGAAAAGAAAACTAACTTTAAAAATATCCTAATAATATATAGTGAATCTAAAGACCCAGAAATCATGAGGTGGCCAGGACATTCAATAATGTAAAACATGATGGGCAGCCCTGGTGGCTTAGCGGTTTAGTGCCGCCTTCAGCCCAGGGTGTGATCCTGGAGTCCCGGGATCCAGTCTCACATCAGGCTCCCTGCATGGAGCCTGCTTCTCCGTCTGCCTATGTCTCTGCCTCTCTCTCTCTCTGTTTGTCTCTCATGAATAAATAGATAAAATCTTAAAAAAAAAGTAAAACAGGATTTTCAGAACAAGAAAAAGCAAAGAATATAAATATTTTAAAAATTTTTTGAAAAGGAAAGTAGAGAACAAGAAGAAAACTCCCTAATGCTAAATACTATCTTGAGTCTTCATATCAAGTGGGCTCTGAGGGCAGCCCCAGTGGCTCAGCAGTTTAGCGACGCCCTCGGCCCAGGGCATGATTCTGGAGTCCTGGGATCGAGTCCCACGTCTGGCTCCCTGCATGGAGCCTGCTTCTCCCTCTGCCGGTGTCTCTGCCCCTCTCTCTCTCTCTCTCTCTCTCTCTGTCTCTCATGAGTAAATAAAATCTTTAAAAAAAAAAAAGTGGGCTCTGAGAAATATTGGTGCAGAATACTCAAGGGGGAAAAGCATGTATACATAGTACTTTCCTGGTAAAATATCTCAATTTCAAGAATAAAAGTTTAAAAGCTCCAAATAAGGGAAGATTTTCCTTTTTCCTTAAGAGAAAAGGGATTTAGACTGTCAGTCATTACATCAGTAAAAGTAAATGCTAAAAGCCAATGGAAATATGTTCACAAAATTCTGAATGTAAAACAAAACAAAAAGAAAACAACATACTTTTTTAGCCAGTCTATTTTCAAAGGCATAGGTAAAAGAAAGAAATTACTGGATATGTTCTGATTTGAAAAGCAGGACAGCATTCACACTGGGGTAAGAGTTACTTAAAGTAGTTTAGCTAATAAAAAATGATTCAGAACAAAGACTTCCTAAGAAAACACTGTTTAGGGGCACCTGGGTGGCTCAGATGGTTAAGCATCTGCCTTCAGCTCAGGTCACAATCCCGGAGTCCTGGGATCAAGCCCACATTGGGCTCCCTGACCAATGGAGAGTGTGCTTCTCCCACTCACCTCTGCCCCTGCTCACTCTCTCAAAGAAAAAAAAAAAATCTTAAAAAATTTGTTTATATAAAAAATGGTAAGCAACATACCAGTATATAGTTAAGTACAAGAAATTTTACTAATACAGGGATTTGGTTTAATTTAAAAGATTCTTTAAATAGGTGAACACAATATAATTTTTAAATGAATGATTTAAGAATAACATCCCAAATTATTACAATGAAATCTTAGGTGAAGAAGTAAGAATAAGATATGCTTAAGTAAAGTGTATTAAGACCAAGTGTGGGGGATCCCTGGGTGGCTCAGCGGTTTAGTGCCTGCCTTCGGCCCATGGCATGATCCTGGAGTCCCAGGATCAAGTCCCACATCAGGCTCTCTGAACGGAGCCTGCTTCTCCCTCTGCCCGTGTCTCTGCCTCTCTCTCTGTCTCTCTCATGAATAAATAAATAAAATATTAAAAAAAAAAAAGACAAAGTGTGTATGTGGGATGAGGGATCAATGTGTAATAGTCATTCATCTTTGATGTTAAGGAAATGTAAACTTAAGATAAGTTTTCTTAAAATGAGTAAAGATGAAGAATTCCAAATCACCAGAAGAAATAAAGAACAGTAACAAAAAAAAAGGTCAACTACAAAAGTAAAAATTAAACAAAAAGCAAGCATACTAAATAAGAAACACAAAAACCAATTTCAGGAAGAATATCAAAGAGGTACACGTTACCTCCAGTAAATATTAATTGACTGGATTGAGTGAAAGGTTGTCACATAGGGTACAGCAATATGCAGTTTATAATGAGCTTAAAGTGACACATATGTTGAAACTGAAGAGGCAAAGATATGAGAAAAACAAGAAAGAAAGCAATAAATTAGGTGGCAATAACACTATCAGAAGAATTCAAAGATAAAGGCATAAAACAAAATAATAAAGAATTTTTTCTTTTACTAAATGGGTAATCTCTTTCATAAGTAAAACAGACCTGTAACTTTTTTCTCATAATGTCTCTCTGTTTGGGTTTGGTATCTGACTTCATAGAAAGAACAGATTTATTCTGTTTTTCTACTCTCTTCCTTAAAAGTTAAGATAAACCCACATGAGGGTCACCTGGGTGGCTCAGTGGTTTGAGTGTCTCCCTTTGGCTCAGGGCGTGCGTGATCCCTGGGGTCCAGGGATGGAGTCCCGCAGCAGGCTCCCTCTGCCTAGGTCTCTGCCTCTCTCTCTGTGGGTCTCTCATGAATAAATAAATAATATCTTAAAAAGAAAAAAAAAAAAAAAAGATGAACCCACATGTAAAACCAACTGGGGTGTTTTCTTTGAGAGAAGAGCTGGAACTATTAAACTTATTTAATAGTTATAGAACCATTCGAGCTTTGTATTTCTTCTTGAGTCAGCTTTTGGCAAGTTATAGCTTTCTTTAATTTCAAAATATTGGCATGAGTGTTGGTAGTATTTTAATCCTTTTTTGTACTTGTAAAATATACATAATATAAAATTTACCATTTTAGCCATTAAGTATATCATTAAATATATTTGTTTTTACATCATCCATCTGCAGAACTTTTTTCATCTGGAAAACTGAAACACAATTAAACAATTACTCCCTAGTCCCCCTATCCCAGCTCTGCCAACCACCATTCTATTTTTTTTGTCTCTATGCATGTGACTACTCTACCTACCTCTTAAGTAGAATCTCACAGTATTTGTCATTTTGTGACTGGTTTATTCTACCTTAGCATAATGTCTTCAAGGTTCATGGATGCTGCAACATGTGACAGGATTCCCTTCCTTTTAAAGGCTAAATAATATGCCATTAATACATAGATTATATTTTCGTAATCTATTCATCTTATCTGTGGACATTTGGGTTGCCTCCTCCTTTTGGCTATTATACGTAATGCTATAAATCTCTTATCTTTTAAATCTCCTACTTTGTCTCCTTAGCCTTCAATTTTTGTAACAATATTTTTGTCTTTTATTCCTTGATCAATCTTGTCACAGTATTTTCTTATTCCCCACTACCCACCCCCAACTCACCTTTGACTTTTTTATCTTCTCTATCCTTTCTTTGTTTCCTGGTTAATTTTCTTTTTTTTTCCTTAAGATTTTGTTTATTTGAGTGAGAGAGAAAGAACACAAGTCAGGGAAAAGGCAGAAGGAGAGGGAGAAGCACACTTACCTCTGAGCTGGGAGCCCGACACTGGGCTCAATCCCAGGACCCTGGGATCATGACCTAAGCCAAAGGCTGGTGCTTAACTGACTGAGCCACCCAGGTGCCCCTGGTTCATCCATTTTCACTCTAAGTTTTATTATCTTTCTTTGTCTTTGGGTTTATTCTGTTGTTTTTTTTTCTAACTTACGACAGAAGCTTAATTCACTTATTTTCAGGTTTTCCTATTTGTGCTTTAAAGAAAACATTAAGTATAAGAATGATTTAAGAGAACTAATCCTTTAATTATTTTGTATTAAGAAGTAATTCAGCATAATACAAATGGAATGTTATTACAGTATGGATGGATTTCAAAGCCTATGCTAAGTGAAAACAGCCAGAAAGAAAAGACAATACTATATGAGATTCCATTTATTTTAAATATCCAGAAAAGACAAATCTATGGAAAGTAGGTTAGTGGTTTCCTACAGCTAGGAGTGAAAATGGGAATGACTACTACAAATGGACACCTTATTTCTTTTTTTTTTTTTTTTTTTTAATTTATTCATGATAGTCACACACACACACAGAGAGAGAGAGAGAGAGGCAGAGACACAGGCAGAGGGAGAAGCAGGCTCCATGCACCGGGAGCCCGACGTGGGACTCGATCCCGGGCCTCCAGGACCGCGTCCTGGGCCAAAGGCAGGCGCCAAATGGCTGCGCCACCCAGGGATCCCCCCTTATTTCTTTTTGAAGTGATAGATACATTCTAAAATTTAATTTGGTAATTGTTACACAAGTCTGTGAATATAATAAAAATCACTTAAAATGGGTGAATTATAAGGTGTGTAAATTATATCTCAATAAAGCTGTTAATAATAAGTAATCTTGGGATCCATGGGTGGCTCAGCGGTTTAGTGCCTGCCTCTGGCCTGGGGCGTAATCCTGGAGTCCCAGGATCAAATTCCGCTTCGGGCTCCCTGCATGGAGCCTGCTTCTCTCTCTGCCTGTGTCTCTGCCTCTCTCTCCCTCTGTGTCTATCATGAATAAATAAATAAAATCTTTAAAAATAATAATTATAAGTAATCTTGATTGATAAATATCTGTAATGTTTTGGGGTGCGTGGGTGGCTCAGTTGGTTAAGCATTTGCCTTCAGTTCAGGTCATGGTCCCAGAGTCCTGGAATAAAGCCCTGCATCAGGCTCCTTGCTGGGTGAAGAGTCATCCTCTCCCTCTCTGACTCTCCCTCCTGCTTGTGCTCGCTCTCTCTCAAATGAATTTTTAAAAATCTTAAATATAAAAATTTTAATTCATAGTTACAGATTAAAATGTTTTAAAAAGTTAAACTAAGGGGATCCCTGGGTGGTGCAGCGGTTTAGTGCCTGCCTTTGGCCCAGGGCGCGATCCTGGAGACCCGGGATCCAATCCCACGTCGGGCTCCCAGTGCACGGAGCCTGCTTCTCCCTCTGCCTATGTCTCTGCCTCTCTCTCTCTCTCTCTCTCTCTCTGTGTGACTATCATAAATAAATAAAAAATAAAAATAAAAAAAATAAAAAGTTAAACTAGGGATCCCTAGGTGGCTCAGCGGTTTAGTGCCTGCCTTTGGCCCAGGGCATGATCCTGGAGTCCCGGGATCAAGTCCCACATCAGGGTCCCTGCATGGAGCCTGCTTCTCCCTCTGCCTGTATTTCTGCCCCGCCCCCATCTCTCATGAATAAATAAATCTTAAAAAAAAAAAAGTTAAACTGAAATATTTATTAAAAGTTTAAAATTAAAGCAAGATCTGTATTTTAGGAGAACTAGGTTCTAAATTTATGACTAGGTAAAGTGAACCTTAAATTAGAAGTCAAAGTGACTATGCATTATCTTTTTTTATACAAAGCCACCCTAAAAGATACTATTTTTTAAATCTCACACATTTAATAACAAGAACCAATCAAGTATTATTACAGAGCTCAGTAGTGTGGGAATAGAGAATGTATTTAAAATATATGCCCTGCCATTAAGATTTACACACATTTCTGCTACCATGCATATACTGATAACTCTCCAATCTCTTATCTCTTGCCTCAGACCTTATTGCTAACTCCCTGTTTCATTCACATCATCACCAAGATATCCCAAATACCTCAGAAAGTCCAAATCAAAATCATTTCACTTCTTTTACTTCAGCTCAACCAGTGATTCCTCCTGTATTTCTTGCCAGAAAAATGACATCCCTAAACCCTTCATCCCAAATTATTCAGATTACAAATCTGTCTGTCTGATTCCATTCTTTCCCTAAATGAGTCATCAAGTCTTCCAGTGAGTCCTATTCATTCTAATTCAGAAAGATCTATCCAAATCTACTCTCCTTTCCATCCCTAAATTCAGGCCTTCACCATTTTTTCACCTTAATAATTACAGTGTATGTAGTTCAGAATATCATTGAGTCCTTAGCTGGCATCAAGCAAGCACTATATCAGGTATTTCATACACACTGTAACTAACAAAATCTCCAGAGGAACACTGTGAAGTAGGTATTATTACAACCTCATACAGATAAGAAAGTGGAAAATCAAAGAAGCTAATTTTTTTCATAACAACTACAAAGATGCAAAGCCAAGGTTTAAAACCAGGACTGTGATTCTACAACCCAGGCTCTTTTCAAGTCACCCGCTACCTATTAATAACCTAACTTTTCATTAATTTTACTATTCCAGCATCCCCTATACCACCAATTTTCAACAGAATCCATCCTTCACACTGCTGCCAAACTTCTTCCATCTTTTCTCAGTTTTAAGAACCTTCAATGGTTTTTAATACTAGTGAGGACTTCAAATTCCTGGATGACATCCAAGATCACTGACTGTCTAGTCTCAAACTACCTCTTCCATCTCCCTTGACACCTTTTCTATCTACATACACTATGCTCTAGTCAGACTTATTTATCAATTACTACATACATGTCAATGCTTCCATGCCTTTTAAGCATAGCATGTCCTCTGCCTAGAGGTTCTCCTACAACTCTCAATCTAGTTCATTCTGAGGCATCCTTTATCTCATCCCTCAAGCCCCAAAGTTAGGAACATCCTCATCGGTGCTACTTGCACTATTATAAACTATACTGTAATTATTTTTGGCAATTTTTAAAAAAGATTTTATTTATTCATGATAGACAGAGAGAGAGAGAGAGGCAGAGACACAAGCAGGCTCCATGCAGGGAGCCCAACGTGGGACTCGACCCTGGGTCTCCAGGATCGCGCCCTGGGCCGAAGGCAGGTGCCAAACCACTTGAGCCACCCAGGGATCCCTATTTTTGGCATTTTTTCCACTAGATTTTGAGCAAAGAACTGGAGTTTATTTATCTTTCTCTTAGTATCAGTCTATTCCTTAACCTATAGTCAATAAATGTTTGTTGAATGAATATATACACTTCCTAATTCCTATACTCTTTTATTTACCTGAGTGGTTTGAGATATTCTATTTAGAATGACTCCATTTTGGGATGCCTGGGTGGCTCAGCTGTTGAGCCTCTGCCTTTGGCTCAGGGCCTGATCCCGGAGTTATGGGATCGAGTCCCACACCGGGCTCCCTCCATGAAGCCTGCTTCTCCCTCTGCCTGTGTCTCTGCCTCTCTGTCTCTCATGAATAAATAAAATATTTTTTTTAAAAAAAGAATGACCCCATTTTTTGTCTGGCATGTTAAAGACCCAAAGAAATAGTTAAATAAAGTAAATAAAACAGAAGCGTAATTCGTATCTGATAAAAAAAAAGGATGATTTTCTGCTCCAGCTCAACTAAGTTCCCTGTATCTATGAACGAAAACCAGAACATAATTAATGGCTTGCTTTACTGGTCCATGAACAGAGATGACAGAACACGTTTTTCTGTACAAAGCTGTAATCACAGTAAAGACAAATAAATTGAGAAAGATGAGGTCCTGAAAAACAGCAGTATTACTACATTAAGAAGGGAAAAGGAATATGTATTGAGTAGCTGGAACATTACCAAAATAATTTCATATAATTATATTTACATATATAATGCCATAAATGAGATTTCAAGATGTTCAGTAACCAAAAGCACAAAGGTAGTAAGTAGCTAGGTCAGATGAATTTAAATCTTTGGAAATCCAAGGGCAGTTTGGGTTCATTTTTTCTGTTATATCAAACTGTCTTGGGTAGGGTAATTATGCTAAAAAGAAGCCATTTAAATGCAAATCTGAAGTTGATTAGGAATGAGTCAATTACACCAGGAGTTCACAATCTGTGGGCCACAATTCCTTAGAGGAACTCCGTCATTACAAGGTCAGTAAATCCATATGAGCACTGTCTGTAAATTAAATAAAAATGTGCTTGTATATACAGCCACTATTTCTCCAAACGCCATTATGCCATGAACAAAATACATAGTTCCTTAAAAAGCATTACTGAATTCATAATAGCCGTTGTCATTACATATTTTCTCAAACATACAAAAAATGTAATATAAGGTGGGAGACTGGCAATTTCTTTTGCTCTCTTGTTTTTTTAGGTTAAATAAAGTAAAAAAGGTTTTCAATTATCTGTGTCTCCTTTTCTTGGCGAATCATATAGATATCGAGTGTCTATTATGAGTCAGACATTAGGGATGCAGCTGTGAACAGTACAGACAATAGTTCCTATCATGGAACTTTGTAATTCTGGCAAGAAGACAAATGATATAAATGATGATGATCATGATGATAAATGTATGATAAGGAGAAGTAGAAATAGTAATGGTTGAAGAAAAAAAAAGCACAGTAAGGGGATAACAACTAAGTCTTGATAAACCCTAATGGATATGGAACACCGGGAAATGTTAGGCAGGGACTTAAGGAAGAGAATCCTTAGAGAGGTCAGGAAAAGACTTTAAGAAGCAACATTTTTGAGTACTGAATGAAGTGAGGAAGTAAGCCTTATAGATACCCAAGATAGGAACATTCTAGACAGGGGACAGTGCTGAAGCAGCATATAGTATGAGCTATTGTATATTTGGGAAAGCAAAAAAGCTGGAATGGTCTTAGCAAAGTGAGTAAGGTAGAAAGATGATGAAGTCAGAAATCTAGAGGTAAGATCCTGTAGGCCATAGTTAGGATTTTGAATTTAACAGAAGTCATCTAGTTTTACATTTGGGTACTGATGGAGATGTAACACGAACTTATTTAATTGTTTAAGATCACCAGGTGGGTGCACAGATAACGGATTATGAGGAAAACAACATTAAAGGACTATTATTACTATAGCTTTGGCACGAGATAAATGGTGGCTAGAACGAGTATGGGAGTCATGAAGGTAGAGAGCAATGGCTGGATACAAAATACATTTTGAAGATAAAACCAACTTGCTCTGATGACGCACTAGATATGGAATGGGAAGGAATGGTGTTAAAAACAGTACTTAGGCTTTTGGTTTGAAAACTGGGTGAATGGTAATGTAACTTCCTAAGACGGAGAGGATTAAAGGAGAAACAAGTCTGGCAGAGAGAAATCTCATTTATTTTGGACACATTAAATGTGACATGTGTCTTAGAAATCAAAGTGGATATGTGAAGGAGGCACCTGGATAGGTGTGTATGAAGTTAAAAGGATACACTAGGATTAGGATATAAAACTGGAAATCTCAAAGTAGAGATAGAATTTAGAGCCATAGAACTAGATGAGATCACATTCAGTTAATATGGGCAGATAAAATGAAAAGAGGGAAAAGGACTGAATACTGGAGTATTCCAATGTATACCAATTAGGAAGAAACAGAGAATGAAAATATGGCCAGGTCTCATTTATGGTTATATTTCCAGTGTCTGGCAAACAACTTAGTTGTAAACACTCAAAAAATACTACAGCTGATCTAAAACTAGCATATGACATGGAATTAATATAAACGCATATCATACCTCTCCACCTCTCATACAAGATGATCGTAAAAGGAAGTACATGAAAAAAAAAAAGGAAGCACATGCCTTTCAATATAATCAAATATATTTCCTTAAATATTTCTAATATGCATTTTTTAAAAATCACTACTTTTTAACATATCTCTAACATACCTTCATATATAGCAGTACAAAAGAGCAAACTTTAATCTGGTTCCCACTTAAATAAGCTTCCATATTTTCCAAAATTTTAAATAACACCAAAATCTGAATTAGCCTTCATATTTATATACATATTTACATATAAGGCAAATTCTTTTTCTTTTTTATATATTTTTTAATGTTTTATTTATTTATTCATGAGAGATACAGAGAGAGAGGTGGAGACACAGGCAGAGAGAGAGAAGCAGGCTCCATGCAGGGAACCTGACATGGGACTCATGGGACTCGATGCTGTGTCTCCAGGATCACGCCCTAGGCTGAAGGCAGGTGCCAAACCGCTGAGCCACCCAGGCGTCCCCATATAAAGTAAATTCTTCATAGTCTTCTTCTGCTCAAAAACGTACAATGACTACATACACCCTGCAGAATAAAATCCAAACTATGAAGTTTGACTTTTAAATCATTCCAGAAATGAACCTTTTTAACACTGTCTCTCCTAGTTTCCTTCAAGCACACTCAACTATTCTGTTTCTTGAATACAACTTGCTTTTGCTTGTCTTAATCCCTCTTCTCATCCTGTTCCTTCTGTCTAAAAAGCCTTCTCTCAAATCTCAATAGTCTTGATCCTGCTTTGTCTTGAGGGCAACCGATCAAAAGCCCCTCCCAATTGTTATCTTTCCTTTCAATTGACTCCCAATATCCCTCACTTTATCTGTCCTGAATTTTCAACATGAATGCATATGTTTTAAGTATCCTACTGAATTCTACACCCAATGTTATAATGTTAATAGAATCAACACTTATACTCAGAAAGTAAATGACTAGTGGTTCTGGAGCCAGATAACCTAGGTTCAAATTTCTAACTGCCTTTTAACAGTTCTGTGGCCTTAGGTAAGTTGTCTTATTTATTCTTCACATTTCTTGGCTATAAAATAGTTTTAACCTAAAAAAAAAAATTAGGATAATCAAATATTTTCAAACTGGAAGACTATCTGAAACTGTAGTAGAAGCACTATATTACAAATAATATAAGGAAAGGAAGGAGTGTTCGAGGAAGGAAAGAAAGGAAGGAGGTTGTATTTTAGTGACTCCTCTTTTTTTTCCCCTTAGGATTTAAAAGACAGCTACATGCAACTATAAGTTTATGTTGACGGGTGTGAAAATCAACATGGAAAACTGGAAAATACAATGCCACATTTCTACCTAGGAGAACGGGCAGCTAGCTAACTGTACTTGGGAAATAGGGGAAAGGAAGATTACAGATACTACCTAGATGTTGGTAAAGTTAAAGAGTATATTAAAATTAATGCAAAAAAAATTAATGCTAATCATCATAGCTTATGTAGGAGTAGACTTTCTAAACTGCCGGGGAGAGGGAAGGAATCTGTCAATGCAACCATAGTCAGGAAGAGGTGGGGTGAAAGTTATAGCAAAGCACAGGAAAAAAGATGGCAGGACAAGTAGAAAAAGAATGCTAAAGTTGAACTTTTATTAAGTGAAGGGTATTCAATTTTATGATTTGTTGTGATGTGAATCCTGAATCTTTATATTAAATCTTTTTCATTTGAAAAAAATTAACTTAGGGACAGCAAGCACCAACAAAGGCAACAGCTCTTTTTTTGCCCACAAGTCCTGTCCCTATGCTTTAAGAAAACCATCATTTTTGCACCAGAAAGAGAAAGAAAAAAATTAACTTATGTTGCTGGGCATATAACATATAAAGATGTAATCTGTGATAATAACAGCATAAAATAAGGGGACAGAATTACATAGGAACCAAGTATTTTGTATACTATTGTAACTAAGTTGTTATTAATTTAGAATAGAATTTTATAAATTAAGATGTTAATTATATATCCCCAGGGTAAGCACTAAGAAAAAAACCATAAAACCGAAAAGGATGCCTGGGTGGCTCAATGGCTGAATGTCAGCCTTCAGCTCAGGTCATGATCCTGGGGTCCTGGGATTGAATCCCACATCGGGTTCCCTGCACGGAGCCTGATTCTCCTTCTGCCTACGTCTCTGGCTCTCTCGCTCTCTCTCTCTCTCTCTCTCTCATAAATGAATAAAATATTTTTAAAAACACACACCAAAAAAAATACAGTAAAAAAAGGGGGGGGGTTAGAAAAGGTATACCAGAAAGTATATAATGCAAAAGAAAGCAGTAATGGAGGGTTTTGAGAACAAACTGATAGAAGACATGTAAAAACCAGCAAAATGACAAAGATCCTTAACAGTAATTACATTAAATATAAATGGACAGATTAAGCTCTCCAATTAAAAGGCAGAGATGGGTAGAATGGATAAAAGAAACACAATCCAACTATATGCTGTCAACATGAGACTCACTTTAGATCCAAAGACACCAAGACTTTGAAAGTGAAAGAAGACAGTACATGAAAATAGCAAGAAAGAGAAATGGACTGCATACACTGATATCACAGAAAATATATGTTAAAACTCATTACAAAGATATATAATAAAAGAGTCAATCTATTAAGAAGATTTAACGATTAAAAACATAAATGCACCTAACAACAGAGCCCCAAAACCTATTAAACAAAAAAAAATGATAAAACTGAAGAGAGAGGGATCCCTGGGTGGCGCAGCGGTTTGGCGCCTGCCTTTGGCCCGGGGCGCGATCCTGGAGACCCGGGATCAAATCCCACGTTGGGCTCCCGGTGCTTGGAGCCTGCTTCTCCCTCTGCCTATGTCTCTGCCTCTCTCTCTCTCTCTGTGACTATCATAAATAATAAATAAAAGGAAAAAAAAAAAAAGCCCAAATTAAAAAAAAAAAAAAAACTGAAGAGAGAAACAGCTCAATGATAATTATAGACTTCAGCATCTCACTTGCAATGGATGAAAACAGGTAAAAGATACAAGGGAAAAAGGACTTGAACACCATCATAAATCAACCTAAAAGACATAGATTAGAATCAAGAATTGGGGAATTGGAAAATTCACAAATATGTGGAAATTAAACAACACATTCTTTTTTTTTTTTTTTAAACTTTAAACCATATGTAACCTGAAATTTCCTGCTGTATGAATGATTTTTTTTTTATTTTATTTATTTATGATAGTCACACAGAGAGAGAGAGAGAGAGAGAGAGGCAGAGACACAGGCAGAGGGAGAAGCAGGCTCCATGCACCGGGAGCCTGACGTGGGATTCGATCCCGGGTTTCCAGGATCACGCCCCGGGCCAAAGGCAGGCGCCAAACCGCTGCGCCACCCAGGGATCCCTAAACAACACATTCTTAACCAATGAGTCAAAAAAAGTAACCAAAATGAAAATTAGAAAATACAGTAAGAAGAATTAAAAATAGCCACAACATGCCAAAACATATGGGATGCAGCAAAAGCAATGCTCAGAGGAAAATCTACAACTGTGAACACCTTCATTAAAAAAGAATATCACGGGCTCCCTGGGTGGCTCAGCAGTTGAGCGCCTGCCTTTAGCCCAGGAAGTGATCCGGAGTCTGGGGATTGAGTCCCACAACAGGCTTCCCGCAGGGAGCCTGCCCATCCCTCTGCCTCTGTCTCTCTCATAAATAAATAAAATCTTTAAAAAAAAAAAAAAAAAAGAGTATCACAGGGCAGCCTGAGTGGCTCAGCGGTTTAGCACCACCTTCAACCCAGGGCATGATTCTGGAGACCCTGGATGGAGTCCCATGTCGGGCTCCCTGCATGGAGCCTGCTTCTTCCTCTGCCTGTGTCTGCCTCTCTCTCTGCATCTCTCAGGAATAAATAAATAAAATCTTAAAAAAATAATACCACAAATCAATAACTTTATACCTCAAAGAACTAGAAAAAGGTGAAGAAACGAAATGTAAAAAAGCAAACAAAAAAAAAAGGCAATAATAAAGGGCAGAGATTTTAAAAAAGAAAAAAAATCAGTAAAAACAAACCTTCTTTGAAAAAAAATGCAATGTTATACATTAAAAAACCATTAGCTAAAGTGACCAAGAAGTAGAAGAGAGAAGACTCCATTCACTAAAACCAGGAACAAAAGCAGGGACCTCACTACTGACTTTACAGAAATAAAAAAGATTGGAAGAAAATACTATATGAACAACTGTAGACCAACAAATAGATAACATAGATAAAATGGACAAATCCTACAAACTACCAAAAGATGACTCAAGAAGTAATAAAAAATCTGATTTATAACAAGAGATCAAGACCCACATGGCTTCAGTGATAAACTCTCCCAAACATTTAAAGAATAATACAATGCTCTTTAAAATTCTACCAAAAAATAGAATAGGAAAGAATACTTCCTAATTCATACCATAAAGTTGGTATTATCTTAATACCATAAGACAAAGGCTTCACCAGAAAACCACAGACCAAGATCTCTCATGAATATAGATGAAAAAATCCTCAACAAAACACTACCAAACCAAATTCAACAGTGTATTAAGAAGACTATACACCACGGATTTATCCCCAGAATGCACAGGTGGCTCAATCAATTAAAAAAAAAAATCAATCACCATATTAATAGAATGAAGGAGGGAAAAATAACATGATCATCTCAATTGACACAGAAAAAACATTTGACAAATTCTAACACTCTTTCATGCTAACACTCAATAATCTAGGAATAGAAAGGAGCTTTCACAACCTGATAAAGGGCATCTATGAAAAACTCATGACTAACATACTCAATGGTAAAAGACTAAAAAGCTTCCATTAAAATGAAGAACAAGACAAGATGTTCATTCAACATTGCCTGAAGTTCTAGCCAGGGCTATTAGGTAATTAAAAGGCATCCAAATCGCAAAGGAAAAAGTAATACTACCTCTTTTCACAGATATGTTCTTACATATAGAAAATTCTAAAGAATCCACATAAAAACATTAGAACTTAATAAAAAAAAAAAAAGAACTTAATAAACAAGTTCAGCCAAGTTGGAGGATACACAGGAAACATCCAAATATCAGTTGTATTTCTGTACACTAAATGAACAATCTGAAATTAAGGAAACCATTCCATCCATAATAGTATAAAAAAATAAAATGCTTAGGAATAAATTTAATCAAGGGGGTAAAAGACTTGCACACTGGGGCAGCCCAGGTGGCTCAGCGGTTTAGTGCCGCCTTCAACCCAGGGTGTGATCCTGGAGTCCTGGGATCGAGTCCCGCATCAGGCTCCCTGCATGGAGCCTGCTTCTCCCTCTGACTGTGTCTCTCATGAGTAAACAAATAAAATCTTTTAAAAAAAAAATAAAAAAAGACTTGCACACTAAAAACTACACATGTAAAAAAAAAAAAAAACTACACATGTAATGTTGGAAGAAACTAAAAACCTAAGTAAATGGAAAGATATTCCATGTTTTTAGATTAGAAAACCTAACATTGTTAGGATGGTAATACACCCCCTGACATACCTGGCAAAACTAATCTATAGATTGAATGCAATCCCTATCAAAATCTCAACTATGTTTTTTACAGAAACTGACAGGCTGATCCTAAAATTCAAATGGAATTGCAAGGAAGCCTAAACAGCCAAAACAACCTTGTTTTGAAGAAAGTTGAAAAAACAAAACAAAATTGGAGGATTCACACACCCTGATTACAAAAATTATTACAAAGCCATAGTGTTGTCAAAAGATAGACATATAGACCAAGAGAATAGAAGTCAGTGTCCAGATATAAACCACATATCAATGCTCAATTGATTTTTGCCAAGGATGTTAGGACTATTCAGTGGGGGAAAGAATTGCCTTTTCAACAAACAATGCAGGGACTACTGGACAACCACGTGCAAAAGAATGAAGTTGAACTCTTATCTAATACCATACACAGAAACCCAAAATGTGGGGTTCCTGGGTGGCTCAGTTGGTTAAGCATCATGCCTTTGGCTCAAGTCATGATCCCCTGCTCAGTGGGGAATCAGCTTCTCCCTCCCCCCCATTCCTTCCCTCTGCTTGTGCTATCAAATAAATCTTTTTTAAAAATGTCGATTTTTCTGCATGTTAATTTGAAAAAAAAAATGTATTACAAAAAATCCACTAGTCCATTTTGCACTTAGAAAGGATCTTGAACTAATGCTTGATTTGTAAACATCAGGTATTGGCCATTTGGAAAGTATTAATTCATTGAGTTATGTGGATCTCCAAACAACATATTTCATTGTACAGTATCTCACATACACAAAAAAAGTTTGTTAATATCACCACCAATTTCAACAGAAAGGTTTTTGTTTTTTTTTTTTTTTAAGATTTTATTTATTTATTCATGAGACACACAGACAGAGGGAGAAACAGGCTCCATGCAGGAAGCCCGATGTGGGACTTGATCCCGGGTCTCCAGGATCACATCCTAGGCTGAAGGCAGCACTAAACTGTTGAGCCACCCAGGCTGCCCTTTTTTTATTTTTTAAGATTTTATTTATTTATTCATGAGAGACACACAGAGAGAGAGAGAGGCAGAGACACAGACAGAGGGAGAAACAAACAGAAAGGTTTTTACCTGAAGTTGTCACACTCACAGTGGAAGATAATATATTTTCTAATATTCTGAATTTTCTCCTGAAAGCTGGAATGTTATCACTGGCACCAAAATGGTCATACTTTTTTTTTCCTTGATGTGACAGGCTCACTTCAATCATTTTTGAGAAAATGTCGGCCAAATACTTAAGTCTGAAAAACCAGTCTGTCAGACAGTCTTCCAAGTAAAGTAGTGTTCCATGAGAAAAGTACCTAGTTTAGCTCACAAACAGTCACATAAGTGCTTTATGCATACTTTCCATTTCATCATACAGAATATTAGCACAACATGTAGTTGTGGTCCAGATTTTGTAAAAGCAACATTTCTCACTGTCTCATCAAGGGCATTCTTAGGTGAAACTGTTTTGTTTTGTTTTGTTTTGTTTTTGTAAACTGTGTGTGTGACAGTGAAAGACTAGAAAGACAAAAGTTTGGTCTTGATTTGTGCACCAGCAGTTTTAGCCACCACACTCTTACAACATAAGTACAAATGTCAACACAAACACAGTGCAAAGGGCAAATAAGATCTTACTGTAAGTATGCAAATAGTTTTGACCTTGTAGATCCCAGAAAGTTTAGGAACAGGGAAAAAGGATATATCACACTTTGAGAATCAGAATGATCAAATCAATCCATCTTTGTCAGTTTTCTTGCCCTATTTATTATAGTTATATTTCCAGAATACTGTAACATTTCTTTAGTTCTCACTATACTGAAGACTATATAAGGTGATACGGCCAGAAGACTGGTTTAAAAAATAGGAAATAAATGGGTACTCTTGACTAGAGAAGTGTAAGTGGTAGCATAATTAAGCATTTAGTCTAATTATTACAAATGTTCAGAGAGATGCAGAGTAGAAAGTTTACAAATGGTACACAGGACTAGATAGACATTCCAGTAAAATCTCTTAAGGCTGTGCAGAAGAGAAGAGAAACTAATACTCTGAGTGAATAAGTACAATTAATACATTTAAAAAAAAAAACAAAGTGTATTTATTTACACAATAACTGACCCTGAGTAATCAGTGAGTACTAGATATCACTGTATAATCTCTGAACCTACAATTACTAAAAATAACTGTTTTTAAAAGAAAACACCAAGACTCCTGGATAGCAATGGGAAAAGTTTCTGTATTAAATAGTATCCTTACTACATACTGATCAATTGATTCTTAAAATTATGTATGTAGCTCAAGAACAGCAAATACAAAGGACTAGAATAATATATGACAATCTTCAAAACTGTTAAGAGGAACACATAATATCAAGAAATATTTTAACAAAGCATTCCTTTTGACAAAATCTAGAATACACTTTAAAATACCGCACAGTACAAGTTTATGAATGCCTTAAGAAATACTTAACATTCTAATGCTAAAAGAGAAATGACAAGTCAATAAACTATTTAAAATGTAATTTTAGATTTATTGTTATACACTAAGCTCAAAACAGTCCAATTCTGAAAGCTTTACATAACTATATGGATATTCAAATAAAAAATCATATTCTAGGGATCCCTGGGTGGCGCAGCGGTTTGGCGCCTGCCTTTGGCCCAGGGTGCGATCCTGGAGACCCAGGATCGAGTCCCACATCGGGCTCCCGGTGCATGGAGCCTGCTTCTCCCTCTGCCTGTGTCTCTGCGCCTCTCTCTCTCTCTATGACTATCATAAATAAATAAAAATTAAAAAAAAAATCATATTCTAAATAACTATAAAGCACTGCACTTCCTCGAACAAGGTAATATTTAAGAAAGTTAAATATTTAACTAAAGTTAAATATAGGCCCAAAAGGCCTATAAAAACTTATAGGAAATAAAAAAAAGAAAAAAAGAAAAAAAAACTTATAGGAAACTTCTAGTTGCTCAGTGATAGATTTATAGATGGGACAAAATTAATCAGAGAAACATGTCAAGAGAACTTAAAAGTCCTGTTATTATAAATTCCTAGATAAATACATGATGTTTTAGTGCCTGGGCTGGCTTATTCAGTGAAGTGTGTGACTCTTGATCTCAGGGCTGTGAACTCAAGACCAATGTTGGGTGTTGAGATTTTTTTTTTTAAACATTTTTTTTTAATTTATTTATTCAGAGAGAGAGAGAGAGAGAGAGACTGAGAGGCAGAGACACAGGCAGAGGGAGAAGCGGGCTCCATGCAGGGAGCCCGACGCGGGATTCGATCCTGGGTCTCCAGGATCAGACCCCGGGCTGCAGGCGGCGCTAAACCACTGCACCACCGGGGGTGCCCGGGTGTTGAGATTTTAAAAAAATTAAAAAATCTTTTTAAAAAATGTAGATATTTTATTCATAATTAATAAAATTTGTGTAAAGGCTATATATACTCTTCTCTTTCTCCTGCTCTCAAAAACAGTCACATTCTCTCTCAATGCATAGCTAAGCTCAAAAGGTTGGCAGGAAAGTCCTCAAGTGCTAAAAATGAAAGATAATCTGGAAGACGGATCCCTGGGTGGCTCAGTGGTTTAGTGCCTGCCTTCGGCCCAGGGCGTGATCCTGGAGTCCCGGGATAGAGTCCCACGTCAGGCTCCCTGCATGGAGCCTGCTTTCTCCTTCTGCCCGTGTCTCTGCCTCTCTCTGTGTCTCTCATGAATAAATAAATAAAATCCTTAAAAAAAAAAATCTGGAAGACAGAGCTAAGTGTGTGCTGTGCTGATACACTGAATGGATGATGATTAAGTATAGGTAACCTAGTAATTTGGATTTTTAACACTGATGCAGGGACAAAAGAGAGCCCTTAATTAAGGATGTTAAACTGAGGACTCTAAAGCAATGCTACTCAAAAGTGTGGGCCACTGACCTGCCACATCAACATCTGGCAATTTGTTCCCTAGAAATAAAATTTCTTAGTTCCCAACCCAGACCTACTGAATCAGAATCTCTATAAATGGAACTCAGCAATCTTTGTTTTTCTCCTCCTAGGTAGAGAGACTATAAGGGAATCTCCCTGAAGAAACTGAATCCCATGCTTGTGACTTACATTGGTTTGGAATTCAAATATATACTACTTCAACAGTTTTCAAACATTTTAGTTCCAGGATCACTCTATAGTCTTAAAAATTACTGAGGACTTAGAACTCTTGATCTCAGGGTCATGAGTTCAAGCCCACATTAAGAATAAGTTTACTTAAAAATAAAATAAAAACAAATTGGGGGTGCCTGGGTGGCTCAGTCGGTTAAGCATCTGCCTATGACTCTGGTCATGATCACGGAGTCCTAGGATCAAGCCCCAAAGTCAGGCTTGCTCCTGTTCAGTGGGGAGTCTCCTTCTCCCTCTCCCTGCTGCTCCCCCTGCTTGTGCTGTCAAATACATAAATAAAATCTTTAAAAAAATAAATTAAAACAAAAATTTAAAGAACACACACAAGACTCACACTCTATCAGAGTAATGATATCATATCTGATAACCCCTGGAAAACTCCACTAGTGCTTCACTAATGAAGAATGAAAAGGCAAATAACATCTGAATCTTATTATGAAAATAGTCTGACCTCCAAGACCCCCAGGAGTCTCTGGACCACACTTTGTGAACCACTGAATTATCTAGGAATCCCCTAACTATAAAAATTAAGTTTCTCTGGGTTTCTGAAAGGGGCAGAGGTGGCACAGAGGGGAGGCAGCAAGCAGAAGCAAAGGCAGATCTTCCCTAGAGAGAAGTTCTCATGATCTGCCCACATAAGATTCCTACAGAAAAATAAATAAATAAATAAGCCATGTCAAACATGAGCCCACTCACAATGAAAAAAAACTATAAAATCCAGAGAAAACAATTTATCAAAAGCGAGAATAAGAAGACAGTAAACAGAAGGATTAAAGCCACAGGAACTTAAAATGTTATTATATTTTTAAAAGTTATTTGAAATGAAATAAATTATAATATTTAAATGAAAATACAGCATATGTAAACACTTAAATGTTATATATGGTATATATTAAAATCACAGTATATATACACATGTATATGCATATATAAAAACTACAATTTTATATGTGAACTATGTATACCACTGTTTTAAAATTCCACATAGCAATTAAGAAACTACCACTCAAAAGAATAAGAGGACAAGCCACAGAATCAGAGAAAATATTTGCAAAAGACACATCTGATAAAGGACTTATGCAAAGTATGCAAAGAATTCTTAAAACACAACAATAAGAAAATGAACAACCTGATTTTAAAAATGGGCAAAAGACCTGAATACCTCACCAAAGAATATGGATGGCAAGTAAGCATATGAGAAAAGACAGCAAGAATGCATATGAAAAGATGTTCAACATCACAATGTCATTAGGGAACTACAAATTAGAACAATGTTGTTATATATATAATATATATATTACATATATATAGTTGTTTTATATACATTACATATATAATATATATATAACTGCTATATACCTATTAAAAGGGCTCAAATCAGGAACACTAACACAGAATGCTGTGGAAGCTATGGAACTCATTCATTGCTGACAGGAATGCAAAATGTACAGCCAGGGACTGGGGAAAGGGGTGGAGGAATGAATAGGCAAAGCACAGAGGATTATTAGGGTAGTGAAACTATTCTGTATGACACTACAATGGTGGAGACATGTATCAAACCCATAGAATGTACAAAGCTAACAGTGAACCAGGATGTAAACTATGGACTTTGATAGTAATAGGTCAATGTAGGTTTATCCATTGTAACAAAGGTACCACTGAGGTGCCAGGTTCAGATAATATGGAGGTTATGCTTATATGGGAACTCTGTATTTTCCCCACTCAATTTTGGTGAACCTAGAACTACTCTAAAAAATAAAGCTCATTAATTTCACACACACACACACACACACACACACACACACTCTCTCTCTCTCTCTCTCTAGTTACCAAGTTTTGGTGTTAATCCCAAGAAAAATGTCTGCAATTATTTGAAACACTATTAAAATGTTTTTCCAAAAAAAAAACTAAAATGTTTTTCCCAGGATGCCTGGGTGGCTCAATGGTTGAGCCTCTGCCTTTGGCTCAGGGAGTGATCCTGGAGTCCCAGAATTGAATCCTGCATCGAGCTTCCTGCATGGAGCTTGCTTCTCCCTCTGCCTATGTCTCTGCCTCTTTCTCCATGTCTCTCGGAAATAAATAAATAAAATCCTTTAAAAAAAATAAAAGTTTTTCCCTTTTCCAACAATCTTTCTATATATGAAGCTGGATTTTCTTCATACACGTCAACCAAAATAACATTATGCAACAGCTGGACGAAAAAGTAAATATAATGAGGCAGCTATCCTCTTTTAACCCAGATGTTAAAGAAATTTGTAAAATGTAAAAACAATGCCCCTTTTCTCATAATGTTTTTGTTTTGGAAAACAATGATTCACTAAAATGTTGCCTAACATGTAACAGGCTGTTTATGGTTATTTTCAAACAAATTATTAATAAAATAGCTCTTTAAAAAGCTAAGTTTTAAGGAGTCTCAAGACCGGAAAGCTTGAAAACTGCTTTTCTAAGGCATCAAAACTCAGTAACAGGAAAAGTCAACATACAAAACAAAAATGATTAAATTAGTGCTAGCCAAAGAGTAGGCTACCTTGAGAAACACTGAATTATCAAACACCAAAATGTGTTGATAAGACCATATACCATCCCCAATCTTTTTTTTTTTTTAACATTTCATGGGTAACAGATTAGATGGCTTTTAAGAGGATATTCCTATGTAAGAATCTGTAAAGTATCATGGCACCACAAATACTGGTTAATATTCTCAACTGAAATACTATTGCTTCATATCACAATATAAGAATGGACTTGAGGGACGCCTGGGTGGCTCAGCAGTTGAGCATCTGCCTTTGGCTCAGGGCGTGATCCGGGGATCCAGAATCCAGTCCCACACTGGGCTCCCTGCAGGGAGCCTACTTCTTCCTCTGCCTGTGTCTCATGAATAAATAAACAAAATCTATTAAAAAAAATAATGGACTTGATATTTGCTATGTATCATATTAATAAACATAAATATGTCATTTTATATGTTAAATAGCAACTAACATTCATTAAGCTGTATTCTAAAACTTGACATTATTTTTACATAAAGTAATATATTTTCACAACTCTGAGGTAAGTACTATTACTATACCTCATTTACATAGTCAGATACTGAGAACAAAAAGCTAAAAAAAAAGAGAAGCTGGGATTCAAATGTATTACTCTGTTAAAGAACAGTTAGAAAGGCCAGACAGTAAATATTTTAGTTGCTGCAGACCATATACCATCTCCAATCTCTTTTTTTTTTTTTTTTAAACCACTGTTTTAAAAAAATCATCCTTAGTTCTTAGGCCTTATAAAAACAGACCACAGGGATCCCTGGGTGGCGCAGCGGTTTGGCGCCTGCCTTTGGCCCAGGGCCTGATCCTGGAGACCCGGGATCGAATCCCACGTCGGGCTCCCGGTGCATGGAGCCTGCTTCTCCCTCTGCCTGTGGCTCTGCCTCTCTCTCTCTCTCTCTCTCTCTCTGTGTGTGTGACTATCATAAATAAATAAAAATTAAAAAAAAATAAAATAAAATAAAATAAAATAAAAACAGACCACAGCCCAGATTAGCCTTTCTCAACCAGGTCCCCTTGAAAGAATTAAGCCCAAATGCCCTATAGCATCCTTGTATGTAATAAATTTGCTTCTCTCCTATGCACTTAGAATGGGATTCATTCCTTAATACAATCTTCAGGAGAATCAAGAGAATTTAGACAGTTACTCAAATAATTGTGCTCAGTGGTCCACTCGCACTCAACTGGTCCACTTGCATTCAATACAAAAAACAAATACCAACTGTTGCATTTTCTCCATCTGGAAAAATAAGGAAATTTTTCAAAAATTGTATTTGATAGCTCACTAATGCTAACAAAGAGAAGCAGAACTAAATCCTACAGTGTTGATCTACCTTTATATATGGTCCTCATTAAGAATACTAATAACTGGGACACCTGGGTGGCTCAGCGGTTGAGCGCCTGCCTTTGGCCCAGGGCATGATCCTGGAGTCCCAAGATCAAGTCCCACATCTGGCCCCCTGCATGAAGCCTGCTTCTCTCTCTGTGTGTCTCTGCCTCTCTCTGTGCGTCTCTCATGAATAAATAAAATCTTTAAAAAAACACTAATAACCTAAAAAAGATGGCCTTTAAATATATTTTCTCACTGCGTGAAGGTCAGCTACCAATATCACCACCTTGTAGAGTCTAGTTATATCCTCAAGGTAAAACAAATGATATAGAACACTTTGCAAAGTTACATTACTGACACCTATAAAGATTACCGAGAATATTAAAGAGGAATCTGAACTTAAAAGCTACACTCCTTTTGGGGCAATGACAATTGAGCCAAACAGAGCATAACCAATACCTGAATGCAAAAAAGTCAACACCTTAAGGATTTTCAACATTAACAGTCAAGCAACTGAGGCAACATTTGTCAAACAAAATATATGGAGCCCCTGGAATACCAACAGTCCATAATTCCAAATCAACACCTCTTGCAACACATCAGAGATGTAAACACAATCATAAAGATGCAATATTGACAGATACTTCCCATCGTAAGTAACTATTACACTCCAAAAAGTCTCATATAAAAACCAGCACAGGTTAAGAGTACCTTAAGATATAATTTCTAGGGCTTCTGTGATCAACACTTGCAGTCTCCCAGGTTCACTTTATATTATGAAAATAACTGTAATTTTTTAAGCTGTGGAAATACCCATTAACCACACCTCTGTGTACATGACTTCAAATAAGCTTTTGGGCCTTTGCTTAAATCCTCTCTCTCCATTCATAACTACAATAAAACCACGGGGACCTGAAACTAATGTAAGATTGTTTATCAACTACACTTCAATTCAATCAATCAATCAATCAGCATGGGGGATAATAAAAAGGAAAGCAGTATTCTACAGTGGTTTAGAACACTCTGGAACCAAACTATGTGAGTAGGAGTCTTAATTAATTCTCCCTTTTCCAGCTATGTGACCTTAGGTAAGTTCCTTAATTTCTCACTGCCTCTTCGGTATAACAGGCATGTTAATAACAGTCTTACTTCATATGGTTTTTATGAGGGTTAGGTAAGTATTTGAAAAATTAGATAGAACTGTACGTAGCATAAAGTAGTTCCTATATACACATCTTACATGGAAAAACAAAACAGATACACAATACAAAAACATTAAGCTGATATGAACTCACACAGTTAATGAACATGAGACTGACAATGAATGTACCTACTATGTTCTAAACCTGTTCCACCCACAGTGTCCTACCTTGGTTAAAGACAACTCTGCTTGAGTTGCTTGAACCAAAAACTTTAAAATCCTCCTTATCTTCTTTCTCTTTCTCCCTACATTAATCCATGAGGAAATTATGTTATCTACCAATCTTCTACCAGTCTAATATATTCACAGTCCTAACCACTTCTCCCTTCCTCTATAGCACCTAGTACAAGCAACCTTCACCTCTCACATGGACTAATGCAGTAGCTTCAAACTTGGCATTCGTGCAAATACTCCTGCTCCTCCTGCTCCTGGCCCGTTCCTGACAATAGCAGCCAGTTACTGTGTTAAACTAAGCCAGATCATCACGTCACTCTCCTGCTCAAAAGCCTATAACACTCCTTAATTTAATCAGTAAAGCCTACCTTTCCCTCATTAAAACTGTCAAAATGCAGCTGAGCTTTCCTCAAAGTATACTAGAGAGGAAAACAGACATTAGAGACAACATACCCAACATCTCATACATACATACACATGCACACAAAGCAAAATCCCATAATGGCCTACACACTTTATATGTGATCTGCTGTTCCTTTTCTTAGATTGATTCTGACTCTTTTAGGGTAGAATACCATAGTCCTGGGTCCTTCCTATTTCATCAAAAAGACATAGGTCTGCCTTTTCAACTTTTTTTTTAAGATTTTATTTATTCATGAGACACAGAGAGAGAGAAAGAGAGAGAGAGGCAGAAACACAGGCATAGGGAAAAGCAGGCTCCCTGCAGGTAGCCCGATGTGGGACTCATCTGATCCTGGGTCTCCAGGATCATGCCCTGAGCCAAAGGCAGTCAGTCGCTCAACCGCTGAGCTACCCAGGTGTCCTTGCCTTTTCAACTTTTAATGATGCTAACATTCATCAGTGAATTCATGGTATTAACTTGATCCCATCATTATGGTCAACAATCATCTTCACCTAATAATTTCAGCATATAAAGAATCTGTCTAGATCTATCATTGTGTCATCGGCACAAAACGGTGATTCTTCTAATACTTTCATTTTTTCATTTATTAACTGGAATTCTTCAGGAAAGAAAACCTTTCCACCATCAACTACTTGGTTATGTTAAAACACATTTCATGGGACGCCTTGGTGGCTCAGCGGTTGAGCATCTGCCTTTGCCTCCAGAGTTCCGGGATTGAGTCCTACATCAGGCTCCTGCATGGAAGCCTGCTTCTCCTCCCTCTGCCTGTGTCTCTGCCACTCTCTGTGTCTCTCATGAATAGATGAATAATATCTTTAAAAAAAAAGACACATATACACATTTCACAATGAAATGCAATATAAGTGCCTCCTTCTCTCCATGTATAAATTTTCAGAATAATGAGCTGACAATCTGAAACCTCCAAAGGTGGTCAATAGTGATTTCATTTTTTAAAGTATCATTACAGGGGCAGCCCCGTGGCGCAGTGGTTTAGCGCCGCCTGCAGTCCGGGGTGTGATCCTGGAGACCCAGGATCGAGTCCCACATCGGGCTCCCTGTGTGGAGCCTGCTTCTCCCTCTGCTTATGTCTCTACCTCTCTCTGTGTGTGTCTCTCATGAATAAATAAATAAAATCTTAAAAAAAAAAAAATCCTTTCTTCCTTTCTCCCTTTCTCCTTCCCACCCACCTCTCTTTTTCTTTAGTATTTACATCTCTGACCCTGTAAGATATAATCAGCTGCTTGTAAGTCTATCTATGAACTGTCCTTACTGCAGGAGAAAAGTTAGAATGGAGAGAAAAACTGTGTTCTGCTTTATACTAGATTACACATTCAGTGCTCTGACATCTCACTACAATTTTAAGAGTGAGGAGTGAGGTGAGATAGAAAAAGTCAATGTAGAAATTCAGCTTCTGGGATCCCTGGGTGGCGCAGCGGTTTGGCGCCTGCCTTTGGCCCAGGGCGCGATCCTGGAGACCCGGGATCGAATCCCACGTCGGGCTCCCGGTGCATGGAGCCTGCTTCTCCCTCTGCCTGTGTCTCTGCCTCTCTCTCTCTCTCTCTCTCTCTTTCTGGGACTATCATAAATAAATAAAAATTAAAAAAAAAAAAAAGAAAGAAAGAAAGAAATTCAGCTTCCAAGAAGTAACATCTAAATGGAATCTCAAAGAACAAATAGGTATTAAACAAAGAGACTGAAAGTATTTCAGTCATAGAGGATGTGCAAAAGTATGAAAAGTCAGGGTACATGATTTATTTGCATAATTACAAGAAGTTTAGGGGCCCCTGGGTGGTTCAGTCAGTTAAGCGTCAGACTTGATTTCAGCTCAGGTCAGGATCTCAAGGTTGTGAGATCAAGCCCTGCATTGGGCTCTAACATGGAGCCTGCTCGGGATTCTTTATCTCCCTCTACTGGTCCACCCCCACACTCTCTCTAGAAAAAAAATTTTAAAATAAAAAATATCAATCAAAAAAACTTACAAGAAGTTTATTATGACTGCCTAGGTCAGTGCTTTGCATACAGGGTAAGTACTATATAAACAAACATTTGCTCTTATTATGCTGATTACTGGAAAATGCAAATAAATTAGGTAAAATCATTAAGATATGGGTAAGATGTCCCTGGAAAGTCAATTAAAGCTTAAATTTTATCCTGAAGCAATGGGAGCCACTGAAAGGCTTCTGACAGGAAAATGGCAAGTGCTAGAAAAACTACACTGGCAGTGTTAAAGACTGGGTGGAATACAGACAAGCAAAAATTATAAAAAGAATTAATGATGGAGCATGCAGAAGTGATAAAAAAAAAAAAAAACTCTTAGGGGCCTGGGTGGCTTGGTTAAATGTCCAACTCTTGATTTTGGCATGATGTCAGGGTTGTGGGATTGAGCCCCACATCAGGCTACAGACTGGGCATGGAGCTTGCTTAAGATTCTCTCCCTGGCTCCTCAAAAAGTTGAAAATAGAGTTATCCTACAACCCAGCAATTGCCCTACTGGGTATTTACCCAAAAATACAAATGTAGTGATCCAAAGTGGCAGCACCTGCACCCCAATGTTTATTTTTTTTTAAGATTTTATTTATTTATTTATTCATGATAATCGGGGGGGGGGGGCAGCGACACAGAGGGAGAAGCAGGCTCCATGCAGGGAGCCCGACGTGGGATTCGATCCCGGGTCTCCAGGATTGCGCCCTGGGCCAAAGGCAGGCGCCAAACCGCTGCACCACCCAGGGATCCCTGCACCCCAATGTTTAGCAGCAAAGTCCACAACAGCCAAACTATGGAAAGAGCCCTGATGTGCCATCGACAGATGAATGGATAAAGATGACGTGGTATACTTTATAACGGAATACTATTCAGCCACCAAAAATGAAATCTTGCCATTTGCAACAATGTGAATGAAACTAGAGGATGTTATGCTAAGTGAAATAAATCCATCAGAGAAAAACAATTATCATATGATCTCCCTCGTATATGGAATTTAAGAAGCAAAACAGGATCTTAGAGAAAAAAATAAAACAATATGAAATCAGAGAGGGAGACAAACCATTGGAGACTCTTAATCATAGGATTATGATTACTGGAGGGGAGGAAGGTGAGGGAATGGAGTAACTGAGTGACAGACATTAAAGAGGGCATGTGATATAATAAGCCCTGAGTATTATAGAAGACTGAGGAGTCACTGATCTCTACCTCTGAACCCAGTAATACATTACATGTTAATTAATTGGATTTAAATTTTAAAAAGATTCTCTCCCTCCCTTTGCCCCTGCCCTGTTTGTTTGTTTGTTTTTATTCATGAGATATAGAGAGAGAGGGAGAGAGAGGCAGGGACACAGGCAGAGGGAGAAGCAGGCTCCACGCAGGGAGCCCGACTCGGGACTTGATCCCGGGACTCCAGGATCACGCCCTGGGCTGAAGACAGGCACTAAACCACTGAGCCACCCAGGGATCCCCAAGCCCTGCCCTGTTTAAATAAATAGATGATAGATAGATAGATAGATAGATAGATAGATAGATAGATAGATAAAAACCACTTTATACTATAAAGAGAGGGAAATCTGCAAACTTCTTGCAAAACCTAAGAGATCAGCATACTGATTTTTACTAAAAGATAACAGGTATCTAATAGCATGTACAGAGGTATATACACTTAATAGTAAATATTCCTGGACTGCCTGTAATGCTTTCTTTACATTTACATTTCAGTAAAGACACCTCCAGTAAAAGTAAATAATTTTCAACAAAATTATTTCAAGGTAATGAAATGCCCTATGTTCTCTTTTTCACAAGCAAGAGAAACTGATGAAAGCTCATGAATGTCTCCCAGAAGGCTGGTTTTCTAAAGACTCCATGATGTAACAAAAGCTAAATTACGGCTGTTGCTGCTGATGGTACCCTGATTCAGCTTCTTTAAATTTTTTGTGGGCTCAGTAATACTTTTTACTGACACTACAGTAATGGTATGAGACTCATGTGCCCTAACAAGAGAGTTCACACCTAACTCTAGCTATATGGACTAACAGATGTGAGATATGAGTTAGCTACACAGAATGTAGGACAACTTCTGGAGAGCAAAATACAGAGCCAGTTTACTGGCAGTTCCTATCTTAAGTGTTTTAGAGGTCAGAAGGATTGCTTTTGTGGCATGGACTACTTGGGTCCATTGGAGACTGTACCCAAAGTGACAAAACTTCCTGCAGAGAAGATGAGTTGACAACCATGGTTTTACCATGAACTCTATGGAACGACAGGGATTGTGACTTCTGAAAATTACTAAATTGGTTTGTTGTTTTTTATAAGGTATACCTCCTCAAATCTGTTGTTCTTCGTGCAAGGAATCATTTCATGGTTCAGAAAGAAATCAACTACTATAGCAATCTCCTTAGAAAAAGTCTAAATAAAGTGACCTTTTTCTATTCTGATTCTTTAGGAAAATTTGAGACTAAAAAAACTCCATGTTACAATAAATCCTCCACAGATATCTATCTTTACATTTATTGAAGAGCAAATATCAATTATATAACTATACATTATTTACATAAAAAGTTCTCACAAATCAACAATAAAAAGACTAACTCAAATTTTTTTGGGGGGGGCAAAAGACTTCATAAACCCTTCAAAACAGAACATATATGAAAGTCCAATAGGCACATGAAAAGCTATCTTTAGTCATCAGGGAAATTAAAATATCACAACAAATCAATGAGATACCACTTCACAAATGCTAGAATGGTCAAAATAGAAAAAAATGACAAAAACCAAATACTGGTGAGGATGCACAGTAACTGATCCCTCCATACACTGTTGGAGAGGAATGTAAAGTGGAGCTATAACCTCTTTGAAGAGCTCTTTGACAGTTTCTTAGGACGTATGAACATATATCTCTACCCTATAACCTGGAAACTCCATTCCTAGGTATTTACCCAAGGGAAATGAAAATAGACTGATATAAAAATGTTTATGGAATAGCCTTATTTATTATAACCCCAAACTGGAAACAACACAAATGTGCGTCAGCAATGAACAAATTGTAGTGTACCCATACAATGGAATGCTACTCAGCAATAAAAAGTAATGAATTTATGTCCAGAATAAGCAAATCTCTACAAAGTAAATTAGTCATTGTCCATTGTTAGGGAATGGAAAGAGAGGGGGACAAGACAAGGAGTGATTGCTAATTGGCATGGGTTTATACTGATACTCACTGGGGTGAGGAAAATATTCTAAAACCTGATAATGTTAATGGCTGCACAACTCGTGAATGTAAAATTCACCGAACTGCACACTTTAAGTGGGTGTATTGTTTGCTATGTGAATTATATCTCAATAAATACACTTAAAAAAGGGAATCAAAAAAAAAAAAAGGAATCAACTATCAACACACACAAATGTTACATGTAAGCAAAAGAAGCCAGACCAAAAAAAAAATAATAATAATAATACATATTGTATGATTCCTTTTATATGAAATCCAGATGCAGGCAAAACTAATTTATGGTAACAGAAATCAGGTATTGCAGTGATGGGCAACTGGCTGGAAGAGAACACAAGTAAACTTTCTAGGAGGCTAGAAATGTTCTATATCTTGTTTTGGATGGAGATCCAGGGGAATTGTCAAAATTTAAGAGTTGTAAATTTTATTAAAAAAACAAAAAACAAAACTCTCCTATTTGAACTTGGAAAGAAGCTAAAAAACTAAGAGTACCTGAGGAAGAATGCCTTAATCCTTCCCCAGTAGGAGTAGATTGTACAAATGTCTATTTGCAGAAATATCCGAGGCCTGAGTATACTGTGTTTTCTTCCCATAACATTTTAATAACAACCTCATCCAGTGCTCCTCCATGCCCCCCTAATTTTCACATATCAGTTTTCCTAATTTTTAAAAAATACTCGCAGAATATTCCAAACAAGGCCAAAACTGAGCCTTGTTAAAGCATGTATAAGTGCCACCAAGTGGTGAAAAAGAAATATATTTACATAAACCAGATCCTAAGAGGAAAACCAAGGTCTTTTTCTGTCTTCTGAAAACGTATTGATACCCTGTCTAAAAGAATCCTCTCCACCTACCACCTTTTTTTTTTCTTTCCCCTAGTTAACTCATATTCACCTTCACCTCTCAAATGAAAATTTATTTTCTTAGAAATTCTTCTGATTTTGTTATTCCAAACTCCCCACCTCTACAAACACACACACACACAACCACATCTCTTTTCAGAGCTCTTATCTTGTGTAGTTATAGGTTCTACATATGATTTATGTCCCTATTTCTCTTATTGGAGTCTAAGTGCCATGTGAACAGGAATAGTCTACTAAAATAAGTTTAAAAAGTAATTCAACCAAACCATCTAAAGGTCATCTAAATGATCTAAGAGATTGTCCCCAAAACAAAGAGGCCGTCCTTGCTTGAGAAATCCATTATAAGTCAATATACATTTATTTGACAGGGACATTTATTTTATATCAGTATCTATGAGTCATTGAATATCTACTTCCTTGTCAACCTGGCTCTCAGAATATAGGGATTCTTCTGAGTCATTGGTTTCTATGCTTATTTTGCCTGTTGATCCCTTAATTAGGTATATGTATTCTTAACTTTAATTTCTGTTGTGTGTTTTACATATGTTTCTCCTGTAATTACTAAGATACCAAATTTTAAGACATTAAACAACGTTTATAAACTACTAACAAGACAATATTTAACAGTAATAATAGCTGTAGACACAAAACTGCTTAGGGATGGGGGCTTTAGTTCAGAATGCAAACAAAGTGACATTACCACCCAAAAGCTCAAAACAGTTCTTCCATCAGCCATTAGAAATGACAAATACCGGGATCCCTGGGTGGCGCAGCGGTTTGGCGCCTGCCTTTGGCCCAGGGCGCGATCCTGGAGACCCGGGATCGAATCCCATATCAGGCTCCCGATGCATGGAGCCTGCTTCTCCCTCTGCCTGTGTCTCTGCCTCTCTCTCTCTCTGTGACTATCATAAGTAAATAAATAAAAATTAAAAAAAAAAAAAAAAAAAAGAAATGACAAATACCCACCATTTGCTTCACCATGGATGGAACTGGAGGGTATTATATGCTGAGTGAAGTCAGTCAATCGGAGAAGGACAAACATTATATAGTCTCATTCATTTGGGGAATATAAAAAATAGTGAAAGGGAATAAAGGGGAAAGGAGAGAAAATGAGTGGGAAATATCAGTGAGAGTGACAGAACATGAGAGACACCTAACTCTGGGAAATGAACAAGGGGAGGTGGGCAAGGGGTTGGGGTGACTGGGTGATGGGCACTGACGGGGGCACTTGACAGGATGAGCACTGGGTGTTATGCTATATGTTGGCATATCGAACTTGAATAAAAAAATATATACAAAAAAAAAAACACTTCTTCGAACATTCAAGTAAAAGAATGCTGACACAGAAAGAATGAAGTGCCAAAAAAAAAAAAAAAAAGTTAACAATAGGCAAGTTGGAGATGAAAAACAGCATCATGAAAGAAGGCAAATAGTATTTTGTAGAATACATTAAATAGAAGGAAAAACGTTTATAGAAATCAACTTATGCCAACTAGATAAGTACTGTACTTTAGCAAATGCCCATGGGAAATACAAAAGAAGGCCTTTGGGCAAAATTTACTTTTCTACAATCCTTTGAAGCAGTTTAAAGAAACTGCATACCAGTGTATGCTTTCTTGAAGAGTGAAGAAGTCACACTCAGAAAAACCCAGATGGTTATGCTGTGCCAATTACACACTGCAAGGCCTCCTAAAGCAGTAACACAGCAATTGAACTTTCAGAATCAATTCTGTAAGAACCAATTCTGAGCATGTGAAAATTCCTGAGTTGGAGAAAAAGGACCCAGAAGTCTTTCATTTAATAACAATCATCTCCTCCCTTCCTCCCCTATTAAAACATTATTATTACTTTCACCATTGACAATGTATCATAATCATTGCAAGATATCAACTAAAGATCAAAAGTAAATAGAAATTTCCTCAAAAATAAGAGGCTCAACCTCAACCTCACTCATACAGGAAATGCTAATAACTAAGTCTATACTGAGAGTATTTTTTACATATCAAATTTGCAAAAATCCACAAATCAGACACAATACTATATTGGTAAGAATGTGGGGATACACTCTCCTAATGGATGCTCTCCTACAATGATGAAGGGACTACAAAATTGTATCACCCATATAGAAAGGCAATTTAGCTATATCTAGCAAAATTACAAATATATTTTACCCTTTAACTCAGCAATATCACTTCTGGGAATGTATCCTACAGATACCAGCACACATACAAAATAACTTACATACAGTATCATTCACTGGAGCATGGTTAGTGACAAGTGAAAAGTGAAAACTTATGTTTGATAACCGTCTAAATATATTACAGCATATCCACACAATGGAATCCAATGCAGTTGTGAAAAAGAATGAGGATGCTTTCTATATACTGATACAGAAACATAGCTAAAATACATAAAGAAAAAAAAATACAGAACAAAGTATTTTCTATATATTGTCTATTCATTGTTGTATGTGAGAAAAAAGTAAGAAAATATTAACATCTGCTTTTATTTTTATAAAGAAACACTGAAAGAATACATAATAAAAACGGTTAGAGAAGCAAGTAAAACTGGAGTAGATGAGGCATGGTGGAAGCAATATTTGTCACTGCATACTTAATAAATGAGTTCTGAACTGAGAAAATATTTCTAAACTTAAAGTAAGGTACCACTGTCAAAAATATCTACAATGAGAGATCCCTGGGTGGCGCAGCGGTTTAGCATCTGCCTTTGGCCCAGGCCACAATCCTGGAGACCCGGGATGGAATCCCACGTCGGGCTCCCAGTGCATGGAGCCTGCTTCTCCCTCTGCCTATGTCTCTGCCTCTCTCTCTCTCTCTCTCTCTCTCTCTCTGTGACTATCATAAATAAAAACAAATAAATAAAAAATTTAAAAATATCTACAATGAAAATTATGGGGTGCCTGGCTAGCTCAGTCAGTAATGCATGCTACTCTTGATCTCAGGGTCATGAGTTTAAAATCCACACTGAGTGGCATACAGCTTACTTTAAATAAATAGAGAAATAATTATTTTTAAAAATTTACTGCATTCATCATTACTAGTTTAAGATAGGACATTTTCTTCCTATTTGCTTATTGTTCCTATTTCATTTGAGTGAATATGAGAGGATGATAAATACTTAAAGTGCCCGGATAAGCCCCCCAAGCTATTTTTCCAGTAATCTTAAGTTCCTTAAAATAATGAATCTTTATACAAAGGTTTTGAATGAGAATTCCAGTACCTACAGAAAATATCCACTTACTACAAATTAGAAACTAGAAGGATGTTCATAAGATCTTATTTTTTTCAAAGTCTAATCAGACTTTGGAGGTATTATCTGACTCTCTCAGTTTGCAAAAAATGAACAAGAGTTCAGAAATGCCGTTCAAGCTACTCTTAGGTTTTTGTTTAGTCTCACCAAAATACTAATTGTTTCCATCTTGCTAGCCAGTTTCCCTAAGACATATTCTTTCTTTCATCTTCAAGCTACTGGAACATATTTACTCTAGGTGCTTCACTTTAATTATTTCTACTCCTGATTCTCACATGGCACTGCACTATTTGGAAGTCAAACATGTTAAGAAATATTGTTTAGTTGTACATTAATAACAACAATGGCTTCAGCTAAACTACAACTACAGACTCTGTAGAATATAGAAGTCAATAAACATAATCAATTACAAAGTACCATCTCACATTATTATGGATACGATGAAATTTTAACAAAATATATTTTTAAATGCCAAACCCATATAATTCCAAAGGCATCCCAAAGCCCCATAAAATCCATTTAGAATGTAAAAGGTATTCACTGGGAAAACTAATGGTCAGCATTTTAAGAAGATGGGCTGAGGGACGCCTGGGTGGCTCAGCAGTTGAACATATGCCTTCAGCTCAGGGTGTGAGCCCAGGGTCCTGAGATCGAGTCCCACATCAGGCCTCCTGCAGGGAGCCTGCCTCTCTCTGTGTCTCTCATGAATAAGTAAAATTAAAAAAAAAAAAAAAAAAAGAAGAAGAAGAAGAAGAATTGGAGGAGGAGGAGGAGGAAGAGCTGAGGGGCATCTGGCTGGTTCAATCAAAAGAGCATACAACTCGATCTCAGGGTCATGATTTCGAGCCCCATGTTGGGTATTGAGATTACTTAAATAAAACTTTAAAAAAAGGGATGGGAGATCGATCTAAGATGGTGACTATGGAACTGGAAACCACCCCTACTCCTAATCCCCCGCCTACAGAAGAAGAGAAAACAGAATCTAATCAGGAGGTTGCTAACCCAGAACACTATATTAAACATCCTTTACAGAACAGATGGGCACTCTGGTTTTTTAAAAATGATAAAAGCTAAACTTGGCAAGCAAACCTTCAGCTGATCTCTAAGTTTGATACTGTTGAAGACTTTTGGGCTCTGTACAACCACATCCAGTTGTCTAGTAATTTAATGCCTGGCTGTGACTACTCACTTTTTAAGGATGGTATTGAGCCTATGTGGGAAGATGAGAAAAACAAATGAGGAGGACGACGATGGCTAATTACATTGAACAAACAGCAGAGACGTAGTGACCTGGATCGCTTTTGGCTAGAGACACTGCTGTGCCTTATTGGAGAATCTTTTGATGACTACAGTGATGATGTATGTGGAGCTGTCGTTGATGTTAGAGCTAAAGGTGATAAGATAGCAATATGGACTACTAAATGTGAAAACAGAGAGGCTGTTACACATATAGGGAGAGTATACAAGGAAAGGTTAGGACTTCCTCCAAAAATAGTGATTGGTTATCAGTCCCATGCAGACACAGCTACAAAGAGTGGCTCCACTGCTAAAAATAGGTTTGTTGTTTAAGAAGACACCTTCTGAGTATTCTCACAGGAGACTGCGTCAAGCAATCGAGATTTGGGAGCTGAACCAAAGACTCTTCAAAAGCAGAGTGATTTAAATGCAGATTGCATTTAAATTTGATTTCCATCTAAATGTTGCTAAGATATAAGAGAAGTCTCATTCACCTTTGTCTTGTACCTCTGTGTTCTTTTTTTTTTTTTTTTTTTTGGCTAGAGTGTCCACTATCCCAATCAAAGAATTACAGTACACATCATCCCCAGAATCCATAAATGTGTTCCTGGCCCACTGTGTAATAGCTTAGTAGAATTACCATATAAACACATTTTGCCCATCCACAATATTCAAAAAAGAACTTCCATTTCTATACCTTACAGGAAAAAAATTCTGTTTATGTTCCATTGTATGCAGGAGCATATTTTGCTGGTTTGAAAGAGTATGATGCATACAGTTTTCTAGCAATTTTCTTTGTTTCTTTTTACAGCATTGTCTTTGCTGTACTCTTGCTGATGGCTGCTAGATTTTAATTTATTTGTTTCCCTACTTGATAACATTAGTGATTCTGATTTCAGTTTTTCATTTGTTTTGCTTTTGTTTCTTTCCTCATGTAACATCGGTGAAGGATCCAGGAATATGACACAAAGGTGGAATAAACATTAATTTTGTGCAAAAAAAAAAAGGAGGGGGTGGGCTGAATTAAAAAATTTTATAGGTACCAAATATGGTCTATATTAGTTTTCTGGCTGCTGAACAAACTAGGTGGCTTAAAACAACAGAAATAATATTCTCTCCCAGTTCTGGAGACTGACAAGGCAGCAGAAATCAAGGTGTTGGCAGGGCTATTCTCCCTCCAAACAGTCTGAAGAAGAATCCTCCTTTTTTTCTTTGTAGGTTCTGGTAGTTGCCAGCAATGCTTGGCATTCTTTGGCTTATGGCCACATAACTCCAATTTCTGCCTGTATCCAATTTTCCCACTTTCTGTAAAAAACATCAGTTATTGGATTAGGTCCCAATCTAGTATGACCTCATCTTAACTTGTTTGTAACTATAAAGACCCTATTTCTAAGCAAAGTCACATTCGAAGATACTGGGTGTTCAGACTTCCATTTTTTGCAAAACACAATTCAATTCAACATGGCCCAAATCAGTCCATTTTTTCGAAAGTAGATCTGGATTTATATACGGAATATTTACAGATTTTGCCTAACCTACTACTCATTTCCCTTTTTTAGGGAATAGCATCTGATTTTCTTTTGAAGAATCAATCAGTCCCTCCCTCAAGCCTTAAGAGAGGGCCAATCTTAAGCCTCTCTCAAAAACCGGGCACCTGTCCTTGGTCAGGTCAGAGGATCATACTCCTCTAGCCTTATGGTGACTGGTCCAGAGGTAGGCCACATGACCCAAGCTTGGTCTTCCCTCCATCGATTTGTTGCTATACAGAAAAACACATGTGGACTTTAAGAATTATGTAAGTCTAGGGGTGCCTGGGTGGCTCAGTCAGATAAATGACTGCCTTCAGCTCAGGTTGTGATTCCAGAATCCTGGGAGCACCATGGGGGGGGGGGGGGGTCCTGCTCAGCAGGGAGTCTGCTTCTCCCTCTCTCCTTACTTGTGCTCTGTTGCTCACTCTCCGTCAAATAAATAAATAAAATCTTTTTTAAAAATCATGTAAGTCTAGAGCTGCTACTAATCACCTTTACCATCATACCTCAAGGAAACCAAAATTGATAAAGAATGCTTAGTAAGGGACATTCCTGATACCATCAATCAAACTTCTGATTCCAGTTACAGAAGATCCTACCTATAGCTTTACCCTATGAACCTCCCAGTTCATAAACCTACAAAATGACCTTTTGACTTATAATTTCAATTGGCTTTCTGAACTTACAACAGAAAGAGTCCTGAGGGATCCCTGGGTGGCGCAGCAGTTTGGCGCCTGCCTTTGGTCCAGGGCGCGATCCTGGAGACCTGGGATCGAATCCCATGTCGGGCTCCCGGTGCATGGAGCCTGCTTCTCCCTCCTCCTGTGTCTCTGTCTCTCTCTCTCTGTGACTATCATAAATTAAAAAAAAAAAAAGAAAGAAAGAAAGAAAGAAAGAAAGAAAGAAAGAAAGAAAGAAAGAAAGAAAGAAAGAGAGAGAGAGAGAGAGAGGAAGAAAGAAAGAAAGAAAGAAAGAAAAGGAAAGGAAAGGAAAGGAAAGGAAAGGAAAGGAAAGGAAAGGAAAGGAAAGGAAAGGAAAGGAAAGGAGGAAGGAAGGAAGGAAGGAAGGGGAAGGAAGGAAGGAAGGAAGGAAGGAGAAAGAAAGAAAGAAAGAAAGAAGAAAGAAAGAAAGAAAGAAAGAAAGAAAGAAAGAAAGAAAGAAAGAAAGAAAGAAAGAAAGAAAGAAAGAAAGAAAGAAAGAAAGAAAGAAAGAAAGAAAGAAAGAAAGAAAGAAAGAAAAAGAAAGAGTCCTGATAGATATAGGTAGAACACTGCAAAGTGCCATATGATTGAAAACAGGGCCTCACTTTTTTTCAGGTTATTTTCTCAAACTTGGCAAAGAGATAGGAAGAGCCAGTAGAAAAAAAAAAAGTAGTTTGTATCCATTTTCTTTCCCAATCTATCAGGGCACCTCCCAAGATAGGTTTTAGAATCTAAAAGTTACAAACAAATTCATTCATGCTTGTTAAGGTATGAATCTGTGAGCTCCTTATAGCAAAACATAAATATAAAAAATTACATATAATATCTCAGAATTATAAAAATCTAAGCACCATTATCTAAAAACAAAGCAATAATAAAATCTTTGCCTCCTTAATGACATTCCACATCACTATCATCCCTAAAGCAATGACAGTCCTAGATCAACAAGTGATGAGAAAGTAATACTGAAATTATCTTCTCCACATCACCACTGTGAGAACATTCACAACAGTCTTGCCCTTTAATTTTTACTTATTTATGATAGTCACAGAGAGAGAGAGAGAGAGAGGCAGAGACACAGGCAGATGGAGAAGCAGGCTCCATGCACGGGGCTCCATGATCCCGGGTCTCCAGGATCACGCCCTGGGCCAAAGACAGGCGCTAAACCGCTGCGCCACCCAGGGATCCCCAGTCTTGCCCTTTAAATTGGTTTTGTCCACGTTTCATTCGTTTCTATCTCAAGCAAACTGTGTCATACACATAATATGTTAATATGTCTCCAGACTACTGGAAAAACCATCAACATCTTATTCTCATGTATAATCTAAATACTCGGGATCCCTGGGTGGCGCAGCGGTTTGGCGCCTGCCTTTGGCCCAGGGCGCGATCCTGGGGACCCGGGATCGAATCCCACATCGGGCTCCCGGTGCATGGAGCCTGCTTCTCCCTCTGCCTGTGTCTCTGCCTCTCTCTCTCTCTGTGACTATCATGAATAAATAAATAAAATCTTTAAAAAAAATAATAATAATAATAATCTAAATACTCTTTCTTCACATACAGCCCACCTCCAACTTTTACCCATTTATCTCTTAGAAACTCCTATCCCTTTTGCTAGTACTTCAGAAATTTCAAAGTAATATACACATTAACAAAAGGGAAAAAAATACATTTTGAAGTGATACAAGACAAAATTTAAAAATATGTTTCACCGGCAGCCCTGGTGGCGCAGAGGTTTAGCGCCGCCTGCAGTCCGGGGCGTGATACTGGAGACCCAGGATCAAGTCCCACATTGGGCTCCCTGCATGGAGCCTGCTTCTCTCTCTGCCTGTGTCTCTGCATCTCTCTGTCTCTAATAAATAAATAAAATCTTTTAAAAATATATATGTTTGAAAAAAAAAAACAAAAAACAAACAAGCAAAAAAAAAATATATATATATATATGACTTGTTAAAAGCCAGGTTTAACTAGTGTCTCCACACAATTCATGAGTATAGAAAACTAGTCCTTAATATAATACAGTGGTTCTCACTTCTCCCACCCAATCTCCTTTAAAAATCACTGTTCAAGCCATTACGGTACTACATATTGTGTCGAAAATATCTACACTCCCTCTTTCTCATACTAATTTTTTCCTTAAGTAACGTGAGTTACTAAAAATAAAACTGTCTCTTACTCAATTTCAGTCACTTATTTAGTTTGTAATATGTCAAAGTACTGTTTTCTACCTTCCCACAAATCTTTACTGAGCATCCACTATGTGCCACTCTGCCAAGTACTCAAAATATACAGAAAAATATGACATGGTGGCTGAATACAAGGGTCTCTCAAATTAGAAGAGGTACAGTTGCAGAAAGGGAAGGAGATAAAATAATATAGTAATACTTGCACACTAGAAAGAGTGACTTGTATTTTGGGATAAGAAGACTTCAGGGGGCAGCCCTGGTGGCGCAGCGGTTAAGCACCGCCTGCAGCCCAGGGTGTGATCCTGGAGACCCGGGATCGAGTCCCATGTCAGGCTCCTGCATGGAGCCTGCTTCTCCTTCTGCCTGTGTCTCTGCTTCTCTCTCTCTGTGTCTCTCGTGGATAAATAAATAAAATCTTTAAAAAAAAAAAAAAAAGAAGAAGACTTCAGGGATTAGGGATCCCTGGGTGGCGCAGCGGTTTGGCGCCTGCCTTTGGCCCAGGGCGCGATCCTGGAGACCCGGGATCGAATCCCACATCGGGCTCCCGGTGCATGGAGCCTGCTTATCCCTCTGCCTTTGTCTCTGCCTCTTTCTCTCTCTCTCTCTCTCTGTGACTATCATAAAAAAAAAAAAGAAAAAGAAGACTTCAGGGATTAGAGTAGAGACTGAGCAGAATGTAGAGAACCAAGACTAAAGTAGCAGGCTGGATCAGATATCCGGGAGTGTCTTATGTGCTGGTTCAAGTAACCTTATCCTACATGTCTGTGGTTTTCAAACTTCAGTATTTCCAAGAATCATTTGAGGTATGTTAGAAATACAGATTCCCATGCCATCCCTAAGATTGGGAATCAGCAGATCTGGAGTAGGACCTCAAGTTTTACATTTTTACAAATAGGTCTGTGGTTTTGGTCAATGCTTCCAAACAATGCCTTAAGTATTTTTCTCCAGTTTTCTTTTTTTCTTTTTTTTTTAAGATTTTATTTATTTATTCATGAGACAGAGAGAGAGAGAGAGGCAGAGACAAAGACAGAGGGAAAAGCAGGCTCCATGCAGGGAGCCGGACATGGGACTCGATCTTGGGACTCTAGGATCACACCCTGGGCTGAAGGCAGGCGCTAAACCACTGAGCCACCCAGGGATCCTCAATTTCTCCAGTTTTCCAAGGACTCCTTGGGGTAAGAAGGAAAACGATAGAGGACTGTTCACTTTCGATTACATCAATTTTCATTGTTCTATAGGTGACGAGATCAGCTGAGAGGAAAGTATGAGGGCAAAGGGGCTAAAAGAGAGCCACTGTAATAAACTGCAGGAACTGACCAAGAATGCCCACACACAAAATCCCAGTGCTGAATGAGAGTCTAGCTGAGGCTGGACACCGTAAAGCTGTAGTAGCATCAACCTACACAGATGTTTATCCATCTCTAAAATTAAAATAATACCCACTTAGTATGATTATTCTGAGAATCAAATTACATGTAATAACAGACGTAAAACACAAAGGGATAATGGCACATTAAAATTCAAGATTTCAATGTTTTCAAGTAATAAAAAGATACAGGGAATGTTGTTGGAAATGGATGTCTCTTCTTTTTATTTCAAGAATACACTATTTAAACTCTTCAATCTACTTAAATCCTGCTTGTAGGTTGACTTGGTATCATGATCAATGATTATAATACTTTCTTAGTTTAAAGCATCGCATGAAATAGAAATGATCAAAAATATATATAAGATAAACACCCAGATGTGCAATATATATTAATATCATACTTGGAACTCAAAATGGTGATTGAAAAATTCACTAAGAAAGAATGAAAGAAGAAAATGCCTTACAGTGTTGACTCCATTTTCTCAATTTACAGCTCAGTAGTTCATCCCCATGCTGTACCCTACGTTCCTTTCTGGTACAATATTACTCCAGTTAAATCATCCTCCCCCTCCATTTCCATAAAGCCAGAGAATTTTTTACATTCTATAAACTATCTATATACTAAGCTATACATGGTCTGTTCTCCTTTCAGAAATATAATCTACCTAGAACTTAAATAGTGTTAGGACTTCTGGTAAAAATTCAACCTAAAGGGACCTTAGCAAAAAAGGGTAATTATTGGATCAAGTAGGCTTTTCAGAGTTCCCCTCATGCAGTTGGATCCACGTGCATAGCAGTACTTCTCTCTTCGTGCATCACTTTGCTTGTCTCAAAGGCTCACTGCTTCACTCACAGGCAAGCTCCCCCCACACGGTGGCTGCTTCTTGCTTGTAAGCTATTAGCTTAGCTACCCCCACAGAAAAGAGATCTCTTTCCCAAGAACTCCACCAGCCAGTTTCAAGATGGATCCCTGAAGCATTCACTCACTATGATAAATGGGCAGGCATGAGTTACATGAGTAAATCAGACTCATCCAAAACATACAGAACTCAAGAATGTTAGCAATGGGATGCCTGGGTGCTCAGTGGTTGAGTGTCTGCCTTTGGCTCAGGGCATGATCCTGGGGGAAGGGGGGGGAAGTCCAGGGATACAGTCCTGCATCAGGCTCCTTGTGGGGAAGAAAAGGTTCTGGGAGAGCAAAAACAAGATTGTTGCACAGAAGCCATAATAAAACAGAAACACAGTTCTTCCCAAAATGAAGGGAGAAAAAACTTATGGGGGAAATTAAAAACATAACTTAATAAATTCATGAGAAACACAGAGAGAGGCAGAGACATAAGCAGAGATAGAAGCAGGCTCCCTGTGAGGAGCCTGATGTGGGACTCCATCCCGGGATCACACCCTGAGCCAAAGGCAGACGCTCAACCACTGAGCCACCCAGGTGTCCCATAACTTACATGTTATGGCCATGTGAAAGCATACAGACTCGGGAGTCAGTCTCAAATTCAAACTACCTATTCTGTCACATTTGTAAATTATTTAATCATTAATCATTCTAATTATTTCTTCTTAGTATGGAAAAAAAAGACCACAACTCTTTGCAGGTTGACTATAAAAATTAAAATGAGAAAAATAGTTGTTAGGCACATAGTGTGCACTTGAGAAGTGCCTATTGCCACAAATATTCACATGAAAAAGTAAAAATTGATGCTTTCGGGCAGCCCCGGTAGCTTAGCGGTTTAGCGCCGCCTTCAGCCTGGGGCCAGATCCTGGAGACCAGGGATCCAGTCCCACGTCAGGGCTCCCTGCATGGAGCCTGCTTCTCCCTCTCCTGTGTCTCTGCCTCTCTCCCTCTCTCTCTCTCATGAATAAATAAATAAAATCTTTAAAAAAAATTTGATGCTTTCTATTTTGGCCCCGATTCTTCATCTCTCACTATATACAGTCCCTTTGTCAGGTAACTTAATAATATTCTCCCACCATGACTCTGGGGCTGAATTGTGTAACTTGCTTTAGCCAACGAGATATTAGCAGACATTATATAAGCAGTGGCTTGAAAAAGTACTTCCTCACTTCTATTTGCTTTATGCAGTTGTGCACTTCTACCATGCCATAGTAACAGCCCTACAGTACCTTGCTAAAGGTTGAGAAAAGTGGAAGAATCTAACCACCATAGTCATCCCAGCTTACATCAATCTATATCACCCAGTTTATCCCAAGTCTAAGACATGGAGCCAAGTCCAGCCAAGAGATCAGCAGAGCTTGACTAGCTCATTCACAGCTGACTACATCAGGAAGCCAGCCCATATAGCTGAACTCAATAAATAACTGAAACATCATCTTATGGTGGTAGGTCCATTAAAAGAGTAATGTTTACGCTTTCTTTTATGTTGTTAGAAAGTGATTTGAAAAAAATCACAAAATGAAGACACAAAGGAGGAATATATTCCAAACAAAAGAACAGGTAAAAACTCAGGAAAAAACCTTAAAACAGAGATAACTAATTTACCTGATAAAGGCTTCAAAGTAATGGTCATAAAGACACTCACTGAAGTTCAGTAAGAACTTCAACAAAGAGATGTACCAGATAGAAGTTACAGAGCTAAAGAATACACACAATTGAAATAAAAAACAAACTGGAAAGACTCAACAACAAACTAAATGAAGCAAAGAAATGGAAAAGTCAATCTGAAGACAAGGCAGTTGAACTTACCAGAGCAGCAAAAAGAAAGAAAAATTAAAAAGAAAGAAGTAACTTAGGGAACAAATCAAACAGACTAATATTAGCATCATAGAGCTCCCAGAAAAAGAAAGGGGCAGAAATTTTAATAGAAGAAATTATAGCTATAAACTTCCTTAACCTAGGGAGGAAATAGACATTCAGATCCAGGAAACCCAGAGAGTTCCAAATAAGAGAAACAGAAAGAGACCCACACCAAGAGGTGTTATCATTAAAATGTCAAGAGTTAAAGGCAAAAAAAAAAAAGAGAAACTATTAAAAACAAGAGAAACTCATTATGTACAAGGAAACACCCAACAGATTTTTCAGCAGAAACTTTGCAGACCAAGAGAAAGTGACGTGATATATTCAAAGTGCTGAGAAAAAAGAAAACAAAACTTCCAACCAAGAATACTGTGCCCAGCGAAGTAATCATTCAGAAGTGAAGGAGAAGGGAGCCTGGGTGGCTCAGTCAGTTAAGTGTCTGCCTTTGGCTCTGGTCATGATCCCAGGATCCTGGGATAGAGCCCCACATCAGGCTTCCCTGCTCAGCGGGGGGGGGGGGGGGGGGCTGCTTCTCCCTCTCCTCTGCCTGCCACTCCCCTGGCTTATGTCTCCCCCCCCACCAATAGAATCTTTTTTCAAAAAAGTGAAGGAAAGATTAAGAGTTTTTAAGACAAAGCTAAAGGAGTTCACTACTCAACCAGCCTTACAGGAATTGCTAAAGAAATTTCTTTAGGGATCCCTGGGTGACGCAGCAGTTTAGCGCCTGCCTTTGGCCCACGTCGCAATCCTGGAGACCCGGGATCGAATCCCATGTCAGGCTCCCGGTGCATGGAGCCTGCTTCTCCCTCTGCCTATTTCTCTGCCTCTCTCTCTCTCTCTCCCTGTGTGACTATCATAAATAAATAAAAATTAAAAAAAAAAAAAGAAATTTCTTTAAACTGAAAAGAGCGCCAATGAGCAACAAGAAAACATATGAAAGGATAAATCTCACTGGAAAAGTAAATATATAATAAAGGTAGTAGATTAATCATTTTTAAAACTAATATTAATATTAAAAGGCAAAACCAGTAAAAAAAAAAAACTAGGATTACAAGAACTGGTTAAGGGATAAACAAAAAATATAAAAATATGACATCAAAACAAAATGTTGGAGAGAAAGTTGAGCTTTAAAATGAGATCAAACTTAAGTTACCAACTTAAAATACTGTTATAACTTACTATATGTAAACCTCATGGTAACCACAAAGCAAAAACTTATAGTAAACACATAAAATACACAGAAAAACGAACATAAACATATCACTAAAGACAGCCCCGCATGGGGCTCCATACTCAGCACAGAATGTGTTTGAAATTCTCGCCTTCTCTCTCTACTCCTCACTCCATTCATGCACGTGCACACGCTATCTCTAAAATAAATAAAATCTTTTAAAAAAAACACTTATACGCTCAAAATAGAAACACCTAAACATATAAAGCAAATACTAACACACCTAAAGGAAAAATTAACAGCAATACAATAATGATAGGGAACTTTAATAACCCACTTACATCAATGGATAGATTATCCACACAAAATCAATAAGGAAACACTAGTATTGAGCAAACATCAGACCAGATACTTTATTTTTTTTTAAGATTTTTTAATGTATTTATTCATAGAGACACAGAGAGAGAATGAGAGGCAGAGACACAGGCAGAGGGAGAAGCAGGCTCCATGCAGAGAGCCCGACGTGGGACTCGATTCAGGGTCTCCAGGATCACGCCCTGGGCTGCAGGCAGCGCTAAACCGCTGCACCACCACTGCGCCACCAGGACTGCCCCAGACCAGATAGTTTAACAGATATTTAGAGGACATGCCATCCAAAAGCAACAAAATATACATTCTTTTCAAGTTCACATAGATCCAAGATAGATCATTTGACAGATCATTTCCCAAAATAGACCATGACACAATTCTTAATAAATTTAAGAGGACTGAAATCATATCAAGCATCTTTCCCAATCACATGGTATGATACTAGAAACTACAGAAAGAAAACTGGAAGATTCACAAATACATGGAAATTAAACAATATGCCAGAGCAACAAATGGGTCAAAGAAATCAAGAGAGAAATTTAAAAATATATGGAGATAAAATTAAAATATAAGCAACCAAAAGTTATGGGATACAGTAAAAGAAATTCTGAGAGGGAAGTTCATCGTGACAAATGCCTACTTCAAGAAACAAGAAAAGTATCAAACAATCTATTATACACTCAAGGAACTAGATAAAGAATAACAAAGCCCACAGTTACTAGAAGGAAGCAATGGATAAATTTTGATAAACATACAACCTACTAATCTTGTATCATGATGAAATAAAATATGAACAGACTGGCTACTAGGTAAGGAGATGGAATCAGTAATCGATTACCTCAATGAACAAAGTGCAAGACCACGGAGCTTCACTGGCAAATTCTACTAAACATTCAAAAAAGAACACCAATTGTCAAACTCCTCCAAAAGATAGAAAAAGAGGGAACTCTTCCAAACTCATTTTAGATCAGCACTACCCTAATAACCAAAACCAGGCAAGGATACCACAGGAAAACTACAAGCTGGGATGCCTGGGTGGCTCAGTGGTTGAGCATCTGCCTTTGGCTCAGGGCATGATCCTGGAGTCCTGGGATCGAGTCCCACATGGGACTCTTTGCATGGAGCCTGCTTACCCCTCTGCCTGTGTTTCTTCCTTTCTCTCTTGTAGTTTTCTTGTAGAAAATTACAAGTTAATCTCCCTGATGAACATAGATTGAAAAATCCTCAAAATAGTAGCAAACCAAATTCAATAATGTAGTAAAAAAAAAAAAAAACATTTACCATGATCAAGTGGGACTTATTTCAGGTTTGCAAGGGTGGCTCAACATCTACAAATCAATCAATGTAATACACTACAGTAACAAAATGAAGGTTAAAAATTACATGACCATCTCCACAGATGCAGCATTTGACAAAATTCGGCATCAATTTATGATAAAAACTCTCAACAAAGCAGATAAACTGGAAATATACCTCACCATAATAAAAGCCATATATGAGAAGCCACTTACTAATTTCATATTCAATTGTGAAAAGCTAAAAGCTTTTCTTCTAAGATCAAGAAAAAGATAAAGATGGCCACCATTACCACTTTTATTCAACATAGTATTAGAAATCCCAGTCAGAGCAATTAAGCAAGAAAAAGAAATAAAGGGCATTCAAATCAGAAAAGAAGAAATAAAATTAAAAAAAATAAAATAAAATTACCACTATTTGCAGATACCATGATATTACACAGAGACTCCTAAAGATTCCATCAAAAACCTATTAGAATAAATGAATCTGGAAAGGTTGCAGGATACAAATATGCAAAATCTGTTTCATTTGTATACATAACTAATAAACTACCAAAAAGAAATGAAGAAAACAATCCCATTTCCAACTGCACCAGAAAGAATAAAATACTTAGCAATAAATTTAACCAAGATGATGAAATATTGAAGAAAACAAGAAACAGTTTCTTTCTTTTATTAATGAAAGAAACTGAAGAAGACACAGATAAATAGAAAGATAGTCTGTGCTCCTGACTGGAAAAAACACTATTGTTAAAATGTCCACACTACCCAAGTCAACATACAGATCCAAAGCAATCCTTACCAATATTCCAATGCATTTTTTACAGAAACAGAAGAATGCTAAAATTTGTATGGAACTATAAAAGACCTTGAAGAGCCAAAACAATCTTAAGAACACAGCTGGAGACATCATGCTCCTTGATTTCAAACTGCACTACAAAGCTATTAGGGATTAAAACAGTATTGTATCAGCATATAAACAGACACAAAGATCAGAGAAACAAAACAGCCCAGAAATAAACCCATGCATATATGATCAATTAATTCATGGCAAAGGAGCCAAGAATATACAATGGGGAGAGGACATTTTCTTCAATAAATAGTGCTAGAAAAACTAGACAGCCGTATGTATAAAATGAAACTCCCACACCATACACAAAAATCAACTCAAAATGGATTAAAGACTTAAACATAAGATCTGAACCATAAAACTCCTAAAACTAAACAAAGGCAATAAGTTCCTTGACATCAGTCTTGGCAAATGATTTTTTAAATCTGACACCAACAACAAAAGCAACAAAAGCAACAAGTTGGACTACACTAAACCAAAAAAGCCTCATAGACAGCAAAGGAAACCATCAACAAAGTGAAAAGGCAACTTACTGAGTGGGAGAAAATATTTGCAAATGATGTGTCTGAAAAGCGGCTAATATTCAAAATGTATAAAGAAACTATAAATCAAAAAAAAAAAAAAAAAAGAATCCATAAATCAAAAGTAAAAATAAAAACCCCAAACAGGGGATCCCTGGGTGGCTCAGCAGTTTGGCGCCTGCCTTTGGCCCAAGGCGCAATCCTGGAGTCCCGGGATCGAGTCCCGCATCGGGCTCCCGACACGGAGCCTGCTTCTCCCTCTCCCTGTGTCTCTGCCTCTCTCTCTGTGTGTCTATCATAAATAAATAGATAGATAGATAGATAAACAAACTTAAAAAAAAAACAAACAATCCAATTAGGAAATGGTCAGAAAATCTAGATATACATTTTTCCAAAGAAGATATATAGATGGCTATACATAAAAAAGATGCTCTACATCATGAATCATCAGGGAAATGCAAATCAAAACTACAATGAGCTATCACCTCATACCTGTTAGAACACCCATTAAGACTAGAAATAGTAAGTGTTGGCAAGGATGTGGAGAAAAGGGAACTTCTGTGCACTGTAAACTGATGCAGCCACTATGGAAAACAGCATTAGGGAAAAAAAAGAAACCACATTTACATTATATGAAATACAAAGATAAAATTATCATTAGTCAAATGAGGCAAATCTTCTCCCACCTTGTGAGTATACAGCTACATATTCTTAGAAAAATTAGTTATATATTTTTGCATGAGCTTGGTAAACTATTGCCCATTCCTTAACATCCTGCTTTGTCCTTAAAGATTAATAAATAGTCTTCATTCTCATGAACAAGGCAACCATCTTTCAGTGCATTATTTAGTTTAGTTCTCGTGCCCCAATATGTAAAATATTTCCTAATATCATGACAACTTTTGTCATGAAATGCATGGGTCTATTCAACAATGAAAATCAACACAATTTTCCTCAAAATATTATTAGAAGGCTCTCCAAGACCTTATTTTACAGATAAGGAAACCAAGGTCCAGAGAGATTAAGTAATGTTTACTCAAAACCACACAGCTATAGTCATCACCAGAACCTAGTGCTCCACCCCCAGGGTTTTCCCCACTCCATACCACTGCCTAAAATGGAACTATTTTTTACAAAGAAAAAGTATGGAGTAGTTCTATCAATTGACAAAAAGCACACAAACAGTATTTTTGCCACCCTATTCTATAGAATGTAGCAATAAATGTGGTAATGATGTGTAAATTGCCATCACCCAAACCATTACACAGAAGCTGTAAATATTTAGAAGTTTTGAATAGACCAAACACAATGCAACTTAAATTCCAGAGAGAAAAATCATTGTTCTTTATTACAAAAATATTTAAAAGAAACTGTTATGATGTTAAGATTGTATCTAAAAAGCATATTTTGTGAATCAGCTTCAACAAATTTCTTTCAAATGATCTATTATTTATTAAGCAAAAAATGAAAGTCTTTGCCTCTTAGTCAATTCTCAACCCTCCTACGCAGTATTTACTATTAATACTATTTCATATAACAATGAACTAAAATTAGTTCTCTCTATAACCCATAGTTGGTAAAGCGTGAAGATAAAATTTATACCCAGGTCTGCCTGAACCAAAGCCATATTTTGCTGTTGTTACACACAAGTGCTTCCAGAATGGGCCTTGGAATGTGATAAACAATTGGGAGAAACAATGAAAGAAATTAAACTTGTAAATCCAAAATACACTTAACAACCTCCTCCAACCTATCAAGATACAATTTTTATTATTTTTTTTTTTATTTATTTTATTTACTTATGATAGTCACAGAGAGAGAGAGAGAGGCAGAGACACAGGTAGAGGGAGAAGCAGGCTCCATACACCGGGAGCCCGATGTGGGATTCGATCCCGGGTCTCCAGGATCATGCCCTGGGCCAAAGGCAGGCGCCAAACCGCTGCGCCACCCAGGGATCCCAAGATACAATTTTTAAAGGGTTAACTATACATGGTTAATATTTGAAAAGCATGTAAATTCATGTCTAAAATTATTTTTGTACATTATGTATTTTCTCTAGAAATACAAATGTTCTTCATGTAACTTGGGTGTTACATGAAGAAAAGGAGGGCAGGCTTCGTTGGGATCCCTGGGTGGCGAAGCGGTTTGGCGCCTGCCTTTGGCCCAGGACGCGATCCCGGAGACCCAGGATCGAGTCCTACATCAGGCTCCCGGTGCATGGAGCCTGCTTCTCCCTCTGCCTGTGTCTCCGCCTCTCTCTCTCTCTCTCTGTGTGACTATCATAAATAAATAAAAAATAAAAAATAAAAGAAAAGGAGGGCAACCCGGATGCCTCAGCAGTTTAGCGCTGCCTTCAGCCCAGGGCCTGATCCTGGAGACCCGGGATCGAGTCCCACGCCCAGCTTCCTGCACAGAGTCTGCTTCTCCCTCTGCCTCTCTGTGTGTCTCTCATGAATAAATAAATAAAATCTTTGAAAAAAGAAAAAGAAAAGGAGGGGCACATGGGTGGCTCAGTGGTTGAATATCTGCTTCAGCTCAGAGTCATGATCCCAGGGTCCTGGGATCGAGTCCTGCATCACATTTCCACATCAGGTTCCCCACAGGGAGCCTGTTTCTCCCTCTGCCTCTGTGTCTCTCATGAATAAATAAAATCTTAAAAAAAAAAAAAAAAAAGAAAAAGAAAAGGAAGACTCAATGGTTAACTTCAAGAGAGACGGCAACTTTTAAGTTTCTTAAAATTCATAAATGGACAAAAGCCAGGAGAGACAAAACTATCTGCATTGTATCAAAATAAAATTGTTTTATGAACTTAATATAAACAATCATGCAAACAGAGCAAAAAGCATTCACTAAAAAAGAAAAAGACTTCATTGAATATATGTTTCATTACTGAACAGTCTAAGTTCATATCATTCTCTTAACTATAATCACCATTGTTTCCACTTCTAAAGTCATTCTCATCTCTATGAGCCTCTGAAGATCTGTTTCCCCCTAGACTAAAATACAGGCAACCCCCTCCCACTTTTCAAAAGTTTGCATTACACCATCCCACTTTTATGAAAAATGGCAAAAAGTGAAACAAACAGTGGTCAGCATTTGTTTCACAGCGAGCTGTTACAGAGGCAGTGTGCACCCTGAGTAGCTAGAGTGGCACTACCAAGCTCCTTCCGCTGAACTACACTCAGTGTCAAGCCACCATAATTTGAACTGTGTATCTGTATTTATCTCAATTTATTTCTTGCATCGATTAACAAGATGCATCCTAGGGTATCAGAAAAACCCAGGAAAGCTTATTTCTTGGTGTGGGAATGTATAAAATTTTTTTCCATATAAAAATTTGATAATTGCTCTTTGCTCTACGCCATTTCAGCTTACAAAAGGTTTCACAGTGATTGATGCTCTACTTTCAGATGAGAGGGGAACCTCCATATGCATACATTTATTTTAAAAGTTAATTCAAAAAAAAAGTTAATTCAGTTTACTTAATTTGATGCATTACCAAACATATATCTTATACACACAAAAAGAAAAAGAAACATAAAGAAAAGATGGAGCTGTATAGATAAGAAAGATGAATGACAACCATACCATGAAAAAGCACGTTACTCATTCCTAAAAACGTTCTTGGCAGAATCCTAGGCTGCATTATTGGACCAAACATCTGAAGATCCTGTATATTCTCCCATCTGAGAGCAAACATCCTTTAAGCATCAAGTTTTATTTACTTTTTTTAAGCATCAAGCTTTAAAGTATGCTACTTATTTCATACTCCATTCAAATATAATAGCAACAGTATCATTACTATTAATGCTTATACTTCTGATGAGTCACAAAAACCAGATGTTGATAGCAACATGATTTGACAACAGATCCTTCCTGCTTAATACAGCCTTTATTCTTTACCTTTTCTACCTGCAAATGGATATATATTCATATTCCTCAGAAGAGTTGATATCATCTGGATTACTTGTATCTGACAAAATATGGGTTACAACAATTACTAAAGATATTCTTACCTAAACATCCTTATACGGTTTCAAGAAACAATTTTTTAATGTCTGACAGGTAATACATAAACATTTGTTAATCATTTAACAAGAACAAACTTTCCACTTTTTCCAAAGTAAAGTTTAAATCCTTAAAAAAAAGGAAGAAAAAGGGTAAAAGTTGTATGGGTCATCAACATCTCTGGCCCCCTGTCTTTGGCAATGTCAGTTTTTGTATTTTCTTTTAATCGATTTAACTACATTAGAATAACTCTTCTTCATTAATTTACATTTTCTTGCTTTTAAAAGATCTAAATCTGTGGATAATTTAATCTTCTTGATAGTTTAACAGTCTTGACCAACACAACTCATTCAAGGTTGGACTGTAAACTATGGCCTATTGTTTTTTTAGAAAAATTAAGTCCCAAAGTTTTATAGCTCCTGACAACTCCTAACTAGTCGTCTCACCTAATATGGGAAATTCTAGTTTCTCTTCTCTTTCACCCATTTATAAATGTGCTCTTGCTTTTCATCAACAAAATGTACTAATCTTTGATACAGATATTTTATTTAAGATTAAACAGAAGTTCTTTGCCTAAGGAGAAAGGGGCCTAAAGGAATGTTATCTTTTAGATAAGATTATATGTTGGTAGCCATAGCGATGGTCTTGAAACTGCTTTCGGTAGATATACATGTGGATTTCTGACTCTCTGCATATGTCTATTTATTTTAACATGCCAAAATCTATTTTAATAAATACAAGAAACTATACATATAGTAACATACACACAAAAATTAGTTGCACAAGTCTCACATGGAAAATAGCTTTATTACTCTAACCATACTTGTTCTCAAAAAAAAAAAAATCAATAAAGCAAAATTCTACTACCTCTTAAAAAATTGTTAGAAAATAACCCATATAATTTATTTTCGTCCTGTAAATTCTTTTTTTTTTTTTTTGATGTATTCTTTTTCTTGAACAGAAACCAGAGCGGCTAACATAGTATCATAATATTATCGCCAAAAAAAAATTTACCAATAGATAAATATAAATAAAATTTTAGTACACTATTGAACATAGGTGATATATTAAATCACTTTTTATTTTTATTTTTTTTTTAATATTTTATTTATTTACTCATGAGAGACACAGACTGAGAGAGAGAGGCAGAAACACAGGCAGAGGGAGAAGCATGCTCCATGCAGGGAGCCTGATGTGGGACTTGATCCCGGGACTCCAGGATCACACCCTGGACCAAAGGCAGGCACTAAACCGCCGAGCCACCCAGGGATCCCCTATTGTTATTTTTTTAAAGATTTTATTTATTTATGAGACACAGAGAGAGGCAGAGACATAGGCAGAGGGAGAAGCAGACTCCCCACACGAGGAGCCGGATCCAGATTCTGGATCACGCCCCAAGCCAAAGGCACAGGCTCAACCACTGAGCCACCCAGTGGTAAACGAAATCATTTTTAAAAAATATATCAGTCGTATTAAACGCTCATACAAAAATGACCAGCTGAAAGTGTTTTTTTTTTTTAACAATAATTCTCAAAGATTTTTTTTTAATTTTTTTTAATTTTTATTTATTTATGATAGTCACAGAGAGAGAGAGAGAGAGGCAGAGACACAGGCAGAGGGAGAAGCAGGCTCCATGCACCGGGAGCCCGACGTGGGATTCGATCCCGGGTCTCCAGGATCGCGCCCTGGGCCAAAGGCAGGCGCCAAACCGCTGCGCCACCCAGGGATCCCAATTCTCAAAGATTTATGGACTTCTTCAGCCTATCCATAATTAAAATATTATTGTATTGTGATCAGGATAAGTTAAATCAATGCTCATTTATACAAACTTTTTCTACTTCCTCACCAGCTGAATGAAAATCTAACACTTATGAGATTAGTACTTATATTATTAATCATTTAATTAAAAAGCCTCCTTTCAACACAGAGACATTGTCACAAACATTTAAGTTCCTCTTTTTATTCTTAGTAGAGGCAAGGAGTTTCCCATTTTATTTTGATGGGAATTTCTTCATCACCTTTGTCACATCTTTCTATACCTACTACACTGAAGCATTTTATCTAAAACCAGTGATGTCTGAATTACCAAAACAGCGTATTTTTTAAAAGATTTTATTTTTAGTAAGTAATCTCTATACCCAACGTGGGGCTCAAACCTACAACCTCAATATCAAGAGTCGCATGCTCTTCCAAATGAGCCAGCCAGGTGCCCCCAAAACTGTGTATTATTTTTAAAATTTGCAAAATCACTCCTTCTCTTTATCAGTAATTATACACAACTCAGCAACTTCCCCTTTTAACACACATTTTAAAATATTTATTGCCAAAAAATAAAAAAAATAAAATGAAATATTTATTGCCAACTGCACCAAATGTAAGCCACAGAAGGTTAAAACTGAGAAGGCATTTGGCTAAAGTCCAGGAATCCTAAATCCTGACCCCAATCTGCTTTAACCCTGTTTGCCCCTCCCCCCTCCCCCCCCCAACCCTTGAATTCTCTAGGAAGGATATGAATAGAAGAAAAAGCCAGGCACCTACACAGTCACTAGAAGGCTTTTGTTACAAACTTCAAAGTGCTTTGAACGAGGCCAGTCCAAATGGAAGGCTCATCAAGCTTAAGGCCCAGAATCACTATCCCTTAGATAGCTTTTGCTGCCATTCCTCTAGTCAGCCTATGCTCAAATCTCAGCCAATGATGAAGAAAGGCCAGTCTAGCAACATATGAAGCAAAACGTTCAGCTCAGAAACCTCCTTAGCTCTGAATACCACCAAGAAAACTAAAACACCAAGAAGAAGCAAAGCCAAACAGAATGATAACGCAAAAGAGAAAGGGGCAAGGCATTTCAAGACAGAGAATTGAAAGAATAGTTATGCTACCATTTATGGTAAGATTATGGACAGAGAAACCAGAATTCCTTAATGTAATATAAATCAAATATGCAATTAGAAGTTGCAAACAGGGAATCCCTGGGTGGCTTAGTGGTTTAGCGCCTGCCTTCCGCCCAGGGCGTGATCCTGGAGTCCCGGGATCGAGTCCCATCCCACATCGGGCTCCCTGCATGGAGCCTGCTTCTCCCTCAGCCTGTGTCTCTGCCTCTCTCTCTCTCTCTGCGGCTTTCATGAATAAATAAATAAAATCTTTTAAAAAAAAAAAAAGTTGCAAACAAAGAAGGGGCAACTTGGTGGAACCAAATAGGAAAGTCAAAAAGGAGAGCATATGCTTGAATGTTTAAGGTTAAAGAGCACAAGCTTTTGAATTCCAATTGTAGGTCTACCACCAATCATTAGCTAAGTGATCATGAATGAAATCCTTAATCTTTCTAAATCTGTTTCTCCACCTGTATAACAGATACTAACATCAAAGGGTTTTTGTTTGGCATAGAGGAAAAGCTCAGTATTTGTTAGCTTTTCAAAAAATTAGTAAAACAAAAACTTGTTTTCTTTATACTCAGATATATTATTTCTTTAAATTTATGTTGGGGATGGGAAGCAGAATGAGCAAGACTGTACTATACAAAAGGCTGCAAGAAAGATTCAATAGTAAATATGAAACCTGAGATTTGCTTCAAAATAATCCAGTGGGAATAAAACACTGGCCTAAACTTGAGGTAGCCGGGGTGTTTGTTGTCTTATTCTTTCAAAATACTTTCCTACATGTTTGAAGTTTTCCAAAATAAGATTTTTTTTAATTTTTTTCTTTAACCAATATGGTTGAAAAATAAAGTTCTAGCATCCTTTCTATCTTTGACAAATCATAAATCTAAAAGAAAAAAAAAGAGGAAAATAGAAGTATAGAGGCAAATATCTACAAATGACCTAGAAAACATGCTTCCACTGATTGTGAAGGGGAGTATTCGGGCAGGAGCCTAAACAAATACCCAGACAATGGAGATAATTAAAAAACATGAAAAACAAGAGCACATCAAACTGAATATAAACATATCTCAGTTTAACAAAGTCAACAATTCTCTCTTCTACATACATCGTACACTTTTTTTAAATTTGTATAAACCAGTATTTAAGTATTATTTAAGTATTAACCAGTATTTAAGTATTTAACCAGTATTACTTAAGTATTAACCAGTTAATTTATCTAAGTAATCTCTACACCCAACATGGGGCTCAAATTCAGGAACCCAACATCAAGAGTTGCGTGCTACTCCAACTAAGCCAGCCAGGCACCCCTAAACCAGTAATTCTAAACATATTAGTAGAGCATATGTTATGTTAGATGTGAGTTCTGCTATAAATAAAATAAATTTCATTGTGGAAAATTCACATTTTCACATGTGGGATTTCCTTTTACTAAGCAATATACACCCTATAGATTCTTTTAGTTTTTCTTCCCCTTCACATTATGCATCTAGGAGAGAGAGAACAGGCCGTTACTCTTTGAAAACAAACCTCTAAAAAGTCAACTAGTAAGAGAAACACAGTAATCATTTATTGATGATAATGATGGTAAAAAATGATTCAGACTTTATGAAAAGTAAGCCAATAGATCAAATAACGGTTCCAGACTATCTAGTATTACTAATGAGAAACACAAGTCTTGAGGTGTTAGCATATTTAACAGAGGTAGAAAACTACTATGTAACTTCATATAGCAATTGCAGCAAGTTAAATAAAAAGTTTGCTTCTGACAGAGTTCCATTCTGTGTTTTACCTGATAAGTTAGGTAAATATTTCAAACGTTAAAATATCATACAATTTTTTCTGTGGATAAAAGGAAGCATTTATGGTAAGGGAAATCCCCGGATTGCTTCAACAAGAGTTATTACTCAGTGTTTCCCAACTGACCAATTATTTTTTAATACCCATCTTTATCTTCCTACATTCCTAAATAAAGGCAATAAGAATATGTATGTAAAAGAAGGGGTTTTCTTTTTATTTTATAAAGAAGGGCTTTTTAAGTATAAAACATGCTATGTAGATATAGGTGGGTGCTATGTTGATGCGGGTGACACCATTAAAATATTTTTCTAAAGCCTTCTATATGTCAAGTGTTGGAGAGTTTAAAATCTTGTGAAATAACTTTGCTTCTATATGATCCGGTTCAAACTTTGTAAAACTGTGGTAGACTTTTAATGATTTAGAAGTTATAAGAAATACTCCCTTACTTCAAATGGTAAAGTACAATTACAGTTTTGAATAAAACTCTAAGATACAATTGAGTAAATTTTCTCACTAGTATAAAATATTTCAAACATAATTTGTTTCCAAATACCAAAACCTCAAACATAAGTCTATAAATTACTGTTACACCCATTTTTTTCTTGTAGCCATTCCCTTTGACTTATCCTGCACTTACAATTCAAAAGTACACATTACCCAAAACTGAATTTTAAGAACTTCATTATTATAAGGTCACTCAACAAAAACTGGCTTTATACATGTAACTTTCTTAGACTGCATAACATGCAGAAAACTGATTATGTGATAAATCAAAAGAATCCATAACCCATAACCAAAAGAATCCAATCCATTTCTCTTTAACAAAAAATAAACATGTGGAGCAAAAGGAAAAAAAGCAAGACAAAAAATTATTACAAGGTATTAACCATACAGCCTTTCTAACATACCCCTCACAATCCATTAAGTAAAGGATTCTCAGACTAATTCTCCCACTTACATCCTAAGATTCTCAATTTTTTTTAAGACATCATTACACCAGACACTTTGTGACACCAAATCTAACCAATTCAAAAATCTGAGAAACAGACACTAACCACAAAATTCAAAAAGTCTTTTAAAACAGTATAATTTAAGGTGGCTCAGCAGTTAAGCGTCTGCCTTCGGCTCAGGGTGTGATCTTGGGAGTCCTGGGATCAAGTCCCACACTGGGCACCCAGCATGGAGCCTGCTTCTCTGCCTCTCTGTCTCTCGTGAATAAATAAATAAAATCTTTTTTAAAAAACAAAACAGCTGAGGGAAGTAAATCAATCAGAGAAGGACAAACATTATATGTTCTCATTCATTTGGGGAATATAAATAATAGTGAAAGGGAATATAAGGGAAGGGAGAAGAAGTGTGTGTGAAATATCAGAAAGGGAGACAGAACATAAAGACTCCTAACTCTGGGAAGCGAACTAGGGGTGGTGGAAGGGGAGGAGGGCAGGGGATGGGGGTGAATGGGTGACGGGCACTGAGGTGGGCACTTGACAGGATGAGCACTGGGTGTTATTCTGTAAGTTGGCAAATTGAACACCAATAAAAAATAAATTTATCATTAGAAAAATAATAAATAAATAAATAAAACGGTATAGTTTAGTACCAGAAAATAAAGTCATACAGTAACTTGCAATAAATACAACCTACCAAATATCTGAGTTTCATAAAATGCAACCAAAAAGTACAATCTTAAATTTCAAAAATACTGCTATTGGGGCGCCTGGGTAGTTCAGCTGGTTAAGAATTGGCCTTCAGCTCAGATCAGGATCCAAGGGTTCTGGGATCAAACCCTGAATCAGGCTCCCTGCTCAGCAGAGCCTGCTTCTCCTTCTCCCTCTGCTGCTCTCCCTGCGTGTGCTCTATCAAATAAATAAATAAATAAATAAATGTTTAAAAACTAGTATTGTACAGATTGCTCTCACTACTCAAACTCAGAATAGATTCAGACAAAATATCTATATAAAGGTATCTATCGGGGATCCCTGGGTGGCTCAGTGGTTTAGCGCCTGCCTTTGGTCCAGGGAGAGATCCTGGAGTCCCGGGATCAAGTCCCACCATCAGGCTCCCTGCATGGAGTCTGCTTCTGTCTCTGCCTGTGTCCCTGTCTCTGTCTCTCTCTCTCTGTCTCTCATGAATAAATAAATAAATCTTTTTTTTTTTTTAAAAAGGTATATATCTGTAGCCAAACTTTTGTTATTAGTACTCAAAACTCAAGCATAGAACAGATTTAAACAATGTGGTTTACCACATTTTCTGAACTTGATATATAAACCCTCACCAGAGAAAGGCAGAAATTTCGAAGACTTGGATAGCAAAATATACCTGTGCTGTGACACAACTCCATCAAATAACCAGCAATTTTGGGGTCCCTGGCTGGCTCAGTCAGTAGAGCATGCAACTCTTGATCTTGGTTGGGATCGTGAGTTCAAACCCCACGTTGGGTGTAGAGATTACTTAAAAAAGCAACATGGGGGGATCCCTGGGTGGCGCAGCGGTTTGGCGCCTGCCTTTGGCCCAGGGCGCGATCCTGGAGACCCGGGATCAAATCCCACGTCGGGCTCCCGGTGCATGGAGCCTGCTTCTCCCTCTGCCTGTGTCTCTGCCTCTCTCTCTCTCACTGTGTGCCTATCATAAATAAAAAAAAAAAAAAAAAAAAGGCAACATGGGGGCACATAGGTGACTCAGTTAGGCTTCAGACTCTTGGTTTTGGCTCAGATCATGATCTCAGGATTATGAGATCTAGCTCCAAGTGGACCTCTGTGCTCAATACAGCGTTTGCTCGAGAGTCTCTCCCTTTCCCTCTCCCCTTTCTAGCCCTCCCCTTGCTTGTGCTCTCTCTAAAATAAATAAAATTGGGGCAGCCCCGGTGGCGCAGGGGATTCACGCTGCCTTCAGCCTGGGATGTGATGCTGGAGACCTGGGATCGAGTCCCACGTCGGGCTCCCTACACGGAGCCTGCTTCTCCCTCTACCTGTGTCTCTGCCTGCCCCCCTCTCTCTCTCTCTGTGTCTGTCATGAATAAATAAAAATGAAATTGGGGATCCCTGGGTGGCGCAGCGGTTTGGCGCCTGCCTTTGGCCCAGGGCGCGATCCTGGAGACCCAGGATCGAATCCCACGTCGGGCTCCCGGTGCATGGAGCCTGCTTCTCCCTCTGCCTGTGTCTCTGCCTCTCTCTCTCTGTGTGACTATCATAAATAAATAAAAATAAATAAATAAAAAATAAAAATAAATAAATAAAATAAAAATGAAATCTAAAAACAATTTTATAAAATAAATAAAAATCGGGCATCCCGAGTGGCTCAGCAGTTTAGCGCTGCCTTCAGCCCAGGGCCTGATCCTGGAGACCTGGGATCGAGTCCCACGTCAGGCTCCCTGCATGGAGCCTGCTTCTCCCTCTGCCTGTGTCTCTGCCCCACCCCCTTCTCTGTGTGTGTGTCTCTTATGAATAAATAAATAAAATCTTAAAAAAAAAAAAGACAATAACAAGTGTCAGCAAGGTGGTAGAGAAACTGGAATCCTCATACACTGCTGGTAGGAATGTAAAACAGGGACTGCAGCTGGTTTAGAAAACAGTTTGGAACGAATGAATGAATAAAAAATAAAGCCCCTGGGTGGCTCAGTCAGTTAAGCAGCTGCCTTCAGCTAAGGTCATGATCTCTGGGTCCTGAGAGACTGAGCCCTGCTGAGCAAGGAGTCTGCTTCTCCCTCTGTGCTCTTGCTCTTGCTCTCTCAGGTAAATTAATAGAATATTTTTTAAAAAAACTAAAGAAGTTTGGCAGTTCCTCAAACATTAAGTTATATGACCCAGCAATTTAACTCTTAAATACACACTCAAGAAAAGTGAAAACAGGGATCCCTGGGTGGCGCAGCGGTTTGGCGCCTGCCTTTGGCCCAGGGCGCGATCCTGGAGACCCGGGATCGAATCCCACATCGGGCTCCCAGTGCATGGAGCCTGCTTCTCCCTCTGCCTGTGTCTCTCTGCTTCTCTCTCTCTCTGTGACTATCATGAATAAATAAATAAAATCTTTAAAAAAAAAAAAAAAAAGAAAAGTGAAAACAAATGTTCACAGAAATATAATTCACAACAGGCAAAAAGGGGAAACAATACCATTGCCCACCAACTGATGAATGCTAAAACATAGTATGTCCATACAATTGCAATATTACTTAGCCATAGAAAGCAATTAGCCATAGAAAGCACTAAGTGCTGATACATGCTACAACATGGATAAATCTTAAAAACATGCTAAGAAGCCAGACACAAAAGGCCATATATATTGTATGATTACATTTATATGAAATATAGAAGACTGACAGAAAGCAGATTGGGGATGCCAATGGCTGGGATCACAGATGGAATGGGAAATGACTGCTAATGGGCATGGGGTTTCTTTTTTGGGTAATGAAAGTGTTCTGGAATTATATAGTGATTTTATTTATTTATTTATTTATTTATTTATTTATTTATTTATTTATGACAGACATAGAGAGAGGCAGAGACACAGGCAGAGGGAGAAGCAGGCTGGAATTATATAGTGATTTTATTTATTTATTTTTTTTTTTAATTTATTTATTTATTTATGACAGACATAGAGAGAGGCAGAGACACAGGCAGAGGGAGAAGCAGGCTCCATGCCGGGAGCCCGACACGAGACTCAATCCCGGGACTCCAGGATCGCGCCCTGAGCCAAAGGCAGGGACTCCAGGATCGCGCCCTGAGCCAAAGGCAGGCGTGCTAAACCGCTGAGCCACCCAGGGATCCCCTATATAATGACGTTTAAACAATGTAGTGAATAAACTAAAATTACTGAATTGTATATTGTAAAAGGGTGAATCTTAAAGTATGTAAATTATACCTCAATTGAAAAAAAGAAAAACTTCAGGGTACAAACCACCTTATTGGAATATTTCCTGCATACAAGAGACCTAAAATCAGCTAATAATTCACACTGGGATTATCCCCAAAACAATGTGCCATTGTAAGGAACAGTAAAAGGATTTTTTAAAATACTCGCAAATAGAGTAGAAGATAATTTGGAGAGTAGTGATGGTAAGGTTTTAACCTGAAATTACAGAACAACAGCTTTGTTTATTAACATCTAGCCAATATCCAGATTCCATACAACAGATGGGTAGACATAAAGAAATTAAGAATCAAAAGAGAAGTTCTGAGGCATATCAAAACAAATCAAACCCCTTTGCTGAGCTTCACAGCCAGCTTGCAAATCAGCAAAGAAAATCAATCTCATTATTTAACATATACCTGTATTTGCCACGAAAAATGCTTTTGGACTATGTTTGCAAATACCAAATGCAATCTTTAAGGATGAATATTTGGCAATACAAGAGATGTTTCAAGAATACATATACCACTGATTTTAGACAACTGCAAAAATAGGTTTTGTGCAATGTAATATAGTACAGCCTCCAAATGAGAAGAGACAATTTTGTATAACATCATTCCCGTGAAGGTGATTTAAAAAACAATTATGTGTCATTGCTGAGTTCCAAAATGAAATCTTCAAATAAAGGAAACATTCATCTCCTGAGCTAAGGAGTGAAATGCAATGTAAACCCCAAGGTGCCTAACAAAGAGACCCCACTTTTTAACCTGCATTGGAAAATCCTACAAGCTACCTTTGCAAACCTATCATCTATACATCCCCTACATGAATCACGGTCTCATCTCATTCTTTGCCACTTTTGCTTATTTGTTTTCTCTGGACAGGAGTGACTCTTCTGTATTCATCAAATAACGCTAAAATCTGCCACCTTCTTCATGAAGCCTTCCTACATCATTTCGAGAGATTTCTTTCACTTCTAAACACCCCTAGGACTTGCTTGCACCACAGTATGGCACATTTTGCCTTGTACTATTATTGAACACACTATATTTTCTCTAAGTACTAAAAGTTCCTGAAGATTAGGGTAGATTCCCCAATACTCTCATCTGCCCACAGCAGATTCAAAATTAAATGAAATCCTTACCTAAACCGCCTTTCATTCCTAAAAACAGCACTAATATAAGTAGCTAAGTAATTATGTGGGTGCTCAGAGATGGCAAGTCCCCACAGACACTGAACACCTAATTCTCACTCTGAAAAAAATTACAGGCCATCCAGTATAGCCCATAAGGCTAAATAAAAAAAAAAAAAGAAAAAAAGAAAAAAGAAAGAAAGAAAGAAAGAAAGAAAGGAAAGAAAGAAAGAAAAGAAAAGAAGAAAAGAAAAGAAAAGAAAAGAAAAGAGAAAAGAAAAGAAAAGAAAAGAAAAGAAAAGAAAAGAAAAGAAAAGAAGAGAAAGGAAGAAAAAAGGCATTATTCAGAGATTTCCTAGAATTGTTCTGGTTACCAGCACATCTGAGGGAATCAGGGCAATATGAAATAACTATGTAAAGTCAAAGAGACTTAACTCTGCTATCCTTTTCAGCCAAGCTAGAGCTAAGGTGAAATCAGCAAAACTTTCCCTACATTGAGAAGAGCTTTTTAAGAATACAGCAAGGATGAGGAGCAGCCAAGCAAAAGGTTACATCACACCAAGCAACATAGAGAACCTCAATCTTCTTGAAATATGGACTGCCATAGTCTCAGAGGACACCTTAATAATCACCTGGTTACCAAATATCCATCTTGATTGATCATAATCACTGTCTGAAACTGCTGACTCCAATTCATCTAAAATGTAATAATGGAAACACAAACACCTCCACAATCCTGATGCACCCACCACAAACCCCCCAAAATAAAAGAATTAGATTTTGGGAATAAATGAGAATTAAAAATGAATTCATTTTAAATCCAAAGACTGCTGTAAATTAAGTATCATTTAGAAACCAAATGACCCTCAAGTACTAAGATAATCAGTCAACAGAATCAAATAGAAGGTTAACTGTTCAGAACCAATCTCATTAAAATAAAACGAGGAATTATTTCGTCTGCTCGTGACAAACCACATAGCTGCCTTTTCCTTATATGAGAATCACTGCTAACCTTTATAAGAAAGTTAACACTACTATTGATTTACTTAGAACCCTTCTTAAAGAAATTACATATAATAAAAGAGAAAATATGAAACCCAATTGATTTTAGCTGTGAGACTATCAACTATGTATTACTCCTCTGCCCTCTGGACTTTAAATATCTCCTGAACTTTACCACCTTCAAAGTGGAAATTTGGAGTTAAAAGTATGCTTTAAGAAAACTGAGGACTAGATTAAACCCCCCCTACAAAAAAACAAATCAAAATTTGATATTAATATATTTACACAATTTTGCTGTCATTAAGAGAAAAGAAAAAATAAAATACAACCTTGTCAAGCAGCAATAAGTAACCACTAACACTAGCAATGACCGATAAAAAGGGGACCTGAGGCAGAAGGCAAGGTATTCAAAGCAAACAGAATAAGACCAACAACACATTAAAACCATCTAAACTAGAGTAACAGTAACTTAAGGAATCTACAGGGCTAAGTCAATTTCAAAATCTTTTAAAAACTAAAAAGCCCTACTGAAAAAAAAAAAAACCAATCATGAAAAAAAGAGAAATAAATACAAGAACTAAAAATTCTTCAAACTAATTTCACGATTTTATATTCATAATTCTGAAAACTCACTAATTTCACTCTTCTCAAAACCTACATGCCTTCATAAACTCTTTCATATGATGGTTATAATAAGTAATTCAAAATGAGCTTAATCTGATGTAACATTTTAGCAAATGTACTACAGATTTGAAAAAAATACAAGCAGAGACACAGTAAATGATAACCGATAACCAAAAGGCTTTTTGGAGAGCAGAGCTGGGCTTGGATTGGCAGGAGGGAAAATTTAAAATACGTCCACAAGTCAGCTTATATCAAAAAAAATTGATTCGTGCCTTTATTACTTACATAAGCATATTTTAAAAATGTACTTTTAACCTGTGGACAACCCAAGTGATATCAGATACCTTAAAGGGTTGCTGCCTATTTTAATTTTGATGTTACAGCCTAAACGTTTAACAAAATTCACATAGATCTTCATAATGAAACACTTCAGAAATGGAAAGGCTTATATTCTCTAGGTAAAGGTTACCTTATGTTTCACTTAAAGTTTCAGTTTTGCTTTTTAATCTATTACAGAAAACATCTCTTGTGGGACATTGTAAAGGGCATACCCTCCTGTCAAGCCAGAAAGCTCAAACACAAAGACACCGAGCTAACCAAGTGCTGTAATTCTTCCAAACTGAGCCTCTCCACACCCCCTCCACCCTTCCCCCCAACAGATATGTCTATTAAATCAGTGTCTGTTCTCCCCCTCGCACAACAAAGAGAACTTCTCACCGCATGAAATTGCCGCTGAATGGACACCAGAAAGCAGGATTTGCATAATTCCTTCCAACGAAACCCTGTCGGGAAGGAGGGGACGAGGGGCCCAAGCGTACGGATAGAATCTCCTAGATTCTGCTGGGGAAGACCTGGTTCCCAAGAGTATTCCCCACGGGGGGAGAAGGGGAAAAGGGGCTGGAATTCTGCGCCTCCCCGAAGACCGGCCTGCGGGACGGAGGAGCACGAGAAAGCATCTCCCCACGCAGCAGCAGCAGCAGCAGCAGCAGCAGCAGCAGCAGCACCGCACCAAAGATGGGGAAATAACAATGCTGGGGGACAGGAGAGTCAGACACAAGGATGGACTGGGGCTAGGGGGCGGCGGGCGGAGCGGAGACACCACACGGGCCACTTACTTTTTGGAGGGGGGTTAAATATATGAGTTAAGCCCTTATGGTCCCGCCGGCCGCCGCACAGAGGGAAACGGGACCTTGGGAGAGAAAAACAGACAAAACACACAGTGTGAGAGGCGCAGCTCAGCCGCCCGGCCCCTCCCGGGGCGCCCCCGTCCACACTCCCTCCTGCCCGTGGGGAAAGGGCCAGCCGGGGCCCGGGAGGCTGGGGGACTCGGGCGGGGGGCGGCGAGGCTCTCGGCGAGGCGGCGGCTCCAGCAAATCCCTCGGGAGGGGACAAGAGCGACCCCCGCTCCGGCTTCTCGGTCGGACCCGGTTCCACCCCCTTCCTCCCCGCCGCGCACACACCGAACACAAATACACACACACACCGACCCGAGCGTCGAGGATTAACTCCCCGGCCGCCGCCGCCGCCGCCGCCGCCCGCAGAGGAAGTGCAGCCGCTGCCCCCCGCGGCCATGACACCCTACTTGGCTCGGTCAGGCGGACCCGGGGCCTGTGACAGCTCCGGCTCCCTCCGCCCCCATCTCCACCTCACGCCTCGCACACGCCCGAGCGCCGGGCGCCCGCCCGCCCGCCGCCGCCGCCGCCGCCGCCGCCGCGCGTGCACGCGGGGACCCGGGCGCGCGCCGCCGCCGCGCGTGGGGGAGGGGAGGGGAGGGGAGGCAGGCGCCCGCCGAGCGGAGGCGGCGGCCGAGCGCGCCCCCCACCACCCCCCGCCCCGGTGCCCGGCTCCGCAGCGCCCGAGGCGGCGCCCCCGGTCTAGTGGCAGCGCCGCGGGGCGAGCTTCCACAATAAGCCGGCGGCGGCGCCGGGCCGCCGGGCGGGGAGGAGGGGGGACGGGAGGGAAGGGGCACGCGCTCCCGCCCGAGAGCCCGCCCCGGGGAAGGCGCGCGGAGGGGAGGGGAGGGGAGGGGCCGGGGAGAGCCCGCCCGGAGGTCGCGCGCGCCCGCGCTCCGGGGGGTGGGGGAGGGGGACGCCCGAGCCAAAGAGGGCGGGCGGGCGGGCCGGGGCGGCAATTGCCCGTGCCCCGGCTCCCTCCCTCGTCCGGGGCAGCCGGTGGCGGGGCGGCCCAAGGGCCGGAGGCGGCCGGGGGAGGGTCTCACCTACACAGTGAATGAGCTTGTGGCGCCACGAGTCCAGTTCCTGCCGAAAGCCGCGTCTCTCAACGGAGCATTGCTGCCGCCTACACACCCTCGCCATCTTCTGCCGCCCGCCCGGCCCTGCCTCCGCCGCGGCCCCGCGCACGCCCAGCCGCGTCGCCCGGGGCCGCGCACGCACCCGAGGCCTGGGCGTCGCGCCTCCCGCCGGGGGCGGCGCGGGGGCAGGGCCGGCCTCACCTCGCCGTGGCCCCGGCGCGGTCGGCGGGGCGCTCGGGCGTGCGCTGGCGGCGAGCTCGGCGGACTGCGCGGCCGCCCGGCGTGCGGTGTCGGCGCCTGTGTGCGCCGCGGGCTCCCCCCTCCGCCCCGCCGCCCCGCCGCCGCCGCCCCCGCCCCGCCGCCGCCCAGGGAGGCTCCTGCCCGGAGCAGCCGCTCGCGCCGCCCCCCGCGCGCCCCACGGCCGCCGCTGCCCTTCCTCTCCCTTCCCGGAACTTTTTGTCTCTCAAACGAGCCCCGTTTATCACTTCTAACCTGCCTATCGCCCGACACCAACTGTTGCGAGTTCCGCGGTAACCGCGTCTCTGAACTTCTCGGCCGCAGCTGCTCCTCTCGGGAACCTGTTTGAGAAGCCGAGTTCAGAGCAAATGCCCGGGGGCGCCGGGGCGGCTCAGGCCGCGACCCCGGGATCCGGAGTCGGGTCCCACATCGGCTCCCTGCACGGAGCCTGCTGCTCCCTCCGCCTAGGTCTCTCCTCTGCCTCCTTCTCTGTGTCTCATAAATAAATAAAATCTTAAAAAAAAAAAAAAAAAAAAAAAGGATAAATGCCCGGATGCCCGTGGAGGCACTGAGCCCCAGAGTTTTTATTAAAAACTGAAGCGGATCTCATTTATTAAGTCATCGAAAGACCTGGCCAATGTTTGCACACCCAGCAAAAACTGAATCAAGCGTTTTAAACAGAAAACTGAGAGGTTTCTACTAGCAAGGCTGAGCATAGGCGAGATTCTCCAGGTGGCACCTTCGAAACCTCTCCTGTGTGTGTAGAAAGAGGTTTAAGAAAATTGTGCCAAAATGAGAAGGGTATTTCAAAAAGAAGGTTAAATTAGCAATACTTAAAGCGGAGTGCTGGAAAGTGGCATAATTCCATATTTCTGGAGACACTCGAATATTTTCAATGATGAAAGGGATTTTTCAGGTGAAAACCTTAGGATAATTAAATCACCCTGCGCAGAGCACTACCTGTTCCGTTTAAACATTATTCTGGGGATCCCTGGGTGGCGCAGCGGTTTGGCGCCTGCCTTTGGCCCAGGGCGTGATCCTGGAGACCCGGGATCGAATCCCACATCGGGCTCCCGGTGCATGGAGCCTGCTTCTCCCTCTGCCTATGTCTCTGCCTCTCTCTCTCTATCTCTGTGTGACTATCATAAATAAATAAAAATTAAAAAAAAAAAAAAAATAAACATTATTCTGATCTGAATGACCTGTTATTTGGGACAGAAAGAGAAAAGAGAAAATGGAACAAAAGGAGAAAGCGGCGGGGGGGGGGGGGGGGGGATGGGGGGTGCAGGGACAGAATACAAAAGCAAAAAAGGGGGGGAATAGGTCCCTCTTTACCAATAAACCCAGCACCCAGGATTTTTTTTTTTTTAACCTCTTCCCCATCTTTGGGGTTTAAGCTTAAAGACGGTGTATTCCTGCTTTTAGATATATAAATTTAATGTGAAGACTTAATTTTAATTACTGTAATAGGCAAAACAAAATCATTAAATACTTGCAGGCAAGAATCACATCGGTGTATTGATTTCTGTCTTTTCAACATAGCGGTCCTGATCTCAACTAGGCACTTGTGGAATGCCCTGTCTATCCATAAAGAGATGGAGTAGGTGGGCTCTTGAGTGGAACTGGTTTGCAATGTATGTAGAGAAAGGCACCTCTGCTCCCCAAATCTAACACCAATGATCGTTTCACAATTCTCAGAAGTCCACAATGTTTCGCCTGCTAAAGAGAACTGTCAAATGAACAAACTATTAAGTAAGGAAGTATTGAATTTCTGTGTACACAAAATTATCCTGAGTAGTGAAGGAAAACAAAAACATGAAATGAAAGATTGCTGAGGACACCCACCGTGCACATGTGATGGCGGGACATCTTCTGTCTTCAATCTGTTATTTTCTTTCCTTTACCACTAGGTGGTAGGTTTGAGTCTAAGTTGATTCGGTTTTTGGAGGAAGTATGCTTCATGAAGTTTCAAATAAATGAACAACATGTAACTATATACAATGAATTAATGAATGTATTTTCCAGTCACTCATATAATCTGCTTGAAATGATCAAGCCAAGCGTAATTCTCCCTCAACATAATTTCTTAAAGAGTCTCAGACATGTAGATTAAGAGGATCTTAGAGACTTCAGAGATTGACTCTAATTTGAGGTATGGAATTACAAGCCCAGACAAGTAAAGTGACTTGACCAAGGTTGCATAGCTGCTAGGTGGAAGGAAGGCAACACAAGCCAGAAGACAGATTTCCCAATTCCCAGTTCAATGCTATTTTTATTACTCCACTTTGAATTGCGATTTTTGCTTCACTTATTTTAAGTTATGAACCAATATATAGTTGACCTCTCACAAAGGCTTATTTGGAAGAAAGGATGAGGGGACAATAGTAATAACTATCATTTATTGAGTATCTACTATATATCTAACACTGCAACTTTCTTTTTTTTTTTTTAATTTTTTATTTATTTTTGATAGTCACAGAGAGAGAGAAAGGGGGGGGGGGCAGAGACACAGGCAGAGGGAGAAGCAGGCTCCATGCACCGAGAGCCCGACGTGGGATTCGATCCCAGGTCTCCAGGATCGCGCCCTGGGCCAAAGGCAGGCGCCAAACCGCTGCGCCACCCAGGGATCCCTGCAACTTTATTTCATTCCATCGGAATAACTGCCAAAAAGGAGGTATTGTTTTTACCTACTTTTTACATTTTCCAGATTAGAGATTCAAGATTCAGAGGAGTTAAGTCCAAAGTCACAAAGTTACCAAATGCCAAAACCAGAATTCTAAGATCTCTCTGACTCCAAAACCCTCTAATTGTCGTGCAAGTAGAAGCAGGACTCTGCATGCAGAGGATTCATTTAATTCCATGTGAGAGGTTATATTCCATTGCACAGCTAAGCAGTTTGACAAAATTGTCGAGCTCCCATCATGTATCAGGCAGTGTCCTAGGCACTTAGGATACCTAGATATCTAAGACATAAGTTCTAACCCTTAACTCTTTTACCTACCCTGGAATAGAATCTTAGCAGCAAGTTCTTTACCATTCTGGGGAGCATCGAGCAATACCACACAGTGGTAAGAGTAGAATCTGAAGATGCAGAGAGATTGATTAGAATCTTCGTTCCATCCCTTAGAACCTGTGTGGTCTTGACAGATTAACTTCTCTGGTCATCAGTTTCCTCATGTGACAAAGAGGATAATAGTGTACAAGATGGAGGTTGTGTGAAGATGAAATGAAACAATCAAGCACAGTGGCTGGCACATTGTTAGCACGAAAGGACTATCAATTCCCATGATTTGGCTCCTGTCTGCTCATCCAGTCTGCAGGGTGACAAGAAACCAAGATGCTTGTACAGTTTGGGCTGAATATGTAACAGCATGAAGAAATAGTAACAATGACCTTGGCCTTTGAAAACAATGGTCCCTGAGTCATATTCTATAGTTCTTGCAATGGGTAGATGATAGGGAAAAATGGAACACAGAAAATGACTATCAGAGAGTAGGGGTAGCCTCTGTGAACCATAGGACTGGTTGGTCAGCATTATATTAAGCTTGCGTCTGGTCTGATTAGAGGTGGCATGTAATATGGGAAAGGACGTCAGAGAAATGGGAGAATGAAATGGATTGCAACCTTTTTAAGAAACAAGTCTCCTAATGAGAGACCTGTTAAAAAACATGGTCAACTTCTCATGAATTCCCATAACACTTTTAAAAGCACTTTTCATGGATTAGGTCTTTTACTCCTCACAACAACCCAATCAAGCATCCCCTGCAGGGATCCCTGGGTGGCGCAGCGGTTTGGCGCCTGCCTTTGGCCCAGGGCGCGATCCTGGAGACCCGGGATCAAATCCCACGTCGGGCTCCCGATGCATGGAGCCTGCTTCTCCCTCTGCCTGTGTCTCTCTCTCTCTCTCTCTCTCTCTCTCTCTCTCTCTGTGACTATCATAAATAAATAAAAATTAAAAAAAAAAAAAGAAAGAAAGAAAGCATCCCCTTCAGAGCACAGAGAGGTTAAGTAATTTGCCTGACTATGGGTTATGGTAGATTTGGATTCAAACCCAGGCAATCTGGGGCACCTGAGTGGCTCAGTCAGTTAAGCTGCTGCATTCTGCTCAGGTCATGATCCCAGGGTCCTGGGATTGAGCCCTGCATCTGACTCCCTGCTCAGGAAGTCTGCTTCTCCCTCTGCCCCCCACCCCCCACTCATGCTCTCTTTCTCTCAAATTAATCAATTAATTAATTTTTTTAAAGGCCCAGGCAATCTAGCTGCAGAGCCAGCTCTTTAATCTTCACATTATTTTGCTTCCGGTACTACAGGGAAAATGGGAGCTAGAGTGAGAGGTAAGACCTAGTGGGTTGAAGGGAAGCCCTGACACTGGTGGAGCTGCTCCTGCAGTAGCTCTTCTCACTTAGTAAAAGACTTTCAAAGTTCCTCTCTTTTTCAGTCTGCCTGTGTATACAGAAAACTTTATGGCTTTATGTTATGTGTGTGTGACACTTTTTTCTTTTAAAGTTGTATTGACCCTGGGACACCTGGGTGGCTCAGAGGTTGAGCGTCTGCTTTCGGCTCAGGGCGTGGTCTCGGAATCCGGGATGGAGTCTCACATCGGGCTCCTTCCTGGAGCTTGCTTCTCCCTCTGCCTGTGTCTCTCATGTATAAAAAATAAATAAATAAAATGTTTTGAGATATATTTCACATGCTATAAAATTTACCTGTCAGTGGTTTTTAGTATATTTACAGAGTTGTGCAACCATCACCACAATCACTATTAGAACATTTTCATCAGCCCCAAGGAAACTCCATTTTAGCAGTTACTTCCCATTCCTTCCTCTCCTCAAACCCCGGCAACAACTAATCTAATTTTCTTCTTCTGGAGATTTCAGGTAAATGGAATCATACAACTGGTAGTCTTTTGTGACTGGTTGCTTTCATTGAGCACAATGTTTTCAGGGTTCATCTACATTGTAGTATGTATCAACACATATTTCCTTTTTATTGCCAGATAATATTTCATCATATGGATATACAGCATTTTGTTTATCCATTCCAATTGATGGATACTTGATTGATTTCACTTTTTGGCTATTATATGTAATGCTAGAATGAATACTTGTAAACAACTTTTTTTTTAAAGATTTTATTTATTTATTCATGAGAGACACACAGAGAGAGGCAGCGACATAGGCAGAGGGAGAAGCAGGTTCCATGCGAGGACCCCAATGTGGGACTCAATCTGCGGGCTCTGGGATCATGCCCTGAGCCAAAGACAGACACTCAACTGCTGAGCCACCCAGGGGTTCCTGTAAACACATTTTTGTGTGGACATGTTTTCATGTTTATTTTAAATACAAATATGCATATGTATCCTATTTTGAAATAGTTTCAAATTATAGAAAAGTTGCAAGAACTCCTATATTCCCTTCTCACAGATTCCTCAGTTGTTAACATCTTACCACACCTGCTTTTGCTATGTATCTACATATATGATTTTGTTCTTGTTGAGTCTTTTTATGAACAGTCTGATAGAAGCCTACAGACTTGGCTCCTGTCACCCCTAAATAACCACTGTGAATGTCCATAAATTAGAGACACTCTCCTTCATAACCATCATATAACCCTCCATCACATCAGGAGATCCACATTGATACATACCGACCCCATTAAAATTTCACTCTCTCTTAACAACGATGTATCTTTTCCTTTTCCGGTCCAGAATCCCATTCAGGAAGTTACACTGAATTTAATTGCCTGCATTCTCAGTCTTTTTGATTTGGATACAATTCCTCAGGCTTCCCTTGTTATCGTTGTTGTTGTTGTTGCTGTTGTTGTTGTTTTTAACCATGACAAATCTAAAAAGAACAGGCCTCTCATTCTGTAGGATGATCCTCAACTGGGTCTATGCAGTGTTTCTCATGACTAGACTCAGGCTGTACATTTTGACAAGAAAACCACAGAAATGAAGCCGAGTTCTCTGTGCATCTCATCAAGGGCTCATGATGTCAACTTTTCACACAAATATGATGAGAATTTTGCTCATCTGGTCAAGTGGTTTTCTCCACCATAAAATCAACATTGTTTCCTTTGTACTTGATAAATATTTTGTAGGGAGATATTCTGAGATTATGCCAATGTCCTGCTCTACCCACCAGCCTTAACATCCATGAAACATTGCCTGAATCACTTTACCAGAATGATGATGGTCAAAAGGTGATTTTCTTACTTCATCATTTCTTCTGGATTTACTAATTTACATTCTAATATAAGAAAGAATTTTTCAACTTCCCCATTTTACTCATTTATTCATTAATAAATGAATTGTTATGGACTCATCATTTCCTTCATTCAGTGGGTTGTAATGTATTGCTGTAGTTATTTTCATTGTCCTAGATTTGGCCAGTGGGAGTCACTTCAAGCTGACTTTTTTTATCCTGTTGGCATACCTCCATCATTCTACAAACAATTTCCTTACTTTCTGGTACAGCTAAATGTTCTAGGCTCATCCTGTATTTTTCCTGCCTCAGCTCTAGAATAAGCCAAAGCTCAGAGCTCATAATGGCTACTTTGGGTGAAGGATAGTATTTAGAAATCAAGATTTGGGCTCAGTATGTGCATTCCTACTGGAGTGTCACAGGCTACTAGATCTTAGCAGTCAAAGCTAGGAAATATATGTATGCATATACATAATGTATATATACACATATGCATATATTTATTTCTCTTTCTATATCTATCTCTAAATATACTTAATCATGAGTTACACTGATGCATTTGATTCCAATCCAGCATCTCTGAATACTTGCAAGCCTTTCCCTGCTATACATCTATAAATCCCCTTTTGATAGTGAGAAATCAGATTCCCCTATTTTTTTATATTGACTTCAGTATACTTATTTGCTTGATTCCTACTGTATTTTACAATCTCCTGACCACACTGGCTGCCTCCTTGGCCTGCAACCTCCAGAAACCTTTCTCAAGAGTGTCATCTTCCAGCTACCCAAATGTCATCTCATGGCACACCACCATCCAGGGGATGTCAATTCTCTCCAAGTTGAATGTGATACATTCTGTGCCATTCTAACCAAAATTCCAAAAGGACCTCAAAAAACTTTCCAAAATTTATAAAGAAAAATAAAGATCCATGAATAATTATGATGTCAGTTTTGAAAAAAAAGAGCAGGGGCTCAGTCGATTAAGTGTCCGACTTGATTTCCACTCGGGTCATGATCTCAGGGTCAGAGATCAACCCTCACACGGGGTTCTGCATTGGACGTGGATTCTTCTTAAGATTCTCTCTTTCCAGGCACCTGGGTGGCTCAGTCAGTTAAGCCTCAGCCTTTGGCTCAGGTCATGATCCCAGGGTCCTGGGACGGAGCCCCACGTGGAGCTCTCTGCTCAGTGGGGAGCCTGCTTCTTCCCCTCCCTCTGGCTGCTGCTCCCCTTGCTTGTGCTCTGTCAAATAAATTAACAAAATCTTTAAAAAAAAAATTCTCCCTCTGCCCCTGTCTCCTCCCCACATGTGTGTGTTTTCTCTAACAGCAACAACAAACTTTTTTTAAAAAAGAAAAAGAACAGCAAAGAAGAATTTGTTAGACATGGAAATGTGCAGCCTAGATCCTCCTTCAAAGAACTCAATCTGACTTGTAAGGAGTGTGATCACTACATAGCCTCCAGCTGTCAGCTGCTTCAGGGTTAGCCTCAGCTGCTGGGAGCTATCTTGCCCAAGGTCACCTCTTTCTGGGGCTGCCAAGATATGGTGACTAAGGGCTAGCAGGCTAGAGCCTGGTCATTTCTGCCTGATGCTGGACACTGTGACAGCTAACATTTGTTCCAAAGTATTTCACTGGGTTGGCTGAGGCTTTGTTGAGCTGCACTAGTTTGATTACTTTATCTGACCAATTCTACTCCACACCCCGAATTCCCTTTTACAAATGCTAATCCCTATTAAACCTTTTGCATCCCAGAATCCACCTCCAATTCTGCTCCAGGGAATTTGACATGTAACAAGGAGAGATTCACTTTACTAGATATTATAAGGCCACAGTAATAAAATTACTATGGTGCTAACATAGGAAAAGGGAGATGATAGAAAATAGTATCTTTGTGGCCACTAATGTTAAGAAAAATTTTAAGTTTGAGAAAATTTTCCTAAATGATGGTGGAATTAAGTAACTAAGATATAGTTCTCAGAGGTTGTAGGGATAAAACTTAAATATCTTTAGCATTATTTTTTTTATTTTCTTTAAGGAGTAAGTGAGCCTTTTTTTCTATAAGCCATCAGAATCATATACTATTTTAATCTTTATGCTGATCTATTTACCTGAACACATGTTCATCTGGATCTCAGGAAAAAAAAACAAACAGTTCACCACTATCTTTGTTAGGTGACTCTAGGGGGAAAAAAAGTATAAGCAGAAAGGAGTTATTTATAACTAGATAGCAAATGAAGGTTGTTTCCATGGAAAATTTGTTTCAATTTTTAAGCCTGAAAAGGTATAAAATGCATCTGAGTTAGCAAAATGAAAGTGTTTAAAGCTAAAGAAGTCTTCAAAGAAAAGTTTAATTAAGAAAAAGAAAGTTTGGTAAAATCACAGAAAGTTACCTAAATATTCTTGCTGAGCTTTGGCAAAATGTACATTTCAAAATTTGTATATGACACTCTTCCCATTTAACAAAGATGTTCCCTCATTACTGAGCAGCCACTCTAATCTGTGTCGTGTCATCTTTGAAAGATTGGTTATACCGAGCCTGCTATGTACCAGCTACCCAAATGACTAGATGACTTGTTCTGGTCAATGAACTGATTGTGAGCAGAAGTGAGACACATGACTTCCAGGCCAGGTTATTTTCATGGGTCTGGAGATGCAGGTGCACAGTCATTAGAGATTTAAATGATCTTCAAGGATGGAAGCAGAACAGACAGAGCCAGGTATAGAATTCACATCTACTCAGTCCTTATACAATGGTTTTTCAATATTGGCCTCCAAGAGTAATAGATATGATACATGATAACACTTATAACACTAGGTTGTTATAAGAAATAGTTTCAAAAAAATAAAAAATAAAAAATAAAAAATAAATTAAAAAAAAAAGAAATAGTTTCATCATGTAGGTGAATCTCAATTTCTGGCAGATAATACAGTAATTATTACTACAAAAAAAAAAGCCACAATACAGATTTCTTTTTTTTTTTTTTTTAGACTTTTATTTATTTATTTGACAGAGAGAGAAGAGAGCACAAGCAGGCGGAATGGTGGGCAGAGGAGGGAGAAGCAAGCTCCCTGCTGAGCAGGAATGGATGTGGGGCTTAATCCCAGGACCCTGGGATCATGACCTGAGCAGAAGGCAACTGCTTAACTGACTGAGCCACCCAGGTGCCCCTAAATTTCTTAAATACCTATCATTTTTAGGGGAAAAAAAATCAGAGTAACTTGTATTAATTTGTGGAATAATGACACTATTTATTGAGTGAGGACTCCTAGTCTTGAGCTAAGCACTTTACCTACCTTATTTTATTTCATACTTAAAACAATTCTACAAAATAGGTACTATTTTTAAATCTTCTTTCAGAGATGAGAAAAATAAAAAGCACAGAGTTTAAATATCTTACTCAAATTCATACAGCAGGTAGATAGAAAAATTTGAACTCAAGAGAGTCTAGTAATTTGGTTTTTATTTTTTTCACTGTAGTGTCTCACAGATGAGGGTAAATGCTACTATGTCTTTGTATGTAATTAAAAGCCAAATTTCCTTTTTATTTTGTCTATATCAACTTAAACATCATGTTACTGATATTTAACAAATGTTTACCCACTAAGTCTTTGTAGTCCTACAGCATTTAATTGGGATTGTTGTTTCTTCAGAGCATAAAGGCTCCTGGGCTGACTAATACAGTTATTCTTGAGAGACAATAAGAGCATTAGCATATATTTAATAATTCCACTAACCAATCCACACTCTTTTTAAAAAAAATCTTGCTAATATTCTTTTATTTGTGATTTCTCATAAGTTCAAGCTCTGTCATTTGTCACGAAAGCCATGTTATGCTGAATGTATTATACAATTACATATGCTTATGACTTATTATTTTGCCTGCAGCACCAGGCCTGTAATTTCTTCTCAAGTGTTGTCTTATTGATCTAATAACAGTTCTTTCCAAATCAATTGAAATGCAGAAGTAACAAATTCCAAACATACACTGTAGAAGACTTGAAATACTGTAGATAAACTGGTACGCATAAAACAAAGGACATGTTCAAGGAACCGTTCAAGGACTATTTGTAGAATGGATGACATTTCACATTCAGAGAAAGAGAATAAGTATACTCAAGTGATGAATGACATCTTGATCTTTTCCACACATTCACTTAAAAAAAAAAAAAAAAGAAAATATAATCTCCACTAGTTGC